>NC_062579.1:109376271-110001271 GCF_022837055.1 Prionailurus viverrinus | reverse complement strand
CCATTATGCAAATCATAGGCAGGGCTTATCACCTCATCTTCTATTTTAGAATCATAAGTAGAATCATATGATGTAATTAAATAATAGTGCTCAAATGACATGAATTACCAGAAGAAAATATAGTGAAAAAATAGACCAAAAAAAAGATACTTAAATGGCAAATCTTTAAATCATTTGATACAAATAGCTCCTATTGGAGCCACTAAATATTGTATGATTTGGGCCACAATTTATACATGTGATATATGTGCATGATATAATTGATCATGTAATATATATTTAGTCAAATGCATACATCTATACATATATAGCTAACTAAATAAATACATTGAATAATGTGGCAATTGGGCTCCAACATATATAGCATCCTTTTAAAGGAGGATGCATTTTAATATTAATTATAATAGAAATAGATGCAGCAGTGTGCAAGGCTTAATAGCAAACATATTAATATTTTAATAAAGAATTGTAATAGTCAATTTGGGTTAGATAAAACTCAAAAATTATTATAATTTTTTCAAATTAATAAAATTGTCTCCAATTTTTCCACCACTCTGGCTTATTAATTCATTGCTCATTCTTTTTGGGAAATGCTAAACATCATGCAAATAAACTCACTGCAGCCACATCGGGTCTTCAGAGAGCGTGCAGGGTGCAATGGAGGAAAGAAAACATCTAAGAGTCAGAATATTTGGTTTCCATTTCTTGACATACCATTAGCTTGACATGAAACATTTAACAGATTGATCTAATTCTTGGATTCTGTTTCCTTGTTTCTAAAATGAGGTCACTAATATCTGCCTTCCTTCCCCCAGAAGGTTTTTATTTGCATAAAAATTAGGTGTAGTAAATATCTTTCATTAACCTCGACGGAGAGGCAAATGTGTATGTGACTAACAGCTCATCTGCAGGAAAAACTTACACTTAGATACCTACACATGATGTTCCCCTGATATCATGCCAAGTTTTAGTATCTATCAGTCTTAGAATGTTTAAGGGCTAAAAACTTAAAATATATAAAAAGCATCATGAACCATGGTCAGCAAACAGCTCTGTATGTTCATCATATTTAATCATTCCACCATTTCTTGATTTTGTATTTGTTAATTCATCAAATATTTAATCAGCAACTTTCAGTAAATCATTAGGAGACTGGACTCGTGTTTATTTCTACTCTTTGAAACTTCACTACAATTATGGTACAAAGAATGAAAATGGTGTCACACACTTTTCCAAGAAATGTCTACAGATGAGCAGCAGCAAGACGTCAATCAACTTGCTCTGTGGATTCCCGAAAAGCTCAGATTCGGAGGCAACACCTATAGCAGAAGGTCGTAGAAGAAGCAGGATTGAAATCAGAATTGTCTGAAATTCTGTACACAGAAGACTCAAGACTTGAACTCACCCATACCTTTCCTCTCTTCAACTCCATACACCCTTCCCTTGGACAGTGCACTATAGGTATTGATTTGGGGGTAACCTTTAAACAAACATCAGGCTTCCCACACAATCACCCTAGAAGGAAGCACACCATCTGACAAGGCTTGCTCATGCCCACAGAGCTCCCAGTTCACGTGCAAGCAATTACCCTTCAACATGAAAATAAATGGAATCCTCTCACGTCAAAGAGAAGAAAAGAGAACAATTCGGAACAGAAAAACATTTCAAAGCTTAAACAAAACGATCTATTATTGCTACCCTCAGAGAAACAAAGGAAGATTTTGTAATCACTCATTCATGAAGATAGAACAGGGAGCTATAAAAAAAATAACCAGACGACAAAAAAGAACTCTTAAGAATGTATGCCTTAAGATGCACGTGTGTCCATGTGTATATCTCTAATTTGAAAGTTTATTAAAAAGATAAGACGGGGCACCTGGGTGGCGCAGTCGGTTAAGCGTCCGACTTCAGCCAGGTCACGATCTCGCGGTCCGGGAGTTCGAGCCCCGCGTCGGGCTCTGGGCTGATGGCTCGGAGCCTGGAGCCTGTTTCCGATTCTGTGTCTTTCTCTCTCTCCCCCTCCCCCGTTCATGCTCTGTCTCTCTCTGTCCCAAAAATAAATAAACGTTGAAAAAAAAATTAAAAAAAAAAAGATAAGACAATAATAAAGCTTAAATTTATTGCCCAAAAGGAGAATAAAAAGACAAGCACAGATAAAGGAGAGAGAAGAAAAAAGGAATAGCAGTGCCTGGGTGGCTCAGTCGGTTGAGCATCTCACTCTTGGTTTCGGCTCACGACATGATTTCATGGTTCGTGAGATTGAGCCCCACATCAGGTTCTACACTGTCAGATCTCCTGCTTGGGATTCTCTCCCTCTCTCTCTGCCCCTCTCCCACCTCCCCGCCCCCCACCCCACGTGAGTGCTTTCTCTCTCTCAAAATAAATAAACTTAAAAATATAAAAAAATAATAAAAGGTACAATATCTTCCTAGTAAGATTCTAGACAGGACATAAAATGGGGAAGAAATTATCGGATAATTTTCGGGAATATTTCCTACAACCGAGGACTTCTGTTTCCACTCTGAACACGGCTGACACAACGTCTTCATTTCCGACTGCAGTTGTGATAAAGTATCACAAACCTGATGACTCAAAACAACACAAACATACCCGCTTATATTTCTGGAGGCCAGAAATCTGAAATCTGTTTCACCGAGCTAAATTCAAGATACTGGCAAGGTTAGCTCCTTCTGGAGTCTAGGTTCCTTGCCTCGTGACTCCTTCCTCATGTCACTACCTGTTCCTCCTACAGTCAAACGTCCTATTTCTGTAGTCAAGAAAGTAAGACGGGGTGTGATTAAACTTTATTTTCTTGTCTTTCCAATAAACATTCAACTTAGATATACACAACTGACACGTGTGTATCTGTACACACACACACACACACACACACACACACACACACTCCTAAGGGTTGTTTTTTGTCCTCTGATGATTTTTTCTAGTCCCCCCCGCCCCTCCCCCACCCTGTTCTTTTACTCCATGGTCATGTTTGTGACACTTTGTTACAACCGCAACAGCAGTTGTACAATGGATCTAGACAGCAACCAGCATAGACTGAAGCACAAGGGACAAGAGCTTTGCTGGGTGGGAGGATTCCTAGAAAATAAAAAGAACTGAGAGAGTGACTGAAACTATATTCTAGAAATGGGGGGAAAATATTAAGAGGAATGTTACAGAAATGTGTGAGAGTTCGGAAAACTAAAGGTACATGGAAAACTAAGCTAGTGGGAAAAGTCAGGTGTATTCCATGCCCAGCAGCACAAAATGCTTTAAGAAAAGGACTTAGATGATTGTACACTACATAGTTCAGCAGCGAATATTTACATAGTGATAATAGAAACATGAACTACAATTTTAACCAAAAACTGCGATATAAATATATGAGGATGGGGCTTCTGTGGGGCTCAGTCGGTTAAGCGTCCAACTCTTGATTACGGCTCAGGTCATGATCCCGCGGTGTGTGAGTTCAAGCCCTGCGTGGAGCTCTGTGCTGATTGCACGGAGCCTGGTTGGGATTCTCTCTCTCTGTCCCTCCCTCACTTGCACTCTCTCTCTCTTTCCAAAATAGATAAATAAACTTAAAAAAAAAATAAAAAATATATTTGGATAAGGGTAAAGAAATGAGGGTTGTAACATGTAGGAAAATGCACAAATTATGCCAATACTTGATAATCCAGCAAGTAGCAATACAAGCTAATTATTTTAAAAAATGGAGGTAAATTCCAGAAGAATGAAAAGACTTTTAAAGCACTTGTCTCTGACGTGTGGGGCTGGAATTGGAGGGGAGTGTGACAAGGGACTGCTCTTTTTTGTTGTAAGTCCTTTAGGACCATTTTATGATTGGTAACGATGTGCATGGATTCTTTTAGGAAATGAAAGTAAACCCCACCAGCAAACATTAGTGGAGTACTTACTCTGAGTCAGGAACCAGGCATTGTGACTCCACGTTTACATCCCACTGCATGGGCCTGTCGCCAGTGCTGTTGAAATCCTGGGCTCCAAAGAGCTCAGTTTCATAATACAATATGTGAACAAATATCTTATGACCTAATATTCAGGAGGCATGTCTTACTCCAAAACGCAGCTTGTAGCTTATATTATAGTAATCTGCCAGATTGTATACAAATTATTCAAATCCCAAAATAATCTATAAATTGTACCGAAAGCAAAGCTTTGCGTCTATTCTCTCTACTAAAGCACATTTACCAGAGCTTCTGAGAATCAATAAGCTTAACTGATTTCACATTTATAAGATTTTATTGCACATTAAAACAGTTTGGCTTGCTACGCTAATCTTAGAAGCAGTTTCGCATCTTCTAGTTACACTGCTGAGGTTCTTCTAACTTCTAGCCTCGTGTCAGTAACAACAGCTGCTGAGTATTGAGCATTGGTTCCATGCCAGGCAGCGAGCTTAAAGATATAATGAATGCATCATCTCCATAGACCCTCACACAGTCCAGTGAGGGAAGGACTATAATATTCCCATTCTAAAGACAAAACTGATGTTTAGAGGAATTGGATAGTTGCAGAGTCAAATAGCTAGTGAAAGGCAGAGTTGGGATTGGTACCCAGGTTGCAGGACTCAGGGGGAGACATGTGGAACTATACTTCCTACTATGCTTTCCCAACAGTTCCGTGCCTCTCCATCCACCGCCTACAACATCAAGTTTGAGCCCTGAGTGGCTGGGTTGGTTCACAAACGTGGGAGCTTCCCGGGTGAAATCTGAACCTGACCCCGTATGTAAAGGGCGAGGAGAGCGCATAGAAGGGGCAGCCACTCCACATGGGTACGTGGCAGGTTTAATAAGCGAGGGGACTTACATACAAGGCTTGTACGGGGCCAGGTTCAGATTTCACCAGGAAGCTCCCACGTTTGTGTACATCTTGGCACCACACACCAGAATTTTGAAACTTTATGCGGCTGCCTAATAGGGTCCAGTTATGCACCCCGTCTAGATGGTCTCAACAACGCATCACTATCTCAAGTCTTTGTCCTTGCGACAGCTTATGAGGGCAGGAAAAGCAAGTGAGACACACATTCCAAGGACAGGCGAGAGAGTGAGGAGCCTCCGAGTGCCCTGGGCCAGCTCATGGGTTACTGGAAGTCACATCCTCTCCAGTGACTTCCTCCAACAGGCCCAATTGCTCTGGTCTGACCTACATGCTCAACTTCTATGTAATGCATCTCACCATCCCAGTGTCCCATTACATGTCATTCTCATATCCATCTGTATAGTTTCTAAAAATTCTTCTCAATGAGAAACCACATTCTTTCTCTATTCAAGTATTGCCCTTCCTACAAATTTCACCTATTGCGGGAATACTTAGTGAGCTATTCCATTCCACCATGATGTCTTCGGTTTTTAAAACACATAATGTTAGTCACTCAACTACTGTCTCACATGGTATTTATCTAAAAATATGTATTACACGTTAACTAAAATGTAGACTCTCATAGGTGTTCAATTGTATGTCCCCTACAGAATTCAGGGGAAACTACAGCATATAATATGTATCCAATCAGTATTCATTCATTTGAACTGGTCAAAGGGTAATATTGACAGAGTATTTTAGTATTTTATGTACTTTGTTCGTTTTGGTTAACATATGGAGATAGAGATAGAGATAGAGATAGAGATAGAGATAGAGATAGATAGAGGGATAGATAGAGGGATAGATATAGATATGAGGGAAAATAGAATGATTTGGTGTTTTTTTCAATATAACAACAATGCCTCCCAAATTATTATAGACAACATATTCTAAAATTTAGAGCTGCCAAGAATTCATTTCTCCAGCCAGGTTTCCAATATCTAGAACTCACTAGCATTCTCAAAATAAAAACCACATACCTGAGAAATGAAAGAGGCCTCAGAGTGTACCCAGCCTACCTTCCTATCTTGAGCTGAAATTCCATTTCCAACATCTTGCCTCTGCTGGAGTGACGAGGTCATTTCTACTTGCTTGGTCCATTGTCACATGGTTCTAATTGCTGGTTTTAATTATTAGAAAATGGTCATTGTACTTCGTCGTCAGTGACCTTGCCGCCACCACTTTCACATAGAGTATTTCTTGAAAGTCAAATGCTCTTCCATATCACCCCACTTACTGCAAAACACTGGCAGCACTGGCCGCGTGGTGATTTTGCAGGAGACACTGAACATCACCGGCATTTCTTTTGCTCTTTGGTTGACATATTTATTTTAGGAAATGCTTCAGACAATATGATAAAGGTTCCAGACAGGAGGCCCATTGGCTTCCCTTATTGGAAAACAAAGCATATGTGAGGTCAAAAAAGCAGTCGAGATTTCTCTGCAACTGTACTAATGAGAAATGACAAAGGCTGAAATACACGATGGAAAATAAATAGCACTGGGGGACGGGTTCAACATCTGATTAAATAGAGTATTTGCTTTTCTTTTGGCTGTATATTTCCAGGCTACAGATAAAAATATAGTAATTTTATGTAATTGTGAAAAGGTCATCTGGCTAATTTTATTTCAAGCATAAGGAAGTGGAAAGAATACTTAACCTTCATTTGTTGCTAATCATATTGCTTCATAATATTGCTGGAAGGAAAACCTTATCAACCAGGGGCAATAACTAAAAAAATGTGTCCCTGAAATGTCTCGGTATCTTTTGTCCTTCATCTACTTTATGTCCCAACATATACCTTTATATTAATGAAAAGGTCATGTTACAGTAATTAGCAGTAACATTTATTTAAAGCATATATTAATGTCCTATAAGACTTATACAACTTTTGATAAGTGCAGCAGTGAACATTTTAATTGTACCATAAATACCATATGGAGCAATAGATTGCCCAAATGATCAGTTTTATCTTTCAGCTGGAATTTGTACAATGCTAGAAAATGTAAAACCTAAAATTGGCATCATAATTGTTACAGCGTTATGTAGTCACCTTAATTATACTCACCATGCAACTGGCAAACTATATAATTACTATTATTTGGGAGACTGTTTGGCCAAACAGTCTGTTTAAAAGGTTACTTCCCTTTTCTATCATATTTCATCTCAAAGCACAATTGTCTGCGGCTTCTTTGTGAATGTGAAGGGTTCAAAACAATTGACTTAGGAACGAAAAGATGGGAAACCAGAGGGTCTTTTAGAACTTACTGGAACTCTGTGCTGTTTGTGTAGCAGGGAAGTTGTAGGAGTATCTGCATGGACTGAACAGTTCTTTTCTAGTGAGACAGTGTGTGACACATAGCTTGTCAGAAATCATCTAGGAACAAACTGTGTCACAACAGCTCTCCACTACATCATTGTGCCGCTGTTTCAAAAAAGATAGTGCAATACCATTCTCTGATAAAAGGCACCAAGGATCCTTGGAGAGATAGCTGATTCCAGGAATGCCCAGGAAATATACAAGATGAAGCTGGAATATCTTGTAGTGCCAGAAAGTAAAAAGTACTAAAATAACACACACACACACACACACACACACACACACACAAAGAGGAAGTGGGTATGCCATAGGGACACTGCAGTCAACTAAAAGAGCTCCCAATGGCTAAATGTGGATACTACACTGTCATGGAGGGGGGAGCATAATGCATCATTCTTATTGGGGTGCCCATAGTGATTTCCTTCCAAAGAGTCTAGTATAGAAAGGGAAAAAGAAGAGTGACTTTACAGTAGAGAACTCTTCCAACCACTAGCTCAGCTAGGTGGTGAAGTCCAAGACTTACAACAATAAGTCATGTTGATATGCTGTAATAAAAATGGCCCTCTCTATTGTCTTCCTCTCTAAAACCCATAACCCTAGTCGAATCATGGGGAAGACACCAAATACTAACTGAGGAACATTCTAGAAAACACCTGATTAATGTTTTTCAAAACAGCCAAAGGTCATCAAAAACAAAGACTATCTGAGAAACTTTCACAGACAGAGGAGCCTAAGGATAGGATTCTTTATGGACTTAAAAAAAAAAAAAAAGGTAGCCTTTGTCCAATAGTTTTCCCAAGGATAGGATTAGGCCCCTGCTGATCTGGTAAAAATTCTGAGAGGAAATCTTTCTTCTGCCTAAGAAAATTAAAACCAACCTCAAACCCTTTGGAGATACAAACTCTGTACTCTTCCTTATAGGATTGATTAATAAACAGATTCTTTTATCAGAATTTTAAGCTCTTGCTTCTTACAGGATCTTGATGGATAAAAATTATCATTCAATGAAAACATATTAAGCACTGTGTTACGCACCAAGTATCCAAAGCAGAATAAGACAATCCCTACTCTTCAAAAGTCTTAGAGTCTGACATGGGAGGCATATAGATAACTATATATAAAATAGGTGCTTTAATTAGAACACACTGAAATTTATACATGAGTGCAAACAAAAGAAGAAGATTCTACTGGTTCTAATGGCAGGGGAAGTTTTATACCAGAAATGACATTTGCCATGTGCCTTAATGAATGAGGATGAATTTTCCAGGAGATAAGGAATATTGTGCAAGGATCTATTGGTTGTTAATAATTAGGGGGGGAGGCGCTTGGAGGTTTGGAATGAGAAAAAGGTACGTAGATAAGCAGGAGCAGATGCTCTGATGATGCAGACTTGAAGTAGAAAGGATGTGAATTTCTGACTTGTAGGTAGTAAAAGAGCTGAGACATGCATGAGCGATCGGAGCTCGCATTCTGCCTCTGTATTTTAAAACACCCATTTTATTAGACAGCATCCTGACACAGTGGAGAAGTTATTTAGCACTTTTTAGAATATGTAACTCAGTTTGAAAAAATTATCACACAAAACTATTTAAAATGTTGCTCTAATCAAGACATTTAATACATATTTTGACATTCCCATTCCTTGGTGGATAATTCGACTTAACCACTCTCATTGTTAGGATATTATTTATTCTTCATTAATTCTTAATACCTATGCACTTATTAGGAACATTATGCTATAAATTATTGAAAAGCCATAGTGTGCAAAATAAAACTTGAAAAGCCACTGCAGCGTCCCAGCTGGCTACCAAAGTATTAATAATAAGTAAAGGGGGCAGGGAGAGAAACCCTAGCGTATGATAAAGGAAATCCAAAAAGATCAATCCAATTTTATGAAAATGGGTCTCTCTCCCCAGGCTTGGGGCTGCACACAAAAGAAGAGGGAGCCACGTTGGTCATTCCTTGAATATGACCCAACGTAGCATTTTTCTCACCTGGACCAGCAAGACACAGCAGAAAGCACCTGGGACTGAGTTGAGTCCTGATCTGAAAGCCTGGCGTTAAGGACCCATCGTGTCCCTGCTCCCGTCCCCAAGTCTCGAATTTCTTTAACTGTCAAGGAATCAAGGAAACCAGTTGGAAATGATCAATAGTTCCAACTTTTTTTTTTTTTTTTTGCAGAACTCTTTTCTTTTTCCTAATAGACTTTTGCATAGCTCCGTGACATAAAAATAAAACACAGATCAGCATTCCGGGTATTAATTTATTTTACAAGTTGAAATGGATGATAATTATAGATCATAACATGGGCCAAAAAGGGCAGTGAGGATCTTTTAATCATACAAAAAATTGAAATCATAGGTGACAGAAAATTGTAATCGAATGTCACTTCCACAGGAGCTGAGGTTGTGTGGGGCACAGTTTGGAAACGCCTGCGTTAGACGTGCCCCCCAAAGGGGGCTTGAGTATTCAGTTGGTGATGGCCGCTGCCCTACTCTGCTCTAACTCACAGGGGAGGAGTTAGACAAAATAAAACTTCCACTTACCCCAATGACTTGCTAAGCATCTTAAATGTAAATCTAATTTTTGAATTGTATCATCTGTGTGCCTCAGTGTCCTTGCGTATAACATAAGGATGATGAAACATATGCCTTGGAGGGATGTTTTAAACATTTAATGATAGTGCAGGTAAAATACCTGTCACATAGAAGCCCCATATAAATGTCAGTCGTTGATATCAGTTCCTTGGCCCCCCAACATGCTAAGACACTTTAGTTGCTAACTTTGTCAGTCTCAGTACCATCTGCATGTAAGTCTCAAGTCACTGCTATTGACAGCATCCTCCAGAACCTCCGTAGATCAAATTACATTTAGTAGAGCAGGTATGGGTGAGGACCTACTGAAGGCAAAGTCCTCATCTAGGCACAAACCTAGCTGGTCAGGCATTTGTTTGTGTATGAACACTGTTTGGTTGTAGGTTTGTTTCTAGTATTTGTTCCCCTGACTGCGAGATGATTATACGATGCTCCCCTCACCATCTAACCAAGCCATGTGATGTGAACACAGAATGGTGCAAATAAGGGCTGCTCTTTAGCCTGGGCCCCCAAAACAAAGAAGACACAGAGGAGAGTCATAGCCGATCCATGGATCACATGGACCGTTACTAAGAAATGGCCTTGAGCTATCATAAGCCACCAGGATTTTGGAGTTGTTTGTTACAAGATCATAAAACCTAGCAAAAACAAAAACAACAACAACAAAACCCTAGCTGATACCACCACTATCAACCATATATTGAACTGCATTATACTTCAATAGGTCAATGGCATTATTCTGAATGGTTAGGCAAGATTCTTTTTAAAAAAAATTTTTTTTAACATTTATTTATTTTTGAGACAGAGAGAGACAGAGCATGAACAGGGGAGGGGCAGAGAGAGAGGGAGACACAGAATCTGAAACAGGCTCCAGGCTCTGAGCCGTCAGCACAGAGCCCAACGCGGGGCTCGAACTCACAGACTGTGAGATCATGACCTGAGCCGAAGTCAGACGCTTAACCGACCGAGCCACCCAGGCGCCCCTAGGCCAGATTCTAAAATTGAGTAATCTCATGCCTGGGCTTAAAAGCTTTTGAGGCTTTTTTTTTTTTTTTTTTAACATCCGTGCAAGTCTAAACTCTTCATCGTGGTATTCAAGGCTTTCTATAACCTGGTCCCAACTTTTCTTTTTGGAGCCCTGTCTCCTTTTCACTTGCCACATTTCCTTTTCTTTTTGCCGTTCCCCCCCCATCCCCCCCCCCCCCTTTGCCACCCTCCAACATCATACATTGAACAGTATAGTCACTAAGCACCCTGGCCATTTTTAGGTTCTTTCACATTTCCATGGTATTTGAAATCCCCTCACTCTCTCATTTCCTGATAAAGCTCCTTGAATACCCTACGGCCCAGATCCAGTGACATCCCCAGGGCAGATGTCATTGTTCCCTCTTCTCCATCTCAGGAAGCTGAATTTAGAAGTTTACCATGGGATTAACTCATGGAAGATAAAAGTCCGTCCCCTCTCTGGACTGTGAGCTCCTCGAGAACAGGGAGGGTATATTTATTCATCCCAATATTCTGAAGACCCCTGAGCTTGCCAATTAATAGATGAGACAGTGCTTGCAGGCATGCAGATGTGAAAAATAAAATAATCCAGGGAGCTCTATGACTCACAATTTGTAAATTAATTTGGTTCAGTCACAAATGTCAGTTAATATCCATCTGTTAGCGGCGTTGCCTAAAGAAGAATGGAGACATCAGTAACATCGGTAGGTAGAGAAGACGCTCTACATACAGCTGAACAGTGGAAAAAGGAAACTTAAATATGTACAATTCCATAGCATCCCAATCTGCCATGAGCACCGAGGTCACTGGTGGTTACATATACTCCCTCTCAACTCTGTCGAGGAACATTAAAGGGCTCCTAGCTGTGGGTAGCAAAGGGAGTTGCATGGGCAATAACTCGTCTGGGGCCATGGCTGCCCAAATTTAAATACAACCAGAACAGGGCTTACACTGAAGACGCTGTGAGGTCTTGCAGGTGCTTAGGACCTTCCTGCTGCCAAATGTTTCATGCCCTCCTTTACCTGAGTGAAGGGAGGTGGGTGGGCAAAAAAGGGTACCTGTTTTCGTTTCCCCCTCTACCAGAGATGAGCAAACTTTTTCTGTAAAGGACCAGACAGTGAATGTTTTAGGCCCTTCTGGCCATACCGCGTCTGATACCACAACACAAATCTGCCACCCTAGCGCGACACAGGCAATAGGTAAGAGAATGGGGGATGGGTGCGTTACAAAAAAACCTTCCTTGATGGACAGCGACATTTGAATTTCATAAAATTTTCATGTGCCACAAAGTATTATTTTTTATGTTTATTTACTTTGAGAGAGAGAGAGAGAGAGAGAGAGAGAGCGAGCATGGGGGAGGGGCAGAGAGAGAGACAGAAGGAGAGAGAGAATTCCCGGCAGGCTCCATGCTGTCAGTGCAGAACCTGTTGCGGGGCTTGAACCCATGAACCGAGATCACGACCCGAGAAGATATTAAGAGACGCTTAACTGACTGAGCCACCCAGGCGCCCCACACAAAATACTACTTTTGATTTCACGACTATTAAAAACATAAAAACAATTCTTTGCTTGCAGACCATACAAACACAGGTAGTGGGCTGTATTTGGCCCCTGGGCTACAGTTCACTGACCGTTGCCCTAAGGCGAGCACACACGGTAGTGTCAGGCGGAGAACTAACTTAGTACTGATGAACTTGACTGGAGTGGTGCTGTTGAAGGACCGCTCTTCTCAGGTCTGCTAATTTCAAAACAGAATTACATAAGCTTTACTGATTTTCAGCTCTCTCAAAAGTCTTGACATTTAGTACCAAATCTGTATTGGATTAGAGTCTGTTTAGCATCCCTCGATGGTGACAAAATGGAATTTTAATGAGGTTTTCCTCTTTTCCCAAGAACAGGCAATAGGGTTAGAGAAGCTCTTCTTTATATCCCGGATGTTACCTTAGGCGCTTGTAAAATCTCTTCCTCCTGTGTGTCGAAAAACAAGATGGATTTACATGCGTCAGGAATGATTTCTCGTTTGTCCCGCCTGGAGGCAGAGGATGAATTCAAGGACTTCCATAATCCTGTGGTCATGTAACAGCAGAATAAATTTAGCGTCATTACGGCAAACCCGTGCCAGTTGGCTGGTTACTTTTTCAAGGTTTCAGGTTGATGTGTTCTAGAGGAAAGAACAGTGGATGTGAAGTCAGATCTGAGTTCAGGTTGCAGATCCATCACTACCTGGCTTGGGCAAATATCTCCCACGTTTCGTCGTGGGCAAAGTGTGCTAATAGTGGGAGTTTGCCTCAGAAGGATGTCATGAGTTTAATGTGTTTAAAATAGTACCAATTTCATTATAGGCACTAAAGAATAAAGAATGTTTGACTGTAGTATTGTATTATTATTGTAGTATTGTATTATTCCCACTTGCTTTTTAAAAAATGTTTATTTGAGAGAGACAGAGAGAGAGAGAGAGAGAGAGAGAGAGAGAGAGAATGAGTGGGGGAGGGGTAGAGAGAGAGAGGGACAGAGGATCTGAGGAGGGATCTTGCTGATAGCCAGCGAGCTAGATGCAGGGCTCAAACTCATAAACTTGAAATCATGACCTGAGTGGAAGTCAGACGCTTAAGGGACTGAGCCACCTAGGTGCCCCTGTTCTCTTTCAATAAGGGTGGTGATCTCCCAGTGACCAGAGGGTGAATATGCTCTGTAAATTACAATCGGCACACCATATATTGTCATTAACGGGACATGCGAAGACTGAAAATGTCGATGGTTCTCCCAATTAGTTCTTCATTGCCGCTTTCTTATCACTGTTCTCCACCCCACTCATTTTCCCTCGGAATTTGATGAGTATTCAATTAGAGATTTACCTTTTCACCTTTCCAAACGCTTTTTGTTTTAAGTCATCACCAATTATTTTTAGAGTTCCCTGATACCCTGAACTTCGGAACTTGAGTCACTCACACAGAAATTTTAACTGGAGATTTTTCCAGTGAAAGAATGCAATATTTTGTTGATTTCCTTACAAAGAATGATCTAGACCAAGAACCCCTTTTTATGTCTGGGTCAGGGAAGCAGAATCCTAAAAAACATACCCTCCTGGATGATCCTCCCCCACCCCCAGCCACAACACAGTTTTTACAAGACATCAGTGGATGATACACACAATCACTTTTGACAGTCTTACCCTACATCCCCTCAAATATATTAAAAGAACTTATATTCTGCATTAAGTCCATTTTTGCTATATTGCTTTTTAAATTATTTTATTTTATTTTATTTTTTATAAATTTTTTTTTCAACGTTTATTTATTTTTGGGACAGAGAGAGACAGAGCATGAACGGGGGAGGGGCAGAGAGAGAGGGAGACACAGAATCGGAAACTGGCTCCAGGCTCTGAGCCATCAGCCCAGAGCCTGACGCGGGGCTCGAACTTACGGACCGTGAGACCGTGACCTGGCTGAAGTCGGACGCTTAACCGACTGCGCCACCCAGGCGCCCCCTTTTTAAATTTTTTTTTTTTTTTCAACGTTTATTTATTTTTGGGACAGAGAGAGACAGAGCATGAACAGGGGAGGGGCAGAGAGAGAGGGAGACACAGAATCGGAAACAGGCTCCAGGCTCCGAGCCATCAGCCCAGAGCCCGACGCGGGGCTCGAACTCACGGACCGCGAGATCGTGACCTGGCTGAAGTCGGACGCTTAACCGACTGCGCCACCCAGGCGCCCCTAAATTATTTTAATAAACAGTCCTTTAAGAGTGGCTATGATGAGGGGCCCCTGTGTCTCCCTCTCTCTCTGCCCCTCCCCTGTTCATGCTCTGTCTCTCTCTGTCCCAAAAATAAATAAACGTTGAAAAAAAAAAAATTAAAAAAAAAAAAAAAAAAAGAGTGGCTATGATGATTGTACACTCATCATCCATAAACAAGAATCCTTGTAAAGGTTTTTTCCAATGATGAAAGTTTTTTCTCTTTTTAAAAGTGGTTTTCCAATGATGCACATTTGATATACTAGTAGAACCCATCGTCCTATAAGGTTACATTTTGTAGATGTTAATTTTGGCTTGTTAGTAGGCATTTTATATTTTATTACTTTTTTAATGTTTCAGATCTCAAACATTTTTGTAGGCACCTGAAAAGCTCTTGAGGCCTAGATGTCCACACCCGTGGCGCCTTTTGAACAGCAGTAGTTAGGGACGCCAGGGTGGCTCAGTCGGTTAAGCATCTGGCTTTGGCTCGGATCATGATCTCACGGTCCGTGGGTTGGAGCCCCGCAACAGGCTCTGTGCTGACTCCTCAGAGCCTGGAGCCTGCTTCGGATTCTGTGTCTTCCTCTCTCTCTACCCCTCCCCTGCTTGTGCTGTTTCTCTCTCTCTCAAAAATAAATACAAATATTTTTTAAAAATTAGAAAAGAAAAGAAAAGAAAAGAAAGAAAAGAAAGAAAAGAAAAACAGTAGTTATATCAGCGCCATGGACTCCTGCTGGACACCGGAGAAGAAGAGCCTCCCACAGAAGCTCAAGGAGTGTTTTGGCAAAAGACTAGGGCACGTGAACACTGGAGCTGCTGTGCATGAAAGCTCACTTCTGAGAGGGACGGCGCTTCCATTTCTCATGAATGACAGCATGGCTCCAATGCAGTAGAAGCTGCAGGAATCCAGCAGAGCCAATCTGGAAGGTACCCAGGGATCTCTCCTCGACACAAATAACTACATTTTCATGGAGGTGCACATAGCAGCAGCCAGGTTGAGATGTTGTTCTCACATAGGGTTCTTGAATATCGAATATCAATCAGAGCGACTTGACGGGGAGACCCTGAGAGGATCATCCATAAGAACATACGAAGTTTCTGTTGGGAAAGTCCAAAACATACCTTGGAGGGACTCTGAGACCTTGCATAATTCAGGCAAACATGAGTCAGTTAACATTATGTGTTTATACTTTTTTTTTTTTTTTTGAGAGAGAGAGAGAAAGAGAGAGAGAGAGAGACAGCGAGCAGGGGAGGGGCAGAAGGAGAGAGAAAGAATCCCAAGTAGGCTCCACACTCAGCGAGGAGGCCAATGTGGGGCTTGATTCCACGACCCTGGGATCATGACCTGAGCTGAAATCAAGAGTCAGACATTCAACCCACTGAGTCACCCATGTGCTCCTACATTATGTGTTCATTCTGTGAATTTGTTTATATTCAAACAGCAGTTAAGACTTGGAGAACATTTTCTGGTGAGTAGAGGACGAAATTTTGAGAAATTCATCAAAAGCTAAGTACAATTCATAAAATTATTTTACTTTAAAGTTTTTTGGGTGAACCCTCCTGCAAATAATAAGTATTTGTGCATTTATCTCTTGTGTTAAGCAAGAGACACTTGTATTTGCGTCCAACCAAGATAGCAGGCAGACAAATTGCTGACTTGAGCAATGTCCTATCTGGAGCCTGTCTGGCAAAGGAGAACTGCTAACATCTATCATAAAGAATAGCATCCTTAGGAAGGAACAGGGGCTTTTTTCCTCCAAATATTCAGTGGTGTTCAGATCTGACAATTCTTTTCCTTTACCATCAGATTATTTGTAAAACATATTTTACCCCCAATAGTAGTTGTTCAATAAGGCTTATTTAATGAATGGATTTGCTCTATAAGTGTTATCAGCATTCTTTAAGCACAGGTCTATGCGAATCTTGGTGATTTATGCGGTAAATATGGATTACACATCTCGAATGTGCAGGGTACTAGGAAAAAAGACCAAGAAGGGTGCTGCATCTTAAGGAGTTTACAGTGCCACGATTTTCAAAGGTGCAGGGAATTTATTCCAGCCACCTCTGCCTCTCTACTTCCCAGTGCCGCCAGGGATATAGATCACAGACAAGAGGGAGAGGTTCAACTGTATCCCCCTACACAGATAACTGGTTGAGAATCGTTTCTTTGGTAATTCCAGTTATCAGCTATAGTGACGCACACCTTGGTTAGGGCGGGATGGGACAAATGGTTGTACGCTCCGTGAAGTCTTTCCTCTTCCCTTTGGTTTAGTGGGAGAGATGAAATGTATGCACTGAAAAAAATCCATTTCAAATTGTGAGCTAAAACACACACAATCACACCAACATATTTGAACCAAATATTTTATGGAACCATACTCACTCTTTGTGTGATGCACTCTAGTGTATTCTATTCTACAGCAACTGAAAATCAATACCGGTCACACTCCACACAGTTGATTTTATACTCACAGAGTCACCACCTAGAGTTTGAAAACTACTTCTCTGGGGTTTGGTAATGGTTGGAAGACAGGTGAGGAAAAGAAGGTCTCATAGGATCTATTCCTGCATTGTTTTCATAAACATAATGCACTTATATACTACTTACCAGGTTGCAGGCAGTGATAAGTACTTCTCATGTATTAAGTCATTTCGTCCTTAGTGCCACCCTATGAGGTATGCACACATAGTGTAGCTATTTTATTTTATTAGTTTTTTAAGTAGGCTCCATGCTCAGCATGGATCTCAAGGTGGGGCTTGAACTCAAGACCCTGAGATCAAGATCTGAGCTGAGATCAAGACTCAGATGCTTAACCAACTGAGCCAGCCATGTGTCCCTGTATTATAGCTATTTTACAAATAAGGCAAGGGTTGCACGGAGAGGTGAAGTGGTCCTACCAAAGCCACCCAGGATTTGACCCCAGGCTACCTGACTCCAAAGTCCATGGTCTTAAGCCCCGTTTAGCAAGTTCCCAGCCACTCATCCTACATAGCACGCCTTAGTCCACTGCGAGCTGAGGAAACAAGAAGAATAGGTCTGCTCCACAGACAGGGAAAAAATAACTGTAGCACATGCTTCAGCAGTGGGAATGAGCAATGCCGAAAGCAACAAGAGAAGCCAATTTTGGACCCCAGCAGTTGACTCTTTCCTAGGGACTTTAGAAGGGCAGAAACGACACAGCAGAGCAGACGTGGCCAGGGCCAACCATTTCCTTCCCCTGTGTTTCTTGAGGCCAAATGAATCAAAGCACTGAAGCAAACAAATCCAAATCCCTTTTCCTGAATCTCTTCAGGTCAGATTCTAAGAGTCAGGACATAGAGCAAAGCATGGCCCGACAATGAAAATGACAGTGAAACACATCTCGGACCCACTAATAATTAAGTCATGGCATTTTATTAACATCTATGAATAGTGTCCTTAAATACTTTTCAGTTTTGTTCTTCATTGATTTTAATTTAGATTGTCCCTGGCTCATAAGCCAGGTACATAGGAAACCTTTAACAAATCACACTATAAAACCTGGCCGTCATCCCGGGTTCCCCTGTGCGTCCATCCCTAATGAGCAGATTTAATGGTGTACAAGACAATAACATCAATTACCTAGTACTTTCAAAGATGTGCAGCATACGGGGAAAAAAGAAAGAAAGAGGGAAACCACTAAAAGTGCTTTATTGAATAAATCTGGCTTGGTTCTGAAGGTCGTCACTGCGGTTTCTGAAAACTTGTGTTTGTGAGAATAACCTTATTGCTATTGTGTACATATTATCTAAATAAACTCCAAAAAAATTAACAATGTACAGCCTTGTTTTCATTACATCCAATTGTTTTTTTTTTTTTATTCAATCTGTAAATTTGGCCCAGGAGCTGATTCTATAGCTAATCTTGTGCTGTCAAGAAATTTCAAGGAGGCTTATTATTTTGAGTGGTCTTCTCTACCAAGACCAAAATACACATAAAGTATGATATTTATTCATAGGCATATTCGGGTACCTGAAAACTGATTAAGGTATAGGATACACAGGATTGGTTGGAATACAGCAAAAACCATTTTAATGTAGAATATAAATTGAAAATCTTTCTGCTAGACTTACAGGCATTGACTGCTAGTATTCCCTATAGTTGTCATAACTTTTGAGGAAAACCAATCAGCTGTCAACATGTATTTATTGAACATCTACTAGGTGCTCTGTACTATGGGGATTATAAAAGTACGAGATTCAATTTTTTCCCTCAAATTTAATATATGATATGAAATGCTATGACAATATAGAGAAAGCTTCCCATTTAGAGATAGGAGTGCCTATGTGAGAACAGCCTGATGGACTCAAACCTCAGAAGGATAAAGTCCATTCAAAATTATTAGGATTTATTAGTTCTGACTTTCATAACCAGAATACGCAACTCTAGCTCAAACAAGAACCTTCACTTTTTATAATCAAAGCAAAATTATTAGTGTCTTGAATACATTCTAGTTGATTCGCTGTCAGTATTTTCTGTTTATAAAAAGGCTGCAAAAGTTTTCTGGCTTTTGTTTATGAAAAAGCCCTAAACGCTGCATAATTCATGTATTTCCCTAGTGGCTGTGTAAGGTACTGCATTGCACCATCATACTGGCAAATTAGTCAGGTAATACAGAATACGAGCGACACGAAATAAGACAAACTTTGAAAGTATAACTTATTAAGATCGATGTAAACTACCACAGACTCACAAAGAGCACGTGTAAGTTGAAACAGCACAACAGTATTAAGGGAACTTAGGGATACTAAATGTACATACACTCCTTACCTTCTGAGGTCGATGGGATAGAGCAGTGGGTTACAACTCTGGCTAAATATTACAATCCTCTGATGGAATTAAAAAAAAATACTTGTGCCTTGGCTCCAATCCCAGATCAATTGATCCAGCATATCTGGGAGGTGGATCCCAGATATCAGCTTTTCTCAAACTCTGCAATTTATTTTATTTTATTTTATTTTTATTTTAAGTTTGTTTATTTATTTTTAGAGGGGGGGGGGAGAGAGAGGGCGAGAGAGAGAGAGAATTCCAGGCAGGCTGCTCATTGCCAGCTGCGGAGCCCGAAGGGGCCCACCAACTGTGAGATCATGACCTGCGCAGAAACCAAGAGTAGGCTGCTTAACTGACTGAGCCACCCAGGCGCTCCTCAAGCTCTGCAATTGAATTTAGAGAGCGGCTGGGTTGAGGTTCCACAAAGGAGAGAAGGGAAGACTAATATCTTTCAATGCCACTGCCAGACACATAATAGAGCCATGAATGGCCCAAGTAGTTTGTTGTTGGTTCCTTTGCAAATCCTAGGCAACAGGCACATGGGATTTGCATTGCTAACTATACTCTTTTTCAGTTTGTGGATACCCCCAGGGGTTTCAAATTAACCCACAAGATTCTCAAAACATCTTTGGGAACTCCGTCCAGTACTCTCTGGGTATAGAAATAGTCCAATTTTATGAATTGAAACCAGTTTCTTGGGGCGCCTGGGTGGCTCAGTCGGTTAAGCATCCGACTTCGGCTCAGGTCATGATCTCTCAGTCCGTGAGTTCTAGCCCCGTGTCGGGCTCTGTGCTGACAGCTCAGTGCCTGAAGCCTGCTTCAGATTCTGTGTCTCCCTCTCTCTGACCCTCCCCCATTCATGCTCTGTCTCTCTCCGCCTCAAAAATAAATAAACATTTAAAAAAAAAATTTCTTCTTCTGGTCCCCTTACCCTTAATAAGTATGTGAATGACAAGAAATCTATATGAGGAGCAATACAGAGTAGTGATTAAAAGTATGGGTTCCTTAGTCTAGCTCCCTAACTTTTCTGATCCCTGTCCTTCAATTTGTCAATGCTATAACCCAAACAAGATATTGTCTCTATGTTTCAATTTCCTCACCTGTAGAAATCTCATTAGATGATTACCTGTGGGAGTACCCGGGTGGCTCAGTAGGTTAAAGGTCTGACTTCGGCTTAGGTCATCATCTCACGGTTCGTGGGTTCGAGCCCCACATCGGGCTCCATGCTGACAGCTCAGAGCCTGGAGCCTGCTTCAGATTCTGTCTCCCTCTGTCTCTGCCTCTCCCCTGCTCACACTCTCTGTCTCTCTGTCTCTCAAAAATAAATAAATATTAAAAAAAATAATAAATTTCACATTTCAATTGGAAACAGTGAGCAGACAATGATCATATCATAGTCCAAAATTCCAACTAACTGAATAGACTTTGCAAATAAGCATTAGTTCAGAAATTTTAGTTTTAGAAACCTAACTTTAAAGGCTGTCTTTGATAACTGCTAGCTTTGTGACCTTGGACAGTTAGTCAACTTTCCTGAGTTTCACTGTGTCATGTGTGAAGCAATGATAGTGACCACAGAGTTGTTAGGAGACCTAAATGGGATTATGCATGCAACAGGTTTATTGCAGTGGCTGACACAGAATATGTACACAAAAAATATTGTTGGTATTCGCTAATCATTACCATTATTTTTTTTAAAAAAATTTAACGTTTATTTATTTCTGAGAAACAGAAAGAGACAGAGTATGAGTGGGGTAAGGGCAGACAGAGAAAGAGACAGAATCCGAAGCAGGCTCTAAGCTCTGAGCTGTCAGCACAGAGCCTGACGCGGGGCTCGAACCCACGAACCGCAGGATCATGACCCGAGCCGAAGTCTGATGCTTAACTGACTGAGCCACCCAGATGCCCCTATTGCTACCAGTATTTGGATTCTATAAGGAAGAATAAGATATAGTCTTGGTTCTTAGAAGGTTTCGAATCTACCTTGGGAGAAAAACATGTTAAAGTGAAATAATAATTTAAAGTTGACATTTCAAATTGCTAAAATAGTGAACTTGAGGGAGTGCTATTGTCATGCAAACTATACTGTGTCTTTAAGCAAAGCACACTGCTGCTCCAGACCTCATTTTCCTCACCCGTAAAACAAAGTGGCTGGACTTTTCTAGAAATAACATTTTAGAAGTTTGTTAGAAATCTGAACAAACTGTCATCAGACCACAAAATTAGAGGAAAATTGATAAACATGGAAAGTACCAGACAGATCAAGGCAAGAATGAGTAAATCTAGCTGGTTGGAGCACACTGTCCAAGTGGGGGAAATACTAGGAACAAAGGCAGACTGAATGCAGCTTCTGGAGGAATTCAGATGCCTTGCCAAGAGGTTTCAACGGTATTCTCTATGCAGTGGGCAGAGTTTTAGGAAGATTAATCTACACTGGTAAGTCCGAAGGATTTGGGGCAAGAAATAGGCAGAGAGACCCATTATAAAGCTGTTATCATAGTCTAAGCTTAAACTGAACCAAGGGAGTAACAGAGAAATATAAGAACAGATAATCAAGGTATTATGAAGCCATTTGCACTTGACTGTCAATTGGATAGGACAGGCAAAGTCAAGTTGGCAGCAGATGATTGAAGATTGGAGGCCAGGAAACTGCTGATGAGTTAGGAAGGAGAACTAGTTTGGAGTAAGGGGCAGGGAATGAGGAATAGGCCTTAGAAATGTTTGATTTGTGTCATCAAAAACATAATTCAGGTAGACACATCCAAAGGACAGGCAGAGAATGGGAAAAAGGAGGTGTGACAGAACTGTAAATTTGGAAGTTATCTGCACAGAAGTGATAGCTGAAATAAAATTAATAGGCGAAATCTCAAAAAGACATTAGCAAACGGCTATACCCAGTGCCATCAGCTTTACTGTTTTCTTTTTAATATTTCAAATGGAGGGAGCGTAGTATAGCTAACCTTAGTGAACGCAGTAAAATTAAAACCTTTCGTTTGGAGGATATAGTATAAGAGTTTCTTCTTTACTGTTTGCCTTCTTTATTTTAGTTACTAAAGTCCACATCTTAATTTGGGTTTCCCCAAAAGCCGATTCTCGGGTGGGGATTTGGCTTTAAGTACAGTGGTTTATTTAGGAGGCTATCACAGGAAACACTATGAGGCAGTAGGGAAACAGGAAAGTAAGAGGCTCAAGTCAGTAAAAAGTGCACTGATGAGGGGGTTACCACCGTGGGCAAGTGGAACTCAAGCTTGTTGGTGACCCCCTGATGGACAATATGGAACGTGTCTCAGAATGATCCTACTCAGGAGCGAGGAAGCTGGAATATTTATTCAACAACTCATTTGCTGAGGGTATTTCTTGGGGTGTTAATTCCATAGCACTTCCAGTCTGCAAGGGGGATGTAGTCAGAGAACAGCCTCAAGCAGGGACAAGAAGGAAATCATTGCCTTGCATTGGCACTGTCTTCAGGAGACTCCAATGTAAATGAAGGTGAAACGAAGGGCCAACAAAATCTGTTAGAATCATTTTGGTTTGCTTGTATGTCCTACACATATGGAATGAGGTGTAGTGGCATTTTCTAGGCAATAAGAAATCTCACGGTTAGGTCACTTTCATAAAGGGTAACGTCATTGTGACTTCTTAGGTTTCTAACGGACTTATATGTTATCTCCATATAGGAAATCAAATGATTACATAAATGTAAATGTTTTAAAGCAAAAGTCTGTGACAGGAGTTCATTTTTCCTTTGAAAATAAACAAAAGCATGTGTGTGCGCAGACAGATAAAAGCACCACAGTGTTTTATGTAGTCACACGTTCGAACCTTTTCTAGACAAGAACCTTCTATTGATATCAAAAGAAGCTGTACTCACAGGATATATAGATGTGTGGAGAATGACAACCCTGATTTTGTCTTGACATGACCTTATGTGGATAGAGAACAATTTTCCCAGCCAAAGGAATGTAATGGTTTCTTTCTTGGCATCCGGCCATGATATTCTGATTCTAGCATGCACATAAATATTAGTCACAAGGCATAAAACGACCCAGAGATGATGATTCTGACAAACCATCTATTTCTATTAGTGTGGCCACAGACGTAAATAACCTAGCGTTTCTTCAATTGTTAGGTTCGCAATCTGCTTCGTCATTCCTGACAAAGTAAAAATAGTTTTCTCGGAAGTGTGCAGAAAATGCTTTCATGTGAAAATGCGGCTTCAAACAGTATAATCACTGTGCATATAAGTGTGATATCAGTTAGCTGAGAAGGAACCACAGCCATAGATCATAAGCAGTTTGTTTTTCATTAATGTGGACCAGCTGGCAGAATATCCTGCCAGGCCCCTTAGAAGACTGGATGTGGAAATAATTATTTACCAAGGTACAAACTGACAAGATTGCTATAGTGATGGATTGGCACACACAGAGCTCATAGATGATGAATTGAAATAAGTCTTCTTCCACTAAGAGATGCCTAATATCCACATAATTTGATTTATGAAATCTTTTGCATTATGGTTGACCTGATATATTTTGCAGAACTCCATTCAAGAAAAATAAAGTAAAAAGCAGAGTCAAAATTATACGGCATAATTCAATCCAAGAGATTCCCCAAGATAGTACATGGAACTCAGACTCTCTGAATGTTCAGAATGTTGAGTGTTTCTTCATAAGGCAACGATGACCACTAATCTACCAAAACATCATTGACAAATTGTCACAGAAGGCAGATGGAGAAAGACTTTGTGAGGCTGTTCTCTAGATTCTAGAGCCGTCCCAGTATATCCTATTGATACAACAGACATTTATGAACAGGTTGCTGTCAAAAAGCTACATTCTCTGAAGACAAAGTCAGCATTTATATATAAAAACACACCCACAGCAGAACGAGTTTTTCTTACTGTGCAAGATGATCTGTGGATGTAAATAAGGCATGCTAAAATACATATGTACTCAGGTTAGCGATGAGCTTTTTCATTTATAAAACTTGCATGATCAGTTCTTCTTTCCGGGTTCTAGGACCCAATTCTAATGTGTATATATGGTGGAGAGTGGGGGCGGGGGGTGTGCACAAAACCAAGCAATTCTCAAACACAAGCAGGGTGTCTGAGAATTTAACTCAATTCTCACATTATCCTCCGGGAGACAGCATCAGATTCCACAGACTAAGGACTCAGTCCTACCAGACCACCCTCCATTCCCCACCTCAGATGCTAGCCACAAGCCCCGGGCTGTTACCTGTGCCTGTGCTTCCAACCCACTGGCTACAGGTTGGAGGTTCCAAAGACCTCCTACTTAGGTTATTTGAATTTGCTAGAGTGGCTCACAGGTTTCAGAAAAAAAACGCTTATTTATGTTTGCCAGTAAAGGATATGACAAAGGAGATGAGGAAATATATAGGGAGAGGTCTGGGGAAAGGGGCGGGGCTTCCATGCCCTCTGGAGGCCACCACTTACCCCAGTCTCCTGGTGTTCACCAACCCTGAAGCTCTCCACATTCAGTTCTTTTGGGTTTTTATGGAGGGTTCAAGTCAGGATCTACTAAGTCATTGGCCAGACTGGTTCAATCGCTAGCCCTCTCCCCTCCAGCAAGGTCAGGGGATGGAACAGAAAGTTCTTACCCTCTAATCACAGGGCTGGTCCTCCAGCCAATCAGCCTCTTACCCTGGGGTGGGGTCCAAAAGCCACCTTCATTAACATAACAAAAGAGGACACTCAGCCTAACATTTAAGAAATTCCAATGCCATAGGGAACTGTGAGCCACAAACCTCGGACCCAGACCAAATAAATACACTTGAGAAATATATTTTGGTCATTCAGATGACCAAATATAAATCACAATATCACAGTGCAACTGGGTAAAAACACCATACTTATCTTGATAGTAACCACATAGGAGTTTGGGCATTTTTATTTAATTCAAACCAGTCCCATGGGGCACCTGGGTGGCTCAATCGATTAAGCGTCCGACTTCGCCTCAGGTCATGATGATTAAGCGTCCGACTTCGCCTCAGGTCATGATCTCCGGTTCGTGGGTTCCAGCCCGCATGGGGCTCTATGCTGACAGCTCAGAGCCCGGAGCCTGCTTCCAATTCTGTGTCTCCCTCTCTCTGCCCCTCCCCCACTCGCGCTCTGTCTCCCTCTGTCTCAAAAATAAATAAACATTAAAAAGAAATTAATTCAAACCAGTCCCTATATCCGCTTCTTGTAGATTGTAAGCGCGGTGCTGCCAGGGGGTCTGGCCTGGCTTTCTACTACTTAGAACACCTTTCAAGATTGAAGAAAAGTAACTGTTCCTTGAATGGCTGGAAGTCAATCAACCCTAATTATAGTTGACGAGGGAAAAAGTAAGGCCTCCGAAAAGAAGTTTTTAAAGCTTAGGTTGTATAGACGGTATTGTAAAGAGACTAAATAGCCGAGCAAGTTAATTTTCCAACCCTGGATCGTGTTTTCCAGGTAGGGGCCCTATCTCCTAGGGTCACCAGCTAGATCCCAAGACCTGACCTTTACTGCCCACCTGCTTGTATTCATTAACCTTTGTCTCACGTGTTTTTCTTAAGCTCTTCTTTCCGGCTTATCTCTTAACTCACACATATGGAAAATGAAACCGCCCCTTGAGACCTCTGGCCAGCCCAGACCACCCAGACCCTTTTCAACTTAACCGCCCCCCCTGCCCCCCCACCACCACTCGAAGCTGCACAATGGACCGTGGAGTGACCTCTGAAATGACTGACAACTACCTTTACTTCATTATCATACTAAGATCTCCACCCAGGGAGGAGCACAGGCCTCATGACACAACATACAATGTATGTATAAGCATGTTTTTGGCACGACCTCATGCCCACCTCTGCATACAGTGACGAGGCTTCTCTCTCTAAACATTCATCCTAATCTTAAATAAAAGGAATGCATTCACCCTTGCTCCGGGAGTCACAGCTTTGAAAGTTATTCCCCGTGATCTCCTTATTTGCTGCAAATGAAGTTTTCTTTGTGTGACATCAGTTTCTGACTCACCAAGGAACGAACTCACGTTGGTTCGGTTATAATAGGAGCCTGAAACATCTCAAATACTGGTTGCAGCACATTTTCTTTGGAATAAAATGAGTCAAGGAGATGGTTTCTCATATTCAAGAAGTACAGTAATCAAATACATTTAAAAAACCAGGATGTTTTTAAAGAAAAATTTGTTTGGAAAACTTTTTGATGGGATTGTCGAAGCACCTTCCTTCTCTCAGCTGTGAAAGTTTCATCTCCGATTTTATTACCTCAAAGCACATCCACAGAAAGAGTCTGTTCCTGTTTTCAAATATATTTTTGGAAGGAATCTTCCAAGATTCTATTGTCACATGAAAAAAATTAAAGGGTGTAATGATTGATAAGAGGATGTGGCTTAGGGAAAAGCCCACGAAGAATAAAAAATAATACAAATGTAAGAAAACTAAAATAAAGATAAAAGCGAGAGGAAGAGGGACTCAACAAGGCTTCTAATTATAAAGTAAAGAGGGTGGAAGAGAGAGGGAAGTTGATTTAGTAAAGCAATGATAGGTAACAAAAAGATGAAGGCCTTCAAAGTGCGCTGCACTGGGAATTGGCAGAATTGGGGTCTAATCTAAGCTGTGTGTTTAAGCAAATGTAGACATTCACACCACCCTTCTGTCAAATGAGGGAATATACAAAGTTAGATTTCCCTTTCAACTCAGACATACAAACTCTACAAGACTGTTCGAACATTCGGAGTTTAGTTCTCCAAGTTTTCAAATTCAGAAACAATGGTGCTCAGTCTATGGGACTGTACCGCAAATTAGGAAAAATTATTTTCCAATAAAAAATGCATAGAGCTACCACTTTCTTGGGCTGTATTTCAAATGCAAACTATTTTGAGTGAATTCCATTTTAAAACGTTTAAACATCTAGAGGGTTTACACTTCTGTGATGACACACGAAAAAAACTTTTTTTACTTTTGAATAATCCTTCTTATGACACATAGACCTTATTTTTATCAGTTTTAAAGAGAAAGCCTGCTACATTTCCTATAGAGGCAAGGCTTCACCCAGTAGATATCATAGCCCCAAGGCCTGTACCACATTATGCAGGGCTGAGGCCTCCTGCCCTACTCTGCTCTAACTCACAGGGGAGGAGTTAGACAAAATAAAACTTCCACTTACCCCAATGACTTGCTAAGCATCTTAAATGTAAATCTAATTTTGAATTGTATGCAAAATTGACTCCGAAATAAGTCTTTCATGTGGGCAAACTGAACAAATTTTGATCCGATCATATCGCCCTTCTTCTTCCACATACTTCCTTCCAGCTGCTCTCACTCTTGACGGGACCCTCAGCAAAATTCCAGAACCCTGAGATTCCAGAGAGATGCTCTGGCTTGCCATTGATTCCACTGACAGTTGAGTCATCTCCAGAACCACTCTCCCCAGGACCCACTCGGCGGTTCAAGAGTTGACATTCTGGTAACAAGTAAAACTAAACTAAACTAAATCAGGGCTCCGCGTTTTCGTCAATACCAGAGGTTGCAAACTTTTTACCGGCACGACTGATGCCTCTCTTGCCCTTAAGCCCCGCGCAACCCCCCGCCGGTTTCTGTCCCATCAAACTCCAAAATCCACTCCAAACCCCTTCCCTGTGGCCGGTCTCCATGGCTACTGCTGTGGGTGGAGCTAGCATCATCTGGCACCTCCGAGCCGGGAAGGCTGCAGGTCTGCTGCCTCTGCCTCCACCCTTCCCTGTAAAGTCCTGTCTCTTCTCGGCTGCCAGTGATCCTTTCAAAAATCCCATCTCTGTTTGTTTTTTTTTAAATTATGTATCAGAATTCATTGTGATGTAAAGTTGTATGTATTTTAACTAACTCAGAGAGTCCCATCTTTACCACCCAAGGATCATACAAAACCCTTCTGTTGGCCTAGAATTCCCCTGTGCATCCCCTTTGTTGTCAATCACCACTTCCTCAGCAAGCTTGTAGCCACAATGATCTGTTTTCTGTATTTATCGTTTTGCCTTTTCCAGAACACCATATGAATAGCATCATGCAATGATGTCTTCTAAAATGGCTGTACCATTTTTTCACTAAAACAAGCAAAGAATGAGAGTTCATGTTGGTCCACATCCTTGTCAGCATTTGGTGTTTTCAGTGGCTTTGATTTTAGCCATTCTAATGAGTGTGGTGGTATTTCATTGTTGTTTTACTTTTAAAGTCCCTGATGACATATTACTTTGAGCATCTTTTCATACGCTTATTTGCAATCCGTACATATTCTTTGGTGGGTCATCTCTTTGGATCTTTGGCCCATTTTTAAATTGGGTTGTTTGTTTTCTTATTGTTGAGTTTTGAGGGTTCTGTGTATATTTTGTATACATATCCTTAATCAGATCTATATTTGGCAAAGCTTTAATCCTGTTTCTGCTTTGTCCTTTCATTTTCTCGACAGTGCATTTGACAGAGCAGAAGCTTTACATTTTAATGATGTTCAACTTCTCAGTCTTTCCTTTCATGGATGTATCTAAAAAGTCATCACCAAAACCAAGGTCACTTATGTTTTCTGTCATGTTATCTTCTATGGGTTTAAAGTTTTGCATTTTACATGTAGGTCTGTCTATTTTTCACTAATTTTTGTGAACTGTGTAAGGTCTGTGTCTTTTCTGGGGGCAGAGGGGACATGGATGTCCAGTTCTTTCAGCACCATTTGTTCATGTGTTGAAAAGGCTATTCTTTCTTTTTCTTTTTCAAGTGTTTTGCTTATTTGTTTGTTTGTCTGAGAAACAAAACAGAGTGCAAGCGGGGAAGGTGCAGAGGGGGACAGAGAGAGAATCCCAAGCAGGCTCCATACTCAGTGCAGAGCTCAATGCCTGGGTTCACCTTACTGCCGCGAGATCATGACCTGAGCCGAAATCAAGAACTGGACGGTTGACCAACTGAGGAAAGGGCTATTTTTTCTTAATTGAAATGCCTTTGCTCCTTTGTCAAAGGTCAGTTGACTATATTTGTGCAGGTCTGTTTCTGGGTTCTCAATTGTGTTTCTTCGATTTGTCTGTTCTTTCATCAAAATCACACTGTCTTGATACCGTAATTTTAGAATATCTCTTCAAGTTGAGTAGTGTCAGCTTGCTGACTTTCTTCTTCTCCTTCAAATGTGCTGGCAATTCTGAATCCTTTGGCTCTCCACATAAACTTTAGAATCAGTTGGTTGCTATCCACAAAATAACTTGGGATTTTGGTTGAGATGGCATAGAATTTATAGATCAAGTTGGGAAGAAGTAATATTTTAAGAATATTGAGACTTCCTTCCATGAACATGAAACATTGTTCCATTTATTTAGATTTCCTTTGATTTCGTCGATCACAGTTTTATGGTTTTCCTTATACAGATATTGTACTTATTTTGTTGGGTTTCTAAAAAAATTTTTAAAACTAAAATAAATTTGAAAAGATCACACTGCCAAATTTTAAGATTCACTGTAATGGTATAGTGACCAATACAGACTGGTATTGGTTAAGGATAGACATGTATTTTAATGGAAAAGAGCAGAGAGTACAGAAGAAGACCCCAATATGGCTCATGGAGTTTTTACAAAGGTTTAAAGACAATTAAATTGAGAAATGTTAGAGTTTTGAGTAAATGATATTAGAGTAATGGAACATCTACATGCCAAAAAATCTACCTAAACCTCACCCTTTATATAAAAACAAATGCAAAATGGATCATCAAACCAAATGGTAAATTAAAAGTTATAAAATCTTTAAAAGAAAACACAGGGGGAAATTTTATGACCTGGAGTTAGGCAAACACGTATTAAACATGACATTAAGGATTTTTCATAAAGATAAAAAAAAAAGATATGTTAGGCTTCCTCAATATTAATTTTTTTAATGTTCATTTATTTTTGAGAGCGACTGAGTGTGAGTGGCAGAGGGGCAGAGAGAGAGGGAGACATAGAATCTGAAGCAGGCTCCAGGCTCTGAGCTGTCAGCACAGAGCCTGACGCAGAGCTCCAAGCAGGGCTCAAACTCACAGAGTAGGAGATCACAACCTGAGCCGAAGTCAGACGCTTAACTGACTGACTGAGTCACCCAGGCGCCCCAGGCTTCCTCAATATTAAAAAATATTCCTTTTCCAGGCCTGACAGCAAAGAAGGGTCCCTTCCTTTCTGCTGACCTGAGTATGGTCCCTCCGGCCAAGGCCACCATCTCTGGGAGACACCAGAGAAGGAAGTCAAGGGGATAAAGAAAGGTGTCCCTGCCTGATATCCAAGAACGGGGCCTCTCAGGGCTGACAGTAGGGGCAAATTTCTTTGAGGTACTGTCTGTCTGTGGTGAGAGGTTCCCTCTGTCCTTCCTCTAGGTCCTCCCCTTAATGCATGGCAGAGTCTAGGACTTCCAGCTCTGTGGAACTGAGGCCTTTTCCCTTACGAAAAATAAAAATAAAAAATAAAAAAGCTGCACCTCCCTCAGGCTCCCCAGATGAAAGTCCATAAGCACCACTCCCAGGGGACACTGCCTGGGACTTCCCACAGCTGACAGCAGGAACAAGGTAGGGCTGGAGCGCCCTCTATCTGTGGTGAAAGGTCCCCTCAGTCCTTCCTGTGTAACCACCCCTTGATGATTGCCCAGAATCAGAGGAAAAAGAAAAATGGCATTTTTTTTTAAGCTGTAAAATTCCTTAAAAAAAAATCAAGGGGGAAATCTTATCACTTAGAATTAGGCAAAAGTATCTCAAAAATGACACCCAAAACTTAATTCGAAAAGAAACAATGATGCATCAGGAATCCTCAATATTAAAAAAAACAAATCACTCTGAGAAAGACACTCTTAACAGCAGAAAAAGACAAGCTACAGACTGAAAAAAAAAATGCAAATCATACACACATCAAAAGACCTATATCCAATATGTAAAGGGTTCTCAAAATTCAAAAATTAGAAAACAACCCAATTTTAAAAATGGGCAAAATACATCATTGGACACTTCACTAAAACTGACATACAGTTTCAGATTAGCACATGAAAAATTCTCCTCCGTGATCAGCCAATAGAGAGAAGCAAATTGCAAAGACAGTAGGACGCAAAGTAGGACGCAACATACTTTTGAGAATTGCCAAAAACTCACTGACAATAAGTGTGAGCACGGCTGAAGAACAACTTGATTGCTCGTGCACCACCCTTGTGAGTTCAAGCTTGTGCCGTCACTGTAGGCAATGACTTGGTAACTTCTTATAAATGTACACTTCACTATTTGATTCAGCAATCCCACCTGCGAGAAATAAAAATGTACGTTCACACAAAAACACACGAATGTTTATAGCATCTCTATTCACATTTGCCAAAAGCTGGAAACAACTCAAATGTCCTTCCACGGATGAGTGGATTAACAAACTGAGGTGTATCCTTATAATGGAACACTACAGACCAACGAAAAGGAATAAACTATTGAAAAATCTAGCAATTTGGTAAATTCCTTGGGCCTCACCTTGTAGTCAACCACCCACACAGACCCAAGTTCCTGGAACTATGATTTGTTTTCTGTGTCTATCTTCTTACTTTTTCCAGAATGTCATGTAAATACTGTCTTCTAAACTTTAGACGGAATGTATTTTAAACAACTTATCTCATAGCTTGTTAAAATCCGACCTAAACAGAATAGTTCTTCTCTTATGTATGTCACTTTTATAATACAATGTCTCCACTTTATTTACCTGCATGAATATAAAATGTAAAGTCAAGCAATGTGAAGAGACCCATATCGTACTTGTCTGGCACTACATGTAGGTCATACAATCTTATTATCCAAGTTAATTTAATAAAATAATAAGACTTTATATCTGTATTTACCTGTTGGTTGTATACTCTTAAAATTCTAGCAAGTCAAATCTGGCTTTGATAAAGATTTTTACCAATTGTGTAGTGTTCTCTTACATATTCTGTTATTTATTTCATGCAATATTGAATTGTTACATAAATTTCATTGCTAGAATAATGTAATATGCACCAGCTTTTAATATTATTAAAAATATATCTTACATTAAAAAAATTGGCTGTGTATTTTTCATTCCAACCAGCAATGAATGAGAATTCTGTTAGCTCCATAGCCTCTCCTGTATTTGATATTTTCAGATTTTTGTATTTTACTTATTGCAATTAGTATACAGTTGAATCTCATTGAAATTTCATTTGCATTTCCCTAATGACAAACGATGTTGAGAATCATTTCAAATGTTTTTGTGATCCCTATATCCTCTGTGGTGAAGTGTCTTTTTAAATCATCTACATATTTTTAAATTAATAGATCTTATTTTTCAGAGTTTTGTTAGGTTTGCAAAAACTTGATCAGAAAACAGGGAGGGTTCCCACATACCCACTCCCACCCCCGACAGTTTCCCCTATTATTAACATCTAGTAATATTGTAATACATGAGGTTAAATTCGATAAACCCATATGGATACATTACTATCAATTGAAGCCCACAGTTTACATCAGGGTTGACTCTGTGTGTCATATGTTCTACAGGACTTGACAAATGCATAATGTTATGCATCCACCACTATGTATCATACGGAATAGTTTCACCACCCTAAAACTCTTGTGTGCTCCACATTTCTGTCTCTCCAGCCCTCCCTCCCCTGAATTCTTGGTAACCACTGATCATTCTTTACTGTCTCCATATAGCTGCGCCTGTTCCAGAATATCATACAGTTGAGACAATACACTATATAGTCTTTTTTTTCATATTAAAGAAAAACTTTTGGTTCATTTATTTATTTATTTAGAAAGAGGGTGATTGAGAGGGAGAGAGAGAAACCAAGTAGGTTCCACGCTCAGCATGGAGCCCGATGTGGGGCTCAATCCCACGACCATGAGATCATGACCTGAGCCAAAATCAAGAGTCAGACGCCTAACCTTACTGAGCCACCCAGTCGCCCCTAAAAACTTTTCATTTTTGAAAACAGACAGGATACAGTAGTAGTGAACCCCCATATACCCATTACTTAGATTCTACAATTTCAAGATTTTGATAGCACCTTATAATTGAATAAGTTCAAGACTATTTCAATTCAGCATACGTGGAAATCCTGGATGGCCTTAAAAATACTAAGATGTATAGATATCTTCGCTCACCATGTCTGTCCTAGACATCCAATCAACATGGCCAGATCCCTTCTATACATCCCTCCCTCAAATATAAGTTTCAAAGATATTTTGCGCCTTTATAAATAAACAAAAAATTAATTATGCTAAACTATTTATAACCAAATTTACCATTTTTACTATTTTTAAGGGTATAGTTCCGGGGCATTAAGTGCAGTCACATTGTTGTGCAACTATCATTACAACCCATCACCAGAAGTTTTTCATCTTCTCAAACTGAAACTCTTGTACCCATTAAACAATATCTCCCCATTGCCCGCAACCCTTAAGCCTCGCAATCACCCTTTTACTCTCTATCTTATGAATTTGACTAAGACAGGTATCTCATAGGAGGTAACATACAGTATTTATCCTATTGTGATTGGCTTATTTCCCTTAGCATAAGGTTTTCAAGGTTCATCTATGTTGTAGCATGTATTAAGATTTCCTTCTTTTTAAAGGCCGAATAACTATTCTGTGGTGTACATTTATCTGTTGATGGGCATTTGAGCTGTTTCTGCCTGTTAGCTTTTGGGAATAATGCTTTTATGTATGCAAGTGTACAAATATCTTCATGACTCACTGTTTTCACCTCTTTGGGGGTATGTACCCAGAAGTGGAATTATTGGATCATTTGATTATTTTATGTTTAATTTTTTTCTGAAACCACCATACTGTGTTCTACAGAGGCTACAGTCTTTTCCATTAATGAACACAGCATTTTTTTTTTTTCGTTTATTTGGAGTGAGGGGCAGCAGAGTACCAACTGGTTGGTCTTGCTTTGGACCACCTAGTTCAGTGTCATTATTATGGTGGAAGAGGCCCAGCTTACTAATGGACCCTGGTAATACTACTCTTGGGGAAGAATCAAAGCACCACAGGTTGGGGGTTGGAAGGTCAGCTCTCTGCTTGGACCATCTATTCCTTCCTGCAGGGGAATCATTGCCTGCTTCTGCCGGGAAGGTGATGGAAGCCCAACTCCCTGCTAAGATTTGACAATATCACCCACAACAGAGAATCAGAGCACCACCAACTTCAGCCAGGCAGGGATGAATATGACTGCAGATGATGCATTTATGAAAAATTATATATGTAAATAAATTAAAATAAATTTATAAAAAAGAAAATATAAAATGAATTGCTTGTAAAAAAAAAAAAAGCCCCAAGGTTTTAAAGAGTCTTGATCATAGGAGAAGGCCACCTACTTAACACATTTTCCTCATTTTAATCGGAAATGAAACAAAATGAGCTTTCCTGTGACCTTTAGGGATAATTGTGTGGATTTCCGCAAATGATTGATTGCTGAAAGCACATAAGCTCATGTTTTTTGGCCTTAGAGGAGCCCGAGACTTCCTTTGTGCATATGGGTTCTTTAATCTTACAGAAAAAACAGCTGCATGCCCTTTGACATTTTCTGATGACAGCAGACTTCAGTGATATTGTTCCTTTTTCTCTATTAAGTAATATTACCAAGAAATATCGAGAATGGCGTATATGTTTCCCTGAAAAACCTTAAGTGTTTGAATGCATGAAGTGTAATAGTCATTCAAAATGGTAGTTAATATTCCTGCTACAATTATTCTAAATGTATACTGCCCCCTGACAGTAGTCACTGAGTGTATAATCATTCATTAATCACACTTTTTTTTTCAAGATACACAGTCTAAGAATCTACTATGTGCTCAGGACACATCAGTGAAAATCCCCTACCCTTTGGGACTACATATTATAATGGAGAGTAATACAATTAACACACAAGCCAGATACTTTCATAGAGTCATAAGGATTATGGGGGAAAAAAGGTAAGTAAATAAAAAAAGATGGGGTGAGACTGGGGCCTCTTTCAGGCAGGGTGTCGAGAAAGTCTCTGAGTGGGTGACACTGAGCAGAGACTTGAATAGTGGGGAAAAGAGCCATCTGAAGTCTGGGGGAAGAGCATTTCAGGCAGAGAGAAACCAAGGATAAGAGCCCTGAGGCCGGAACAATCTCGACGTGTTAAAGGAGCTGGGAAAGTTCTTGTATGACTGCAGAAGCAGGCGATAGGGAGAGAGTGGGAGGAGGGGAGTCCAGGGGGCAGCAAGAACCAGAACAGACCTTTGAAAAGGGAAATGGACTAGAATTCTATTTTGAATTCCTTATATGGGATTCTCTGCAGATCTTGCATCATATTCACGATATTTCCAATGATAAAAAATAGTCATGCTTTGAGGATGGCTTTTGTGTTTGAAAAACTATTTTATGCCTAAGGCTACTGCTACTAGCTAGCCCCCAAATATTGCCATTTCGTGGATAAATGTGTTTTGCTTTTAAAACAAGGAGAAGATTTTTCTAGTGTCACTATTAGAGTCAACTCTAGCAGACACGGCCAATTAAAGTCACTTTGACAGATAGTTACTGGATGTTTTCTAAGTGGCGGTGTGCTATTATACATTACAGGAAAGAAGATACACGAGGCACAAAAGTACACAGATACTGAAAACAGAGGTCAGAACCCAAATGCTATAGGACAGGTACCAGTGGCTAGACATTTTCTGAAGAGAAAGAAGTTCGAGCTTCTGGAGAGCAAGAGGGATCAGGAAAGGGTCTATGATAAGACAGACGGGTGTTTGGCCTAAGTCTTTAAGCTGGGGTAGGACCTTGAGAAGAGAAAATGGTAATTGCGTGAAGATGTGCATAGAAGGCAAAGAAAAGCTCCAGGGGCTGGATTATAACGTTAGGGGGAAAGACGGGAAATATTCCATTGGTAAGGTAGTTGTGAGACGTACTCTGAAGGACCTTGAGTATCGTGTCAAACGATCCGTTTTTAGTTTCCCAGGCAATAAGAAATCATGGAATGTTTTTGAGTGGGGGGGGGGGGGGCATCAATGTAATACTCCTTGAAGAGATAAACATGGCAGTAGTATAAAATGGATTAAGGCAAGGAGCCCAGAGAGCAGGCTGATGTTGTAGATGAGGCAAGTGGAAGCATGAGTCTGGACTAGTGTGGTGTTCACCAGAAAAGGGAAGGAGGCAGAAGTAGCAAAAGATTATCACGACTGCTGACAATCAGATCAGAAGATGGGAAAGGAAGCTCTCAGATTACTTTAAAATTTTCACTCGGATAAGATTCCAATTTATCATAACCCAGAGAGCCCAGCATAAGTCGGGCTGTAGTGAAGGTCTGTGTTATTCAGGGAGAAGTTGGCTTCAGTTTGGGACTCAGTGTCTCCAACAAGATGACAGAACATCTAACATCTTTGCTATGTTCTCTCTCTAGAAACTGAAACTGCCGAACGTCCAGCGTACAATAGAATAGTTACGAGCCTGGGCCCTTTGCGCAGAATGCACCAGTTCAAATCCTAGCTCAGGCACTTGCCGGATCTGTGATTTGGGCAAATGAGGTGACCTCTCTGTCCCTCAATTTCTGTGTCTGTAAAATAGAGAAAATAATTTTATATATCTCAATGCTTGTTGTGAGGATTGTGTACACACATATACAAACATACATATGCATGCGTATGTGCAAATCATATATTGTAGAGGATATACAGTTATATGTAATATATATTAACTTTATATATAATATGTGCCAAATATTAATTAAATTTTTTTAAATGTTTAGTTTTGAGAGAGAGAGTGAGACAGAGCGTGAGCAGGGGAGGACCAGAGAGAGGGAGACACAAAATCGGAAGCAGGCTCCAGGCTCCGAGCTGCCAGCACATAGCCCAACGCGGGGCTCGAACTACAAACCGCAAAAACATGACCTGAGCCTAAGTTGGATGCCAAACCGACTGAGCCACCCGGGCGCCCCCAAATATTAATTATACATACACATTGTATCCTTACAAGAAACCTAGGAGGTATATATCTTATAAGATATGGCATAGTGTTGACAGACTATATATATATATGTACATTATAATATATATGTTACATAACTACTCACACACTGTTTCTTATTAGAAGACTCATAAATAGGAGAGGAAGAAGGAAATATTGTCATTAAAGGGTAGAGGAAGAACAGTGAGAAAGAGATACAGAAATAGCTGAGGAGAGGAATGCAAAATTCCTCTGACAATTCCAGTCAAATGAGGAAAGAGTGAAGGATGCTGGGTTTGGAAATCAGAAGGTCCGTGGTGACTTTAGTAGATTGCTGGAAGCCGAGCTGTCCCAGCCTGAGTGGCAGGGCCCAGGCTGTGGACGGATTGGTGACTGCAGGGCGGCCGGCCGACAGGGAAGCTTCTGGTCCTCCCGCTTTTAGGTAATTTGGCCTTAAAACTACCTGGGGTATTGCCTGTTGGGGAATTGCGCTCGGCAGGCCCCCTGGGAAAAGAACCGTTAGAGAAGAAAATAAGGTTCCGTAAGAAACTGTGCGGCCTTCCGTTTAGCCCTTGCCATTCCCTATGGAGACTCCTCTACTTGTAGGAAGGAGAGCCTCATGCAGTTGCCAGCAAAGGCGGCCAACGAAGGAGAGACATATGGATCCGAAAGCCGCACTCCGGCAACTAAGGAGTGTATCTCTGGGCACAGGTGACTTCAGCCCCTAGGCCCACCCGGCCCCCCAGAGGCATTCCAGATGATGACTGAACCTAGTCTGTTAAGGTACAGAATGGTTCATTGGTTCCTAGGTGCATTGTCTCTCTGAGAATGTGTGAGGCGTAGGTTTCTAAGGCTTTTTCGGCCCCTTTCTGGCACCGCGGACCGAGGCAAACACATTGTTCTTCTGGCCTCAAGCGGTTAGGAGGTCATGTCCCTGTCACTGTTCCACTTGAGGTGTTGAGAAGTGGAGGGCCTTTCACGAGAACAGCGAAGCAAATGCTTTGTAGATTATAGATAAATGCAGATGCATAATGGAATAATGTAAGAAATTAATCTATAATCAAAGGGTATGTGGGAGTGTTAGGGGAAAATCACCATGTCATTTCTTAAAGGTTGTGTACACATAGGAACATTTTCAAAATTAGGGAATGTTAGAAAAACCTAGATGACGTATGTTACAAGGAAATCACTAGCATACATAATGCCACGTTTCCTGCAATAAAGGGGCCAGTTCAACACACTGCTGTTGTCTGTGGCCATTTTTTATTTTTTGTTTTTATTTTTGTTTTTTATTTTAGCTTTTTATTTTAGTTTTTTATTTTAGTTTTGTTTTATTTTCACTTTTTCGCCGACGCCGTTCATCCTTCGGGAACCCCTGGACCTGCTGGAGCTGGACTCCGGCAGTAGATCAGTTAGTTTCAGTAGAGTGGCGTGGATAGAAGTCAGATTTCCAAAGGATAATGAGGTACGTGCTGAGAAAGGACAGAAAATAAATTGACCTTTTTGTGATGTTGATCCTGGAAGTGTGGATCAATCAGAAAATATTCTGTGTTTCTTTGAAAAAGAGATAGTTGATTGAAGAAGACATAAAAAAAATGGAAAAATATTCCATACTCATGGATTGAAAGAACAAGTATTGTCAAAATGTCGATACTAGCCAAAGCAATCTACATATTCAATGCAATGTCTATCAAAATAACACCAGGATTCTTCACAGAGCTAGAACAAACAATCCTAAAATTTGTATGGAACCACAAAAGACCCTGAATAGCCAAAGAAATCTTGAAAAAGAAAACCGAAGCTGTAGGCATCACAATCCTAACCTTCAAGATGTATTACAAAGCTTAATCATCAAGACAGTATGGTACTGTCACAAAAACAGACACTTGGATCAATGGAACAGAATACAGAACCCAGAAATGAACCCACAACTAATTGTATGGGCAACTAATCTTTGACAAAGCAGGAAAGAATATCCAATGGAATAAAGACAATCTCTTCAGCAAGTGGTACTGGGAAAACTGGACGGCAACATGCAGAAGAATGAACCTGGACCACTTTCTTACACCAGACACAAAAATAAACTCAAAATGAATGAAAGTCCTAAACGTGAGACAGGAAGCCATCATAATCCTCAAGGATAAAGCAGGTAAAAACCTCTTTGACCTCGGCCACAGCAACTTCTTACTCAACACGTCTCTGGAGGCAAGGGAAACAAAAGCAAAAATGAACTACTGGGACCTCATCAAGATAAAAAGCTTTTGCACAGTGAAGGAAAAAATCAGCAAAACTAAAAGGCAACTGATGGAATGGGAGAAGATATTCGCAAATGACATGCCAGACAAAGGGTTAGTATCCAAAATCTACAAAGAACTTATCAAACTCAACACCTAAAAAACAAATAATCCAGTGAAGAAATGGGCAAAAGACATGAATAGACACTTTTCCAAAGAAGACATGAAAAACATGATGCTCAACATCACTCATCATCACAGAAATACAAATTAAAACCACAATGAGATACCACCTTACGCCAGTCAGAATGGCTAACATTAACAACTCAGGCAACAACTCACAAAAAACCCAACTCAGGCATTCTCTGTTGGCGAGAATGCAGAGAAAGGGGATGTCTTTTGCACTATTGGTAGGAATGCAAACTGGTGCAGCCACTCTGGAAAACAGTATGGAGATTCCTCAAAAAGTTAAAAGTAGAACTACCCTATGACCCAGCAATTGCACTACTAGGTATATATCCAAGGGATAAAGGTGTGCTGTCGAAGGAACACATGCACCCCCATGTTTAAAGCAGCACTGTCAACAATAGTCAAAGTATGGAAAGAGCCCAAATGTCCATCGATGGATGAATGGATAAAGAAGATGTGGTATATATATACAATGGAGTATTAGTCACCAATCAAAAAGAATGAAATCTTGCCATTGGCAACTACGTGGATGGAACTAGAGTATATATGCTAAGTGAAATAAGCCAAAGAAAGACAAATATCATATGATTTCACTCATATGTGGAATTTAAGATACACAACAGATGAACAGAAGGGAAGGGAAGCAAAAATAATATAAAAACAGGGAGGGGGACAAAACAGAAGAGACTCTTAAATACAGAGAACAAACTGAAGGTTGCTGGAGGGGCTGTAGGTGGGGGGGTGGGTTAAATGGGTAAGGGACATTAAGGAGGACACTTGTTGGGATGAGCACTGGGTGTTATACGTAGGGGATGAATCACTGGAATCTACTCCTGAAATCATTATAGCACTATATGCTAGCTAACTTGGATGTAAATTAAAAATAAATAAATAAATATGTATATATATGAAAAAGAGCTAATTGAGCATTTTTTTTAACGTTTATTTATTTTTGAGACAGAGAGAGACAGAGCATGAAAGGGGGAGGGTCAGAGAGAGGGAGACACAGAATCTGAAACAGGCTCCAGGCTCCGAGCTGTCAGCACAGAGCCCGACGCGGGGCTCGAACTCACGGACCGCGAGATCGTGACCTGAGCCCAAGTCGGCCGCTCAACCGACGGAGCCACCCAGGCGCCCAAGCATTATTTTTTAAATGTTTATTTATTTTGAGAGAGAGAAAGGAGCACGCATGAGTGGGGGACAGGCAGAGAGAGGAAAGAGAGAGAATCCCAAGCAGGCTCCGTGCTGTCAATGAAGAACCCAATTTGGGGCTCCATCTCACAAACCATGAGATCATGACCTGAACCAGAATCAAGAGTCAGATGCTAAACTTACTGAGTCACCCAAGTGCCCACAGAATATGATTTTCATGTAATTACTCACTCATATGTAAAGCCATGAGGGTGACTAGACTTTCTCTCTTTTATGATATAATGGGGAACATTGGCCAAAAACCATTGCCACTGGAACTGTGGGCCCATTTTCCACATCCAAAGAGGGACTCTCAGGTATGTGGACCTGCTTCCCTTGGAGTTACAAGTATTTACTGATCTCCCAGTGTAAGCCAAGGAGGGAAAAAAGTATGGAGTGATGGGAAGTTGTGGTGGATATATGGAAGCTGGACAGAAGTGTGGAGAGCTGGATTGGCCCAGTTGTTCTGGAAGCTGGGATGAAACTCTAAAGATAATCTACAATAAAAGGCACTTTTACTCATCTCACAAACGCTCACCTATAGGCCTATACCTTGTGGACTCACACCATTGATTACAGATAAGCAGACAGTGATTCTTCTGGCGGATTTTAATTGTGGAACCTAGCTTCCTTATCGATGCCCAAACCTCCTGACTTTTTCACAACTACAGTATAATGTTTTATTATTTGGCCTAAGAGTTCGTGGGAGCTTTGGCTTGATTTAAGCACATATCAAGGTTCTGTGATCCCCTGAAATTGTATGAAAAATTCAGTGCATGAACTACTGGTTGTCTGGATGATTTTCATGAAATTCTCCAAGGGACTCCTGACTCAAAATGTTTGGAACGACTGGGCAGATCCACTGAAGTTTTTTTTATTTATTTATTTTTTAATTTATTATTATTATTTTTTTTAATCAGGGCCAGAGTCTTTATACTTGCATTAACTTCTCTTGGCTCTTCCTGGCATAGACATAACAGTAATGAGAGCCAAATTATAATATAATTTTATTTCAAAACTCCTCCCTCAGTTGGTGATATTCAGTGGATCCAAAATTAAGGAACAGGGAAGGACTCCACCCTCTTTTTGAAATATATTAAAATTTCCACTCTGGAAAGTTTCTGAAACTTTAGTGGAAACATGCTGAAACGTTGTAGAAAGATCTTCTATAAGCCCTAAAATTAACTATTTTCAATTTAGCTACTAAATTTGCCTCATCTCTGGTCATGATCAGCTTTCTTCCGGCTCTGCAACTCCCTCACAAAGGTATGATGCTCCATTGTCTAACATCATCAATATTTGGGCTTATTTTTCCCCTCTCACATTTCTGAACAACCAAAGCCAACTAACAAAAATGGATTTATCCAGCCACAAGATCACAAGGTCATGGGTGCATCTCTCATAAATGCTGGGCCAAGGGCCAGGCCTGATGTGCATCTAAAACATCTGGGACCCACTAGAGCACTCTCCACAGTGCTGTACTGAGCACTGATCAATACTGTTATTGGTCCGGATAGTCTTGTTTGGAAAACATCCACTGATATTCTAGCAGCTAACTTGGATGCACACTGTCTGCTTTTTCTTTCAACGTCTCCCATAGTTGTATTTCAAATATGCTTATAGAAAACATTCAACCCATAAATGGGAGAATAGAAAGAAAGATACAGTTCTAAAGCTTTCTCTTCCTTGTGCATGGATTTTAGAGGATAACATAAGCCCTAAAATTAACTATTTTCAATTTAGCTACTCGTTTTATACATGGTTCATGAAATGGATATGAGACTTTAAAAGCATCAGCTTCATGTTGCTTGTTACACTTTGTACCTGTGTATGATTGAAAAGTGAATTCCCTGGAGATTATAAGTTGCAGACTATATTAGGAACCAGGCATTTTGCTAGATGAGGGATTGATTTTTCAAACTTTAACCAAAATGAAACTTACTATTCATTTAGTCTTATTCCACATATGTTGGCGATATTAACACCAACGACAGTGTCATGCACACATTATAAGCCTAACAAAAAGCTGGTAAATGAACAGAAGGACTACATTGAATCCACTAGGCATAGATCTTATACTAAGGCCTCCCACCAAATTAAAGAATACTTCCCTCAGGGATTTTTAAAGATTTCATTCTAGATAGGTAGTTTGACTTGTATAGTTAATATTTTATCATTTTTTAAAGCATGCTAGGGCTTTGGTATGGCTCTGAAGGATCTAGAAAATGTTCGCTTGTTCTTGAAATATAGTCTCAGTTCCCAACTGTTTTTCATTAACTAAATATTTAGGGAACAAATAAATAGCTCAATGGATGAATACTTATTAATTATCAATATCTGATTGACAGGATGTTCTAGAAACAAGAGCTCTCAACTGAGAGGTATTAAATCAACTCTCCCATCAACTGTGAAAAGGTCATTCCATCTTCATGTCCTCAGCTTCTACATCGTTAACCTGAGAGCATTGTGCCTAATTAAAGAAAAGAAAAGTGCACAGGGCATAGTAGTAGATAACATACATCTCCCCCAAGAAAACCTGTTTTATGGTCACAGACCACTCATTTTGTCTTTTAGTTTCTATTGTACATTGTTGGATTAGGGGACAGGTGATTACAGAATGTTACTTACCTTATCACCTAGCAAAATTGTACATATGTCCGTGAGAGTGAGATCACTCAAACTCTAGATGTTCCTTAACTCTGGTTTTCTGGAATGCTGGTACTTGCTTCTTGAATGCTTAAAGAGTTCGACTGTTTCCTCCCACAGGGGAGGAAACAGACACCAAAAAACCATAAGATACCTAGGAATAAACCTAACCAAACAGGTAAAAGATCTGTACTCTGAAAACTATAGAATATTTATGAAAGAAATTGAAGAAGACACAAAGAAATGGAAAAGCATTCCATGCTTATGGATTGGAAGAACAAACGTTAAAAAGCTTATACTACCCAAAGCAATCTACACATTTAATGCAATTCCTATCAAAAGTCTACCAGTATTTTTGGCAAGGCTAGACAAAACCCAAAATTTGTATGCAACCACAAAAGACCCTGAATAGCTAAAACAAACTGGAGGCATCATGATTCTGAATTTCAAGTTATATTATAAAGCTGTAGTCATCAAGACAGTATGGTACTGGCACATATGCAGACACATAGATCAATGGAACACAACAGAAAACCCAGAAATGGACCCCCAGTTATATGGCCAACTCAACTTCAACAAAGCAGGAAAGAAGATCTAATGGAAAAAAAAGACAGTCTCTTCAACAAATGGTGTTGAGAAAACTGGATGGCGAACATGCAGAAGAATGAAAGTGGGCCACTTTCTTACACCATACACAAAAATAAATTCAAAATGGGTGAAAGATCTAAATGTGAGACAGGAAACCGTCAAAGTCCTAGAGAAGAACATAGACAACAACCTCTTTGACCTTGGTCACAGCAACTTCTTACTAGGCAAGTCTCCAGAGGCAAGGGAAACAAAAGCAAAAATGAACTGCTCGTACTTCATCAAGATAAAAAGCTTCTGCACAGCAAAGGAAACAAACAAAACTGAAAGTCAGCCTATGGAATGGGAGAAGGTATTTGAAAGTAACAGATCTGATAAAGGGTTAGTATACAAAATCTATGAAGAACCTACCAACTCAACACCCAAAAAACAAGTAACCCAATTAAGAAATGGGTAGAAGGCATGAATAGACACTTTTCCAAAGAAGACATTCAGATGGGTAACAGACACGTGAAAAGAGGTTCAACATCATGCAACATCAAGGAGATACAAATCAAAACCACAATGAGATAGCACCTCACACCTGTCAGAATGGCTAACATTAATAACATAAGAAACAACAGGTGTTGACGAGGATGTGGAGAAAGGGGAACCTTCTTGCACTGTTGGTAGGAATGCACACTGGTGCAGCCACTCTGGAAAACAGTATGGATAGTCCTCAAAAAATTAAAAATAGAACTATTCTGTAACCCAGGAATTGCACTATTAGGCATTTATCCAAAGGATAGCAAATGCTGATTTGAAGGCACACATGTAGCCCAGTGCTTATAGCAGCACTATCAACAACAGCCAATGTACAGAAAGAGTCCAAATGTCCATCGACAGATGAATGGATAAAGAATTATATATATCAGTGATGCATTACTGAATTCTACTCCTAAAACCAATATTTCACTATATGTTAACTAAAATTTAAATTACAAAAAAACAACAAAAAAGACAAGGGCATCTGGGTGGCTCAGTCAGTTTAGTGCCTGCCTTCAGCACAGGTCATGATCTCACATTTTGTGAGTTGGAGTCCCACTCAGGCTGGCTGCTGTCAGCCCTGATCCTGCTTCAGATCCTCTGTCAACCCCTCCCCCCACTCCTTCTCCACTTCTGCTCTCTCAAAAATAAATAAAAATTTAAAACAAAACAAAGCAAAAATAAAACAAAAAAGGGGTCCAATTCACAATGACCACTTTTACTCATGAATTTATCTCTCCTCATTTCTTCTCAAACTCTTACCTCAAAACAATCACAAAGCCCTAGCCTGCATGACACTTTTCTTTTACTTCCTTTCTCTTTCTTCTCTCATCCCACAACACACATAAAAGAGCCCAGAAATCTTTCTTACCAAAACAAGAAAGGAAAGAGAGAAATTTAGCACAGAAGACAATTTTCTTTAAGGGGAGTAACCCAGATGTTGTCCCTACCATATAAAATCAAAAGTAAATCAGTAGATAAGAGGCAACATCAAAAATATTACCAAAATCTAATACACATACACACACATACACACACACACACACAGAAATATTACTCAGCCATTACAAAGGATGAGATCATGCCATTCACAACAACATGGACAGAACTAGAGGGTATAATGTTAGATGAATAAGTCTGACTGAGAAAGACAAATACCATATGACTTCACTCATGTGAAACCTAAAACAACAACAACAACCCACAAGTGAGTTAACAAAAAAAAAGCAGAAATCAGACCTGTAAATACGGAGAACAAAGGGATGGTTACCAGAGAGGAGCGGGTAGGGGGATGCGTAAAATGGGTGAAAGCAAGTGGGAGATACAGGCTTCTACTTACGGGATGAACAAATCACAAGAATAAAGATCACAGCATAGGTAATATAGCCAGTGACACTGCAGTAGTGTTGTATGGTGACGGAAGGTACTTACACTTGTGGTGAGTACAGCATAACATGTAGAGAAGCTGATTTGTTATGTTGTACACTTGAAACTGATGTAGCAGTGTGTGTCAACTATACTCAAATAAAATTTATTTTAAAAACCACATTACCAAAATCTGAATTACAGATGAAAGACAGATAACTAAAAATGGGTGTATTTAATCTTTTCACAAGATGTTCATAAGCTGCACAAAAAAATATTGATTGAAACTTGGTTTGCCAATAGATGTTTGCTTCAAGGTGCTAGCATTTGTCTAATGACTTTAGTGTCTTATGACATTGTATTCACACCTAAGACAAAGGGAGTATATAATCTTAATCAGTGTTCATTGAAGGCTGTGTGATGCAAGGGAAATTGACATGGTTTCTGCAGCCAGAACGATCAGAATTTTAGCTTTGCCACTCATTAACTTGGCATTCGTAACAAAAAAAATTAACGTCTGTTTCTTCCTTTTTATAACTGTCACCATGCCACCTATTTCAGGAATTGCCTTTAAAGTTACAAATAATATGTGAAAATCAGAACAGATTTATAATAAGTAAAGAGATGGGTTTAGTAATTTAAAAAATTGCACAAAGAAAAGCCCAGGTCAAGATGGCTTCATTACTGAATTCTACCAAAGGTTTAAAGAATTAAGTCCAATCTTTCAGAAAATATTCCAAAAAAACAATGATGAAATACTGCCTCGTTCTATGAAGGCAGTATTATCCTGGTAACAAAACCAGATAAAAACATCATATGAAAAGAAAACCGCAGGCCAATACCTTATGCAAATATAGATTCAAAAATACTAGCAAATAAACTCCAGCAATATATATGAAACATAATACACCATAATTAAGCGGGATTTATTTCAGGAAATCAAGGTTGGCCTGACATCAAAAACAAATTAATGTAGTGTATCATATGAATAGAATAAAAAACACGAAACACATCATTATCTCAAGAGATGCAGAAAAAGCATTTGACCTAATCCAATGACTGCTAACAGACACAGAGTTGCCTCTGAGGTGATGAAAGTGGTGTAGAATTAGATAGTGGTGATGGTTGCACAATCTTGTGAATATACCAACAACTACCGAATTGTATACTTCCAATTGTGAATTTTATGGTACATAAGTAATGTCTCAATAAAAACATCAACCTCATTTAAAAACATGAAGTTTGGGGCGCCTGGGTGCCCTGAGTGTCTGACGTCAGCTCAGGTCATGATCTCATGGTTCATGAGTTCGAGCCCCTCGGTCTCTGTGCTGACAGCTCAGAGCTTGGAGCCTGCTTCAGATTCTATGTCTCCCTCTCTCTCTGCCGCTCCCCTATTCATGCTCTGTCTCTCTCTGTCTCAAAAATAAACACTAAAAAATTTTAAAAACATTAAGTGCAATCTACATAATACAAAGCAAAATTATAGTTCAGTGTTGGCATTAAAGAAACAAATTCAATAGTCTGGGTGGAGGGATGGGTGAAATAGGTGAAGAAGATTAAGAGGCACAAACTTGCAGTTATGAAATAAATCACAGAGAAGAAAAGTACAGCACAGGAAATATAGTCAATACTATTGTAATAACCTATGGTGATAGATGGTACTACATTTACATTGGTGACCACTGAGTAATGTATGGAGCTGTTGAACCACTATGTTGCACCCTTGAAATGAATACTGCTTGCATGTCAACTATGCTTTGATAATAAAAATTAAAGGGGCGCCTGGGTGGCCCAGTCAGTCAAGCATCTTACTCTTGGTTTCAGCTCAGGGCACGATTTTACGCTTTGTAAGATTGAGCCAGGCATTGGACTCAGCACTGACAGCGCAGAGCCTGCTTGGGATTCTCTCCCTCTCTCTCTGCCCCTCACCTGCTTGTGCGCACACTCTCTCTTTGTCTCTCTTTCAAAAATAAAAATAAAAATAAAAATACCCAACAATCTGATGCAATTAATAGAAATTAAAAAAATAATACATGGCAAATAATACAGTGGCAAACAACGCACGGCACACAGTGAGTGTTCAAGTTCTAATGACAATTCTTCTTATCTCTTTTTTAAGTGTTTATTTATTTTTTTGGAGGGGAAGGGCAGAGAGAGAGAGGGAGAGAGAGAATCCCAAGCAGGCTCCGCACTGTAAGCACAGAGCCTGATGTGGGGCTCCATCTCATGAAACATGAGATCATGACCTGAGCCTAAATCAAAAGTCGGATGCCTAACCGACTGAGACATTCAGGCACCCCACTTTTTGTTTTCTCTTGATACACCGCTATGACAAATACTCTTCAATGATTTAGATAAAAACTCATCCCAATATCCAACAGTCCAACTGTCTGTCACAGAGGGTTCCAATGGGTAATTGGAAGTGATGAAGAAATGAAAAGTGAAGCACCTCATAAGTTGGAATCATGATTAACCCCTTTTTACCAAGTATGTCAAGCCTCAGTTTATCATAATTAATCCTACTTACCTCTTCTAATTTTTGGATGAGTGTGCAGAATATTAATTTTTCTTTACATATTTGGCAAAATTCACCATGGAAGTTATCTGGGCCTGGTCTTTTCTTTGTAGGTGGTTTATTGATTAGTAATTAAATCCCATGTTTTAGGTTTATTCAATTGATTAGTAATTAAACCCCATGTTTTAGGTTTATTCAGATTTTGTGTTTCTTCTCGAGTCAGGTTCAACAGTTCATGTCTTTCTAGGCATTTGTCAATTACATCTAAATGTTCTAATTTGTGGCACACCTGGGTGGTTCAGTCGGTTAAGCATCCAACTTCAGCTCAGGTCATGATCTTGTGGTTCGTGAGTTCGAGTTCCATGTCAGGCTCTGTGCTGAGAGCTCGGAGCCTGGGGCCTGCTTCCTATTCTGTGTCTCTGTCTGTCTTTGCCCTTGCCCCACTCACGCTCTGTTTCTCTCTCTCTCTCTCTCAAAAATAAAAATAAACATTAAAAAATTAAAAAAAAATGTTCTAATTTGTTAGCCATAATATTTTTCCTAGTATTCTCTTATAATCCTTTTAATTTCTGTAAGGTCAGTAGTTATGCCCAGTCTTTCAGCACTGATTTTGGTAATCGGTGTCTGTTATAGTTAATTGTATATATTTGGTTGGGCTATAGTGCTCAGATATTTGGTCAAACGTTATTTTGAATGTTGCAGAAAAAAATGTTTTTGAGGAAATTAACATTTAAATTGGTGAATTTTGAGTAAAGCAGATTACCCTCTATAACGCATGTGGCCTTCACCCAACGAGTTGAAGGCCTTAATAGCAAAAAGTTTGATCTTCCCCAAGCAAAGACTTCTGCCAGCAGACTACCTTTCAACTTGGACTCCAGTTCTTTTCTGAGTTTCCACAGTCATGTGAGCTAAACCCTGAAAAGAAATAAATGTGTGTGTGTGTGTGTGTGTGTGTGTGTGTGTGTGTACATATATATTTTTTTCCCTCAAATATTGGTTTTCAAAGAACCGATTTCAAGTTTTGGTTTCTAAAGGGCCAAACTTTGGTATTATCAATCTTCTCTATTGATTTTCTCTTTTTTCTTATATTAACTTCTACGTGATCTTTATTTCTTTTTTTCCTGTTTGTTTTGTGTTTAGTTCTTTTTCTAATTTCTTGAGGAATATGCTTAGGTTAATTAATGTGAGATCTTTCTTCTTTTCTAATAAAGGCATTATAGCTATAAATTTCCCTGTAAGTACTACTTAAGCTGGACCCCACAAATTCCGATTTTTAAAAAATTTTTATTCAGCTTACAACATTTTCCTAATTCCTCTTGTGATTTATTCTTTGGCCAAAAGCATGTTTTGTTTATCTTCCAATTAGTAGTGTATTTCATAAGTTTCCTTCTGTTGTTGATTTCTAATTTAATTCATTGTGTTAGGAGAACATACTCCTCAATATTGTCCATTCTTCTTATTAGAATAATCAGTCTCCTGTGAAGTATTTGCTATCCGTTACAAGGTCTACACTGTGGCAGTGAATAAGAAAGTCCATCCAGAGACACATATGCACATCTTCAGAATGTGTCACATTGGGATAATTCCTTATTTCAGATTACGTGGCTTATCAAGACTTGAGTAAGGTTGCTGAATGAAATGTTCTGTAAGTTAATGAAATTATTTGAATGCAACTTAGAAAATTCAGCTACATTGCTTTGGATTGAAATAGGTGAAGGAGGGTAAGAAAGTCTGTTTCCTTCTAATGCTATAGCCTCAGAATCCCAAGAGTGTCTTAGAACACAGTTGGACATCACTAGAATAGAGGATATCCGATGTAAGGCCTTTTGCCTAAATCCTATGATTCTAAAATTCATCCGGCATATGATATAAGTGGGATTTTATTCAGGTATTCTCATATGGTAAACTGCCATTTATTGATCATATATTATATAATGCAGTGTGGTAATCTTTTTATTATTTTTCATTCTACATAATCCCATAAACCCAATGAGTCAGATAGTATTATCACTGTCTTATGAATGAGGAAAATGAGACTCGGATTTGTCCAAAGGAAATGAACTCCAGCTTTCTGTGAAATGAGGGTATATGATCGACTTCAGAGGAACAACTAAAGATAGCAACAACAGAAGTTGTCCATAATTTAACAATGGAGCTGATGGGAAGAAAAACTGTCATATCCTATATAAAGTCAATGGCAAAACTTAAGTACAGAAACCTAGATTCCTGGTGTTCCAGGTCACGCTAACACTCATTTGTACGGTAAGATGTTTTTGAACCAGGGTAGGACTAAGATACTGTAAAAGTATATTATGAGGTTTAGTCAGTGTTGTTGTGGTTTTGGAGTAGAACAGTACCAGAGAAGCTAAAATAAATCAGTAAAGCAGGGGCTATGGGTTAAGTGAGGTGCTGCAAGTCTGAGAATTCAGGCAGCTTGAGTGGATATACTATTAACTGTTTTCATTTCGCTTTCCTGTCAGGATCCCATAACAAGGCAAGACTGCTAAAAACGAGGGTGGGGGAGGTCTTACTACCCAGAGAGTTTTTGCAAAGCATTGAGACTTGCATATAGTAGAAACTCACTTACTGTTGGTCCCCATCACCCAGTCCCCATCTTAGGTCAGAGAGTTAGATATGCAATGAAGCATGCAAGAAAGCCATTGTAGCTTTTTGAATCGAAGGGTACATTATCTCATCAGTTGGAAAACGAGTGGGAAGTAACCAGAACACATTCATGAAAGCACGGGAGTGACAGGGACTTAGAAATACCTGGCGGGGAGGTGCCCGGATGGCCCAGTCGATTGGCCTGACTCTTCATTTTGGCTCAGGTCATGATCTCACAGTCTGTGAGTTCGAGCCTGTATCGGGCTCTGTGCTGACAATGCGGAGCCTGCTTGGAATCGTCTCTCTCTCTGCCCCTCCTGCCCCTCTCTCAAAATAAAGAAATAAACTTAACAAAAAAATACCTGGGAGCTGGCAATTGATTAAGCAGTGTCAATCTGAATCTGGGATGGAATAAGGGGCAAGAGCCATCAAAAAGGTGGAAATGGACTTGCCTATTAGGTGCTAGGAGCTATCTGTCTGCTCTGTACCTCGGCATCTAGTGTGAAAGTTGAAACGCACGAAGTTTTCCATACATCCTGTCAGGCACTGTTGTTAAATTTGTCACCTAATTTCGTTTTTCACTACGTCCCTATCACAAATGCTGTACCACAACCACTTTACAGATGAGGAAACTCAAGTGTGGAAAGGATTCTTGGTCACACAGCTGGTTACCAGTAGTGCCAGGATTCGATCATGACGAGGATTGACCATAAATGCTTTTCCAACTAAACAATTCTGTCTCCCAAAGCCTTCCCTTTCCCTCTAAATGCTTAATACCACAAAGGCGACAGCAAAATAAGTGACTCTGACACCTTACCACTTCCATCAGTTTCACAAAAGTAATACAACATAACAACATGGCACCAACTTCATGGAGTCACGTGTCTAACCCGCAAGTTTGTTAGTTTTTAAAGGTCAGCTCATAGAAAGTGAGTGCCAACAGAGATATATTCACTTGGCTACCATTTTCCCTGAAGCACAACTTGTTTTGTCAACATATAAATTCCCTTATTGGAAATATGACTGGAGCTGAAATGATGGTATTTGCAAACCTGCATTCAGCAAAACTAAAAGTCTAATATTGGCATATAAGACTTCATAGATGAGTTATCATGTATTTCACACGAAAGCTTTCTGAAAAGTTTTGCTTTTATTTTTGAGATTTTTTTTGGTCTATCTATCATAAAAACTATTCTCATTTATCACTATAAACATAGCTGTACAGAACGAGAATCTGTATGCAAATTTTGTGCTCAAAGGAAAGCAAACTTTTCAGTTTCAGTTTAATTTAGTTCTTTATTTGTGTCTAAATCAAATTATAAGTACATTTACAAAATATCCTTAGCACTAAATGTGAAATTTGGGAAAATTATTTTCAAGATTTCCTACAAATCATCACTTTACATTATTCATAACTAAATTAAACTAAGTATGAAAAAACACCTCAAACTACCTTTTTTATATTACTCAAAATGCTGATGCAGAGAGACTGCAGCAGAAATATCAACGAAGAAAATATTGCAGCAGTGAATATATACTATGACCTAGAATGAGTGGAAATGTTCCCACTTAAAAAAAAGGTTCAATTATTCTAGAAGAATATTCCTAAAACTTTCTTGGAAGGCTAAATCTTAATGCTTGGTCATGCTGGAATTTGTTTATATTGCTTCTAAATAAGTTTCTCATTAATGCAAATATGATGCAGCTCTTTAATTAGAAGGGACATAATCTGAAGAAAGTTTTTGAGAGGTTGTGCAATAAAATGGAGATTGAAATATGAAAGAAAATTAAAAGGTAGGGTGTACTTAATGAGAAGGCCTAATATATGTGAATTAAAAATCTCAAAATAGATAGTAGAAAACGGCGTCAAGGAAACAAAGAGATAATGACTGATGTCCCTCCCTAATTTTTGAAGATACCAAAATTAAAATCCAGAAAGACTAACAAATACCAAGTATAATAAATGAAAAGAAATCCATGACTAGACACATGATAGTGAAAGAGGAGAATACCAAAGACACAGAAGATCTTAAAAGCATCCAGAGAGAAAAGATAATTCACCTGTAGTAATTAGACTGCGACCTGACTTTTCAACATCAGTGAAGGGAACAGGAAGGCAGTGGAACTAACCTAAAATCGTATACCAAGTTTAATATTTTCCAAGAATGAGAGTGAAATGATGACATATTTATTTATTTAAGAGCTTTTAAGTTTATTTATTTATGTTGAGAGAGAGTGTGTGCATGTGAGCAGGGCAGGGCAGAGAGAGAGGGGAGAGGGAGAATCCCAAGTAGGCTACGCACTGTCAGCACAGAGCCTGATGCGGGGCTTGGTCTCACAAACCATGAGATCACGATCTGAGCCAAAATCAAGAGTTGGACGCTTAACCGACTGAGCCACCTAGGTGCCCCAAAAGGATGACACATTTAGGTGAACAGAAAGTGAGATCATTTGATGCCAAATAACCTGAACACCCACGGGAAAAAATATTGATAAATAGACTTGGTATATTCATAAAAGTGAATACTCTGTGGCAGTGAAAATGAATGAACTACAGTTGCATGTATATATGTGGCTGAGTTTCAACATGCTTCTGGGTTGGAAAGAAAGTCAAAACAATACATACGGCATAGCTCAATATGTACAGTGTTCAAAGCCAGGGACCACCAAGCAATATATTGTTGCAAGATACTAACATTGTAGGAGCCAGAGAGGAGAGTACAGCGATCACAGCTACAAAGTTGAAGAAGGTAGACCACTGGATAAGGGGGTGTGATTGAGTAGAGCGCACAGAGGGCTTCTAATGTATTGGTAATGCCGTCTTTCTTAAGACTTCTTAAGATGTCTGTTTACATTGTACTTCTAAGTTATATATACTCTTTTGTATGTATATTTAAAATGAAAACAATCTAGAACAATGACAAAAAGCTCCTGGGGGAACTTGTAGGCGGGCAACGCTTACTAATCATTGGGGTTTGTGTTTGACTGATTGGGCAGCAAACGTGCTGGGGGCCTTTTAAATGGTATTCAAGTTTTTGCTCTTGACCATTCAGTTTTCTGAGAGAACTTTAATTTTTCTTCTGGAGGCGTTTGTCTTTTTAAGGAGCGTTCTGTGACTGCGGTGAAGTGGAGTTGAGGGAAGCTTCTTTTTCCCTATACTTTCAATTAATTATCCTGGTTCTATTTCAAAATCACCCTCTTGCCCTCTGTTGTTAATCTGGCATGTCTGGTTTCTGGGCTTCGCAGGCGTTCTTCAGGGAAGATGAGGTTTTTCTTTGGCTCACTGTTGCTATAATTGGACAGTATATGTGCAATATATGTATATGTGCATTGTTTCAAACATGAAACAATGCAAAAAGCATGTAGAAGCCAGGGTGATGGTCTGACCCCCGCGGCATGGCAGACCGCACGCAGGGGCAGTGAATACAGCAGACTCGGAGAGCTCCTCCAACCATGTTCCTCTAATCGTGTAGCTCTTAAAAACCATGGCGTGTGGGGCGCCCGGGTGGCTCAGTCGGTTGAGCGCCCGACTTGGGCTCAGGTCGTGATCTCACTGTTTGTGGGTCTGAGTCCCGCGTCGGGCTCTGTGCTGACAGCTCGGAGCCTGGAGCCTGCTTCGGATTCTGTGTCTCTATCTCGCTCTCCCCCTTCCCTGCTCATGCTCTATCTCTCTCTCTGTCTCCCTCTCCAAATTAAAAAAAAAAATAAAATTAAGAAAATTAAAAAAAACCCTGTGGTATGTGCAAAGCTGAAACTTGTGTGTTTACCGTCACTCTAACCACCTCGTGAGCTAGACACTTGCCATCATTCATTTACATGATGAAGCCTATTCATGAATCAATTGCTGCATTTTCCTATGCCTCTACAAATGCAGGTGCAATAAATTTCATGAACATGAATTTACTTTCAAAATTATAAATGAGAGAGAAGAGGCAATAATTTAATAAACTCTACAATGCGTGTGTCAAACCAATCTGGCTCTTACAAGTGAAGTCAGAGTGACTTTCGTTGCCACCCGGAGCAATAGCAGTCAAAGGGAAAATTTAAGACTTTTAGTCTAATAAATTTAGAACACTTCATTATAAAGCTACCACTCTAGAATGGAATAAGTGTTTCAGAGATGTTTATGAAGTCTAAGAGTGTAAATTGAGGGGTTTCATTTCCAGATCTGCCGGTGATTCATGGTATGAACTGGAAGAAGTCACTTTCATGGGAGTAATTTAAGTCTTTATGTATATTTCCAGGGCACGATACCTTGAAGGGAAACTCTAGATGTGGAATACATCACACACAAAGGGAAATCTCAACGGCCATGAGTAACAGGAAATGTATTTCCTCGTTGAGAAAAGATGATGCAAGTGCCAATTGCCCTTCTGGCATTTCCACCACAAGGGCATCCCCACCAGGGGTACAGCTTGTTTAGTGTTTTCAGCTTTGGACTGCTGTTTCTAAAAACTATACAAGTGAGAGTGTCACAGTGTGCCTGGAAAAGCAAGAACAAAACATGTTCATAAAACGACCCGACTACTATTACAGGATGTTTATCCTTTGCTAGTTTCCATTGTCATATGTACTTCATAAAGCTCTATTCACACGGTATGCACAACACGGTGCCATGCACTGTTCACTAATAACAAATATTTTAAGTTTCTTATGTTCATAATTATGATTTATAAATTTAATGGCTGCATAATATTCAATTAAGACATTGTACCATACACGAACGATTCCCCTATATACGGACACTTATATTACCCATTAAAAATAATTTTTTTTAATGTTTACTTTTGGGAGAGAGAGAGACAGAGTACGAGTGGGAGAGGGACAGAGAGAGAGAGAGAGAGGGAGACGCAGAATCCGAAGCAGGCTCCAGGCTCCGACTTGTCAGCACAGAGCCCGACATGGGGCTCAAACCCACAAACTGCGAGATCATGACCTGAGCCGAAGTCGGACGATTATCCAACTGAGCCACCCAGACGGCCCTGTATTACCCACTTTTGACCCATTTTGAGATCACTGTGTTTCTGTTGAAATAGCAGAGCAAGCACCAAAATGACACCAGAGTCCATAGTACTAAGCAATACATACATTCATACAATTCCAAGTTTCTATTCAATACCTAATAATTACACTAGGCACATTTAGGTTCATTACCAGCCCCAAATGCCAGCTTCAATAGTTTTTCAGTTATGATAAACACAGGATTCAGCTAAGATCTTTTATACTGAAATCCAAACATAAGGATCTCTTGTGTGTTTCTCTGGACCTTCATTTGCCAGCAAATGTGCTAAGAGAAGTTACTGTCCTCAAAGAGATCACATCCAATTGAGAAATTAGCAAAGGATACTGAACAGGAATGGTGCTATCTCAAGGGCCAGGAAGGGAGCATCAAGAAGAGAATGTTCATCAGTGTCAAATGCTCCAAAACAGGTCACGTAAGAGGAAAGCCAGTCAGTCCCAGTCAGTGAACAGATAGTTAATGAATGCTTACTATGTGTGAGGCATACTTTGGGGTCTGAGTATACTATAGTGAACGACGCTGAGTCCCTACCCACAAGGAACTTACGTTCTAATGGGGGCCAAAAGAAGACAAACATATAAACAAAGACATGAAGATGACTAAAGGTACTAAGAGCTATAAAGGAAACAGAGAATGTCTTGAGATTTAGCTCAGGTACTCAGGAGAGGTCTCCGTAAGAATATGCAATTTCTTTTGAGACCTGAAAGATCTCAAAGGAAACTTTGGATTCGACAATTAGCAGCTTCCTGGTGATTTCTCAAAGTCCAGCTGATTCAGTTGAATGGTAAGGATGGAAGTCAGATAGCATTAGGAGGGTCGTTGTTCGATGGGTACAGGGAGTTTCGGGGAGGCTAGATTAAGTTCTGGAACTTTGCTCTGTAGCAGTGCTCACAGTTAACAATATAGGATTGTGTAGTTAAAACTTTGTTAAGAGGGTACATTGCATGTTCAATGTTCTCACTACAAAGAAAGAAAAGCAAAAGAACCACGGATACTTGAGGAGGTAATGGATAGGTCTATTATTTCGACCGTGGTGGTGGTGGTATCGGGGATGTTTGCATATGGTCCAAACAAACCAAGCCATACATACTAAGTATGTGCAGTTCTTGTATATCAATGATACCTCGGTAAAGCTTTTTAAAAAGAGAGTGGCTGGCAAGTAAGCAGAAAAAAAATAAATAAAAAGAGAGGAGGCTTCACCCTTGAAGTTTCACTTGGAAAGGAAGGAGAAAGATGGAAAGAAGCTAGGGGGCAAGACAGTCAAAGGATGTTTATTGTTGCTGATGCTTCTTTTAAAACATTTTATTTGAGTTTGACTGATTTGCAAACTATGGTGACGTGGCTGATAGAAAGACAGATGCTGAACATAAAAAAGAAAAGTAACCAATGAAGCAAGGTCCACTCTCCAGCCCTTTGAATAGATTTGCTTATTCATTAAACATTTACGGAGCGTTTTTGTTTGTTTTGGTGTTGTTCTTTCACGTGTGTGTGTGTGTTTTACTGAAGTATAGTTGATGCACGCTATTGCCATTAGTTTCAGGTGTACGACACAGTGATTTGACAAATTTATACATTATGCTATGCTCACCACTTCTTCTATTGTTTTTAATGCGAACAGCCCACTAATGAGGCATGACTGCCCACTGTTTCACTTTGCAAGAGGATTCCGGCTCATATAGTAGGCTAAAATTACAGCCAGCACGGGTGAAAAGGAAAAATATTGAGCTTGCCACTTCACTATGGTAATTTGGTGTGGAAAGGCATCCCTTCCAAACTGGAGACATAAGAAAATATTACTTCTGTGAAATTCTTCTTAAAATGGAAATGCCAAATTTATGAAATGTTCTTAAGAAAGCTGAACTAAATTTGCTACATAAAACAAATTCCAAGTACAATGTAACTCTCTTCTCTTTAAATCACTTTTTATGCTGATAGTTTTAGGAAAATACTTTCTTGGACATTAAATAAGACTATGACCTGATGGTCACTCTTTACTTAGCTTATCATTTGCTGGTTCACAAACTAAAAGCTAATTAGGAAAGACTATGCTTTAGCTATTAATTTTCTAAGGGGTTAGAGATCATTCTCCTGTAGCTCATTCATGATACTATGAATGGATACTTTCCAGGTAGTCTAGTTCCTGGCTGTTAAACATCAGTGGCATTTTGGCCAACTTCACCTCAATCTCAGCCTCCCTACCAATCATTTAACAGCTGGGGAATAGGTTTCCCCACACAAATGCTTTAGTAGGAATTTTCACGATGCACATTCTGACCAGGTGACTACACGCATCAAACTTTTGACAAAGTAAAATAATTTTTATAGTGCTGAGCACATTAGATTAAATCAGCGTTTCTCAATTTTGGCATTATTGACATTGGGGCAGGATGATTCGTTGTTATGGGAGGCAGTCTTTTGTACTATAGGACGGTTAGCAGCGTTCCTGGCCTCTACTCATTAGAAGCCAGTAGCATTCCCTACTTCCCCTCTTCCCCCCAATTATGACAACTAACGGTATCTCTAGACATTGCCAAATGTCCCCTAGATGGCAAAATCTTCCCGAGATAAGAACCCCTGGGTCAAAGGCAGGCGTTAATGCTATGGGGGAGATAGTTCTAAAGACATTAAAAAGCTAGTACAGTACTTAATGTGTTAGGAATACACATAAACAATAAAATGAACAGAATAAATAAACACTGGTTTTTCTTGGATAATGGATCTGTTTAATCAACCCCACAGGAGAAAACAAAAAACACCTAACTCTTACCCTATAATGATGGAAACGATTCATGAAATTCTCTTCAAAATGGAAATTTTTAATATGGAATGCATTTACAAAATATTAGCTTAAGAGTCATACCTACTAGAGGAACTCACATCAGAGCTGTAGCTTAATTTCCACCTGCATTAACTTATCCAATGATTTCATCAAGCCCTGTGCGTGGTTGCCCTACAAGGCCCGTAGATTTGTAAACTCAGATTCACACTGTAAGCATCGGATCATTTCTCCATCAATATGTAGTAAAGTCAATAAGCTAGGTAGCACCGAAGAATTTATAGGCAGCAAGTCACTGGGCTCTACAGGACTCAGGTAAGAGGTAATAAATATAGTTGCCCAATTGTCTGAGAGCGACTAACCTTTTACTAATTGTCAAGGGCCAGAGAGTATGTATGGTCTTGCCAGATAAACAAAGAAATCGAGAAATAACGTAATTGGCATATCCTTGGCTACTCATCACACATTCTACCCAAAGAGAAGATCTCATTAACCTGACAACACGAGGGTGTTCAGAAGGCTGCTTTTTTTTTTTTTTTAATTTTTTTTCAACGTTTATTTATTTTTGGGACAGAGAGAGACAGAGCATGAACGGGGGAGGGGCAGAGAGAGAGGGAGACACAGAATCGGAAACAGGCTCCAGGCTCCGAGCCATCAGCCCAGAGCCCGACGCGGGGCTCGAACTCACGGACCGCGAGATCGTGACCTGGCTGAAGTCGGACGCTTAACCGACTGCGCCACCCAGGCGCCCCAGAAGGCTGCTTTAAAGAAGGAACCAGACCTGCTGGGACTCAGAACAATGAAGACCATGTAGCCTACGGAGGGATTTATAATCTCATATTCTGTGAGCAATTCCTACCAGATAGTCACTGTGCCTGGATTCAGCCCTTGAACCTAATAGTGTCCCCACAAGATCTGCCAGCTTTACAAGAAACGGGCAAATCTAGAACACCAAGCCCACTGAGCCTCAGGGGACTGTCCTACACATGCAGAAAACTGGGGAGCTGTGTGCATGTCAAAATTAATGCTCCTAAAATAGCTTTGCTACTAACATCCACACCCAAACCAACCATAAACCAGGCATTCGACCCTCAAACTGTGTGCTAATGCACTTCAAATGCTTGCCCAGATACACTAGAATCAAAGTGCCAAGTCTGTATAAATTATAAGCCTAGGTCTCCAGAGCCTTTCAAACGCAATAACACTTGGCCTCTGGGGTGAGTCCAGCAAATGAGCCGTTGTTATGCTTTGGTGCGTAAAACAGATACAATGCTCACTGTTTAAGCTTCACCTCAGTCAACAGGGATACTTGCTTGTCCCCTTCTTTCATGCTGCTCGGCTGTCCCTCTTCTGGGCTCTCATATCACCCTAAATGCCCTCTCCTCTCAAAACCCCTAACCCCTGGAATTGTAATTGTTTATACATCCACGTGGCAATGGGCTCTGTGAGGGCAGAGGTGGCATCTGCTTTTTTTTGGCACCTGACACAGGGCCTGATGCCTCGTAGGCAGCCGTTAAGTAATGGTTGAACTATCTAATTGAATCGCTTTTATGTCTGAGCCCTCTGGCACATGCAAGCCTTTCTACTTTACACACCCTATTTCATATCTCGCTTCCAGACTCAGGGACAAGAAATGTAACACTTATTGTTTTTGACAAGCTACCTTTTAAGTATCGTTCTACTAAGGTGGCAGAAACCAATTCAGAGATTTCTACCACTTTCCCAAGGATGAGGGTCAAGGTTTCTGTGTTTGTGTATGTGTGTTTGTGTGTGAGGGGATATTACTAATCATTTTTCTGGCATCTTTTGAGACAGTCAACATCCTACCTGTCTTTCAGATGCAACACACACATGCGTAGTCCCCATATCATGGCTCTTTCATTCCAAGGAGCTCTTTTTTCAACTTCTGGGGCATACTGAGATCACGTCGCCACTCTATGCTATTCGTTTTTAGGCACTGGAAATTTCCTGAGATGTCTAGGTATGGGTTTTCTGGAGTTTTGCCATCTCCACAAGCTCTACTAGGATAATGGAAGACGGCCATGACTGCTCCACCCCTCTTGACTTGCATCTGCCCACAGACTGAAAAATTTGTTTCTGGTCTCGGGAACGTAAAAGTTTTACAACTCATAAGAGATTTTTCTGAGATCTTTTGACTATGCTCTGGGTTTTTCAATTCCCCCCATTATAAAGAAAACCCTCGTTCTGTCTCCTGCTTTCTGCTCTGACATTCCTTCATTAAGACATAGACATAGAGTGGCCTAGCTCACGGAATGGATGGGAAGGGATTAGGTAGACCTGTACCAAGCTACAAAAAAATACTTTGAGGTTTAAGTCCCTACCCAATTCCAAAAAAAAAAAAAATAAATAAAAATGTTCTTTCTATAGCTCAGTAGTTCTCAAGTGGGGGCAATTTTGCATCCCTTTCCCAGGGAACATTTTACAATATCTGGAGACATTTTGGGTTGTGGCAACGGGGTGGATGAAGGAAGTAGTTGGTTATTATTGACATCCAATGGGTACAGACCAGAAATGCTGCCGAAGATCCAAAGTCGCACAAGAGGGCCCCCCACAACAGTTTTCTGCCATAAAATGTCAGTAGTGACAAAAGTAAAACGCCCTGTAGATCATTCCTTAATATGCCACCCAAAGAGATTTGGGTTGTTTTCAGATATAAAATTACATATCTTTTGGCAAATCAACAGCTGTTTCTCACCATTAATTGATACCCAAGAGAAAGGAGATGAAAACTGATATTGCAAAGACCCATTGTGTGCCAGGCACTATGTTCAATAGTTGGCATTTACATGGCTCCATCTAATCCTTGCAGAAAAATAATATCAGGTAGTTACAATGGCTATCTACATTTTACAGAGTTAAAAAAAGAAGACTGACTTGCCGAAAAAGGAAACCATTGATCCAGATTGCAGCATCTAACAGTGGCAGAACTAACACTTACTATCAAACTGTATGACTCCAGAGCTGATGTCCTTCCAGCCTTAACAAGGACATTGCCTGATCCATGGGTCTTTTTTCCCCAAGTTTATTGAAATATGATTTATATACAGCGTTGTGTCAGTTTAAGGTGGAAAAAGTGTTGATTTGATATATAGTGCAAAATGATTATCACCATAATGTTAGCAAACATTTCTATTACTTCACATAATTACCATTTCTCTTTTGTAGTGAGACCATTTAAGACCCATTCTCTTAGCAAATCTCAAGTGTGTCATATAGTATTATTAACTATAATCACTGTGCTGTACATTGGATGCTCAGAACTTGTTCATTTTATAACCAGGAATTTGTACCCTTTGACCAACATCTCCTCATTTCCCCTGCCCACCAGCCCCTGGTAACCACCAGCCTACTCTCTATTTTTACGAGTTTGGCTTTTTCAGATTCCACAAATAAATGCTATCATACAATATTTATCTTGCTCTGTCTGACTTATGTCACTTAGCATAATGCTCTCAAGGTCCATCCATGTTGTTGCAAATGGCAGGATTCCTTTCTTTCTCATGGCAGAATTATTCATATATATACATATATATACATATGATATATATATATGATATATATATATATATCAGAGGACACTTACATTGTTTCCATATCTTGGCTATTGTGAATAATGTTGCAGTGAACATGGGAGCACAGATGTCTTTCCTAGATCCTATTTTCATTTCCTTTGGGTATACACCCAGATGTACAATTGCTGGATCATATAGTAGTTCTATTTCTATTTTCAATTTTGTGAGGAACCTACATACTGCTTTCCATAGTGGCTGTGCCAATTTACATTCCCACCTACAGTGCACAAGGGTTCTTTACCCTCAGGCATTTTCTTTTGTAGAGATTTTTGCTTTTTTTCTAATGGAGTGTCAAGCATGGAAGTTTGGCATTCAACAAGGAATACTGCATAACTTTCTTGTTCTGAAAAAAACTTCAATAATGAATAATAATGAATAGGCTGTGAGGCTTTCTAGGAAAGTGAACGGAAATAGTACAGGCTTAAAGAACTTCTCACAGCATAACTGACCAAAATGAACAGAAAGAATCAGTGCTTAAACTTGGAAGAAAAAAACCCCTCGTCTCACTAAGTATGTCTCTACAGGTATGATTCAGATACAAACTAATTTGGCTTAGGTTGAAAGAAGACTCAAGAAATCAATATATGACCCTTATCGCCACCTCAGCCCACACCTTCCAGTTTGGGGAGGAAAGGGAATTAGATTTGAGCGGACCTGAAAAAATGTAGAATGTATTGTGTGGAGCCCATTTCTCCACTGCAGATAACCAGCCTTGCAAATTTAAATGCTGGAAGATGTACAAAGCCATACAACCTATATGACTGCCTACCTACCTACCTACCCAACTCTCTAGTTCCTCTTCCTTCTAGCCAGGTAAAACGTCAGAGAGAAACAGAACTACAAAACTAGAGCCACAAACAGCTTTGGGGACAGGAGACATACAAAGGTTTCCACGAAACAAAAACCCCATCAACTCTGGGCTTTTTTTTTTTTTTTTTGTAACTCTGGGCTTTTTGTCATGAAAATGGATTCCTTACCCTGCAAAGGAATACAATGTAAAACGAAGGGCAGTCTCCACCAACAGATACAGGTATGCCCCCTCAGCATGGAGCAGCTTACCCCGGTACAGGGATGCCAACAAAATCAGTGAAAACAGCAACTGAGAGAAAAAAAAATAATTGCACCTGCACACAGCCCTAGATACCTCTTCGTTGTCCCTCAGCACTGCCCCCCTCCCTGACAAAGAGCTTAATGGCTGAACAAAGAGTAGAAACAATAAACCCAAAGCTGTTCCATGCATGTTCCAAGACATTGGTCCACAAATGTAAATCCACACAGACCAGTTTTAGAAGGTGGGCTAAAAGGACAGATTCAAAAGCTCTAAACTTAAGATCGATTCAGTAGGTCTGGAATTGGGATTGACGCTCTTATTTTGCACATCCGTGTTTGAGAAACACCCTTCAAAGTGGAGAGAGTAGGTGAGGCCAAAAATTGCTATGTCAACCAGCACAGATACCAAGAATACTGTAGCACACCCTTTGGGGGATGGGGACAAGAAATGATCCCAGTGCAAAATAAATGAGTACAGCAAATAGTAACAACATGGTACTTATGTATAAAATGCTCTAGATGTTGGGGGAGGCGCCAAGATGGCAGAACAGCACGGAAGCTTTGTGTGTGTCTCGTGTCCATGAAATACAGCCAGACCAACACTAAACCATCCTACACACCTAGAAAACTGATTGGAAGATTAACACAACAATCTGCACAACGTGAACCACAGAATCCAGCAGGTACGTGACACGAAGAGCTGAACTTGGGGAGCAAGAAGCCCCGAAAGGTAGGGAACTCCTCCTTCTGCAGGCGGAGAGAGGACGGAGACTGGGGAGAGGGGAGCATACGGGAAAAGCACCCCTCCCCAAAAGCAGCTGGAGAGAAAGTGGAAAATTGGAAACAGCTGCAGGGACTAAACTAAAAAGGGAGAAAAGAGAAAGGAGAAAGGAGAGGGTTTCAATTCCATTACGACTGTAAACAAGGGGAGCGCAAAGGCTGCAACTCTGCAGCTCGATACCTGGCGGTGCTCTGGTGGGAAGGGCGAATCCCCAGGAACAGAGTGGGGTCTGGGAGGTTCTCGGGCCACACAAGGAGAAGCGGTCCACTGCTGGAAGGACTTTTGGTAGAGACTGTTGAAGCCACCTGGTCCCGGCAGACCCCGGAAGGCGGCCACATTCGCTGGTGCTGGGGCAAGGTCATTAAGGGTGAAGCCTGGTGCCAGATGTGTGTCGTGATTTTCCACGGTCCCTGAAATGCCAAGGCTACACTGTCTTGCGATTTGGGTGGCGGGGGGGTGGGGGGCGCTGTCTGGCACCTGGCTGCAGTCTTGGGGCACCGGCAGCAGCAGGGTCCAGCGGGCGTTTCTGGGTGCAGCCAACATTCGGCCGTTGCTCATTCGGCCATCGCTCGGTGAGACCCTCCCGCAGAGGGGCGGAGCGGGTCAAAGCCACAGTCCTTCGGAAGTAAGGGGCCGGGGAAAACAGCCGCATTTGAGACAGGACTCGGGAGAGAGGTGCTGCCCGGGGCCTGGTCACGGAGAGTGCAAAAGCGGGGAGTGGACAAGAGCTGAAGACGGAGCCGGTGCGTGATTGCTGATCTGGGAGAACACACTGGGTGGCTGGGGGGGCGCCATTTTTCACCGCTCCCGCGCATGCGCACGTGCACCGACAAGCACCGCAACAATCCACCCCAGTAGGCTAGCAGCGCCATCTAGGGGAAGACGGAGCTGTTACACCGAGCCCTGCCCAACTGGGCCAACTTCACTCTTCAAGAACACAAACCTCACCACTGGCTTAATTTATGGACTATAAAGAGCCACATGGACTGACCTCCAGGGGAAAACGAAGCAATTTCAGTCCTACTTCAATCTGTTAGGTTCATCTATTCAATTTTTTTTCTTCTCTTTTCCTTTTTCTCTTTTACAATTCTTTTTCTTGAATACAGAAGGAGAAAAAAACTGTTTTTATTTTCAATTTTTATTAAAAATATCTCTTTAATTTTTATTACTATATTTTTTACTTTTGTGTAGAGTTTTTCAAATTCTACTTTACCTCAATCATTTTATTTTAGTCTACTTCAGTGCACTTACCTTTTAAAATTTTCAAACAATTTCCTCTTTCTTTCTTTCTTTTACTTTTTTCTATTTTCATTTCTTTTCTTCTTCCTGAATGTAGAAAGAGAAAAACTTCATTTTTACTTTCAATTTCTTTTAAAAATATTTTTATTTAATTTTTATTACTATATTTTTTGCTTTTATGTAAACTTTTTCAAATTCTATCTTACTCCCATCATTTTATTTCAGTCTACTACAGTGTATTCAGTTTTTCAGATTTTCAAACGATTTCTTTTTTTGTCTTTTCTTTTTTCTCTTTTTATCTTTTTTCCCTTTTTTGTTTCTTTTCCTTTTTCTTAAATACAGAAAACAAAAGAATTCATATTTCTTTTTAATTTTTATTAAAAATATTTTTCTATAATTTTTTTCTACTATACTCTACTTTTGTGTATTTTAGTCTACATTAGTGTATTCATTTTTTCAAATTCTCAAACGATTTCCTTTTCTTTTTTTCTCCCCATCCCCCCTTTTTTTGTTTGTTTCTCTAATCTGTCAAACCACTTTCTACACCCAGAACAAAACACACCTAGGATCTAGCATCATCTATTCGATTTGTGTGTGTGTGTGTTTAATTTTTAATTTTAATTTTTTTTAATTTCAATTTTTCTACCTCATTAATTCCTTTTCTCTATTCAAAATGACAAAACAAAGGAATTCACCCCAAAAGAAAGAGCATGAAGAAACGATAGCCAGGGATTTAACCAACACAGACACAGCAAGATGTCTGAACCAGAATTTAGCATCACGATAATAAGAGTACTAGCTGGAGTCAAAAATAGATTAGAATTCCTTTCTGCAGAGATAAAAGAAGTAAAAAATAGCCAGAATGAAATTAAAAATGGTATAAATGAGCTGCAATCATGAATGTATGCCACGGCGGCAAGGATGGATGAGGCAGAACAGAGAATCAGTGATATAGAGGGCAAACTTATAGAGAATAATGAAGGAGAAGGAAAGAGGGAGATGAAGGCAAAAGAGCATGATTTAAGAATTAGAGAAATCAGTGACTCATTAAAAAGGAACAACATGAGAATCATAGGGGTCCCAGAGGAGGAAGAGAGAGAAATAGGGGTTGAAGGGTTATGTGAGCAAATCATAGCAGAAAACTTTCCTAACCTGGGGAAAGACACAGACATCAAAATCCAGGAAGCACAGAGGACCCCCATTAGATTCAACCAAAACCGACCATCAACAAGGCATATCATAGTCAAATTCACAAAATACTCAGGCAAGGAGAGAATCATGAAAGCAGCAAGGGGAAAAAAAGTCCCTAACCTACAAGGGAAGACAGATCAGGTTTGCAGCAGACCTATCCACAGAAACTTGGCAGGCCAGAAAGGAGTGGCAGGATATATTCAATGTGCTGAATCAGAAAAATATGCAGCCAAGAATTCTTTATCCAGCAAGGCTGTCATTCAAAATAGGAGAGATAAAAAGTTTCCCAGACAAACAAAAATTAAAGGAGTTTGTGACCACTAAACCAGCCCTGCAAGAAATTTTAAGGGGGACTCTCTGATGGGAGAAAAGATGAAAATATGTGTGTGTGTGTGTGTGTGTGTGTGTGTGTGTGTGTGTGTGTATGTGTATATCAAAAGCAACAAAGATTAGAAAGGACCAGAGAACACCACCAGAAACTCCAACTCTACAAGCATCATAATTGCAATAAATTCCTATCTTTCAGTACTCACTCTGAATGTCAATGGACTCAATTCTCCAATCAAAAGACATAGGGTAACAGAATGGATAAGAAAACAAGACCCATCTATATGCTCTTTACAAGAGACCCACTTTAGACCTAAAGACACCTATAGATTGAAAATAAGGGGATGGAGAACCATTTGTCATGCTAATGGTCAACAAAAGAGCCAGAGTAGCCATACTTATATCAGACAATCTGGACTTTAAAATAAAGACTGTATCAAGAGATGCAGAAGGGCATTATATCATAATCAAGGGATCTATCCACCAAGAAGACCTAACAATTGTAAACATTTATGCACCAAATGTGAGAGCACCCAAATATATAAATCAAGTAATCACAAACATAAAGAAACTCCTCGATAGTAATACCATGATAGTAGGAGACTTCAACACCCCACTCACAGCAATGGACAGATCATCTAATCAAAAAATCAACAAGGAGGGGCGCCTGGGTGGCGCAGTCGGTTAAGCGTCCGACTTCAGCCAGGTCACGATCTCGCGGTCCGGGAGTTCGAGCCCCGCGTCGGGCTCTGGGCTGATGGCTCAGAGCCTGGAGCCTGTTTCCGATTCTGTGTCTCCCTCTCTCTCTGCCCCTCCCCCGTTCATGCTCTGTCTCTCTCTGTCCCAAAAATAAATAAACGTTGAAAAAAAAAATTAAAAAAAAAAAATCAACAAGGAAACAATGGCTTTGAATGACACTGGACCAGATGGACTTAACAGATATATTCAGAACATTTCATCCTAAAGCAGCAGAATATACATTCTTCTTCAGTGCACATGGAACATTCTCCAGAATAGACCATATACTAGGACACAAATCAGCCCTAAGTATGTACAAAAAGATCGAGATCATACTGTACATATTTTCAGACCACAACACTATGAAATTCGAAATCAACCACACGAAAAAATTTGGAAAGGTAAGAATGAAGAAAGATCTCAGATACACAACCTAACCTTACGCCTTAAGGAGCTGGAAAAAGAATAGCAAATAAAACCCCAAACCAGCAGAAGACAGGAAATAATACAGATTAGAGCAGAAATTAATTCTATCGAAACCAAAAAAACTGTAGACAGATCAATGAAACCAGAAGCTGGTTCTTTGAAACAATTAACAAAATTGATAAACCACTAGCCACTTTGATCAAAAAGAAAAAGGAAAGGACCCAAATAAATAAAATCAAGAATTAAAGAGGAAAGGTCACAACCAACACAGCAGAAATAAAAACAATAATAAGAGAATATTATGAGCAATTATATGCCAATAAAATGGGCAATCTGGAAGAAACGGACAAATTCCTAGAAACATATACACTACCAAAACTGACACAGGAAGAAATAGAAAATTTGAACAGACCCATAACCAGTAAGGAAATCTAATTAGTCATCAAAAATCTCCCAAATAAACAAGAGTCCAGGGCCAGATGGCTTTCCAAGGGAATTCCACCAAACATTTAAGGAAGAGTTAACACCTATTCTCTTGAATGTGTTCCAAAAATTGAAATGGAAGGAAAACTTCCAAACTCTTTCTATGAAAGCTCTATGAAGCTTTCTATGAAAACTTCCAGAACTCGTTCTATGAATCATTACCTTGATTCCAAAACCAGAGACCCCACTAAAAAGGAGAACTATACACCAATTTCCCTGATGAACATGGGTGCAAAAATCCTCAACAAGATACTAGCCAACCGGATCCAGCAATACATTAAAAAAATTATTCACTACGACCAAGTGGGATTTATACCTGGGATGCAGGGCTGGTTCAATATCTGCCAAACAATTAACGTGATTCATCACATCAATAAAAGAAAGGACAAGAAGCATGTGATCCTCTCAATAGATGCAGAGAAAGCATTTGACAAAATATAGCATCCTTTCTGGATAAAAACCCTCAAGAAAGTAGGGTTAGAAGGAGCATACCTCAAGATGATAGAAACCATATATGAGCGACCCAACACTAATATCATCCTCAATGGGGAAAAACTGAGAGCTTCCCCCTAAGGTCAGGAACAAGACAGGGATGTCCACTCTCGCCACTGTTATTCAACATAGTATTGGAAGTCTTAGCCTCTGCAATCAGACAACACAAAGAAATAAAAGGCATCCAAATCGGCCAGGAGGAGGTCAAACTTTCACTCTTCGCAGATGACATGATACTCTATATGGAAAACACAAAAGATGCCACCAAAAAACTGCTAGAACTGATTCATGAATTCAGCAAAGTTGCAGGATATACAATCAATGCACAGAAATCGGTTGCATTCCTATACACCAACAATGAAGCAACAGAGAGAGAAATCAAGGAATTGATCCCATTTACAGTTGCACCAAAAACCATAAAATACCTAGGAATAAATCTAACCAAAGATGTGAAAAACTATACACTGAAAACTATAGAAAATTTTTGAAAGAAATTGAAGAAGACACAAAGAAATGGAAAAAGATTCCATGCTCCTGGATAGGATGAACAAATATTGTTAAAATGTCGATATTACCCAAAGCAATCTACATATTCAACACGATCCCTATCAAAGTAACACCAGCATTCTTCACAGAGCTAGAACAAACAATCCTAAAATTTGTATGGAACCAGAAAAGACCCCGAATAGCCAAAGCAACCTTGAGAAAGAAAACTAAAGCAGGAGGCATCACAATCCCAGACTTCAAGCTACACTACAAAGCTGTAATCATCAAGACAGTATGGTACTGGCACAAGAACAGACGCTCAGATCAATGGAACAGAATAGAGAACCCAGAAATGGACCCACAACTAATCGTATGGGCAACTAATCTTTGACAAAGCAGGAAAGAATATCCAATGGAATAAAGACAGTCTCTTCAGCAAGTGGTGCTAGGAAAACTGGACAGCGACATGGAGAAGAATGAACATGGACCACTTTCTTACACCATACATAAAAATAAACCCAAAGTGGATGAAAGACCTCAATGTAAGACAGGAAGCCATCAAAATCCTTGAGGAGAAAGCAGGCAAAAACCGATTTGATCTTGCCCGCAGCAATTTCTTACTCAACACGTCTCTGGAGGCAAGGGCAACAAAAGCAAAAATGAACTACTGGGACTTCATCAAAATAAAAAGATTCTGCACAGTGAAGGAAACAATCAGCAAAACTAAAAGGCAACTGACAGAATGGGAGAAGATATTTGCAAATGACATATCAGATAAAGGGCTAGTATCCAAAATCTACAAAGAACTTACCAAACTCAACACCCAAAAGACAAATAACCCAGTGAAGAAATGGGCAAAAGACATGAACAGACACTTCTTCAAAGAAGACATCCAGGTGGCCAACAGGCACATGAAAAGATGCTCAACATCACTCCTCATCAGGGATATACAAATCAAAACCACAGTGAGATATCACCTCACACCTGTCAGAATGGCTGACATTAACAACTCAGGCAACAACTGATGTTGGTGAGGATGCGGAGAAAGAAGATCTCTTTTGCAACGTTGATGGGAATGCAAGCTGGTGCAGCCACTCTGGAAAACAGAATGGAGGTTTCCCAAAAAACTAAAAATAGAACTACCCTACAACCCAGCTGTTGCACTACTAGGCATTTATCCACTGGATACAGGTGTGCTGTTTTGAAGGGACACAGGCACCCCCATGTTTATAGCAGCACTATCAACAGTAGCCAAAGTATGGGAAGAGCCCAAATGTCCATCAATAGATGAATGGATAAAGAAGATGTGGTATATATATACAATGGAGTATTACTCAGCAATCAAAAAGAATGAAACCTTGCCATTTGCAACTACGTGGATGGAACTGGAGGGTATGATGCTAATTGAAATTAGTCAGTCAGAGAAAGACAAAAATCATATGACTTCACTCATATGAGGACTTAAGAGACAAAACAGATGAATATAAGGGAAGGGAAACAAAAATAATATAAAAACAGGAAGGGGGACAAAACAGAAGAGACTCATAAATATGGAGAACAAACTGAGGGTTGCTGGAGGGGTTGTGGGAGGGGGGATGGGCTAAAGGGGTAAGGGGCATTAAGGAACCTACTGAAATCATTGCTTCACTATATACGAACAAATTTGGATGTAAATTTATTTTTTTTTTTTTTTTTTTTTTTTTTTTTTTTTAAATTTTTTTTTTTTAACGTTTATTTATTTTTGGGACAGAGAGAGACAGAGCATGAACGGGGGAGGGGCAGAGAGAGAGGGAGACACAGAATCGGAAACAGGCTCCAGGCTCTGAGCCATCAGCCCAGAGCCCGACGCGGGGCTCGAACTCACGGACCGCGAGATCGTGACCTGGCTGAAGTCGGACGCTTAACCGACTGCGCCACCCAGGCGCCCCGGATGTAAATTTAAAAAAATAAAAAATAAAGTAAAAAAATCTACAGCTATAAAGGTAATAAAATGACTTTTAAAACTTAAAAGAACTCATGTTAATTGTACCAATCATCAAAAATATTCATGAAATAAAAAGATATGCAAATGTCAAAAAAATAAATAAAATGCTCTAAAATAGAAGAGGGAGGAGAACAGGAATATAGGAAGCAAAGAGAGCTCAGAAGCTTTTTGGCCAGCTTCTTTAACAGTGGCTGAAGAATTAAAGAGATCATAGATGATATGTAACAAATGGATAAACTAAAAAGATAACTCTAAAATCAGTCAGAAGCGGTAAGAAACATTATTAATCTATAAAAAATTTGAGTCGCTGGGTAGCTCAGTTGGTTAAGTGTCTGACTTCTTCTCAGGTCATGATCCCACGGTTCGCGAGTTCAAGCCCTGCTTTGGGCTCTGTGCTGACAGCTCAGAGCCTGGAGCCTGCTTTGAATTCTGTGTCTCCCTCTGTCTCCTCCCCTCCCTTGCTCCTACTCTGTCTCTCTCAAAAATAAATAAAAACGTTTTTAAAAAATTTAAAAAATTTCAGTCAGTAACCTCAAGTGTAGGCTTGGGAAACACAGGGAATAAAGGGCAGACAGATGAGCATGATATATGGCATGATATCAAAAGAAAACAAACCTAACATTAGTATCACCCTTTTAAAAATAGGCTTACTACCTGTGGAAATAGACTGAGATTGGGAAAAAAGTAGCTGTTCAATAATTTCTTCACTTTAAGCAACATATTATGACTTTGGCCCTTAAAATCAATCAAAACATACTTTTAAGGTAGCTTTAACAAGAAATAGTTATGTGACCCTGGCCCAATGATTGACTCCCCTCACCCTCTGCCTTTCATTGGCAAATAGAAGACGAGCAGTGTGCCTGTCTCACAAGGTTATTGTGAGGGCTAAATGAGATGATGCCTGCGAATTCCCAAGCAATTACAAAGAAAAGTCTCAATAGGCATCAGCTACAGCTATTAATATTTCATACAGGAGAATTCAAAGAAACCCTGTGTATCTAAAAGTGATACTTGAAAAATTTAACTTGAATGTACTATTTTAAACGTTTAAAACTAAAACCTAGCAGAATTAAAAATTAGTTGACATATTTGAGATTGCTCAGATGGGAAGCAAATGTAACATAAAGGACTAAATAAAATCAGACAAAAATGAAGTGAGATGAGGAGAACAAATATGTAGACCCAATCATACCCCTCCTTTTACTGAAAAGACTCATAGTTAGGCAGATTAATTATAATAACAATAGTATCATATTTATTCAACTCAACATAAAACTCCTAAAGGACAGTAACTCAGAAAGGCTGAAAATAAAAATCTTTGGCAAAAGGTTACCAGATAATGCAAACAAAAATGGGAACAGACATTCATTTCTTTAAAGGGTAAGATCTGGAAAAGGCACATTTCTACTCACGGCCCATTAGAACTCAGTCATATGGCACTGTCCAGTTACCAAGGGGCTGTGAACGTAGTCTGGGAATCCATTCACCCAGATCAACTGCAAGAGATATAGTAGTCAAGAAAGAAGGGATAATTGGGTATCTAGGAATCTCTGACACAAGAATATGTCTCTTAGATCAGGGGCAAAGCAAGGGTGTTTGTCAGAACAATGACTTCACATTTCTTTGGAAGTGCCAGGCAATGCAATACAATCAGAGGACGGAATAAGAGGCACAGGTATCAGAAAGTAAAGGCAAAATCATCATTTTCTGAAGATAATATGATGTTACATTATGTACATTACCGGAGAACTTTAATAGAACCAGCTGAAGATACATTAGAAGCAATAGGAGAGGAGAATAAAATGGAAAATATATTTTTAATAATTCCCTCTAATTACATAATAGCTACTTAGGGACTATAATGAGAAAAATAGTCACATTTACACGAGAAACAACAGCAGTAATATCAATAGCAACACAACAATGACACTAAATACAATTCTTACAAATTAACCTAATATGTTGTACATTACCTCCCATAACTTATTTATAACTGGAAATTTGTACCTTTTGACCATTTCGTCCACCCCACATCCTGCACCTCTGACAAGAGCCAATTTGTTCTTTGTGGCTATAGTTAACCATAGTGTACTGCGTTATTTGAAAGTTACTAAGACAGTAGATCCTAAAAGTTATTATCACAAGAAAAAAATTTGAAATTATGTGTGGTGATGGATGTTAACCAGACTTGTGGTGATCACAATATAAACAAATACTGAATCATCACATTGTATACCTGAAACTAATAGGAATTGAATAAGAATGAAGAGCCCAAATGCCCATGACTGATGAATGGATAAAGAAGACACACACACACACACACACACACACACACACACATACACTGGAGTATTACTCAGTGATCAAAAAGAATGAAAATCTTGCCATTTGCAATGATGTGGGTGGAACTAGAGTGTGTTATGGTAAGTGAAATAAGTCAATCAGAAAAAGACAAATATGATATGATTTCACTCATATGTGGAGTTTAAGAAATAAAACAGATAAACATAGGGGAAGGGAAGGAAAAATAAAATAAGATAAAAACAGAGAGGGAGGCAAACCATAAGAGACTCTTAAATACAGAGAACCAACTGAGGGTTGCTGGAGGGGAGGTGGGTGGGGGGATGGATTAAATGGGCGATGGGCATTAAGGAGGGCGCTTGTTGGGATGAGCACTGCGTGTTATATGTAAGTGATGAATTACTGGGTTCTACTCCTGAAACCAATACTACACTATATGTTAACTAACTTGAATTTAAATAAATTATTGGAAATAAAAAAAAGAACAATGTGAAGTAGTTACTCTGGAAGTCTCCATAGTAAAGTGGAAGTGATATTTTGAAAGTGCAAAGCAATTCCATCACCGTTCTTGCTTAAAACTCTCTGTCCACTGCAGTTTAAAAGAAGTCCAAGTTTCTTTCCATGGCCTGGGCCTCTCTGACCTCATGTCTAATAACTTCTTCCTTTGTTTCAACTTGCACCTTCTAGGTGAGAAATTCAGCCACATCAGCCTCCTGTCTGTCCCTGAACACATCAAGCTAATTCTTGCTTTAGGGCAATTGTACTAGCTATTTCCTCTTCTGGAAAGCTCTTCCCTCAGATTTTTCTCATGGTAGCTCCTTTTTATCAATTCATGTTCTAGCTTAAAACTCGTAAGTCCCAAAGAATTTCTCTCTCTTTCCTTTCCTTTCCTTTCCTTTCCTTTCCTTTCCTTTCCTTTCCTTTTTTCTTTCTTTCCTTTTTTCTTTCCTTTTTTCTTTCTTTCTTTCTTTCTTTCTTTCTTTCTTTCTTTCTTTCTTTTTCTTTCTTCTTTTTCTTTCAAGAGTACGAGCAGGAGGCAGAGGGAGAGAGAGTGAGAGAATCCCAAGCAGGCTCCATGCTCAGCTTGGCTCCTAACGTGGGGCTCAATCCCACGACCCTGGGATCATGACCTGAGCCAAAATCAAGAGTCGGACACTCAACAAACTGAGCCACCCAGGCACCCCTAGAGGCATTTCTGACCAACCTTTGTTTACAGAGCCACTCTCTCACCAAGTCATTGTCTATTAAACTGTTACATGAAAATGCCAAATACAAAAGCTAAGTGATACCACATCACATATAATATAGATAGATTATTCCCAAGAGTATATTTAATACATTTTATAATATATTAGATAATTGTTAGTGGTAGGCGTTGTAAAGTGAGAGAAATGAGTTAAGGAGGTCAAAGGTACAGGTTTCTAGTTCTAAAATAAGTAAGTCATGAGGATGTAATGTCTAGCATATTAGGGTAATTTCTATATATTTTGTAATTATATGTGTATATTTTATGCTTATATTTTCATACATAAAATGCATTATTTTAATAGTATAGTATATTATATTGAAGTAGTTATATCAATATATTAGATAATTTTATGTTAGATATATTACATATATTAGATAACTCCCATAATACTATATATTATATATACATAGTATATTAAAGAAAACAGTTACCTGGTGAGATTTTCAGGTAATTGTTACTTTATCCTTTATATTTTGTTCTGTTGTCTGATTTTTATTTTTTAATTTTAATTTTTTTTGAGATAGAGAAAGTGAGAGCAGGAGAGGGTCAGAGGGAGAGAGAGAGAGAGGGTGGGTGAGAGAGAGAGAGAGAGAGAGACTCTTAAGCAGGCTCCTCACCCAGTGCAGAGCCCAACATGGGGCTCCATCTCACAACTGCAAGATCATGAACTAAGCCAAAAATCAACAGTCAGATGTTCAACTTACTGAGCCACCCAGGTGCCCCTGTTGTGTGATCTTTTTAAATCATAGATGGAGAGATGAATAGACACATTCAGGGAAAAGAAAGTTGAATCGGTGAGGATACAAATGTAGAAAACCCTTTCTCAAAGTGGCATGAACAAAAGGGAACTTTATTAACTCACTTCCTCAAAATATGTGAAAGAAATATTGTGTTTTTGGAAAAAATTTCCAATATAATTAACACACAACTTTATATTAGTTTCAGGTGTACAATATAGTGAATCAACAATTCCATATATTACTCAGTGCTCATGAAGATAAATGTACTCTTGATCCCCTACCTGTTTCACCCATCCCCCCACCCCCACCTCCCCTCTGGTAACTGTCAGTTGGTTCTCTATAGTTAATAGTCTGTTTCTTGGATTCTCTCTTTCTCTCTCTTTTGTTTGATTTTGTTTGTTATGTTTCTTAAATTTCACATATGACTGAAATAATATGGTATTTGTCTTTCTCTGACTTATTCTACCTAGCATTATGCTCTCTTGATCAATCCACATCATTGCAAATTACAAGATTTCATTCTTTTTGATGGCTGAGTAATGTTCTGTTATATATATATATATATATATATATATACACACATACCACATCTTCTTTATCCGTTCATCTATTGATGGACACTTGGTTTCCTTCTGGAAGAATTGTCTTCATTCATGTGGTCAGTCAGTCAAAAGAAATTTATTAAGTACATAATTATGTGCCTTTTAGTTTCTGAGCATATAGCAGTGAGAAAGACAGTAAACCTTCCCTCAATTATCTTATATCCTGGAGAAGTTAGAAAGAAAATAAACACATGTGTTAAATATATTTGGATGCATTTCAGGTACTAATAAGCACTACAAAGAAGCTAAATTAAGGAAATGTGGTAGAGGGTGGCAGTGGAGATTTGCTCTGGTTTGAGTATTCTGGAAAGACCTTTCAGAAAAAGGTATCATTTCAGTTGAGGTTTGAATGACAGTACAGTTCTGCAATGATATAGGAGAGTTCCAGAGGGAATAAACAACAGGGAAAAAAAAACCTCGGATAGAAAATGTGGTGGGAGTGAAGTGAGTCAGCCAGGGAGCATGCAGAGTTAAAGTAGGAGAAAAAAGCAGGGCCAGGTTCTGGAAGTCTTTGGAGGGGGAGATGAAGAAGGAGAGGAAACTCAGATCTAGTTCCCCTAGCCTAACTACCTCCAAAACCTTACGGAGGTCTGGGGTGGGAAGAGTGGGTTCTGTCCCACAGGAATGCTCTCTAGTTCTCATAGAATATCACACATGGTAGTTCTTCATTCTTTATTCTTCTTTATTCTCTTGTATGCATTCAATGTACTCATTTTTTTCTCTTTAACTCCCTACCCAATTTTATGAGGTCATTCTTATACTTATTTTGTATATAAAGAAACTGTATTAGTTTCCTATTGCCGCTATAACAAATCACCACAAATTCAGTGGTATGAAATAACATAATGCATTCTCTTACAGTTCTGGAGGTCAGAAATTGGAAATGGGTCTCACCAGGGTAAAATCAAGGTTCCAGCAGGGCTGTGTTCCTTCTGGAGGTTCTAGGAGAGAATCCATTTCTTTGTATCTAGAGTCTCCTTGCCTTTCTCAGTTCACATTTCTGCGCCTCCATAGTCACATCATCTCTGATGCTGAATCCTCTGCCTCCGTCTTCTAAAGACTCACGACACTGCCTACCCGGATAGTCCAGAATAACCTCTCATCTCAAGGTCTTTAATTTAATCACTTGTACAAGGCTTTTTTGTTTGTGTGTTGGCTTTTTAACCATACAAGGTAACCTAGTCATAGGTTCCAGGGAATAGGGCCCTGACACATTTGGGGAAGAGGACATTATATTGCCTACTATGAAAATTGACATTTAGTAGAGTGACTCGGCACATGTCACACTACTCTAAAGAGGCAGAATCTTTTTCAGACCCTGGCCTAGGTGTTAATTAATGTTCTTAGTGAGAAACTATAGTAAAGCACATTCTCAAGGCAGAGACACAAGGCTTTGGAGGTAATTCTGATTTATTAAGACACTAATACATGGCAGCGATCTGGCCAGTACATCAATCTAAATGTCTTTAGGAGGAGTGGCAGCATAGCTTAGCAGTTTAAGAAGTACAAAACTCAGGAGTCATATAAATCTTGTTACGATGCCCAGTTCTACCATCTACTACCTTTGGGAACTTGGTCAAGTACTTTACCCCTGTGGGTCTCAGTTTCCTCATCTGTAAAATATCTCACAAGATAATCAGACAGATTTAATGAAATAATGCCTAGACAACATAAAGTAGCATATACGTATTCAAACACGGTCATTATTACTGAGATATTCTTTCCCTTAGTTTCATAGTGACAAATTTTAAGTCAGTGTTCATTTTTCATTAACGTTGTTAAATTTAGTGTTTTGCTTTCAAGATAAGGAATCAAAGTGAACATACACAATAAGAATGATCACATTCTTCTAGTCTAATTTAGAAATAGGCTTTTCATTTTTGTAGCCTAAAAAATCACTTCATTTGCAAAGGAGTTCTTTATCAGTCCTATAAGTCATGTCAAAAAGATACTATCACAAAGTTGTTTTGTGCAACAAAAATATAATAAATTGTTCCCCATTCCTCGATCTCACATTACTTACATTACTTCAGATCTGTGAGAAAACTGACCCAGACTGTGCAACAATTCACTTATTAACTCTATGCAATGCTAATTATGAAATTTTAGAAAGTATTCTTAGAGGTCAGGATCCTTTTCTGACTTTAGTGGTCTCTGTTTTTAAATCTCTGTGCATACTTGTCTTTGCCAAGAGCTAGAAGAACGATTGAAGCCTCTTTGTTCTCCTTACCATTGCCTTATCAGAAAAGAAAGTTATATTCAAAGAAATATTTAAACACGTTTTATGCTTAAAATAGCCAAGAGTAGGAAGACAAACTCTGTATTGTGTAAACTGCATTAAAACTCCATCTATCTTTACTAGTCTGCCGGTCTCAAGAGGCATATGTGGGCATGATATCAACATAGTTACGATCAGCCACTTGCCTCAAGGTAATTCAGGACACGTATACAGAGCAACAAGCCAGGCTGCCTTTGGATGCTCTCTTAGTTTTTACCCTTTTTTTTATTAGTTGTAGTCACTTTCTGTATCTCCTTTACTACACTGGTGTTGACTACGTTCTGAGATTGGTTCTACTATAGTAGAAACTGTAAAGAAATCTCCTGGATCAGTGAAATATTATTTTGGAAATTACTATCTTCATGGCTTCTAGGACTTTACATTTGATTGCTTTAGTCTTTTAGTCTACTCATTCCAGACTACTGATTACTTATGCCATATTGCCTTTCAGAATGCACATCTTCTTGACTCTCAAAAACCTATACATTTAACTTTTGACTCCAGACCACCTTTAACCGTGGAACTGATGCAGTCTTTCACTCGACATGTCTTCTAGATTCCTGAGTCATGACGCATTTTTGACATTTGTTTCTTACATAATCCTGTTTTCCTGCCCTCCTGACCTGGTTGATTGCTGAATTCTCTTTAATATAAGAATTCATATTTTTCTTTCACATCTGTCTTCCCCTAGAATTTGGCTACCCCAGAATCACCAGTGGTCCTAGTTCTTGTGTTCAGGCACACAGTAGTCCACCAATCACAGATGAGTAGCCTGAGAACAGAGTAGCTTAGTTTTAAGTAGGTCAAGCAAGGCTATATGGACATCCAGACTCCTTACGATCGCTTGCAAAGCCCTGCACAATGTTCCCACATCCCCTTATCTCTCGGACGTCATCTCCTGTATCGTTCCCACTTGCTTACTATGCTATAGTGCACTGGTCTTCCACTCTGTTGAGGATGCCAATCTGGTTGCTGCCCTTGGACTCCTGTACATGTTTCTCTCTTGGTCTGGAAGAAAGGCTTTTCCCCCAGAATTTTCACAGCCAGTTTCGTCTTATCATTCCAGTTTCTGCTCCAATGTCATCTCCTGAGATGTCTTCTTTGACCATCCTATTTAAAGTACCCCTTCTCCCCTCTCGTTCATTTGTCCTCTGTTTCACTGTAATAATCACTATTAAAATTATTTATTTCCATGTTTATTGTTTCACTCCGGCTCCTATTGGAAAACAAGATCCTAGGGAAGGTATTTTGTATCTGTTTCTCTCACTTCTGTATTCAGGGTTGCTAGGTATTTAATAAGTATTTGTTGAATGAATAAATTGATGAATGAATTAATTAAATGGTAGTTTATGACTCAGGCTAAATTTTATAAAACTATTTTCTGTCTTATTTGGTTTTTAAATTAAATCTACTTAAAGTCTTTCAGTTAATTTTGAATCCTCCAGATATTGCCTTACCTGATATTTTCTTTGATTCTACTCAAGAATGAATAAGAGTAGTAAAATGGAAATAGTGTCCCTATAAAACATTTATTTACCATGAAAGACAAAGAGATAGAAAGGAAGTTTATTTTATTTGATTAAAAATTTTTAATGTTTATTTATTTTTGAGAGAGAGAGAGAGAGAGAGAGAATGAGTAGGAGAGGGGCAGAGGGAGAGGGAGACACAGAATCCGAAGCAGGCTCCAGGCTCTGAGCTGTCAGCACAGAGCCCGATGCGGGGCTCGAACTCACCGACCATGAGATCATGACCTGAGCTGAAGTCGGATGCTTAACTGACTGAGCCACCCAGGTGCCCCCAGACAGGAAGTTTAAAATAAAAACAAAATAAGTGGGCATGAATCAATTGTAACCGTCAAAGAAAGAACAAAATCAGTATAATTTATTTGAAAATATAACTAAAACTTAAAATTAATTCAAAATATACATGTATTAGTTTCCTAGAGGTGCTATAACAAAATACTACAAACTGGGTGCCTTAAAACAACAGAAATTGTTCTCTCACATTTCTGGAGGCCAGAAGTCCAAGCTCCAGATGATAACAGAGTTGGTTCCTTCTGAGAGCTTTGAAGGACGATCCGTTCCGTGCCGTTCTCACAGCTTCTGCGTTGCTGGCAAACCTATACGTTCATTCTTAGCACCACATTCGCCTCCTCATCTCCCTCAACTAGCAAGTCTTTGCAAAGAGCTCATCCCCTTAACGAGATCTACCAGAATACTGTCTTTAATACTTCAATCTTCTGGCCTCTTTCATAACACTGCCAATCCTCTCACGCTGCTCGAGTTTTCTTTTCTTTCCTTTTTGATGGCACTGATCTCTCTCCAACAGTTTGATCTCTAATAGCACATACATTATTATTTATTACTGTTGACTTTTATCTGTCGTCTCCCATTAGAATGTTGTTCCAAAATTCCAATAGAGCAAGTAGTCCTGCCTATTTTGTTCATTCAGTAAATACGTGGATTAAATGAATGAATGAATTTGCTTTTCAAATTGATGCAACCTTTGGGAAATCATTATATGGCTGTATGAAATAAAAACCTTACACATGTCCATATCCTTTGAGAATTTCTACCTCTTAGGAATAATCCTAAAGAGGTAAAATGAAATGCAGAGTAGGGTCTGTAGAGAAAGATTTATAGCACAGTTGATTATACTTGTGAAAACTTGAAAACAAATCCTAATATTCGGCAAATGCTATGTAAATTATACTTGAAATAATACACAGGCACAAAAACTATTTTGTGTTTGGAATGACATAATGACATGGATATCATTAGATTAAATATCTTCTTACCTACAATGTGAAAAATAACATAACAAGATAAGCAATTGAATATTCCAGTGGCTCCCAAATGTATTTATTCACTAAAAAGTTATTTACTTGACACTTTTCTATATGTACTGGCAATGTGGCAGTGGATGAAACAGACAAAATATCCTATCACGGGTCCATATTCTAGTATGATAAGGCAGTCATAAACAAATCAATATGGTATAGCATCAGATGTGATAAGTGCTGCTATGAAGAACTAAGAACTCTTAAGGGTAGAGAGTGATAGGAAGTGCTATTTCAGATAGGATGGACAGAGAAGGCCTCTGAGGAGGTGATATTTGAGATTTGAGCAGCAACCAAAATAAACTTGGGGAGGGTGATACAAACATCTAGAAGAAGAGCAATCCAGGCTGAGGGACCAGCAAGTGCAAAAACTAGGATGAAAACAAGCTTGGCAAGTTGAAGGAGACACTGGGTTAGGAAGGAAAGAAGAAAGTTTCTGTAGCTGGAGCAGAGAGATCAAGGTAGAAAGTGGTAGGAAGTAAGTTTGGAAAGATAAACAGGGTCAGATCAAGAACAATTTTGTAGGCCATGGAGAAGAGTTTTTGCATTTCATTGTACTTGTAATGAGCATTCAAGAGACGGCTTTATTTAAAAGAGTAAAATGAACCAGCTTATGATTTAAAAGAGTAACTTTGAGGGGCGCCTGGAGGGCTCAGTTGGTTAAGTGTCTGGCTCCTGGTTTCTGCTCAGGTCATGATCTCATGGCTTCATGGTTCGAGCCTCGCATCGGGCTCTGCCCTGGCAGTGTGGAGCTTGCTTGGGATGATCTCTCTCCCTCTCTCTCTGCCCCTCCACCACTTGTGCTCTCTCAAAATAAATAAATAAACCTAAAAAAATAAAATAGGGGCGCCTGGGTGGCTCAGTCGGTTGAGTGACCGACTTCGGCTCAGGTCATGATCTCACGGTTTGTGAGTTCGAGCCCCGCGTCAGGCTCTGTGCTGACAGCTCAGAGCCTGGAGCCTGCTTCGGATTACTGGGCTTCCTCTCTCTCTGCCCCTCCCCCACTCATGCTCTCTCTCAGGTGTCTCAGAAATAAACATTTAAAAAATTTAAAAAATAAAAAAAATAAAAAATAAAATAGAAACTTCAACATCTAGGTTGAAAATGGACAAATTCACAGCAAAAGAACCAGAATGACTAATTTATGATGTTGCCTAATATAGTCAAGAAGTGATGCTGGCTTGGATAGGGGTAGTATTAGTGAAAGATTATGGTAAATAACAAGATTTGGAGATAATAACAACACGAATTGGTGATGTATTGGATGTAGGAATTGAGTTGAAAAAGGTAATCAAAGTTCAATTTCTCTTTGGGTCTGAGCATCAGAGTAAATAATTGTTCCATTTCCAACTAATAGAAGCAATAAGAAAGGAGAAAGGCAGGTTTACTGTTGGGGGGGAGGCAATAATGGTGTTCTATTTCAGAGAATTGTAAGAAATCTCTTAGTCATCCAAGTGTATATGTCAAATAGGTAATTCAATATAGATAATCTAGATTTAAGGGGCTGCATCTGGGCTAGATTTATAAATTTGGAAGTCATCAGTATAGAGGTGGCACTTCAAGCTGAGAGACTGGATGAGATAGATCATCACTATAGATGGAAAAATGCCTGATGACTAAGCCCTGGTTTCCCTAACATTTGGAGGGTAACCCCAAAAAGACATAGAAGAATCCCGAGTAGGGTCTGAAGAAAATCAAGAGGATAGGGTATCTTGGAAACAAAGTGAAAAAAAAAGCAATTTAGTTCTAGCTAATGCAATAAAACAAGTAAAGGAAATACAAGATATACAGTTCGGAAAGGAACAAACTGTTCACAGAAGACAGGGCCATTTATGTAGGAAATTCAAAAGAATCAACAAAGACCTCCTAGAACTAAAAATTGATTATGGTAAGGTTACAGGATATAGATGTCAATGACTTACTTTCCTATATACCACCAATAAACAAGTGTAATTTGAAACTAAAAACATAATACTATTTTCATTATGAGCACTTAAGTGTAAATCTAACAAAATATGTATAAGATCTATGAGAAAACTAAAATAATTAAATCAAAGAAGAACTAAATAAATGGAGAGCTATTGCATGTTCACAAATAAGAAGTCTCAAAATTGTCAAGATGTCAGTTCTTTCCAACGTGATCTATAGATTCAGTGCAATCCTAATCAAAACCCCAGAAATGTATTTTGTGAATAGGGACAAACTGATTCGAAAGTTTATAAGAAGAAGCAAAAGACACAGAATAGTCAGCACAATATTGAAGGAGAAGAACAAAGTTGGAGGACTGACATGATCTGAGTTCAAGACTTACTATAAAGTTGCTGTAATAAAGATGAAGTGGTATTGCTGAAAAAATAGACAAATAGGTAAGTGGAACAGAATAGAGAACCCAGAAATAAACCCACATGAATACAGCCAACTGATCTTTGACAAAGGAGCAAAGGCAAGCCAATGGTGCAAAGAGAGTCTTTTCAAAAAGTGGCACTGAAACAATGGAACGTTCACATGTTAAAAAAACAAATGAAACTGGACACATACCTTATACCTTTAACAAAAATAAATTCAGAACGGATCATAGACCTAAATGTAAAAAAAAAAAAAATCCAAACAAAAAACTTAAGTAATTCCTAGAAGATAACAGGAGAAAACCTAGATGACCTTAGGGATAGCAATGACTTTTTTGGATACAATACCAGGCACCCGGTCTATGAAAGAAATAATTTGATAAGCTGAACTTCATTAAAATTATAAACTTCTCTGCAAAAGACACTGTCAAGAGAATGAGAAGACAAGATGTATAATTACAAGTATATGACATTCTTCAAAAGGCAAAACTATGGAGACAGTAAAAGTTTATGGTTGCCAAGGGGTTGTCTCTGTCTCTCCCTCTCTGTCTCTGTCTCTCTGTCTCTCCAAAATAAATAAACACTAAAAATGTACAAGTTTTTGTGTGAACATATGTTTTAAGTATTCTGGAGTACATACCTAGAAGTAAAATTGCTGGGTCTCAGGGCAACCTTGTGCTCAGTTTTTCTAAGGAACTTCTAAATTGTTTTTACAAAGGGGCTGTGCAATTTTACAACCCCACCAGCAGTATATATCAGCATTCCAATTTTATCACATCTTCCCCAACCCTTGTTTTTATAATAGCCAGCCTAGAGGTTGTGAGCGGTATCTCATTGGGAGCAGTTCTCTTTTGATTGATCATATTTTCCCAGTGAAATTAGGAAGCAGTGTCATCAGCTGAGAGAGAAGGGGGAGGAGTTATTTGAGGGGTGAGGACAGATGAGAAGGCATGAAATGGAATTATCTGGCAGCGAGAGAGAAACTGATTAGGGATAAGCAATGTCAAGGGCTCAGTTGAAGCATGTGGCCATGTATTTTAAAAAAGACTGGTCAATATTTTTCCTATTTTTTTCTCCTTTCCTAGTCAATTCACTGCTTGTAGACAGCCATGGTGATAATGACTGTCAAGATAAAATTTTCACAAGTCTATAACAAACTAAGAAAAATAAGAACAATATTGATAGTTCCTTATAAGGCTTTATTCAACTGGAATGGCTATTTTATTCTGAGATTATATCATTTCTACACTATAGTGTTAAAATATCCTTTTACAATATGATGGTGATGGGAGATAATAGATTTTTTTATCACTGTTGATGGCCTAATGTTTTGTTTCGGTTTTGGCATTACCCTGCACATGAAAGTTGGTAATTTTATGCTGTGCCTCTACTTTTTTAAATTGTCTGGGAAGTCCTAAGTCATAAATCACAAATATATCTAATATTACACTGGCTATGTTTAAAAAAGAACAGAATAACAACTGGATAAAAATACAGTAAAATTTAACAGGGGTTATCGCTGAGTGCTGGTTTATGGGCGATTTTTATTTTCTTCTCCATACTTTAATGTGCAATCATAATGTTTCTATAAATACCATGTTTTATAAACAACCACAAGTTTTTTTTTTAAGAATCAAGAGAAGTTCAAAAACTTTAAAGGTATAACACATTATGAAAAAAAGAATACATATTTTTAATGTTTTAATGTTTATTTATTTTCGAGAGAGAGAGAGAGAGAGAGAGAGAGACAGAGACCGAGCACAGGCGGGGGAGGGGCAGAGAGAGAGGGAGACACAGAATCCGCAGCAGGCTCCAGGCTCTGAGCTGTCAGCACAGAGCCCGACGCAGGGCTCAAACTCATGAACCGTGAGATCGTGACCTGAGCTGAAGTCAGATGCTTAACCTAACTGAGCCACCCAGGCACCCCAAAATGAATAAAGATTTTAACTGAAAAGTTTGCTTTAAAGTCCCATCTCCTTCTCTAAAATTTAATATATAATAGCATCTGATTTTTCTCTCGTACTCCTACTATAGCCAAAAATTGAGTCTGCTTTATACACCACTTAATTCTCTAGTGTCTTAAGGTTCATTTAGATTTAATGGTTATCCTGCTGCTAGAATAGTGCGTGCTGACTCGAGAATACACTAGTGATGGTGACCTTCAAAAGGTTTTCTGCAAAAAAACCACAATCCCCCCACTGTATATAAGCACCGTTGCAAACATTTTAACAAAGACACGTTGCTGCCAAAACCAAAGAAAGGTTATCAGCAGCTAGCAAATGGTATTCTGAGAGAGCTGCCATAATTAAAATAATCTTTCAAGACTCTAAAGTCTCGAGTAAAATAAGGTTGAACCGCGGGAAAGGAAAATTCAAGAATTAGACATGCCAGCTGAAACAACAGCCACTTTATTCAGTTAGTCTTGATCTTCTAGAGACGTATCCTCATCCTTACTCACTGGGGTGACCAATTAAAAAATTCCTGTTGGATAGCCCATAGGGAGGCATATAGTTCTTTAAGTTACTATGGCCAATGAAGACACAATCTAAGAGTTTGGGAGGCAAGGGTCAGCGAAATATTCTACAAATGAAAAGGTACTCTAGTCAATGGTTTTCTAATCCCAAGGTGGAAAATACCTACAGAGAGATGACAATCACCATCCTCAACAAAATAAATGAGATATGACCTGAGAAGAAAGTTGAGGTCGATAAACTTAATTTTCAATCTCAATTAGAACGACCCTATCATTGTCTCATTCAATGCTTTATTAAGTGTTTAAAATAATCACCCAGCTCAATGGTCTTGGACAATTAATGCTTAAAAATTATGTGCTGACTTCTAACTCGCCATCCTGCATATAGTGTAAGTATTTTCCTCTATGCTCTTTCCCTCAGTCCTCATGCCCAGTTGGTTGCCAGGTTCTGAGGATTAAATCTATGTGATGTGGCTCATGAATCCATCCCTTCCACTTTATTACATCTGCTTCAGTTCAAATGCTTATCATACTTCTATAAGAATGTATCAACCAGATGATTCTCTATTTCTTCTATCTTTCCAAAACAGTCTATCCGACATATTATTAATCCTCCTTCTACAGAAGGGACTTTATTCTCATGGAAAGCCAAATCTTCATATGCTCTGGAAGCCATTTCCTCTCAATTCCCCAGTGAGTCAGTTTCTGTAAGTTACCGCATCTTCCTGTTGAACATCTTCTCTACAGGGTTATTGATGTCAGCCTGTTAACATGCTCAAGTAACCACTGCTTAAACAGAAGCTCTCCCTTGACCTAACAATCACCTTTAGATACTATTCCATTTCTTTACTTCCCTCCATAGCAATATTTTTCTAAGGAGTCATCTGAACTTTCTATCACAACTTTCTCACTTCCTATTTGCTCTTTCACAACTGCAACTATGTTTCCAGTATAGTCACTCCGCTAGCAGTGTTTTCTGTAAATTTTACAAACAACCTCCATTTTTTTGGGGTAGGCAACAGAAGAAAGTCACCATGGCTCCCACTCACCCTGTTTTCCTCCTACCTTACTGCCCATTGTTTCCCCATGTCCATTCATAGTTTCTTGTACCTCACTTGGAAATTTGGAATTCCTTCTGATTCAATCCTGACTCTCTTCTTTTTTCTGCACATTGATCACTGATCTCATCGATTGCCATGCCTTTCAATGCTACCTACTTAACAATTATTTTCAGATTTATTTCTGAAGTGCTGACCTCTCATTTGAGCTTGAGACTCATCCAAAAGTTTACCTGACATCTATTCTTGGATATCTCATAGGTATTTCAAACCTAATATTTACAAAATTGAAATCTTGGTCTTCATCTTAAAACCTTCCATTACTTTCCTAGTAGATGATGCAACCATCCAGTCAATTACTCACGCTAGAAAACATGAGTCATTCTCAGTTATTCCATTTTCTCTATCATAGACAATGAAATCTATCATCCCCAAATAAATCTATCATCCAGTTATATATACCATTTTGTATAGCTCTTGCTCTGCACCAAGCGATCAATGTTTCTTATCTGGATCACTGAAGTAGCCTGTGTATATATCTTCAGCCTTGACTTCTCTTCTGAGAGCAAGTAGCAAATATCACAGGACACTTGGGCTGCTCATTGCCATTTTAAGATGGAACCATAGACTTTAAATAACAACATATCCCGGCACCTGCAAAAATTGATCATCTTACACAAATTAGATTTATATGCCTTTAAGGAACATAGCAAAAGTATTTACCAAATTACCCCTACTAGGTACATATTTGCGAGCAATTTGTAATTTTGTCTGGCAAGAGAAAACAGTGAATAGCCACAATCCTCAGAAGACAAGTAGTATTCTTAGTGCTTTAAGAACTGCTACTTATGAGCTAATACTTGTATGAGAACTGAGACTAAGTCTACACCACGATGTGTGTGCTCACTGTAAGATAATTAATTTTCAAACTGACTGGATATTTATTTAGACTTCATATGCTGGATCACAGAAATCTTCATCTTTTAATCTGTAATTTTTTAAATAAAACTTTAATTTTGAGATAGTTGTAGATTCACATAGAGCTATAAGAAATAATGCAGACAGATAATGGGTACCCTCCAAAAGTAACATCTTCCAAAACTGTGGTACAATATCACGGCCAGGACACTGACATTAATGCAGTCAAGATTAACAGAACATTTTCATTACCATAAAGATCTCTCATTCTGTCCTTTTATAGTCAAACCCACTTCCCTCCTGCCCTCATCCCTCCTTAATCCATGACAATAATGAGTCTGATCTCCATTTCTATAATTTTGACATTTCAAGAATGCCATATAAATTAAATTATATAGTAAGTAGCCTTTGTCATTGGCTTTATTTCATTCAGTATTATTTTCTGGAGATACATCGAGTTTCCTGCACGTATCAGTAGTTCCCTCTTTTTTTATTGCTGAAGAATACTCTAACATATGGACTCACCATAGTTTGTTTGACCATTTAGCCACTGAGGGACATTTCATTGCTTCCCGTTTCTGGCTATTGTAAAGAAAACTTCTATGAACATCCATGTACAAGTTTTTTTGTGTGTGTGGAAACATAATTCTTTATTTTTCTAGAATAAATGCTTAAGGGTACAATTGCTGGGTCAAATAGTAGTTGCCTGTTTAGTTTTTGTTATGTTTTGTTTTGTTTGAAAAGCTGCCAAACTGTTTTCCAAATACCATCTCACTTTCCCACCAGGAATGTATGAATGGTGAGTTTTTTTTTCACATTCTCTCCAGCTTTTGGTGTTGTCATTCTTCTTAATTTGAACCATTCTGATAGATGTGTGATGATATCTTATGTGGTTTTGTCTTTCCCTAATGGCGAATGATGTTGAACATGTTTTTACGTGCCTATTTGCCATCTGTACTTTTCTCTGTAATTTTGCATTTTCAACCGTCCTATGAACAAACTGAGCTTTGGCATATGTCTAGACCTTGAATTTTGATTATGATTTTGGAGGAATTCATAAGGTGTCTGAAAGGCATGGCTGGTTTGTATTTAGATCTTTCACTGCTGAGCTGTAATGACATTCTCTTAAGTCCTTCAGTAGATACTACCTCAGTCAATTAAGCTTAGAAAACCTTCATATAGGAAAAGTCAGCCCCAAACATTATGTATGTAGAAAGTAATTCAAATATTCTTTGCAAAAATTTTTCTGCCTAGAAAATAACCTAATTGGATTGTCATGAGGCTAAACTAATAGCAGATTTTGAGGCTGTTCAATGGAAATGGTTTCAAATAACATGAAACCAGTGACAGTTCAAAATAGACACAGAAAATAGGGGGGAAATTGTATCTATGAATATGGTAGCTCAACGATAGCTCGTAGGAAAGTTACTAGCAAATGCAAGATAGCTGAGAAATTGATCTTTTGTTTGTGGGTGGTTAATGCTTTTGCCTTCATAGGGGAGGCTGAATGAATAGTATGCTTTCAGTAAATGCAGACTCATCAGATCGCATCCTCACTACGCTGCTGCTGTTGATCTACTATAAAATAGTGATAGAAGAGAGAAGACAAAGTAAAAGACTTCATCTACTTCAAAATTCAAAAAGGAGCCTTATGGATCCTCTCTTTTCTAATCTGCTGCCCAATTTATATTTTCTAAATCTCATTCCAATTTGTCTATACAGGAATTCTCCCTTAATTTTCCCTCCAGAACACCACAGCACTACAGAATTCCTGAAAGTGAATGAATTCAGCAGTAGTAAGGATTGTAGTCCATTATTTACAATCAAGTTTCTTTTAAAAATTTTTTTAATGTTTATTTTTGAGAGAGAGAGGGAGATAGACAGAGTGCAAATGGGGGAGAGGCAGAGAGAGAGAGGGAGACACAGAATCTGAAGCAGGCTCCAGGCTCTGAGCTGTCAGCACAGAGCTCACCACGGGGCTCGAGCCCACAAACTGTGAGATCATGGCCTAAGCTGAAGTCAGACTCTTAACCAACTCTGACACCCAGGAACCCCCCTCAAGTCTCTTTTTTAAACAAAAGTGTGCAAAAAAAGTGCATATTAGCCCCAGAATTAAGTAAAACTTTTTTCTTTTCTTTCTTCTCTTCTTCTTCTTCTTCTTCTTCTTCTTCTTCTTTCTTCTTTCTTCTTTCTTCTTTCTTCTTCTTCTTCTTTTTTAACCAAGCCTTGACTACTGTGTTCTATGCAGTTAAATAGGATTTGTGGGAGTTGTGTCTAAAAACCTCACTGTTGGAACACTAGATGCTAGGTGAACAGTTCAGGGTTAGACTTCTTTTTATCATGTGCATTCAGTTACATGTAACAGTAAGGTCAGCTACCGTTCAATGAATGATCTACTCCGTGACAGCACTGTGGTAAGGAGTTTTCAGACCACTCATTTAATGCTCACCTCAATCTTGTGAGATAGATATTTTTACTGCAGTTTTACATATGAGAAAAACAGTGCTCTAAGAGAGAAGTCATGTGTCTGGGGTGACACAGTTAGGAAGTGATACAACTGGGCTTCTCTGTCTCCAAGTCCATACTTTACACAACTGCTCTGATTTATGACGAGTAGCCATCACAACAAATTCTCTGAGTGCTAGAAATGGGGGTGTGACTCGGGGTGCAGATTGAAACATAAAAGGAACTTTGAAGTCACTGAGCAGTCAATTCCCAGTGGCTATCCCACAGAAAATTACAAACTAAATCTCTTATCTCCCTGACAACCATCCCTATGTTATTTCCTCCTGGATTTGTTGATATGTGTCTTGGGGAAAAAAAAAAAACACCTTTTTTTTCTAAGACTGGAGAAATCCAAATATATGTAGGATGGTTAATACTCCATCAAGACACAAACACATACACACACACACACACACACACACATTTGCACAAACAATACAAACATACCTCGTATTTTCCTCACAGAAGTTGTCTCCCCCCCACCACCCACTTAAACAATGATCGTCTATTTTGAAAACAAGGTGTGGGTGTGGTGTCGGATAAACACATGCTCAGGGGACACGACATCTTCCTGGAGAGCCATCATCTGAAAATACCAGCAAGAAAGTCTGTGGGTCTGTCTTAGAATGAGAAAAAGGGTATAGAAAATGGACTCCGCCTACCTTTTCAAAGAAACAATAATAATAATAATAATAATAATAATAATAGATTCTTATTGAAGGTCTACTATGTATCAGGCACTGATCTAATATCTATATATGGATTAAGTCATTTAATCCTCACAACTCCATGGAGCGGGTTCTTATGATGTCTTCAGAGGTCCACAAGATATCAGGTATTGATACTGGTTGTTCATGTAAAGAACAAAATTATATTTGCTTCTAAAACAAAGTGGGGCTAGAGAGGAAACACATAACCTGTTATATGCAAATATTGGAGAATGTTTAAAGGAAAAATAAATAGTTTTTAGATGACCTGCTTTTGCTCTAGTGTTTCAACAGATGAAATACAGGGTTATTACATTTTCTTTAAACCACTTACAGTAAATTAAGATAACAAGAGCCGGCCTTTTGAACTGTACTGTATATATTCCTCTTTGTCCTAAGTATGGTGAATTTACTTTTGGAAGTGAAAATTGGGACGTGTGGTCTAACAAATCCAAGCTTATTTGTACAAACATAAAGAAAAAAATCTACTTGAATTTAACGTCTTGGAACATTTAAGCAGTGTAAAAAAAATTTTTTTTAACCAGTGTAGTTCTGGTGCCTATGTAGTGGAGAAACTTACGAAGCAGATTTTCAGGGTTTTGACAATTCATCTAGATTTATGATTTTTCTGTAATGAGGCCTCTGAAAGGACCCTCTGCCATAATGAAGATGATGATAAACCCATCACAGAAGGAAGAGGGAATGGAAGATTTAGATGAGTTAATATGTTCCAAGAATTGAATGTCCTAAATGCCTATATATTTTCACAAGTGTGCTAACATGTTGCTGAGCTATGTTACTGAATATGGAAAGTCACAAGAATCTAATATCATCTGACACCATACTATACAGTTTACATGAGTTATCTCATTGAATCCTCTTAGGGCCAATGTAATCCCTTCTTAGAGGAATGTAATCATCTTTATTTTCCACATAAGGGGAACCGAGGCTCTAAATATGAGTCAGGTCCCGCTGTAACAAAGGGGGGAGATTCAGGGTTTTGGCAAAAAGGAACTTACTGTCTCAGAGTACAACTAGGTACCACTGGTAAGTATGTGCATAGATTGACTTCAGAGAAGTCCATCATATTCCTGGGTTGGATTAGATCATCTTCTCAAATGCTTTTCTAAGTTCCTGTGTGCTTAGTTCTTATCAAAACTGTAATTAATCACATATTTTAATACTCACCCTCCCCCGCTAGACTAGCCTATCAGTTCTACACAAGTGGGACTTTTTCTGTCTCACTCATTTCTGCACCTCTAGCACTCAGGACAGTTCTGGGCATGTCGTTGAAACTCAATAAATATTTGCTGAATGAATGAATGGGAACAGTAGATGGAGTCTCAGATGGAGGTGAAAGGAGAAGCAATTATGTAGACATTGCCCAGTCATTTTTGCCTTAAAAAACAGAATGGGTGATGGGTATTAAGGAGGGCACTTGTGATAAGCGCTGGGTGTTGTGTGTGAGTGATGAATCACAAAATTCTACTACTGAAACTATTATTACACTATATGTTAACTAACTGGAATTTAAATAAAAACTTGAAAAAGAAAAACCAACCAAACAACAACAACAACAATAAAACAAAAACAGAACTCATCAGGTCTCCGCTAACTGCCCCAACCATCATCACTACTCACCCAAACAGCTGCAACTCCTGGGTTCCTATCTCATTAAATGACACTGCTATCCAACCAGTCACTTGAACCAGTAACTCCGAAAACATACATGACTTTTCCTTTAAATCTCATAATGAATCATTTGCCAACTTGTCTCAGATCTACTCATCCTTTAATATCAAATCCCAATACCATCTCGTCTATGAAGCTTTCTTTATATATGAACACAGAAAAAGAAATGCTTCTTAGTTTTCAATTCCCATGATCTATGGTACCTCTTCCACAACATGTATTACTTGTACCTGATATTACTAATTTTATAGGTGTGTGACAGTGTATCTATGTATCTAATCTATCTATGTATCTATGAATCTGTGTAACTAACTAATATACTTAGTTCTGCATCCCTTGCAGAGAAACCTTATCCTTGAAGTCAGGAAAAATAGGTAATTTATCATTTAAATCTCCCACTGCAACTAACAGGATGATTAGCACATAATTAGTTGATAAATAAATATTTGTTGAAAATGTGATTTGTTAAATTACCCAACAAATATTAGTGCTATTCCCAGCATGAATTGTCTTTAACGTCCAGGTATAACACTGCCAGTTAAATTGTTATTTTTTCATTAAAAAGAGACATTTTTTTTCACTAGCAGTATGGTGAGATTAGAGACGCAAAAATAATGAGTGGCTGCTTGAGTCAACTAGAGAAATCTTTATCTAACCCAGGCCTTAAGCTCTCAGTAGACCCCTAAGTTGATACCCTCAGAAAAAGTGCCACCAATGACTCAGTCTTCTCACCATATTTAGACACATTTAGATGAAACTGAGCACCTGTGGAGACATGGTATGTTCCTGACATTCCCTAAAAAGAGGGAGAACTTTCCAGATGCAACAGTCTGCCTGTTTTACTGGGTATGTGATCTGGTACTCTCATTTACAGAATTCATCAATAATGTGCTTTTCTATAGAAAAAAAGCCAACTGCATTGTGTGATGGTTGCTATTTTGTTTAAATGTGCATCTCTTGTTGTGATGAGTACTAGGTGTTGTATGGAAGTGTTGAATGACTACATTGTACACTTGAAACTGATATTACCCTGTATGTGAACTAATAGGAATTTAAATAAAAACTTAAACAAATAAAAAAATAAAAATAATGACGCATCACATTCAATATAAAACATTTACTGAACACCATTAGAGATTGTTAGGGTACTAACTCGTTATTCTGAAATTTGGCAATTAAAAGGAAGAGCTAAATATATATACTGTCTTCCCTGTATGAACTATATTAGAGACTAACTTAATCATTCAAACTGATGAAGATAAGCTACCCCTTATAGAGCAATTCTAACTAGTGAATATGGAAGAAACAATAAAATTAGAAAACCATTATTTTGTAATCCTAAGTAACAACTGACCAGGCAACAATGCTAAAACTGTTATATGGCAGCTCGATGGGGAGATTAACAACTGAGAAATCAGACTATACAACCAGAACCCCCTGAGTAGTGGGCTCTTCAGTAAAAGTGCACAGTCAACCATTGTATGGCTCCTGTTATGATGCGATATGAGGACCAAAGTACCATCTATGAAATATTCTTACCAAAAAATTCAAACCCAAATCTAATCTTTTAGAGATCACTTCCATATATAGTCAATGTGGAGGATAAAGATACAAGTTCAATGACATATCTTCTTTGTCTGGCACAAGGTAGGTACCCAATACATATTTTAAATTGTTGTTAGTACAGGCAAACATAGCATGGAAATTACCAATTGGAGCAAAATAGAAACTAAGGAAAAGAGGTAGTGAGACATGAAGAAGAGTTTGATGAAATGAGAGTGAAGACTTGCCACTCGCTTTCCTGTGGAAGAAGCAATTGCTCTAGTCTCATGAGTGAATACACACACTTTGGGGCTGGCCAGATTTGGTTCTGACTTACAGCTCAGCTTCACAGCTTAGGTGGTTAAATCTTTCAGAGCGTTAGAGCTTGAGATTCTTCACTTTTTTTGAAGTTTCCCTAACTCTATTTGCTCTTTCCCATTTTCCTCCAATTGATATTCTCTATAATTTTATCAGCTGTATTATTCATTAATTAAAAAAAAATATTTACTGATTTCCTATCTTGTTATTTGGGCTGGTTTGGGGGATTAAATAAATGTACCTAAGTGTATACACATGCACACGCACATAGACACATATATTTAGATCACACATGGTAAATGCTTAATAATTGGTGCCTTCCATCCTCCTCCTCCTCATCTTTACAGAAATATTCAAGAATATAATAGAAAGATATGCTGATGGTGGGCAGTGGTGATGAAAGGAAGCAGAGAAAGGGCACAGTATCCACAAAGAAAGAACTGGAAAGACAATAAAAAGACATTATAAATTAACGTCGCTTTGTTTAGAGAAGCATCTCCTTACATGCAGTTATCACTATAAGCATTATGCATCCTGCACAGTTCATCTTTACAAGACACATGAGGGATTCTGAAACATCATCAATTGAGATCCGTAATTTACTATTAGAAGCACTTGGCAATCTATAAGCAGTTGTGTGTGATGACCACACAATTGTAAGCAACACCAAATGTTTATGATTTGAATCACTCATAAACTATACATTGTAACGATGGTTGACATAAATTATACTCTTACTTTTTCTGAGTTGGTAATAACAATAATTGTCTTGATAAATTACTTATGACATTATTCAAGTTTATGTACTTCCATTTGCTTCTATGTTTCTAGCAAAATTATGACACCTGAAGCAGATTATTCTAATTGCTTCTTCAAGCCCAGATGACATGTGTTTTTCTGTACACTATGACTAATAACCCAATTCTCTTGTTTGCTTAGTCACCAAGGCCTTCTACATACATATATACACATATTTACATGTATATATAGTGAAACATGGGAGGCACTGAGAGGTAAACATTTATTTCTGGAAGTCCTTTTAGAATTATGCTAGCAATTGAACAGGCATACATTTATCCCCCATGCACCAAATAATGCTTCAGGTTTATTGCTTGTGGATGTTTGTGAAAGAGACAAAAGTAGTGAGAAAGTCTGAGTCAGCAAGAGAAGACTGTAAACATTGGAGGGTGGGAACAGTGAGAAATTAAATAACCAAGAAAGAAGAAGCATACATTAAAGAATTAGGGAAGGTGGAGTGGACAGATTATTAGGATAGTAAAAAGCCAACCCCCAAGGCTAACTAACTCATTAATGTATCCATCCATCCATTCTTCCGTCAAATACTAAATCACCCTCTATATACAGGGCAATATACGTGCTACAGTGATGCTTTATTCTTGTAAGAAAGATCAAATGCCTGCGCAATTAGGATACAATGAAGAACATGAGAAACTCATGAGAGGCTTAGGATACTTCTTGGTGTACAAAGAAGGGATAGATTACAAAAGGGATAGATTACAAAATAGATCCAAAAGTAATGGATCAAAGTTTTAGGAAAGAAGTGGCATTGGAATTAAACTTTGAATGATGGTTAAAATTTGACCTTGGGCATACTAAATGAATATGGGAGAGACTTATATGTAGAGGATACAGTAAAACCATTGGTAGAGAAGTAAAATATACAGGGAACAGTACACCTAGAGAAGAGGGTGAATAAAAACTTACACTGGTAGGTAAGACTGAAAAAGTGCATTGGGGAATAATGTCAGGATTTTCAAATACTAAAGACGTTGACCTTTAACCAAGAACCAAGAGTAATTACAGTCACTGTTCCTGAAAGACAATCTGGGTTGAGATGAAGATGAAAGATAAAACTATTTGCATTAGTTTTGCATTGCTGCAAAACAAACTAACAGAAACTTATCAGCTTCAAGTAACATAAATTTATTATCTCACAGTTTTTCTGGATCGGGAATCTGAAGCTAGGTCCTCTGCTCAGAGTCTCACTAAGGCTGAAATCAAGGTGTGGACTGTAATTTTATTTGCGGCTTGGGATTCTCTTCCAAATTCATTCAGGTTTTGGCAAAATTCAGTGGTGGTATGGTTGAGGTTTCCGTTGTTCTTGCTGACAGTCAACCAGGAGCCACTCACAGCTCCTAGAAGCCTCAAGTCTCTTGTTTGCTTAGACAATTCTTTGCCTCATTCTTTGTCTCTCTCTTCAAGCCTACAATATGGACCTCTTTCATGCTGAATCCACCTGTTGAATCTCTGACTTCCTCCATCTCTGGTCTCTAGACTAAGATTTAGTTTCACCTGATTAGCTGAGGCCCACACTAATGTTTTTCTAATCTTAAGGTCAATTGATTAGGGGCTTTAATTACAACGCTAAAATCCCTTCATAACAACACCTCAGTTGGTATTTGATTGAGTAAATTAAAATGTATATAGATAGATAGATGATAGAGATATAAAGATAGATTACATATAGATATAGAGACAGATATAGTCACAGATATAGATATAAACATAGATGTATCAAGGGCCAGGAATCTTGGGGGGGCATCTCAGAATTCTGCCTACTACAATCCCCAGATCAGCCATTTATTTTTGCTTATTTTTAACCTGTAAAACAGATCATGCCAGTTTATTACATAAACACACACACACACACACACACACACACACACACACACATACCTTAAAAGTATTCATTGTAATTGCAAGTATTTCTGATATATAGACATACCAATAGTAGAAAATGAATGGCATCATCCAGGTTATAATTTATATCAGGTTTAAATTAGGTATGAACTATATTTTGAACATCTAAAATGAGGGTATTCATAATTGCTATTTCAAATTAATCAGGATGTGTTGAGCAACATCTTATTGGAAACATTGAAAATGTGACATGTTGAAATTGTATTGGCTTGGAAACAAAATACTGTACAACACACAGATAATTAAATTGTATGAGGTCATTCTTGGGCTCGTCAGAGCTGCAAAAAATGTGATATGCTTCAATAATAAGTATAAAGTAGTATCACAAATGGGCAATTGCACAAAAGGAATTTGCAAATTTGTTTCCTTTGAAGCAATGCACCACTTTCCATTCTGCATATTTGTGGTGCTGTTTTGATTCATATTTATGATATCAATGATAGTTATTTCTTATAAAATCTATTGGTGTGTGATGTTCATTTTTCTGAAAGAAAAACTGAGTCAGAAAAAACATAGAGAGATGTGAACTGAATCTCCATACACACATGAATGGAGAATGAGTGGCAATGTGTACCTTTAGGCAGTACTCTATTGTTGCTTAGACAGTTTCTCCTCACTGCTCATTCCTGATTCATTAATGAACAGCTGATTTGAAACGCACATTTCATTTATAACACTGAATTTTATGTGCAATCCCTGCAAAACATTACTTGCCTCATGACCAGCAAAATAGTCAATGTACATGAAGCCATCAGTCTCAGGTAATCTCTCTAACGTGGTCCACTGGTCACTGGCGTCCTGTCTTCCTAGCAAAGATTAACCACTGCAGTCTGGCCAATCAGAAAAATTGACATCATCCATGAAAATCAACAATCAGATAAACGGGGCTATTTTTCACCACTTTTACATGTGAACACAGTTTGTATATGATCAGTTATATTTCAATATCAATTGTAAAAAAAAACCCACTGGTGCTTAGGCTAATGTACATCTTTGTTTTGTGAATAAATTACCAAAATTGTGATGTTATTATTTAATACTTAACAAAAATAGTTTTCTAATTATACCTTAAACAGAGAAAAGAAATGATCTTCACACAGTTTTCAAACTTCTTCTTTTTTATATATTTACTTCTGCTTGAATTTTATTTTTAAGATTTTTGTTTTCCCATTTTTTTTGGAAATAATACATGATTCCAAAAGTCAGAATCTTAAAGACACTTAAAGAAGTGTCACATCCCCTGTCCTTTCCATGGCATTTCCATACAAGGCCCTGTAGATAGTGAGACAATTCATGCATCACCCGGAGCTCATCACTACAGGTATACTCCTTAATCCCCATCACTTATTTAACCCAACCCCCCACCCACCTTCCTTCTGGTAAACATCAGTTTGCTCTCTATAATTAAGAGTCTTTTTCTTGATTTGCCTCTCTCTCTTTTTTCCCATTTGCCTGTTTCTTTTGTTTCTTAAATTCCACATATGAGTGAAATTATATGGCATTTGATTTTTGCTAACTTATTTCAATTAGCATTATACTCTCTAGCTCCATTCATGTCATTGCAAATGGCAAGATTTCATTTTTATGGCTAAATAATATTCCCCTGTATATATATACACCACATGTTCTTTTCCCATTTATCTATTGGCGGGGGCTTGGTTTGCTTCCATAATTTGACTAATATAAATAATGCTTCTATAAACATAGGGGTGTATGTATCCCTTTGAATTAGCGTTTTTGTATTCTTTGGGTAAATACCCACTAGTGCAATTGCCAGATCGCAGGGTAGTTCTTTTTTTAACGTTTTGAGGAATCTCCATACTGTTTTCCACACTGGCTGCACCAGTTTGCATTCCCGACAGTGGTGCATGAGGGTTCTTTTTTTCTCCACATCTTCAATAACACCTATTGTTTCTTGTGTTGTTGATTTTAGCCAGTTTGACAGGTGTCAGGTGGTGTCTCATTGGAGTTTCGATTTGCATTTCCCCGATGATCGATGTTGAGCATCTTTTCATGTGCCTGATGGCCATCTAGATGTTTTCTTTGGAGAAATGTCTATTCGTGTTTTCTACCTCTTTTTTTCAATTGGATCATTTGATTTTTGGTACTGGTTATCAGCTATGTCATTTGCAAATATCTCCTCTCATTCCATAGGTTGCCTTTTAGTTCTGTCGATTATTTCCTTTGCTGTGCAGAAGCTTTTTATTTTGAGGTAGTCCCAACAGTCTATTTTTGCTTTTGTTTCTCTTGACTCAGGAGACATATCTAAAAATACGTTGCTATGGCCAATGTCAAAAAGTTACTGCTAGGGTGCCTGGGTGGCTCAGTCAGTTAAGCATCTGACTCTTGATTTTGGCTCAGGTCAGGATCTCACAGTTTGTGAGATCAAGTCCCGCATCAGGCTCTGTGCTGAGTGTGAAGCCTGGTTAGGATTCTCCCGTCTCCCTCTCTCTCTGCCCCTCTCTTCCTCTCTTTCTCTCTCTTTCTCAATAAATAAGTAAAATAAAATAAAAACACCTTTAAAAAAACAAAAAAAGTGACTGCTTGTGTTCTCTTCTAGGATTTTTATGGTTTCATGTCTCACATTTAGGTATTTGTTTTACTATTGGATATTCTTTCCTACTTTGTTGAATATTTTTGGCAATATAATTATGGGTCTATTTCTGGGTTTTCTATTCTGTTCCATTGGACTATGTGTCTATTTTTGTGCCAGTACCATACTGTTTTAATCACTACAGCTTTGTAGTATAACTTGAAGTCTGGAATTGTGATGCCTCCAGCTTTGGTTTTCTTTTTCAAGGTTGCTTTGGCTATTCAGGGTATTTTGTGGTTCCATACCAATTTTAGGATTTTTGGTTCTAGTTCTGTCAAAAATGTTATTGGTGTCTTAAAAAATGTATTCATTGTTTAATTTACCTTCCAGTTAGTTGGCCTAGAGTGCAACAGTGATTTCAGGAGTAAATTCCTTAATGCCCCTTACCCATTTAGCTCATCCCCCCTCCCACAATCCCTCCAGAAACCTCCCTTTGTTCTCTCTATTTAATACTGTCTTATGTTTTGTCCCCCTCCCTGTCTTTATATTCTTTTTGTCTCCCTTCCCTTATGTTAATCTGTTTAGTATCTTAAATTCCTCATGTGACTGAAGTCATATATTTGTCTTTTTCTGACTAATTTTGCTTAGCATAACACCCTCCAGTTCCATCCACGTAATTGCAAATGGCAAGATTTCATTCTTTTTGATTGTCGAGTAATACTCCATTGTATGTATATATCACATATTCTTTATCCATTCATCTGTTGAAGGATGTTTGGGATTTTTCCATACTTTGGCTATTATTGATAATGCTATTGGTATTTTGATAAGGAATGGTTTAAATATGTAGATTACTTTGAGTAGTATAGACATTTTAACAATATTTGTTCTTCCAATCCTTGAGAATGGAATGTCTTTTCATTTCTTTGTGTCATCTCCAGTTTCCTTTTTTTAAATGTTTATTTATTAAATGTAATAAATAAATAATTTTTGGGGAGACAGAGAGAGAGAGAGAAAGGGAGAGAGAGAGAATACACGAGCAGCTAAAGGGCAACGAGAGGAACAGAGGGAATTCCAAGCAGGTGCCATGCCACCAGTGCAGAGCCCAACAGAGGGCCTGATCTGACAAATCATGAGATTATGACCTGAGCTTGAAATCAAGAGTCAGATTCTTAACTTACAGTCACCCAGGTGCTTTATCAGTGCTTTATAGTTTTTATTTTAAAAAATTTTTAATGTTTACCTTTGACATAGAGGGAGAGAGAGAGAGAGAGACAGAGTGCAAGCAGGGGAGGGACAGAGAGAGGGAGACACAGAATCCCAAGCAGGCTCCAGGCTCTGAGCTGTCAGCACAGATCATGACCTGATCCGAAGTCGGATCATGAGATCATGACCTGAGCCGAAGTCGGACACTCAACCAACTGAGCCACCCAGGCGCCCCAGTGCTTTATAGTTTTTAGAGTACTGGTCTTTCACCTCTTTCATTAGGTTTATTTCTAGGTATCTTATTATTTTTGGTGCAATTTTAAATGAAATTGTTTTCTTCATTTTTTTTTTTTGCTACTTCATTATCAGTGTATAGAAATGGAACAGGTTTCTGTCTATTAATGTTGTATTCTGCACCTTTACTGAATTTGTTTATCAGTTCTAGTAGTTTTTTGGTCACATCTTTAGAGATTTCTATATATAGTAATGCTTTTTCCTATATGTCGTTTGCAAATATCTTCTCCCTTTCTGTCAGTTGCCATTTAGTTTTGTTGATTGTTTCCTTTGCTGTGCAGAAGCTTTTTATCTTGATGAGGTCCCTACAGTTCATTTTTGCTTTTGTTTTCCTGGCTTACTAGAAATTTTAGTAAGAAGTTGCTACAGCCAAGGTCTGAGAGTTGCTGCCTGTTTTTGACTCTAGGATTATGATGGTTTCCTCACAAAAGGCATAGTTACGATTTATGGACAATGGCCCACAACCTCTCCAAGAAGATTCTTTATCTTCAGTCCTGAGCTGTATGCAAAGACTTGAAAAAACAAATGGGAAAGAGATGATGAGCCAGAAGTCTAGAGACTAATCTATAAGGGGCAAATGGGTTCACAATAAAGAATATAAGGAATGAGGAGCACCATCAGTTCTGTAAGATTCTCTGTCCAGTCGCTGGCTACTTCTACTCTACAGACATCTAGCATATCTTCCTCTAGACTGATGTCTAAATGAAAGTGCTCTCGGTCTAGTCTAGTTAATTAAACTCCACTGACTGAAGAGCTAACTTTTTAACCTTGAACTTTAGGAGTATTTTCCTAACTATTAAAATACAAGAGGGCATTGCTGGGCCTAAATAGAGTCTTACTATATCAGATTTACCCTTATGTATATTTTAGTTTAGAGAACTTTATTTCTTATTATTAATAATTTCTCCATCACATTTTATTTTTCTTATAGTTTTTTTTTTAAATTGAGATCTGACATTCACAGTGTTAAAAGGACAGTCCTAAAGATACTTTGGATCTCTCCTTCCTATTTAGTAACTAGCTCTCTAGAAGCTCTTTAAGTCCCTGTAACTACTCTTTCTTTCAAAACAAAGAAAATCTAAGAACAAGTGGTTAAAAACTTAGGTAGTCAGAACAACAATTGCTTGTCCTATGAAGCCAATAAAGCTGTAGGCCAGTATCACTCTTCTTGCCTCTAAGACTGCCTCAAGAGGAGTAAAGTAGGTTTGCTGTAGATGTGTCTTTTTTGTTTTAGGACTAGTCGATATCTTTGGGTTTCCAAACCACTCTCTATTAAGCAGTAATGAAATTGTGGATTGGATGCCATACCCAAGAAAGAATTTCCCAATGAAACGCAAAGGATTGGAGAGTATTTTTTGAGCATATGCTATGTTGATGGCACTGATCAAAATGTGGTCCCCTGTTCAGAGTTAAAAGGATGTTGGAGGCTTAAATAGAAGAGTTGGGTTCAACATTAGCATTTTTATTTTCCTATAATGCCTTATAGAATGTCTCTACTATATCTTATTATCTGGAATACACTTGGATGAGAATATTGCGCAAAATAAAAAATGTGATTTTTGAATACCTTTCTCTTTTAAAAGAGAAAGATGGCAATATATACTGAATTTTATGGGAAGCTCACAGAAATAAATGCCCAAAGTAAACTAAGTTGCTAATTTTGTAGGTATTTTTCAAAGTTTTCAAGGAGAAAGTCATCTGAGAATTTATTTGCTCACCAATCTCTCTCTTTAGGCATGAACACTTCTGACATATCTGTGAGAGTGAAATTTAGTGGGAGAAAAATCAATCACAGGAAACAGAGTGAGTTTATCTTTGATTTCTAACACTTTTCTAATGTATGTGCTTTAATTTTCACAAATATTTAAATTTGAAGCAAACCCTTTGGCTTACTTTGGATGTAATCAGCTTTAGTTTAAGTAATGTAATGAATTACATACTGAACTTAATTTATTTTCATTAAGAACATCAAAGGACCAAATATAATCTTATTTTATAGGTAATTAATTGAGATGATATTTCTGTTCTTCATTATGGTTTATAAAAGGAAAAAGACCCAAGGCAAGAATTGACAGTAATAATAACAATTCAAACAAAAACAAAAATATTTCTATGAATAGACAATAACACCCCAGAGGGAAGAGCACTAGATAGTCATCGTTAGCTGTACTATCATGTTGCTATCTTTATTTTAATGACAATTAGTACCATTTCTTAGGGAGGGTAGGAAAAGTTTTAAATGGGGCCTTTAATGGAAGAAGACTACAGGCAGAAAAGCAAGACAGTAAGGCTTAAAGGTTAAAAATGTGATTCTGGAGCCAGGCTGCCCAGAGTCAAATCACAGTTCTGCTACTCACTACCTGTGTGACTGTGAATATGACACTTAATTCTCTGTACCTCAGTTTCACTTCTGTGAAGTGAAGAATACCAACTGGAAAAGGCAGATGGGATTGGATTGAAAAGGAAACCACAGCCAAAAATGGGTATAGAAAAAACCGTGTTTCACAAAATAGAAAAAGAAGAAAGACCACAGAGGTACTCTACATTTTAAAGTAGTGTATGTAACAGAGAATATAAAAAAAAAAACAAACCACTTAAGACATAGAGTTTAGATCAAGAATTTCTAAATTCACTACATGATTCCAAGGAAAAGAAATTGGAGTACATTGGAAGACATAAGGAATAAAGAGAAACAGCTATTCTAAATAATACTAGAACAAAACTTCTCAAGACATGAGAAATGAAAGATCCACATAGTGCCAAGCAAATGAATGAAAATATGCCATAAATCTTATCATAGTAGTGATAGTTTAGAACCCAAAGGTCAAGAGAAAACCATAAAATTTTTCAGAGTAAAAAATAATTATCTACAAATAATAAAACTGTGTTTTTCCTTTATACTTCCCATTGGTAACCTGGCAAGAACATAGTGCAGAAAACATTTAGTTTTTTAAAGAAATAAAACTGAAAAAAGTTTCTGTATAGGCAGCCAATCAACCATGCAAAAGTTAGAGCAAAATAATGATATTTGCAGACATGCAAAAGTCTCAGTTTAACAACTCATGAGTCCTCCCTAAAATAAATGCTAGAAAAAAAAAAAGATTAATCTGGAAGAAGTAGTAATGAAAAAGCAATGGTGGGAAAAGAAACCATAAAATAAAGGATCTGTGTAACATTTAAATAAGTACTGATTTTCAAATAATAATAAAAATCTAGAACTAAACTATCAAATAGTATCAATATAAGATGTAGCAGGGACAGGCAAAGGAATGAAAAGGAGTAAATGTGTTAAGCTTCTTAGCATTGTAAGAGAGAGAAAATATTAGTTTAATAAAGATGTGGAAAAATAAGTTAGATTTGTGTGTTAAAGTTTAAGTGCAACCACTATAAGAATATAAACACACAGAGAGCAATTAAGACATTCCCAAATAAACAAATGCCAAAGAAGTTCATTAGCACTAGACTTGCCTTAAATCAATGCTCGAAAGATTCCTACAGGGTGACATGAAAGGACACCAGACAGTAACATGAAACCATATGAAGAAATAAAGATCAGTAGAGGTAAATACATTGGCAATTATAAAATCTAGCATTATTGCAACAGTGGTTCGTACTGCCCTTTTTGTTTTCTACATGATTTAAGAGATTAATATATTTTTAAAAATTATAAGTGTTATAATTTTAGGATGTTGAAAGTAATTACCACTGTAATCTTAAAAAATAGCTATAGAATATACACAAAAGTAAATGAAAAAAATTTAAACACTTTACTGTAAAAAAATCAAATAAAAAATAAGATTGCAGTGCAGGAAATGAGGGGCAAGAAAGCTAGAAGACATAGAAAACAAATAGAAAAATGATAGAAGTTAAGATCCATATTATCAATCATTACTGTAAATGTTATTTGGATTTAACTCTCCAATCAGAAGACAGAGGATGCCAAAATGAATAGTAACACATGATCCAATTATATGCTGTCTACAAAAGACTCATTTTAGATTTAAAGTCACAAATAGATGGAAGTGAAAGGATAGAAAAAAATATTCTATGCAACTAGTAACCAAAAGAGAGTAGGTATGGCTATACTATTATCAAACAAACCAGACTGGGGGCGCCTGGGTGGCTTGGTCGGTTGAGCATCCAACTTCGGCTCAGGTCATGATCTCACGGTCCGTGAGTTCGAGCCCCGCGTCGGGCTCTGTGCTGACAGCTCAGAGCCTGGAGCCTGTTTCAGATTCTGTGTCTCCCTCTCTCTCTGCCCCTCCCCTGTTCATACTCTGTGCTCTCTGTCTCAAAAATAAATAAACGTTAAAAAAAAAATTAAAAAAAAAACAAACCAGACTGTAAATCAAAATGCTTACAAGGGTCAAAGAAGGACATTATATATTAAAACAAGGCTCAATGCAGCAAGAAGGAATAACAATAACATACACTTTTTTCATAGATCAGGAAAGTATATGAAGCAAAAACTGATATAAACAAAGGGAAAAATAGTTATAAAACAATAGTTGGAGACTTCAATACCACTCAGTAATGGATAGAAAAACCAGACAGGAAATAAGTAAGGAAATAGAGGACTTAACACAATAAACCCACTAAATATAATGGACATACGTAGAACACTGTACCTAATAACAACAACATACACATTCTACTCAGGTGCACATGGAACATTTTCCAGGATAGACCATATGTTAGGCTACAAATTAAATGTCAATAATTTTGAAAGATCAATATAACACAAAGTATCTTCTTTGACTACAACATGATACAGTTACAAATCAACAACAGAAATAAAACTGGAAAGTTAACAAATGTGTGGAAATTGAAAAACATACTCTTAAATAACCCAAGTATCAAAGAAATCACAAGGGAAATTAGAAAATACTTAGATACTGATGAAAATGAAATCATGGCATACAAAAATGTATAAAATGCAGTGAAAGCAGTATTGGGGAAATTTATAGTCATAAATGCTTACACTAAAAAATAAGAAAGATCTTGAGTTTTGGTTCAAGATGGAAATGTAGGAAGACTGTGAATTCATCTTCTCCATGAAACACACCAAATTACACTTATTAATATAACAATTCCTCCTCAAAAAGGACTTAAGCCTGACTGAATAGCTACTGATCAGCCAAAGGTTGCGAATAGCAAAACCACAGCAAGAGAGGCCATGGTTTTAAAAAGTAATTGACATATACAGCCAGAGGTCCAGCCAGCAAGTGAAAGTCACCAACCACACACATTTTGCCTGGCAGATGCCATACACAGGAACACTTTTCAACTTTAGGAGAAGTTACCATTTTGACTAATCCACAGAAACAAACACAGAAAGTCAAGCAAAATGGGGGGACAGAGGAATTTGCTCCAAAAGAAAGAACAAGAAAAAAAAAAACCTCAGAAAAATAACTAAATGAAACAGAGGTAAGCAACATGCTTGATAAAGAATTTAAAGAATATTAAAGATATGATCATAAAGATACTCATTAGGCTGGAGAAAAGAATAGAAGAGCTCAGTGAGACCTTCAATAAAGAGATAGGAAATATTAAAAACAACCAATCAAAGTTGAAGAATACAGCAATTGAAAAAAAAAACAAACTAGAGGGAATCAACAGTACGTTAGAATATGCAGAAACACATATTAGCAATCCGGAAGACATAGTAATGGAAAGCACACAAACTGAACAGCAAAGAGAGAAAAGAATTTTTAAAAATGAGGATAGATTAAGAGATTTCTTAGATAACATCAAGCAAACAAACATTCACATTGGAGAGGTCCCAGAAGAAAAGAAAGAGAAAGGTGTAGAAAATTTATTTAAAGAAATAATAACTGGGGCGGCTGGGTGGCGCAGTCGGTTAAGCGTCCAACTTCAGCCAGGTCACGATCTCATGGTCCGTGAGTTTGAGCCCCGCGTCGGGCTCTGGGCTGATGGCTCAGAGCCTGGAGCCTGTTTCTGATTCTGTGTCTCCCTCTCTCTCTGCCCCTCCCCCATTCATGCTCTGTTTCTCTCTGTCGCAAAAATAAATAAACGTTGAAAAAAAATTTAAGAAATAATAACTGAAAACTTCTCTAATCTAAGGAAGGAAATAGATAAATACCCAAGTCCAAGAAACATAGAGAATTCCAAATAAGATGAACCCAGTAGGTCCACACCATAATACATAATGATTAAAATGTCAAAGTTTGAAGATAAAGAGAGAATCTTAAAAGCAGCAAGAGAGAAACAAAAGTTACTTACAAGGAGAAGCCTATAAGGCTATGAGCTGATTTTTCAGCAGAAACATTGCAAGCCATATGGGACTGGCATGATATACTCAAAGTGCTGAAAGTAAAAAAAAAAAAAAAAAAAAATCCACAACCAAGAATACTCTACCCAACAAAGTTATCATTCAGATTTAAGGAGAGATAAAGTTTCCAGACAAAAGATAAAGGAATTTATCACCACTAAAGCAGCCTTACAAGAAATGTTAAAGGGATTTCTTTAAGTGGAAAAGAAATGGCTATAATTAGACAAAAGAAAACTATGAATAAAATATGTAAAATGCGACAACATATACATAAAATGTAAAGGAGTAAAAATGGAAGAGAAGGGGAAAAATTAAAAAAATGTCATTTAGTTTTAAAGAATGTGAACTTAATTGACCATCAAATTAGTATGGACTGCTATCTACTTAGGATGTTATATATGAACCTCATGGTAACCACAAACCTAAAATCTATGATAAATACACAAATAAAAAGAAAGAAAACCAAACAAAATACTAAAGATACTTATCAATCACAAAGGAAGAGAGCAAGAGAAGAAGAAAGGAACAAAGAAGAACTACCAAAACAAGCAGAAAACATTTTTAAAAATGGGAATAAGTACATATCTATCAATAATTACTTAAAATAGAAATGGCTTAAATGCTCCAATCAAAAGACATGGAGTGGCAGAATGGATAAAAAAACAAGGCCCATCTATATTCTGCCTATAGGAGATTCACTTCAGACCTAAAGATGCATACAGACTGAAAGTGAAGGGATGGAAAAACATTCATCATGTAAATGGAAGTGAAAAAAAATCTGGAGTAGCAATACTTATATCAGAAAAAATAGACTTTAAAACAAAGACTGTAACAGGAGTCAAAGAAAGGCATTACATACTGATAAAGGGAGAAATCCAAGAAGAGGATATGACAATTGTAAATATCTATGCACCCAACCCTGAGGCACTTAAATATATAATGAAAATATTAATGGACATAAAAAGAGAAATTGATGGTAACGCAATAATAGGAGGGAACTTTAACACTCCACCTACATAAGTTGATGGATCATCCTAAGAGAAAATCAATAAGGCAACAATGTCTTTGAATGATACATTGGGCCAGATAAACATAACAGATATATGTAGAACATTCCATCCAAAAACAACAGAATGCACATTCTTTTCAAGTGCACATGGAACGTTCTCCAAAATAAACCACATATTAGGCTGTAGAACAAGCCTCAATAAATTTAAGAAGATTGCAATCATACCACGCATTTTTTCTGACCACAGCAGTATGAAACTAGAAATAAATAACAAGTATAAAACTGGAAAAAATACAAACATGTGGAGACATGATACTAAACAATCAATGGGTTAACAGAGCAATCAAAGAATAAATAAAAAAATACATGGAGACAAATGAAAATGAAAACACAATGACTCGAAATCTCTGGGACAGAGTAAAAGTAGTTCTAAGAGAGAAGTATGTAGCAATACAGGTCTACCTCAAGAAACAAGAAAAAACTCAAATAAATAATCCAACCTTATGCCTAAAGGAACTGAAAAAGAAGAACAATGCCCAAAGTAAGTAGTAGAAGAAAGTAAATAATATAAAGATCAGAGAAGAAATGATTGAGGTAGAGACAAAAAAAAGAAAGAAAAAAGAAAAGAAAAAAGAAAAAAATCAATGAAACCAAGAACTTGGTTCTTTGAAAAGATAAATAAAATTGACAAACCCTGTGACTCATCCAGAAAAAAAGAGAAAATACCCAAATAAATAGAATCAGAAATGACAAAAGAGGAGTAACAAATGACACCACAAAAATACAATGGATTATAAGAGAATACTATGAAAAATTATATGCTAACAAACTGGAAGACAACATAGAAGAGCTGGATTAATTTCTAGTAACATACAGTGTTCCAAAACTGAACCAGGAAGGAATAGAAAATCTTAACAGATTGATTACAAGTAATGAAATTGAACTGGCAATCAAAAAGCTACCAAAAAGTATAAGTTCAGGACCAGATGGATTAATAAGTGAATTCTACCAGACATTTAAAGAATACTTAATACCTATTCTCCTCAAGCTATTCCAAAAAATAGAAGAAGGAAAGCTTCCAAATACATTCTATAAGGCCATAATTACCCTGACACCAAAACCAAAGACCCCACAAAAAAGAAAACTATAAGCCAAAATCCCTGATGAACATAGAGGCAAACTCTCCAACAAAATATTAGCAAGTTTCATACAACAATATGTTAAAAAAAATCATTCACCAAGATCAGGTGGGATTTATTCCCAGGATGCAAAGATGGTCCAATACCCACAAGTCAATCAAGATCATAGATCTGATCAACAAAATGAAGAATAAAAATAATATAATCATCTCCATAGATGCAGAAAAAGCATCTGACAAAGTACAACATCCATTCATGATAAAATCTCAACAAAATGAGGTTAGAGGGAATATAACTCAACATAATAAAGGTCACATATGAAAAACCCACAGCTAACATCATCCTCAATAGTGAAAAACTGAGAACTTTCCCTCTAAGGCCAGAAACAAGACAGGGAAGTCCACTCTCACCACTTTTATTCAACATAGTACTAGAAGTTCTGGCCACAACACTCAGAGAATAAAAAGATGTAACAAGTATCACATTGGTAAAAAAAAAAAAAAAAAAAAAAAAAAAAAAAAAAAAAAAAGAAGCTAAATTGTCACTCTTCTCTTTCTAGACATCATGGTGCTATACATAGAAAGTCCTAAGGACTCCACAAAAAAACTACTAGAAGTAATAAACAAATTCAGTAAAGTGGCAGGATACAAAATTAATACCCAGAAATTGGTAGTTTTTCTGAACACTAACAATGAAGTTGCAGAAAGAGAAATTCAAAAAAAAAAAACAAAACAAAACAAACAACGCCATTTACAATTGCACCAAGAAGAATAAAATACCTAGGAATAAACTTAAAGAGGTGAAAAACCTGTACTCTGTATACTATAAAGCACTGACAAAAGAAATCGAAGATGACACCAACAAATGAAAAAATATTCCATGATCATGGATCGGAAGAATTAATCTTGTCAAAAAGGCCATATTACCCAAAGCAATCTAAAGATTCAGTGTAATCCATATCAAAAAACCAACAGCATTTTTCACAGAAGTATAACAAAATAACCCGAAAATTTGTATGGAACCAGAAAAGATAGCCAAAGCAATCTTGAGAAAGAAGAACAAAGCTGGAGGTATCACAATTCCAGATTTCAAGATATACTAAACAGCTGTAGAAATCAAAACAGCATAACATTGGTACAAAAATTGATACATAGACCAATGGAAAAGAATAAAGACCCCAGAAATACACCTACAACTATGTGATCAATGAATCTATAACAAAAGAGGCAAGAGTATACAATGCAAATAAGACAGTCTTTTAAAAAAAATGGTGCTGGGAAAACTTGACAGCTACACATAAAAGTATAAAACTGGACTGCTTTCTTTTTTTTTTTTTTTTTTTTTCAACGTTTATTTATTTTTGGGACAGAGAGAGACAGAGCATGAACGGGGGAGGGGCAGAGAGAGAGGGAGACACAGAATCGGAAACAGGCTCCAGGCTCCGAGCCATCAGCCCAGAGCCTGACGCGGGGCTCGAACTCACGGAGCGCGAGATCGTGACCTGGCTGAAGTCGGACGCTTAACCGACTGCGCCACCCAGGCGCCCCCTGGACTGCTTTCTAATACCATACACAAAAATAAACTCAAAATGGTTAAAGACTTAAACCTGATACCTGAAACCATTAAAATTCTAGAAGAGAACACGGGCAGTAATTTGACATCAGCCATACCAGCATTTTTCTAGATATGTCTCCTAAGGCAGCAGAAACAAAAGCAAAAATAAACTATTGGAACTACATAAAAATAAAAAGCTTTTCGCAGCAAAGGAAATCATCAACAAAGCAAAAAGGCAAGTCTACCAAATGGAAGAAGATATTTACAAATGATATATCTGATGAAGGGATAAATATTCAAAATATATAAAGAACTTATGCAACTCAACACCATCAAAACAATCAGATTCAAAAATGGGCAGAGGAACTGAATAGACATTTTTCCAAATAAGATATACACATAAAAAGATGCTCAATGTCACTAATCATCAGGGAAATTCCAATCAAAACCACAATGAGATGTTACCTCAAACCTGTTAGAATGGCTAAAATCAAGAAGAAAAGAAACAACAACTGTTGGTGAGGATGTGGAGAAAAGGAACTCTCATGCACTGTTGGTGGGGATGCAAAGTGGTAAAATCACTGTGGAAAACAGTATGAAGATTACTCAAAAATTAAAAACAGAAATACCATATGATCCAATAATTCCACTATTGGGAATTTACCCAGGGAAAACCAAAACATTAACTTTAAAAGATATATGTTTTAATGCAGCATTATTTACAATAGCTAAGACATGGAAGCATTCTACATGTCCATAAATAGATGAATGGATAAGAAAAATGTGGTATATATCCACAATGGAATATTACACAGCCATGAAAGGGGATAACACTGAGCCATTTGAGACATGGATAGACCTAGAGGGTATTATGCTAAGTGAAATAAGTCATACTGAAGACAAATACCATGATTCCACTCATAAATGAAATCTAAAAAAATGAATAAATCAAAAGCAGAATCAGAACTATAAATACAGAAAACAAACTGATGGTTGCCAGAGGGGAGGGAGTGGGGGGATGGGCAAATTGAGTGAGGGGGGGAAAGGGAGATACAGGCCTCCAGTTATGGAATGAGTAAATCACAGGAATAAAAAACAGAGCATTAGGAATATAGTCAATGATATTAAAATAGCAATGTAATGGGACAGATGGTGCTATACTTGTGAATACAGCATAATGTATAAATGTGTCAAATTACTTAGTTGAATACCTGAAACTAACATTTTGTGTCAAGTAAACTCCAAAAAAAAAGTAAGAAAGATCTGAAATCAACAACCTAACTTTACAAGTTAAGGAAGTAGAAATAGAAGAAAAAAAATGAAACCCCAAGCTAGCAGAAGGCAGGAAATAATAAAGATTATAGCAGACATAAATGAAATAGAGAATAGAAAGAATAACAAAAAATCAACGAAACCAAAATTTGCTTCTTTGAAAACATCAACAACATGGACAAACCTTTAGCTTAGATGGACTAAGAAAAAAAGAGAAAATAGTCAAATTACTAAAATTAGAAATGAAAGTGAGGACATCACCATTGATTCCATAGGTAATACCACCTCAACCCATTAGGATGGCCACTATTCAGAAAAAATATATATCAAATGAGGATATGGAGACATGGGAACACTTGTGCACTGTTGTTGGGGATATAAAATGGTACAGCCTCTGTGGAAACAGTATGTCAGTTCCCCCAAAAATTAAAAATAGAATTACCATATGATCCATCCATTTCAGTTCTTAGCCGTGTTATTCATAATAGGTAAGTAAAACATGAAGAAGCCTAAGTGACCATCAAGAGATAAATGGATAAGCAAAATGCGGTATATGCATGCAATGGAACATTATTCAGCTTTAAAAAGAAACAACAGATACCATATGTTTTCACTCTTATGTGGATCCTGAGAAACTTAACAGAAGACCATGGGGGAGGGGAAGGGAAAAAAAAGTTAGAGAGAGAGGGAGCCAAACCATAAGAGGCTCTTAAAAACTGAGAATAAACTGAGGGTTGATGGGGGGGGGGGGAGGGAGGGGAAAGTGGGTGATGGACATTGAGGAGGGCACCTGTTGGGATGAGCACTGGGTGTTGTATGGAAAACAATTTGACAGTAAATTTCATATTAAAAGAAAGGAAAGAAAATCCTGGCATATGCTACAACATAGGTGAAACTTGAGGTTATTTTGCTCAATGGAATAAGCTAGTCACAAAAAGACAAATACTGTATGATTTCACTTATAAGAAGTACTTAGAACAACCAGAATTACAGAGTCAGAAAATAAAATGGTGGTTGCCAGAGGCTGGGAAGAGTGAGGAGTGGTGGCTATTGTTTAATGGCTACAGAGTTTCAGTTTTACCAGATGAAAAGAGTTTTGGACACAGATAGTGGTGATGCTTCTACAGCATTATGAATATGTTTAATGCCAATGAACTGTGCACATAAACATGGTTAAGATGGTACATTTTACATTATGTGCGTTTTACCAAAATAAAAAATTAAAATAAATCTGAAGAAAGTAGAAGAGATTAATAAACAGAATACAGAAAGAAAACACTAGAGTTGGTTAATACAATTAAAGGGTGTTTCTTAAAAGTAACCAATACAATAGCCACACCCAGAACTAGAAAACAGAGAAGCCATAAATGAATAGCATTAGGGATATACAAAGAATATTGTTTTTTTAAGTTTATTTACTTTTGAGAGAGAGAGAGAGTATGTGTGTGGGTGAGAGAGGGGCAGGGGCAGAGAGAGAGCGAGAGAGAGAGAATCCCAAGCAGGCCCCATGCTGTCAGCTCAGAGCTAGCCAATGTGGGACTCGAACTCACGAACTGTGAGATCATGACATGAGCCAAAATTAAGTCAGACACTTAACTGATGAAGACACCCAGGTGTCCCAAAAAGAGTATCATTTTAATAAATCTTTAGAAACTAATGATACAAGGGTGCCTGGGTGGCTCAGTCGGTTGGGCCTCTGACTTCAGCTCAGGTCATGATCTCGCTGATCCTGAGTTTGAGCCCTGAGTTGGGCTCTGCGCTGATGGCTCAGAGCCTGGAGCCCGTTTCAGATTCTGTATCTCCTCTCTCTCTCTCTCTGCCCCTCCCTTGCTTGAGCTCTGTCTCTCTCTCTGTCTCAAAAATAAATAAACATTAAAAAAAATTTTTTTAACTAATGATACAAAAGAAATGCAAAAAATTTTAAGTCATTAAAAATGCCATTTATATCTTTTTAAAGCAACAAAATAAATGATCATCTAGAATACATATATACTAAAAATATAAATATAACATATAATATTATAATATAATAATATATACACTAACATTTTCTCAAAAACCGGTTTGACTTGGTATTAGATCCTGACTTGATCATGAATGACCTTGAGGAAATCACTACGACTCTCCAAACTTTTGGTTTTAATTAGTAAGTGAAAATAATACAGGGCCTAATGATATTAGTTTTCTATTGCTGTCATAACAAATTACCACACACTTAGCAGATTGGAGCAACACAAATTTATTAGCTCACGGTTCTGGAAGTCAGAAGTCTAAGTGACTTGGCTGGTTTCTCTGCTCTAGGTCTCACAAGGCCAAAATCAAGGTATCTGCCAGCCTGGACTCTTATTTGGAGGCTCTGGACAAGACTCTACTCCTCACAGGATTCAGTTCTTTGTGATTGTGGGACTGGGGTCCCTGCTTCCTTGTTGGCTGTCAGCTGGAGTCCTCTCTTAGCTTTCTTATCACTACTTGCGTTCCTTGTCACTTTGTCCCTTCCATCCTCATAGCCAGTGAGAAGGCATTGAGACCTCACACGTCAGATCCCTCTGGCTTTTGTTTGCCATACCTCTCACTCTGGCCAGAGAAAGTTCTCTGCTTTTAAGGGCTAATGTTGATCAACATGGGTCCACAATGATTCTCCAGAACAACCTCCCTATTTTAAGGTCTCTCACCTTAATTACATCTGTAAAATCCCTTTTTTCCATGAATGATAACATATTCACAGGTTCTAGGGGTTAGGTTAGGGTGTCATTCGCCTACCACACTACCTCTTAAAATTATTGTAAGAGTTAAATGAGATAAGATGTATCAAGCACTCAATACAACATATTAAACGAAGGGAAGCTATTTCTGTACACTTTTGTTTTTGTGTTTGGTATTTTGCAGATTTAGGAGCCTGTATGTTATTCTATAATATTGCTTCTCTTAGATGCATACATTCTTATAAGACTTTCCCTGAAAAAAACACAGTCCTTGTTTTGCATTCATCATACATCAGATTCCCTCTCATATTCAGACTACAAACTCTATGATCAGCTGACACTAAGGTTTCCACTTCTCAAAAATGTTATACCACAAAATGTTCACTGTTGTGTTATGATAGTAAAAAATTGGAAGTTGGAAACAACCACAAAATATCTAAAAAGTATAGTCGTAGTTAAATAACTGATATACAATATAGCATTTGCAGCCTGCATAATTAGACTCATGAAGACTAATGACACAAGAAATAATTTATTTTAATATGTTATTTGAAAAACTACAAAACTGTTTATATACACATACATAGGAAAAAGTCAAATGATGCGTGTGTGTATGTGCATGTGTGTGTGTAATGATACATACATAAAGAAAAACTTAGAAGTAAATGTTTCAAAAGCAATGAATATGTTGGTTATTTTAATGGTAGGATTATTGGTGTTTTTCTTCATTTTTTTTTCTGTATTTTACAACTCACAAGGTATGTATATTATTTCATCCTAAAAACCAATTGTTGCATGCAATAGCAATGAATGTAAAAGGCATTATGCTAAATTTAAAAATCCAGATACAAAAGACTCTACATTTGCATGATTCCACTCATATGGCATTTTGGAAGAGGTGAACTTATTGAACTATAGAGCAGTGATCAATGACTGCCAAGGACTGGGTGTAGAAAGGGAGGATTGACAAGGAAGAGACACGAAGGAACTTTTTCATGTAATGGGAATGTTATAAAAGCTGATTGAATGATTCATAAAATTCATAGAACAGTACACCTTAAAAAGGTGAAGTTTACTGGATGTAAATGGTACCTTAATCAATTTGACTTTAAAAATATTGCTTGGGGCACCTGGATGGCTCCGTCGGTTAAGCACCTGACTCTTGGTTTCAGCTCAGGTCATGATCTCCCAGTTTGTGAGATCAAGCCCTACGACCCAGAAATTGCACTGCTACCCACAGTGCAGAGCCTGGCTGGGATTCTGTTTCTACTTCTCTCTCTGCTCTTCCCCAACTCACTCACATGTGCGTGAGCTCTCTCTCTCTCAAAATAAATAAATAAACTTTTAAAAAGTATATGTTGTTTTGAAGCCTAAAGCCGGCAGAACAGACCAATGAAACTAAGAGATGGTTCTTTGAAAGAATTAATAAAATTGGCAAGCCCCTAGCCAGACTTATCAAAAAGAAAAAAGAAAGGACCAAAACAAATAAAATCACAAATGAAAGAGATCATCAACACCACAGAAATACAAATAATCATAAGAGAATATTATGAAAAATTATATGCCAACAAACTGGAAGACACTGGCAATCTGGAAGAAATGGACAAAGCCCCCAAAACTCACAAACTACCAAAACTGAAAGAGGAAGAAATAGAAAAGTTGACACCCCAAAAACAAATAATGCGGTGAAGAAATGGGCAAAAGACATGAATAGACGCGCTTCCAAAGAAGACATCCAGATGGCTAACACACACATGAAAAAACTCTCAACATCACTCATCATCAGGGAAATACAAATCAAAACCACAATGAGATACCACCTCACCCCTGTCAGGATGGCTAACATTAATGGGAATGTTATAAAAGCTGATTGAATGACTCATAAAATTCATAGAACATATGTTCTATGTTGGCGATAACAGATGTTGGCGAGCATGCGGAGAAAGAGGATCTCTTTTGCATTGCTGGTGGGAATGCAAACTGGTGCAGCCACTCTGGAAAACAGTATGGAGGTTCCTCAAAAAGCTAAACATAGAACTACCCTACGACCCAACGACCCAGAAATTGCACTACTAGGTATTTATCCAAGGGATGCAGGTGTGCTGTTTCAAAGGGGCACATGTACCCCAATGTTTATAGCAGCACTATCAACAATAGCCAAAGTATGGAAAGAGCCCAAATGTCCATCGATGGATGAATGGATAAAGAAGATGCTGTGTGTGTGTGTGTGTGTGTGTGTGTGTGTGTGTGTGTGTAATGGAGTATTACTTGGCAATCAAAAAGAATGAAACCTTGCCATTTGCAACAACGTGGATGGAACTAGAGGGTATTGTGTTAAGCGAAATTAGTCACAGAAAGACAAATATCATATGAATTCACTCATATGTGGAATTTAAGAGACAAAACAGATGAACATAAGGGAAGGGAAGCAAAAATAATATGAAAACAGGGAGTGGGACAAAACATAAGAGACTCTTAAATACAGAGAACAAACTGAGGGTTGCTAGAGGGGTATTGGGTGGGGAGATGGGCATTAAGGAGGGCACTTGTTGGGATGAGCACTGGTATACATAGGGGATGAATCACTGGAATCTACTCCTGAAATCATTATTGCACTATATGCTAACTAACTTGGATGTAAATTAAAAAATAAAAATAAATAAAACAAAATTAAAAAATAATAGAAAATTTGAACAGATCCATAACCAGTGAAAAATTTGAATCAGTAATCAAAAATCTCCCGACAAACTAAAGTCCAGCGTCAGATGGATTTCCAGTGGAATTCTACCAGAGATTTAAAGAAGACTTTATACCTATTTTTTTCAAATGGTTCCAAAAAATAGAAATGGACGGAAAAATTGTAAAGTCCTTCTACAAAGCTAGTATTACCTTGATTCCAAAGCTAGACAAAGACCCCACTAAAAAGAAGAATTACAGGCCAATATCCCTGATGAACATGGATGCAAAAATTCTCAAAAAGATACTAGCAAATCAAATCCAACAATACACTAAAAGAATTTTTCCCCAGGATCAAATGGGGTTTATCCTGGGCTATGGGGGTGGTTCAATATTTGCAAATCAATCAATGTGATATATCATATTAATAAAAGAAAGGATAAGAATCTTATGATCCTCTCAATAGATGCAGAAAAAGCATTTGAGAAAATATAGCATCCATTCCTGATTAAAAAAAACCCTCAAAAAAGTAGGTCTAGCTGGAACATATCTCAACATCATAAAGACCATGTATGGAAGACCCACAGCTAATATCATCCTCAATGGGGAAAAATTGAGAGCTTTTCCTCTATGGTCAGGAAAAAGACAGGGATGTCCACTCTCACCAAGACTATTTAACATGGCTAAGTAGTGGAAATCATGGAAGTCTGAGCCTCTGCAATCAGACAACAAATAGAAATAAAAGGCATCCAAATTGGCATGGAAGAAATAAAACTTTCACTATTTGCAGATGACATGATACTCTGTAGAAAACCTGAAAGACTCAACTGAAAAACTGCTAGAACTAATACATGAATTCAGCAAAGTCACAGGATATAAAATCAATGTACAGAAACCTGTTGCATTTCTAAACACCAATAATGAAGCAGCAGAAAAAGAAATCAAGGAATCTATACCACTTACAATTGCACCAAAAACCATAAGATACCTAAGAATAAATCTAACCAAAAAGGTAAAAGATCTATACTCTGCAAACTCTAGAAAACTTATGAAAGAAATTGAAGAGAATGCAAAGAAATGGAAAACCTTCCATACTCACAGAAGACCAAACATTGTTAAAATGTCTGTACTATCTAAAAAAAAAAATCTACATTTTGAATGCAATCCCTATCAAAAAACTACCAGCATTTTTCACAGAGGTAGAACAAACAATCCTAAAATTTGTATGGAACCACAAAAACCAAAGCAACCTTGAAAAAGAAAAGCAAAGTTGGAGGCATCATGATTTCAGACAAGCTATACTACAAAGCTGTAGTCATCAAGACAGTATGGTACTGGCACAAAAACAGAACATAGATCAATGGAACAGAACAGAAAATCCAGAAACAGACCCACAACTATATGGTCAACTCATCTTTGACAAAGCAGGAAAGAATATCCAATGGAAGAAAGAGTCTCATCAACAAATGGTGTTGGGAAAACTGGACAGCAACATGTAAAAGAATGAAACTGGATGACTTTCTTACACCATACACAAAATAAATTCAAAATGGACGAAAGACCTAAATGTGAGACAGGAAATCATCAAAATCCTAGAAAAGAACACGGGTAGCAATGTCTTTGACCTTGGCCAGAGAAACTTCTTACTAGACACATTGCTGAAGGCAAGGGACATGAAAGCAAAAATGAACTATTGGGGCTTCATCAAGATAAAAAGCTTCTGCACAGCAATGGAAACAATTAACAAAAATAAAAGGTGACTGACAGAATGGGAGAAGATATTTGCAAATGGCATATTGGATAAAGGGTTAGTATCCAAAATACATAAAGAACTTATCCAACTCAACACCCAAGAATATAATCCAGTTAAGAAATGGGCAGACGAGGGGCACCTGAGTGGCTCCATCAGTTAAGCGTCTGACTTAGGCTCAGGTCATGATCTTACAGTTCGTGAGTTCAAGCCCCGCATCAGGCTCTGTGCTGACAGCTCGGAGCCTGGAGCCTGCTTCAGATTCTGTCTCCCTCTCTCTCTGCCCTTCCCTGCTCTCTCTCTCTCTCTCTCTCAAAAATAAATAAACATTAAAAAAAAGAAGAAATGGGCAATTGACATGCATAGGCATTTTTCCAAAGAAGACATCCACATGGCTAACAGACACATGAAAAGATGCTCAACATCACTCATCATCAGGGAAATACAATTCAAAACCATGAATGAGATAGCACCTCACACCTGTCAAAATGGTTAAAATTAACAACACAGGAAACAACAGGTGTTGGCAAGGATATGGAGAAAGAGGAACCCCCTTGCACTGTTGCTGGGAATACAAACTGGTGCAGCCACTCTGAAAATCTGTGTGGAGAGTCTTCAAAAAGTTAAAAGTAGAACTACTCTATGACTCAGCAATTGCATTACTACGTATTTATCCAAAAGATATACAAATACTGATTTGAAGGAGCACGTGTACCCCGATGTTCATAGTAGCATTATCAACAATAGCCAAACTATGGAAGGGGCCCAAATGCCCATCAACTGATGAATGGATAAAGAAGATGTCGTTTTTCGATACAATGGAATATTACTCAGCCACCAAAAAGAATGAAATCTTGCCATTTGCAATGATGTGGATGGAGCTAGAGTGTATTATGCTAAGTGAAGTAAGTCAGTCAGAGAAAGATACCATCTGATTTCACTCATATGTGGAATTTAAGAAAAAAACAGATGCATATAGGGGAAGGGGAAGAAAGAGTGAGGGAAATGAATTATAAGAGACTCTTTTTAAAAAAAACATTTTTAATGTTTATTTTTGAGAGAGGGACAGAATGTGAATAGGGGAGGGGAAGAAAGAGAGGGAGACACAGAATCTGAAGTAGGCTCCAGGCTCTGAGTTGTTAGCACACGGGGCTCGAACTCATGGACTGCAAGATCATGACCTGAGCTGAAGTCGGACACTTAACTGACTGAGCCACCCAGGTGTCCCATAAGAGAGTCTTAAGTACTGAGAACAAACTGAGGGTTGATGGAGGGAGGTGGACGGGATATGGGCTAGATGGGTGATGGGTACTAAGAAGGGCAGTTGTGATGGTCACTGGGTGTTATAGGTAAGTGATGAATCACTAAATTCTACACCTGAAGCCCATTTTATCATATCTGTTAACTAGAATTGAAAATTTTTTTTACGTTTATTTATTTTTGATAGAGAGAGACAGAGCACAAGTGGGGGAGGGGCAGACAGAGAAAGAGAGACAGAGACACAGAATCTGAAACAGGCTCCAGGCTCTGAGCTGTCAGCACAGAGCCTGATGCGGGGATCGAACTCACAAACCACGAGATCGTGACCTGAGCCAAAGTCGGACGCTTAACTGACTGAGCCACCCAGGCGCCCCTTTACTAACTAGAATTTAAATAAAAACTTGAAATAAAGACAAGAAAGTTATTATATTCATATGACACTCAATACACAATTGGAGTCCCTGGAGTCGATTCAACTGCCAACATTTTATCCACCTGCATAAGCAACAAAACTACAAAGACAGAAACTCAGAATGCATGGTCTTGGAGTTTTAATCTCATTGAATTAAGAATCAATACTGAGTCTGCTAGGAGGAAGTCAAGAATTGTGTCCACTAGCATCGTATTGCTCGTCACCCTGTAATTCCAATGAACGCATCCAATTCCTCCTCGCTGCTGTCTTACGTGTGTAGCACCTGCGAGGTATTCATTTTCTCACCATCTGGAGCTAGCAGTGTTTATTGTTCACTAGTAGACTAGAAAGCACCCAAAGGATGATATTCTAATAAAGAAAAGTAGAAAATCAATGTGTCCTCAATTTATTATACAACAATCCAGAGCTCTGAATAAGGGGTAAACTGTTCATATGTTTCCAATATGATTTGTTAATTAAGGAAATGGTAGGGGAAGAGATAAATGACCCTCATATTACACAGCAAATTAAAATTCCAACCTAATGCTAGCATTCATTATCTAGTGTCTTAATTTACCATCGCTTTCCAAAAAATGGAGGCTTTACATATATTCTTAATGTTTTCAATTTCTTTTGATGATAAATTGCATATTTAGGCCTAAAATCTATATATAAAACTTATTTTTTTTAGCACAAAACTGGATTTTAGTGCCTCACTGAGAATATAAAGTTTGAAAAGGGTGTTTAACAAAGCCAGAGTGTTTTTTTCAAGTCAGGATGAATGCATCCATTTGTATTCCTCTGTGCACAATTCACTGAACTTCATTTGGAAAATGTCAAGGATAAATATTCTTCAAATGCTTCCATTAAACAGACGATAACCATAGTAACAGTGTATAGTTTGATTTTACCTATATTTCTAAAATTCCCTCTTAAAAAGAAAATGGTATTCAGATTGAAGGTGCAAATGGAAACACTTACATGGTTTTTACACACTGTTCATATCGGGATATTAAAACAAAGATACAATATACCTCCTAATGCATTATATTTGAGTGGTGCCTATTGTCAAAAAGGCTTTTACATAGCCTTTTTTATTCTAACATGTTCTAGCTTGAAATCAACTATATCCTCAATTGAGAATGCAGAGACGCAGCTCCTTTCTAAACTCACAAAGTTATTAGCTATCTCCCTTTTACAAATACATACCAAAAAAAAATGACAGACAAGATAGATAAAATGTGCCCTAGGTCTAATCACACGATGCTAAAGTGGAAAGAGAACTTATAGATCGTTGCACCCTGCGTAGTTATTTTTACAGACAGGAAAAGGGCAAATATCTATGACTGAGCCTACAGGCAAGTGGTTACCTTACTTCAAAAAAGAGAGTAGCGTAAAGAGAGTAACGATCATGTCGTGCACACTTGGTGATTATCTCACATTTAAATCACGTTAACGATACAAAAGAGGAAACTGAGAAAAAGCCCATAATAATAAAGAGGCCCTGAGAGATGCGCAGGTAGGACATCCAAGATGATGTGGTGGGTCCTCATCTGCCTGAAAAGGACGTGTTGCTTAGAAACCCTACAAAATACTGGCTCCGTTAATCAATATTTTTAATGGTAACCGAAGGCCCTTCTCAACTACGGGCCAAGATGATCAGCACACGTAGGGAATATTTTATCTGAGGTGAAGTGTTTTTTCTTCCTCCTCTCCAATCCTGGTAAGAAGCTAAAACATTGCCAGGGGTGAAGTCTGAGAATTCAAAATACAGAAGCTTAATTTGCAGAGGTACCAGGCAAGACTTCCCGAATCCCTGAGAAATCTCTTGGCTCTGTGAAAGCACTTTATCACCTCAAGTGAGATGAACAACACATGGAAGGGACTACAAGCAGGCTGACAGTTCTCAGATTCAAAGCCTTTGTCATCTTAAAGGGGGAAAGAAAAAGGTCTTAGTGTAACTGAATCTACCTGGCAGGGAACTGTTATTCTGTAGGGCCACTTTCTTAAAAATTAAACAATTCTACCCATGAGTTGCTTTGTTTTGTTTTGTTTTGTTTTTAATAAAACTACACTGCATGTCGGCCTGAATAAAAGCTCCAATTTTTCAGTAGCCAAAGCCCACGTTTGGTTTCAGAATTTTCCACAACTGGGCCTTGCCTCTCATAAAGTCTCAGTAGCGAGTGCAGAGAGCCTGTTATTCTGGGTCACAAAAAGATGCCCCATTTCACCTGATAGCTGTAACTTAAGCCACGCCGCTTCAAATGAAATATTTTTTAAATTGATTTTCAAAGTATTTAAACTGACTTCTGGAGTCATTCCTTGTGGGCGGGGTCCAGAATGTTCTCATTTTGGCCAACACGACAGTAGCGGAAAAGAACAAAGGCACCAGCCTCAGTGACTCTGTGAACGAGAACCTACAAAGTAGGTAGAGGCTTCAGTCACCAGTGTGGGCTAGTCAGCCTGCGGTGTTTAGTTTCTGAGCACCATGTCCTGTAATTCCATCCTGCCTGTACAAAGTTTTGGCACAAATCTAAAGCCTATATTGAGACTACATGACAAACTTGCCAATTATCTTTGCTTATTGTTTTCTGTATGCAAAGATTCCATGTTGAGACTACATTCTCAATTAAACAGTTCTCTGGAACATGAAAGCATTGCCACAAGTATATTCTAAACAATTGCATTAAGATATATCATTATGAGTCAAAAAGAGTTTGAGTATTGATAGTAGCTGATCACTAAAAACTCTTCCTCCACGGAATTTTGCACAACAGGCCTATGACTGGGCGGGCAGGGAACATAAACATTGCAGGGTGATATAAAGAACCTTGAACTCAGATCTCAGAAGCCTGGGAAAGGGTATTCCTGGTGGGTATTCCTTTGTTAACCCTGGACAAGTCACTTTCCCTTTCTGAATTGCAGCTTACTGATTTGAGAAAGGATGGAGTCAGACTATCTTTGAAGGTACTAATTGGCAAACTTTAATTTACATGAGATCACCCAGGAAGCTCGTTAAACATGCAGGTGCGTGCGCCCCATCCCTAGAGACTGACCCAGTTGGACTTGACTGTGATTCCAGAACCTGGATCGTGAAAAGAGGACATCTGAGACAGGTGTTCTCGGAGTGCGCTTTGAAGAAAACGCTGTACTAAAATATCTTCTTGATTAAAACTCCATAACTCTATGAGGACTAGACAAGAAGTAATGACTCCTGAAGAATATAGGGAAGAAAGTTATTTAAATTTATTGTACTCTGTCATAAGTAGCTGGGGAGAAGCAAGCTCGTACTTGTGCATTTATCTGCAAACCAAATCCTAATGACAATAGACAATACAGTTACACAACGATCCCCTGGTGAATTGAACTGCCACTGCCTTATTTTCATTACAGAAGGCTAAATGTAAAGAAGCTGACCTACGGACAGCCAATTCATTGGCCTGTGTCACAACCTAGGATTGAGTGTCATGTCCTTTGCATGTAAGTATGGTAACGCACTCCACCCACACCGACCACGTGTTTGGGGGATTTGATTTACGTAGCAGGAGGTCTGATGATTCCTTCTCTTCATGGGCTCCTCTGTGACCAGAGGGATAATTTGGAGAGGCTCCTGGGTAGTGTTCCTGGTACTGCCCATGAGCCCAGAACAGCATAAAAATATCTAACCCAACCAGGGAGCTTGTCCTCAATAGCTCTGCACATCTGGGTGGTAATATTGACTCAGCATATGCAGATGACAGTCACTCTGGAAAGGATACTGTTTATCTATGAAAGAGACCCAGGTAATGCTTTATGGGAGGACTCACATCATGTTTTACAGCATAACCTTTAACTTAAAACAAATCTGATCGTCCCACCTCCATGCCTTTGTTATCCTTCTCTTCACTAAGAAGGCCTTCCCCACCTTTCCATTTGTGTAAAACCTTTGCCTCGTAGGAGGTCCAGCTTTTTGAGGTTCTGCTTCAACACTCAAGGTAGGACTAACCACTCCTTTGTATAAACTTCCATACCATTGAGGCTGCGTTTCCAGGGGGAACTTAAAACCTTGGTGGGCCTTAGTTTATTTATCTAACGCTGGCTATTTATGATCTAACACCAGCTATTTGTTGTTTTAAATTGTTTTCTTTAATGGCATTATAATTAAAACTTTGTGTGTTATGTTTCACTTCCTTCCCTGGATTCTGAGCTCACTGACAAGATTTATTTTGTATTCCTCGTCATATCTGCCATGTCTTGCTTAGAATCTAGATTATAATGATACTTAACAAACTTGTTTTGAAGAAAGGAATTAGTGAGTGCATGATGGATGAAGTGAATCCAACTATCGGAGGTAAAAAGCTCAGAATTTTTTTTTTGGTTAAATTTGCCGTTTGAACATAAGATTTTCCCATGTAGTCACATGGGATGAAAATATTGTTCGGACGTGAGGTTGCCCTGACGTGAGCACGCCCTTAGTGAAAGCAGACCAGGGAATGACTCCCCCCTCGGGATTGAGTGCTGACAAAGACTTGTGATTCAAAACACAAATATGGGCATATTCTCCACAGTGAAAGGAGCAAGTTGAAGATAAGGCAATTTAACTTTTCCTTGGCTGATCTTCAAACCCACTCTGGAGTGACAGTTGTGTTGCATGTTGTGAAGCCTGCGGTGAAAATTCCCACGATTGTCCTGCTTCTGGAGGGGGTAAAAGGTAATGCATGTGAGACCCAGCTGACTGCCACACAGGTAAACATTTGCCAGCACAGTGCTGGCAAATCACTTCAATTTTACCACTCATTTTCCCCCAAACTTGGGACAGAACGATGTTGATGCCCAGGGGTACTTTTGCGGTTGATAAAGAAGAAGATGTTCAAGTATTGTTGTTTAATACATATTAAACACGAATCTCACCAGGAAGGGGACACTACTGGGTGTGTTTACTTTGCTTTGTCAAATGCTAAATAAAAACTATCATGAGGGAAATAAAATCATTCCAGTAAAGCATAATTTTCCTTTTACAAGGTTTGTTTAATAATGACAAAAAATGGATGATCTCAATTTCTCTCTTTTTCTTTCTTCCACACACACGCACACACACTCAAAAAGCAGTTTTAAAATCAAAAATAAATTTGGAGATATTGGCTTGCAATTTATAATCTATATTGTCAGGTCTGAAAGAGATTAAAAATGAAATGTCAATCATATAACATTTGGGATAAAGTTATGAGCATAAAACCTCGAAATTACTCAAGAGTATAGCCTTTAGGCATTACAGATTGGTATGCTATTTTTCATGTCGGTGGACTGGGAATTTTCATAATCCCATTATTTTTACCAAAATAGTTAAATCAGAGATGAAGTATAATTTGTTGATGTTCTAATTTAGAAGATGTGAGTAAATACCATATACATGTATGTATATATATTCACACACATACTTTTTACACAAACTTGACTGAATTATAGAATTTATTGTTAATGATCTCTTACTCCAAAGGGGAGGATCCATGATTTTTTCCTTTACCATTAAGTATGATAGGTAAATACACTGTAACTCAGAAGGTGTGGGCCCAGCACATGGCTGAAGCCTAAGCAAATTATTCCCTGAAGTTAGACATTAGCAGAAGGTAGCTTCAGACCTCCACTAAAATAAATTCAAAGCAACTACAATTTTATGATTAGTTTTATATTTCACATCGAGGGCTTGTTTGATTAACAAGACTGGGACATGTATTAGGCAAAATAACCAGGAGCCTCAGGGAGAATTACCAGCCGAAAGATGTGTACCAGGGCTAAGTAGGGAATTCCAATGAGCCTCCGTTCCTAGGTTAGACGGGGCTCCTCCAAAACTTTAATCACTGCCTTCCTATTCATCTCTGCACTGGGAGCTTTCAGTGAATGGAAAATAAAGTTTGGTGTATGTATTTGCAAATTATTGAGGACGGTATCCTATTTAGGCACAATACGGTATGCATTTGAATGTTAAGAAAAAGGATTAACGTTTGAGTTTAATGTAAAACAATAGGTTACTACATCCCAACTGTCTCGTCCTAAATATATGAAGACTAGACAGTCACCATTTACTGTGAACCTAAAAAAAGTATCTGATGCTATGGTAAGAGTTGAGAGGTAGATGGTGGGATTAATGAGTCTATAAGTCAACAGTTTTATGTACATACATATTATAAACACACACACAGTGTGTGTGTATATATATATAGTATATATACATACTATAAATATAATAAAGATATATTGTACTCAATATAATAATTACTGAGGACTTGCTATGTATTAAGCACTGTAAATAGATACAACAGACTCAGTGGTGAGAAAAACTGACAAACTCACGTGTATTTTACCATCATGGAGTTTGCCATAGAAGGAGAGCAGTGTTAAACTACTAGGAGTAAGCCAGAGGAGAAGGAAAGCTTTCAGTCAGGAAATATTTGAAGTGTTTATGAATTATACCTATATTTCAACCTTATAAACATCAGCATGCTGTTCTTTATACAAAACCTTGCTCTTGGCCTCATAAACGCAGATAGGGTACATATAGGGATTGTTTTCCTACAGCTAAAATACATCAACACTGAACTACCACCTACCCTCAGCTAATCTCTTCCATAGACACACGTATTTATTGAGTGACTGGACTAAACTAGGCTATGACACAGTGTGAACACAATTTCTTTAACTAGAAATTAAATCAGCAACTTGTGCTCCTTTGGTTCACTTTAACCAGGCTAATAACCAAATAGCTGAGTGTGGGGCCAACTTGGGCACGCAAGGTATTAGTAAAGGCATTATTGCTTTTCCAGTCTGTAGATAAATCTCTAAGGTAAGCAAGGCAGATGAGATTAGTCCCATTTTATAGATGAGGACAACAAGACTCCATCCAAGGTCAAAACACATAATAAGAGTTATTCCAAAGCTTAAAGTACAAATCTTCTGGCTAAGAACTCTGCTCTCTCAGCTGGCTCACATTACTATTCATACACTTGGCAACATGGCGTAAAAGTAAACTGCTTATTTCTGTTTACTTCAAGCCTTGTAGGTGTGTTCCACCGAAGACATTATAAGATGATATTGATTCAATTCAAACCAAAAATGCATTAATTTTCATAAATGAGATATTTACTTGGTAGTTAGTCATGACTCAGTGGGTAGTCATGCAATACAGGCTTGTCAGAAATATTATTCACTAGATAATCATGTAGTGATGATTTCTTGGATAAAATTCTACTTTTAGGGCTACGGAGTAAATGTCAGTTTGAATCTTCTTTTCTTCTGCTTGCTACTATAGGAAAAAACCCTGTATATTTAAATAACAAAAACAGTAGCCTTTTTATTGCGTAAGTTTATGCCCCAAGTGAGTGTAGTAGAAATTCAGTTTGCATATATCCCCACTGAAATTTGAGAATTGGTAACTTAAAATATCTGGTCTGCAAATATGTGCAATATCTATAGTATCAAATATCTATAATACAGAAGACCAAATTAGAAATAATAGATTTACAACAAAGAAAGAAGAACCACATGCATAGTAGCAGCTCACTGAAGAATGGTGTTTCATGACTATGGTCTTGGCAACGATTTCATGGATATGACAACAAAAGTACAAGCAACAAAAACCAAACTAATTGGACATCAAACTAAAAACTTCTGCACAGTAAAGGATATACTCGACAGAGTGAAAAGGCAACCTACGGAATGGGAGAAAATATTTGCAGATCATATATCTGATAAGGGGTTAATCTCCAAAATATGTAAGGAATGCACACAATGCAATAAAAAAGCTTGCCACTTTAATCTAAAAAATATGACCTAAGAACTTGGAGAGACATCCCTCCAAATAAGACTTGCCAAAGGCCAACAGTTATATTAAAGCATGCTTATTGCCACTAATCATCAGAGAAAGCAAGTCAAAACCACAATGAAGTATCATCTCACATTTGTTGGTACAGCCACTATTTTATTATTTTGTTTTACTCTATTATTTTATTATTAATTAATTTATTTATTTATCTTTCTCCAAATTTTTATTTAAATTCCAGTTGGTTAACATATGGTGTAATATTAGTTTCAGGTGTAGAATTTAGTGATCCACCACTTACATAGACAGCTAGAACTTATCACAGGTGCCCTCCTTAGTACCCATCACCTAGCTAACACATCCCCCTGCCCACCTCTCCTCCAATAACCCTCAGTTTGAGTCTGTTTCTTGGTTTGCTTCTCTTTTCCCCCCCCCATGTTCATTTGTTTCTTAAATCCACATATGAGTGAAATCATATGCTATTTGTCATTCTCTGACTTATTTTGCTTAGCATAATACACTCCAGCTCCATCCACATCATTGCAAATGGCAATATCTCATTCTTTTTATGGCTGAGCAATATTCCATTATATTGTATTCCATTATATGTATGTGTGTATGTGTGTGTATATATATATATGCATATATATGTATATATATACACATATATAATGTATATGTATATATATTTATTTATATGTGTATATATATACACAGTGTGTGTATATATAAATGTATGTATATATATATAAATATATTTATTTATTTACATCTTCTTTATCCATTCATCAGTCAGTGGACATTTGGGCTCTTTCCACAATTTGGTTATTGTTGATAATGCTGCTATAAATATCTGGGTGCATGTGTCCCTTTGAATCAGTATTTTTATATCCTTTGGGTAAATACCTAGTAGTGCAATTACTGGGTCCTAGGGTAGTTCTATTTTTAACTTTTCGAGGACTCTCCATACCATTTTCCAGAGTGGCTGCACCAGTTTGCATTCCCACCAATGGCGTAAGAGGGTTGCCCTTTCTCCGCATCCTCGCCAATACCTGTCGTTTCCTGTGTTGTTAATTTTAGCCATCTTACTGGTGTGAAGTGATATCGCATTGTAGTTTTTATCTGTATTTCCTTGATGACGGCTGATGTTGAGCATCTTTTCATATGTCTGTTAGCCATGTGGATGTCTTTTTTTGGAATAGAAAACCCAGAAATGGACTCACAACTATATGATCAATTAATCTTTGACAAAGCAAGAAAGAATATCCAATGGAAAAAAGTTATCGTCAACAAATGGTGTTGGGAAAACTGAACAGCAACATGTAGAAGAATGAAACTGGACCACTTTCTTACACCATACACAAAAATAAATTCAAAATGGATGAAAGACCCAAATGTGACACAGGAAATCATCAAAATCCTAGAGAACACAGGCAATAACCTCTTTGACATTGGTTACAGCAACTTCTTACTAGATATGTCTCCTGAGGTTAAGGAAACAAAAGCAAAAATGAATGATTGGGACGTCATCAAAATAAAAAACTTCTGCACAGTGAAGGAAACAATCAACAAAACTAAAAGGCAACCTATGGAGTGGGAGAAGATATTTGCAAATGACCTATCTGATAAAGGGTTAGTATACAAAATATATTAAAAAAACCTATAAAAATCAATACCCCCAAAATAAATAATCCAGTTAAAAAATGGGCAGAAGACATGAAAGGACAGCTATGAATTAAAAAAAAAACAAAGCAAAAAATTAAAAAAAACAAAGCAGAAAGTATAACATGTTGGCAAGGATGTGGAGAAATTGAAACGCTTGCCTCTGTTGGTAGGAAAGCAAAATGGTAAAACCACTATGGAAAACAATATGAAGAGTCTTCAAAAAATTAAAAATGGAGCTACCATATCATCCAGCAATTCCATTTCTGTGTATATATTCAAAAGAATTGAAATCAGGATCTTAAAATGCTATAAGCATTCCCATGTTCATTATAGCACTATGCTTGTGCTTATGACACAGCTAAGCTCTAGAAACAACCTAAACATCTAGTGATAAATGAATGGATAAAGAAAATGTAGTATAAACATACAGTGGAATACTATTCAGCCCTAAAATACAAGGACATTTTGGGGCACCTGGGTGGCTCAGTCAGTTAAGAGTCAGACTTCGTTTGGCTCAGGTCATGATCTCACAGTTCATGGGTTCAAGCCCCACGTTGGGCTCTGTGCTCACAGCTCAGAGCCTGGAGCCTGCTTCTGATTCTGTCTCCCTTTCTTTCTCTCTGCGAGCACTCTGTCTCTTTCTGTCTCTCAAAAATGAATAGACATTAAAACAAATTTAAAAAAGGACAAGGACATTCTGCAATATGCCACAATGTGGATAAACTTTGAGGAGATTATGTTAAGAGAAACAAGCCAGACAAAAAAAAAGACAAGTACTGTGTGATTCCACTTATATGAGTTATCTAAAACAGTCAAATTCGTAAAATCAAAGACTGGAATGGTGGTTACCAAAGGGCTGAGGAAGGGAAAATGAGTGTTGATAAATCAACAGGCATAAAGTTTCAGTTCAGTAAGATGAATAAGGTCTAGATACCTGCTGTACGATATTGTACCTACGTCAACAATAATGTATTGTGCACTTGAAATTTATTAAGAGGCTAAATTTCATGTTAAGTGTTCATTACCATAATGAGGTAAATTTTTTTAAAAAAAATGTGGCTGTCATATGAGGCAGATTATACATTTAATATAACAGAAACAAGCAACTCTAGAAGATTTCTAAGTGTGCATAAGGGTACATGTGCATATGCACATATTTGTGTTTTTAATTTTTATGAATAATCACAGTAATATTCACGAGAGGAAATTTAGAAACTAAAAAATTGTAATACAATCATTCAGAAATGACTGCTATAAACTTTTCACTGCATTTCCTTCTGGATCATCGATCACGTTTGATATTTCTCATATATTTGTAGCGATTTTTTCTTCATTGCCTTCTGTTCTGTAGAACATATTTTAGTTCTACCATATTTCATTTAAGTTTTCCCACATTGTAGGGTGTTATGAGTTTGCCCAGTTACTTTTCCCAGTTACTTTTAAATGTTTTCCAGTTTGAGAGGTTGAAACACTATCTCGGTGATGTACATTTTCTTTGACTGTGAGAGTGAACATGCTTGCAAGAACTTATTGACTAGTTCCATTTCTTTCTTTGTGGGGGTGCTTGAGAATGCTCTTTATTTTATTAAGGACAGTAGCTTCTCTCTCTAAAAAACAATGCCATCAGCAAAACCAAAAGCAAATTACTGAGAAAAAATATTTTTAACAGATGTGGCAGATACAATAATAGGACGGCTTCATGACAACCCTTGAGCTGGATGCCTTAGAAATGGAGATTTGTTTGCAGTGATCTTGAGTAACAAAAGCCACCTTTCTACAATCAGTCAGCTGCAGGGGTTAAATGGTAATAGGAATACACATGAGCTCAAAGGAAGCAAGGAGAGTCACTGAGTCCAGCTCCTATAGGCAGATGATATTGGCTACTACAGTCTGATCAATGCACAAAAACTGATTTCTCTTTATACCAGTGACTCATCTTAGAAGTTTATTTCTGACATTACAAGATTAATGCTTTGAAAAAGAATGAAAAAAAAAATCCTCATGTGGCATAATATATAAAAATCTTTAAATGATACGAAAATTTTAAACTACCACTATTACTGCCAGGAATAATTATATTCTATGTTGACACCTAATTTTTCACTTATCTTATTTGATCCTCTAGCTCTCACGTGGAGAGCTAGAAAGGAGAGGCATTTTCATACTCTTTATAGGAAGTTGAGGTCCAAAAGACATTGAATAAAAACCCCAAGATCATACCATCAATTAATAGCAGGGAAGAGGCTCAAATCCTGTCCCTCTGATTCCAAATCCTTTACTCCTTTATCCTTAATACTACTGTCCCACTCTTCATGCCACAGTATCATTATCAGAGTTCTAGGCTTCTATTAATAACTATATTTGGCCTATAGGCAATGTCCATGAACACCTTTCTGTTTACCACCAATGTATTAAAGCCAGTGCACTTTATTAATGCATAGAAAACAGGAATTTTAATTTGTAAATTTTAAAAAATTTTTAATGTTTATTTAGTTTTGAGAGAGACAGACAGAAAGACAGAGTGTTGAGGGGGGAGGGAGACAGAGAGAGAGAGGGAGACACAGAATTCGAAGCAGGCTTCAGGTTCTGACTATCAGCTCAGAGCCCGACGCGGGGCTGGAACTCATGAACTGTGAGATCATAAGGTGAGCCAAAGTCGGAAGCTTAACCGACTGAGGCACCCAGTTGCCCCTAATTTGCAAGTTTCTTAAGGGAACTAAGAAGGTAGAAATACACTTTCAAAGAAAGTATGCAAAGTATAAATCTCAGCGTTATGCCTGGAATGAATACTTATATTCTCTATTCATCCTCTCTCTCTCTTTCTCTCCATCCTCCCTCCCTCTGTCCCCATCTCTCTCTCTCTCCTCTCTCTCTCTCCCCTCCTTCTTCCTTCCACTGCTCATTTTGCAAGGCCCACCTCATGTGCCATCAACCTTTCCCATTACTTCCCGCAAACTGAGTATGATAGTTCCTATCTCTAAACACATACAACAGTTAATGAACTTTATCTTATTTCAGAACTATGTGAGTTGTTTTATTCCCTTATCTGACTATGAAATGCTTTATGGTTATGCCTGGCATATACAAGTGTTCAATAGCATTAAGCAAAATAATGTATAGATATATGAGTAAGGATGTACTGGCATAGACCATTGAAATACATGTATGAACCTCTGAGGTGAGTTAAAGTTACGGCCCTAGAACTGTCCATAGTAGCATACATCTACATCCCTAATCCTGGTATGTGGCTGAGAATAATCCACAAAGACTTGAATAGTCTGCAGGGGAGCCCTTCAGAATCTGATTATATTTTCAAAGAATTTTGAAATAATGACATAATGACTTCATCTACTGTTATGTCTCTAAATTCAGTGATGACAATGCTTGCTATTGTCTTTTTCTAATTGGAGCTCTCTGCCTTTTTGACTATGTCCAACAGCATAAATTATGTAGGCAGCGGCAATAGAAGCAGAAAACACTTCTGTCCAAATGCTATTTGGGAGTGAGTATCTGCTCTAGGATTTACTCTAGGATACTGTGCTGCTTTTTCGACTTCCTTAACATAGATCTTTTACACTGAAAAGCTCCAAGCTGTACACATAGTACATGGTGCTGGAGTTGTAAATAACTGCTGAAAAGTCAAGTGTGATGGGGCTCTAGTCTCCAAGTAAGAAATTATGTACAAAGACAAGATTCCTTCTCCTTTGGAGACCTCGGTAAGTTCATGTGGAAAAGTGAGTTGTATTAGATCAGAAGTTTCCAAGTATTTCTGTGCAGGAGAGTCTCCTGGGAAATTTATGAAAATACAGTCTTTTATCTCAACCTTCTCCCATAGAATGGAAACCCTCAAGGGTCATTCTAATGCAGCCAGTCCATAGATCCCTGTTAAGAGACACTAGACTACATGATGTGTAAGGTCTCAGACATTACTGGAGTTTTATAATCCCTAAATATATATGAAGCCCAAATGAGAATAGGAAAGTGCTTTTTTATCCACCTGGAATCATCTGAACAGGAAAAAGAATGTTCAACTGAGCATCAAGAGACCTGAAATGAATCATGAATTTTCCATATCTCTTTGTGATCTTGGGACACATTCTTCCCTCCTCTGCCTCAGTATTGTCATCTGTAAAGTGAAATGATTGCATTCCCTCATAATTAAATCTGTGGGGCCTTGCAAATTGTACCTGCAGAAGTCCAAACAAGACAGATGGGGATGAAGCCAACACAAAGACTTGTGTCACCAGGGGAAAGGTTGCTGACTGCCTCACAGCGATACATCATTACAGTGATGCCAAGGTCTGGGATCTAGTCTTCAGCTTTGTCGACCCAGAGATTTAAGTTGTCAGCATATCTACAGTGGACTTGTTCCTTAGGAGGTAGATTCACAATACCTTGGCTCACAAGATCAGAAAGGCAAATGATTAATTTACAGTGAGAAATTGGACTGTGATGGTAACTGGACACTGTAGTTGAGACATCTTTTCCCTATAGACTTTCCCTATAGCTTATATAAAGGATGTAATATGGAAAGCTACCTAGAAGGAGGATGCCAGGAACTTGATTATAACGAAAAATGTAACTGAGAAAGGAATGGGACATGAATTATTCTGGTGACAGCAGTCTCTTCTTGAAAGTAAGACCCACTTAGGGAACCCAGTAATTGTCAGTGTTCCTTCCCATGGTGAGAGCCTAGAACCTTCCCATGGTGAGAGCCTAGAACAAAAAGTTCAAGCACTCTGGAAAACAGCATGGAGAGTCCTTAAAAAATAAAAAATAGAGGTACCCTACAACCCAGCAATTGCACTAGTAGGTATTTATCCAAAAGATACAAAAATGCTGATTCGAAGGGGCACATGCACCCCAATGTTTATAGCAGCACTATCAACAATAGCCAAATTATGGAAAGAGCCCAAATGTCCACCAATTGATGAATGGATAAACGTATACACATATATACACATTGGAATATTACTCGGCGATCAAAAAGAATGAAATCTTGCCATTTGCAACAATATGGATGGAAGTAGAATTTATTTTGCTGAGTGAAGTCAGTCAGTCAGAGAAAGATAAATATCATATGATTTTATTGATCGATGGAATTTAAGAAACAAAACAGGTGAACACAGGGGAAGGGAAGGAAAAATAAGATAAAAACAGAGAGGGAAGCAAACCATAAGAGACTCTTCAATACAGAGAACAAACTGAGGGCTGCTGGAGAGGTGGTGGGTGGGGGGATGGGCTAAATGGCTGATGGGCATTAAGGAGGTCACTTGTTGGGATGAGCACTGGGTGTTGTATGTAAGTGATGAATCACCAAATTCTATTCCTGAAACCAATATTACACTACATGTTAACTAACTTGGATTTAAATAAAATTAAAATAAAAACCCTGCCTGGAAAGCACATGGTCACGTCCGAGTTTACCTCAATGTCACTCCAATTTGACCCGACAAGGAAGCCAGGAAGAGGGGTGAGGCAGTTAAGTAATATTATGGAAAAGTTCATCCAGATCGGGCGAGAGTTAAGAAAGTTCTCTTTTCTAATATAGAATGCATCTTTCTAAGGAAAAGAATCAGGGTCTGCACAACGCAGTTCCGATTTCCTCTAGACCACAGCCCATGTGTCAAATTCCGTCTGTCACCTGTTTTTGTATGGCTTGTAAGCTCAGAAATTTTTTAATGGCTGAAAAAACCAAAAGATTAATAATATTTTTGTGACATATGAAAATGATAAGTTTCAAATGTCATTGTCTATAAATAAAGTTTTATTGGAACATAGTGATGCCAATTCTCTCACATACTGTCTGTGGCTGCTTTTGTGCTAGGAGTTTAGTAGTTGTGAAAATAAAAACCCATAAAGCCTGCCAAGTGTATCTGGCCTTTTACATTACAAGTTTGTCATCCTGTGCTTAGATAGTACTTCTAAGTACTTCATTAAGTACTTAGATAGTACTTGATAATATTTGCTTTAAAAGGGATGGGGTTCTTGTAGTCAAATGCTTTACTTACTACTTATAGCTTTTCCACATATATTACCATTACAGCTCGGAAAACTCCTACACTGTTCACAAACTTATTTTGCCATGAAAGAATTTTCTTTTCTTCTATTTTCTTGTGTTTTTATTTTTTTAATTCTCTTTTTAAATGTTTATTCATTTTTGAGAGAGAGAGAGAGAGACAGAGAGAGAGGGAGACACAGAATCCGAAGCAGGCTCCAGTCTCTGAGCTGTCAGCACAGAGCCTGATGTGGGGTTAGAACCCACGAACTACAAGATCATAACCTGAGCCAAAGTCAGATGCTTAACTGACTGAGCCACCCAGGCACCCCATATTTTCTCATCTTTTAAAAAAATATTAATACATCTTCGCTTCCCATAAAATAAAACCCGAGGAACATCATTTTGAGAAATGCTGAATTAGCCAATCACTGACAACTTCTTGTCCTTTGGTCTTTATTTTTATTTTTATTTTTTGTCCTATAAAGTCATTGCAGATCTTCTTCTGCTTTTATGGCATTATTTAAAATAAGATAATTACCTGAAAGCTTATTTTGCATTCATTTCATGTGTAACATATATGATTTTTTAAGCAAGAAAATAATCAAATAACATACCAATTCCTGAAGCCTAACTGGCCATTGAAATTGGAGGACTTTGGTCAGAAGACAGAACAACTAAATATGGTTTGCTAGCCACAAATGGGGAAACTACAATGAATTGAAAATTATTATGTCAACATTTTGCTGGGTTACTGATTATCAAATTCAAAATCAAATGTACCCTGCTTTTATTGTATCAGGAGTGTTCATTTTGATGAACTATGTGTAAGATTGGTTCTATGCAAGTTTTGATGAAGGAAGTGATAAAGAATGTTAATTTCCTTTTTTGCTTATTCCCTTAAGCAATGTAAGTTTATGAGGTAATTGAAATTAAAGAAAAATATGGAAATTTTATTTTCAGGAAGGCAAAAGCTGGCTAATGGAAACCTGTCGCAGAAATTAATTTAGTTCCCTCTTCACTTCAACGACTTTGGAATGAAGGACCTCAGTCACTTAAGTATTGTAAAAAGTTTAGATTTTCTTTATATGCCAATTCCATAAAATTACCATAACTCATTTAACTTTAAGGAAAAATAACTGGCTACAAAATTATAGAATCCTGATCCACAGAAATGTTCAATAAGTTCATTCTACACAGTCATATATTGTCTAAGTATTTTCCTATAGACTGTTCTCTTATTTTGTGAATGAAAGGCCAAGAATTTCTTGGCAGATTTTACATGAAATATTTTCTATCTTATGTGTATGTGTGTGTACATCTGTCTTCTTTTGTAAAGAAAGATACTACATAGGTAAAGACAACTGTTGTATTTGACTTCGTTGGAGGGCTTTTTTTTCCCTTGTTACCATATTTTTACAAATTTGTATAGAAACATTTCTCATGAGTGACTCAATCTGTAAATGGTACATTATCTTATAGAAATCACAACTGTTGAAGCTATTGGCTCTATTTCCAAATTCTCCCATATGTGGTATTCGAAGTCAACAAAGATAAGAATGAAGAAATGAAAAACTGAATATTATGTTCATTATGAAATTTGATTTGCATCAAATCCCTAAGAAATGCTTTTTAGAGGTCTCAGTAGATACTAACAAAAATATTGTAACTGCTCTTTTCCTCTTCAGAGCGTTTTAATAATCATTTGTATAAAGTGGCACAGATATTTATTATGCTAACCTGGATCATTCTCTCTCGAGTCTGTCTACACAAAGGAAAAATCATCCTTGGCTAGAACCAGTAGGACTCATAAGAGTGGGAGGCAGTGTCTTAATAAAGAAATATTTACCTAAGAAACTGATACGTCAAAATGTTTGAAAGATGCTAAATTCAGAAGTCTGGAAAAAGTCAATCCAGACAACATGGTTAATTCATACCTTATGAAGACCAATGCAAATGTGGGTAGGGTATGATCAAGACTGGCAGATGCCTTACAAAAATGTTGCTTAACTTACAACTTTCAGTTATCTATTGGCCACGGGCCATGGGAATTAAATGAGAAGCTACAGAATTCTTAGCACAAATTCCTTTAGAGAGAGGAGTTTGAAAAAATTGTCATTCCTGAACACCAGCCATTGTCCAACACTAGGTCCCTCTGAAACCAACACTTGGCTGTATCCTACTCGGATCTTATGTCAAGCCTGTGGATTCATTTTCATTTGATTTGAGAGAAAAACAGTGACACGAATGATAAGTGGCATGGAAAGATACTACAAATGAATTGGAAAACAATTTGAAATCGGAGTCTGAACGTGTCAATTCAGGATCGTGTGGGTATAGGTGTAGACGACAGGGCTTGGCCATGCTGTTCGCTCAGCAGCATTCCTGATGCTCACATGCAGGTGCCGTGTACTCTTGATAATGTCTTAAGGGAATAACTGACTTGCCCTGGCATGTAGAAAAAAAAAAGGCAATGTCCTGTGGCTCAGGAGACTTGGCTTCTATTGCTAGTGCTGTGGTGGATAAGAGGTACAATCTAATGCAAGTCAGTTCCCCCGGTGCCCATTTTCTCCATCTGTGAAGTGGAGGGAGTTGAAAAGATGATCTTGAAGATCCCTTCTTTCAACCCTAACCTGGTGTGGTTCTGAGATGTTCCTATGTGAGCAGTTTTTAAGCTTAGAAGGTAATGACTAGTAAGGGAGATAAACTTAGAAACAAGCAGCAGTAATAATAGTAATGATAAACAGAAAGAAAATGTGCTGAGTGTAAAGACAAGCAAAAGTCCAGGGGTGCTTATAAGAGTGAACATTTGGATTTGAGTGGTATAGTACAGAAGTTCTCGGCATCTGAAAAGAGCCCTGAAGTAAAAAAAAAAAAAAAAAAAAAAAAATTGAATGGGCACCTGGGTGGCTCAGTCGGTTAAGTGTCCAACTCTTGTTATCAGCTCAGGTCATGCTCTCACGGTTGGTGGGATCGAGTCCCGGATCGGGCTCTGCACTGACAGCAGGGAGCCTGCTTGGGATTTTCCCTCTTCCTCTCTCTCTGCCCGTCCCCGACTTGCATGCACTCTATCTCTCTCTCTCTCAAAGTAAATAAACGTTCAAAAAATTTTACAAAAATTGAGGAAGAGTTTGATCTGCAGGTAGAGAGTGTTAGCGCATACAAGCAGACATATGGACTCTTGAAGTAAAGGTCTTTAAGTCATGGTATGTAGGCCAGTGTGGCCTAGTTACCAAAAACATGAGAGTTAATGCAGTGTCTGGGGAATCAGACAGACCGGCCACCAGACAAACTGGCTCTCTAAACTTGAGCAAGTTACCCATCCCTTTTGAGCCTCAAATTCCTCATCTTAAAAATGGAGCTCACAGGGGCACCTGGATGGCTCAGTCGGGAGGGCATCCGGCTTTGGCTCGAGTCACGATCTGGCAGTTTGTGGGTTCGGGCTCCGCGTGAGGCTCTGTGCTGCCAGCTCGGAGCCCGGAGCCCGCTTCGGATGCTGGGCCTCCCTCTTTCTCTGCTCCTCCCTCATTCATGCTCTGTCTCTCTCTGTCTCTCAAAAATAAATAGAAGTTAAAAAAAAATGTTTAATGGAAGCTCACAGGAAGGTTGTTGTGAAGATTAAGTTAGACAATGTACATAATGGGCTTAAACGAATTCACCACACATTGTAAGCAAATATTAGCAAAATGAACTATCATTATTATTTTCACCATTATTATTATTTAGAACGACAGACAATATTAGGAAAATGGTTTGAGCCAAATTATAAATGATTGAATACTTTGATAAATAATTTGACCTCTTTTTATAGAAAAAGGACCTATTGGCTGTTTTGAGGAGTGAAGCAAGATAAATAAAAACTGGCAGAAGAAAGAGAAAGAAAATGATATACTTTTGCTGAAGAAATGCTCAGCAGTGAAGTAAAATTAGTTGTAGTCTGTTTCTTTAGGACAAAGTCAACCAGTCTAGACACGACTCCAAGGAGAAACTCAATTTAAATATTAATAGAATGCACCTCAGCTGTCGCTGGAGTCCCATTTCTTTGTTTCTCAGTTGCAGTCTGTGTTGATGCCAACTTTTGCAACATGCCAGTGAAATTTCATTCTTGGTGCACCCATGGTATTTCCTTTGAGGTATGAAAACAGAAATACGATGAGAGAAAAAATGTGATGATTGACAGTCAAATTCAAATCAAGAATCCATGGCAACTTTAAGAGATCTCAAGAAATATATTCCTATTTCACTGTGACCATAGTAAACACCAAATTTGATCACGAGGACATCTGCACAAGGGGGACTATTAGCATTAATCAGTTTTCATTCTAGCAAAGAAGAACAAGTGGTTAAACCTGTAAATGCCCCCCAGTGCTTGGTCCTGTCTTGAAAATTTCTTTGCTTCTCGACCTGTTCCAGACACATGGGGATCATTTGCTAATCTCTTGTGTGTTTTTTTTTTAAAGAAGAATCAGTATTACAAGAGGAAATCACAAAGAAGACTAACATATTTCATTAAATAACAACCAAATCACTTTGAACAGTAAAAACACTAGAATTAAATGGCAAAATAAAGGCAAAGTGAACCACATTTGCAGCTCATATGACCTGATAAGGAAAGAACCAAGTTGCAAACAGATGAATGAGGAAGAGGTTATACAAAGTCAATTCATTAAAATGAACTATAAGATGTTAGCAAAGATACAGGAAAATGTCCAGTTTCACTAGCAGTAACCATACCTAAACGACATCATTGCCACATGCACATTATTTCATAGTAACTATTTTATATTAGATGAACGCTAGCTCCATGTTCCTACCCTTGGATAGATTCCCAGGCAAGACAGATGACTGAACACATACCAAAACCTCCTCCTTCATTGAAAATATAGAAAAATGCTTCTCCTCCTCCTCCTCCTCCTCCCCCTCCTCCCACTCCTCCCCCTCCCCCTCCTCCTCCTCCTTCTTCTTCTTCTTCTTCTTCTCCTTCTCCTTCTCCTTCTCCTTCTTTTTTTAAGAATACCTAACTGTATTAAATACGAGAGTGAACTATCCGTGCACCAGAACACTGGCTCAAGTTAAAAGATTACAGGAAGCCAGGATCAGAAATGAGCACTGGGGACCGGAGTTTTAATGTGCTGACATAATGACTGAATTTTGACCGCTCAAGTGGTTAGATAGCAAAACCAGCCTTCCTTCATGGAGCCAGAACATGGAGTTGAACTCTCTGCCCATATTCAGGGGCAGATATAACTGTAACACCCAACGTGGCCTGTGCTACAAAAAGATGCTGAAATGCCACCACGAGATTGAGAATTCAGCCTGTGTTGCACGAAGACATGGTGACTAGAATTGTGGCATCTAAATAAAGAGCCCCAAGCTGCTCACAGAGACTCTCTGGCATCTTAAAACCCAAAACTGTCTGACATGTATGCTTTAAAACAACCTCCCAGGCGGGAGACCTCTCCATTACAAATGATAAAGCACAAAAGGAAATCATGACGCAAATAAGAAAATCTAACCCAACAATATAGGGACATCAGAACGAGTTGTCTTAGAAAGATAGACACGCTCATTAATTATAGATTTTTAATAAAAGCTTCATTGAAATATCATTAAAATGTCATAACATTTCCCCTTTTAAATTGTACAATTCAGGGGTGCCTGGGTGGCTCAGTCGGTTAAACACCCGACTTAAGCTCAGGTCATGATCTCACGGTTCATGGGTTTGAGCCCCATGTCGGGCTCTGTGCTGACGGCTCAGAGTCTGGAGCCTGCTTCAGATTCTGTGTGTCCCTCTCTGTCTGCCTTTCCCCTTATCACGCTCTGTCTCTCTCTCTCAAAAGTGAATTCACATTAAATTTTTTTTTAAATTGTACAACTCAGTGTTTCTTAGTATATTTACAGAGTTATGCAACCATCAACATTACTTTTAGAACATTTTCATCACCCTAAAAGGCAACCTCATAGCCATTAGCAATCATTGTCCATTTACTCCATTCCCCTAGGCCTAGACAACCACTAATCTACTTACTGTTTCATTTCTGAAATCTGGTAGTTTCATAAAATGGAATCATATAATGTGTCTTTATGTGTCTGATTTTCACTTCTAATGTTTTTCCAGGATCATTCATGCTGTAGCATGCATCAGTACTTTATTTCTTATTATTGACAAATAATATCCCATTGTGTGGATTATTATGTGGTGGAATGCTATGTTCATCCATTTATCAAGTGATAGATATTTGGTTTGTTTACAGTTTGGGACTATTATGAATAATGATGTTATGAATATTTTTGTGTATTAAGTTTTTCTTTGTTTTTTATTTAAAAAAATTTGTTTAACATTTATTTAGTTTTGAGAGACAGGGAGACAGAGAGCGAGCAGGGGAGGGGCAGAGAGAGAGGGAGACAGAGAATCCGAAGCCGACTCCAGGCTCTGAGCTGTCAGCACAGAGCCCGATTCGAGAACCGAACTCCTGAACCCTGAGATCGTGACCTGAGCCGAAGTCGGACGCTTCACCAACTGAGCCACCCAGGCACCCGTGTGCATTAAGTGCTTGTGTGGAGATTTGTTTTCATTTGTTTTGGGTGTATACCAAGGAGTGGAATTTCTATATCGTGTGTTAACTCTGTGGTTAACATTTCTACAAACTGTCCAACTGTTTTCCAAAGTGGCTGCACAGCTTTACAATGACACCAGCAATATATGAGAGCTCCGGTTCCCCCATATCCTCGTCAACACTTGTGAATGTCTCTCTTTTATTCTAGCCATTCTAGTAGGGGTGAAGTGGTATTTCATTGCGTTTTTGCTCGGCATTTCCCTAATGACTAGTAATGTTGAGCATCTTTTCATATTGGCCATCTGAGGATCTTAATGGAGGAAATATTCAAGCCCGTTACCCATATTGTACTTCTTAGTCTTTTTGTTGTTGAGTTGTAAGAATTATTTATATACTCTGGATACAAGTGCCTTATCAGATATATGATTTGCAAATACTTTCTACCATTCTGCAGGTTGTCTTTTCACTTTCTTGAGAGTCTTTTGAAATATAAATGTTTTTACTTTTGATGAGGTCCAATTTCTTTACTTTTTGTTGCTTCTATTTTTGATATCATATTTAAGAAATTATTCCCCAATCTTGGGTGGCAAAGGTTGACACCTATGTTTTCTTCTGTAAGTTTTATAGTTTTAACTCTTATGTTTAAGCCTATGACTGATTTTGAGTTACTTTTTGTATATGGTTTGAGATAGGAGTCCAACTTCATTCTTTTGCAGGTAGATATCCAGTAATCCCCGTAATTTCAGACTTTTGTTTAAGTGATAAAAATGTGAAGAGAACCAATCAAAGAATGGAATGCGATAATGTGCTCTGATAGAACAGGAAAAGAAAAAAGCTCAATAATCCAATAGGAAACAGGAAAGGAGAACAGAAGAAGTAATGCAGGTGCATGGTAAATACACAAAATAGACCAATGATCTCAATAAATGGAAATAAATCAAGCATGCCTCGTAAAAGACATTTAAATCAGAACAAAAATAGTTCCTATTTACTATTCACAAGAATCATATCTAGGCAAAATGATAGACAGGTTTAGAATAAAATCTTCAAGTAAATTAGTAACAAAAAAAATCAAAGCAATATTAATATTCAGCAAGACAGAATTGAAAGTGGAAAACATTAATGGGAACAAAGGCAGAGATTCCACTCTGATAAAGGAATAATCTACCAAGGAGACGACAATCATGAATGGTATGGACCAAACAGCACAACTTTGAACAATATGAAACAATAGAAAGAAACGCAGAGAAAAAGTAGCATTTCTTGCCATTTCTCATCTGCTTATAATTTACATCATTATTCCAAATTAGATATGACTGGGAAGTCTCCTTATTTTATTGTGGCATTGTGTCATAAAGGTGTGTATAAGTAAATACATATGAGATTCATTATGACACTAAGGTGTTATCTTCCACCTTTCAAATTTGTCGATGTCTTCAGAAATGGTAATATTCAATTGATGCTGACAGCAGCATCGTGCTGAGCCATATTGGAGCCTGAGGCAAAAGCAAAACAAAATCTCATCCTGTTTTTATTTAAAATGTTATTTTGTTCACCATGGAGTGTTGCAATAATTTTGTTGTTTTCAAGATCTGCATTAAAATATTACGCAAATTTGTTATCCAAGGTTCATTTGCCTCATCCTCATACTTCTGCTGGCCTGTATGGCAGGGTTCATAGCATGTGGTCTAGTCATCCCACCTCTTGAAAGTGAACCTAACTAGGAAATATGAAATGCGGACAAATAAAGGGGGGAAAACTGACATAATAGATTTCAACTGCAGTGTTTGTTTTGTTTGTTTGTTTGTTTATGTTTTGAGAGAGAGAGAGAGAGAGAGAGAGAGCATGAGCAGGGCAGGGGCAGAGAGAGAGAGGGAGAGAGAGAATCCCAAGCAGGTTCATGCTGTCAGCACAGAGAGCCTGACACGGAGCTTGATCTCACGAACCGTGAGATCACGACCTGTGTGGAAATTAAGAGTCCAACATTCAACCGACGGAGCCACCCAGATGCTCCCGTTTGCTGTGTTTTATATAAGGGAACATAGAAGAATAATTAAATCAGCTCCAGGAAATGACATGTAATCAAAGGTATATTTTAAAATCTGACCAATATATGCCTGTGATAGATGAAATGATCTCAGGAGGTACTTAAAAAAGAGCTCCAAACTTTGGGATTTGAGGGGAGGATTACATGAGATTCACTTCACATACTTAAGAAAACATTTTACAAAACGGCAGATTTAAGATGTAGAGGTGAGGCCATGGTAGCTATAATTTTAAACAGCTCTACCCAGATACAGATGTAGTCAACTTGGCTTTGGACATTTGGAAACCATGTTTTAGAACAAAATTTGATTAAGTGTTAACCACTCCATAGAGGCTTGTACCTTAGAAGAATTTTTAAGAATTATCTTATTTTACAAATGAGAAAATGGAGTACCAGAGTGACAGCGCGAGTCATCCTATCTTATAAGGCAAAATCAGGGTAAGAATTCAAAATTGCTGTCTCTGTGCTAACAGATCCTGCTAGATTTTCTGAGAATGAACACTGCCTCTAGACAGAAAATATAACAAACCAATGGAGTTTTTAAATTCAGTTTCATAAATTGGGTCTTCGTAGATTGGGGCACACCTATATTAATTTAAATCTACATTCCTCTTTGGGGCGCCTGGGTGGCTCAGTCAGTTGGGCGTCTGACTTCGGCTCAGGTCATGATCTCACAGTTCGTGGGTTCGAGCCCCGTGTCCAGCTCTGTGCTGACAGCTCAGAGCCTGGGGCCTGCTTCGGATTCTGTGTCTCCCTCTCTCTCTGCCCTTCCCCCATTCACACTCTGTCTGTTTCTCTCTCTCAAAACTAAATAAACATTAGAAAAACATTTTTAAAAATCTACTTCCTCTTTGTGAAAGAATACACAATACTGCCCAGTTTTCCATGAGAATCGCAAGTCATTCAAAAATATTTTCCTCCAAAATGTATATATTCAATAGCCGTTAATAACACACAGCTTCCTTTAAATCTTTTTATAATAAAAAGCTTTTAAAATGATTAGAATGGTCTCTTGATTCAGATGCTAAAAATGAAACCGCAGGATGTTTTCCAGAACATCTGCAAATCAGTGAACACCCAAATGGAATATTTAAAATGGCTCTTCCGATATTGGTAATTGTATCCACCATGTGTTAACATTCCGTCTGCTACCTCACTTCATGCCAGCTAACCCTATCCAACTGCCTACTGACTCCTTATCACATCTGACTATACAGAAGACAGACATATATTTTATTGAACAAAGGACAAAGGATGATTCACCATGAGAATACACCGTTAGACACGCAAGGCCATACTCACAAGTCGAGGGTCACTGCTTGATACAAAAATAATCTACCCAGGGACAAACATGGTAAGTAACGTGTACTGATGGCACTGGGAGAACTTGGTAGAAAGCATGAGGGTGATTCCGAATCACTGAGGGAACTTTTTCAAACTCTAATTCCTGCCACAGATACGTTCTAAGAGCAGCCAGGCCAGCTGTAGACTAAGTACTCCTGCTGTAGAGCAAGGTGTTCTGAGTCTCCCTTTTGCCCTGATAACATACAATTGATATGCACCCATCGGTGAGTGCTGAGAAAGAAATACTCAGTTGTGTACTCATTTGACAAACATTTAATGAGTACCTATTCTGTACCAGGTTCTGTCCACTGTATTTTCAAACATTTAAATTGCTATTCATGCAAATCTGAAATCATACTGAGTGGTCTATGACATGAAATAGAAAAATCAATAAGATTATGCCAGTCTTAGTAAGTTTAAATTGAAATCTATAATTACTCACTAAATCAATCAATTCTAGGCCTTAGGGTTAGATTAAAGTAGTCAAGATTGTAACCACCTTTATTTCATGACTCACATCTACAATTAAATTATATTACAGCTATTCTTATTGTCACATTAGAGGAATGTTTCTGAATAGTGGTATAAAGTGTCTTCATGTTCATTTAATCCTATTTCAGTGGAAGCTAGGAAGTGAAGCATATTTTTTTTTTAAAGTACCTGTCTTTTTGTAATGAGCACCCATCTTGTTATTTAGGAAATCTCTTTGTTAGGAAAGCCTGAAGGTCACAGCACACATCCCTGTACACAAGAATTATGAAAATTAAGCTGCGTGAGCTGCACTCATTGGCTCATGTTTCCTTGACGTCCAAAAGTACCTGCAGAGATAACACTTTGGCTAAAATAACTAGATAGTCAAGACAATCAATATGTCAAAAATGGATGTTCCTAATCATACATTTTATCATTAATTGATAATTTTCAGCATGTATTGGAGAAGTATGACACCATTTTTGATTCCTTAAATAGAATCTAAAAACGCATCTTAAGGGGCGCCTGGGTGACACAGTCGGTTGAGTGTCTGACTGTCAGTTTTGGCTCAGGTCATGATCCCCGGGTGTGGGATCGAGCCCCGTGTCGGGCTCCGGGCTGAGCATGGAGGCTGTTTGAGATTCTCTCCCTCTGCCCCTCTCCCCCACTCACTCTTGTGAGATCTCTCTCAAAAACATAAAAAAACAAAAACAAAAACAAAAAAGATGTGTATTAAAAAAAATTGTCCCTGTTTTGCTGTCCGTCTCAAACTATAAGTTGCCCGAGTCCAAAGCCCACTTTTATCAGATACTAGCTGTGTGACCTTAACCAAGTAACATAAACTCAGAGTTTCAATTCCTAGTTCCAAAATGGCACTAATCATGGGGCCTACTTCAGAGCCATTGTGAAGACTAATGAAACAATTTACAGAAAGCACTTTGCACAATTAATGCCTTATATAGGTGATAAATAAACGTTAACTGTCATTATGAGCTATTTGGGTTTACCTCTAAACAGTTTTCAGTCAACCAAGCCTACTGTTGGTAATAGTGAACATTTGGAAACCAGCTGAATGTCCAACAAAAGTGATTTAGATTATGACTTTTCTAAATAAGTGACTATTATGCGGTAATTAAACTCACGTGAGGGAAAAATATTTAACAACAATATTTCGCTTCCTTTTCTACCAATGTGAATCCCTACACATTCACAGAAAATGAATTCTAAGGTTTCTGCATAGTTTGAGAATAGAAAAAGATAGCTGACTAATTTTAGCATTTGTTACATTACACATACATATTCAATTTTCTAGGTGAACTAGTAAACCAATTAAAAGAGAGTGTACAACTTCTAAGCAGTGTTATGAAAAGTGGATCCAGGGAAAAGAATCACAGTTGCAACCAAAGCAATCAAGTAAGGAATTAAAAAAAATAACAAAGGAATCTTAGCAACAGGGGGGACAAATTGAAAATGCTAAATAAGTTGATAGAAATAAATCAAAATAAGACAGCAATTGCAATCAATACAAACTATGCTTTCCAGTTAAAAGATCTGAATATTCTTAGATGCTTAAAAAATCCATTTTATGTATTGTTTACAAGAGTCACACAACTGTAAGGACACAAACCATATTTAAGTAAAAGAGCACAAAGCTACACAAAACAAATGTAAACAAAAATATGGCTTAGCTACGTTAATATCAGACAAAATAGATGCTAGGCAAAAATCACCACTATAGAAAAATAAGGTCAATTCATATTTATAGAAGAATCAATCTTCATCCTGGAAATAAGGCAATTCTCAGCCTGACAGAACCCACTAAAAGCGGCTTTTAAAATAGCTTGAAATTTTATTATGTAAAATGTGGCATAACCATAAGAAAAAAACAGATGACCAAATCCACATTATATGGAAAGCTTTTTACATACATACCTCTCTAAACAGTTGGTCAATTAAGCCGAAAAATATGAATAACTATCTGGAAGCCTTGAAAAGCATCACTAGCACAGTCGGTCTAATGAAAGTGTGTAGAACATGGCATTCCGCAACGGGAGAACGTAAATTCTTAAACACATACAGAGCATTAATGTAAACTGACCACGTACTAGGCCTTAAATCAATTCTCAAAAAAAAAAAAAAAAAAAAACAAAATTGAGAGACATGCCTCACCAGATAATGCAGTATTTTTATACAGCTATCATAGTTAAGAGAATGTGTTCTGAGCTCAGGGATGGACAATGCGAAGAATGGAACTAAATAGAGATTCAGGAAGGCAATCGAGCAACAAAGACTGACTTTAATTTGAAAAGATAAGCCTCAAATGGCAAGAGGCAGACAAAAGCGGCAATGGTTTAGTATCCAGAATATGTGAAGAAATCCCCCAAATCTTCAAAATGACACACAAGTCAATCGAAAAATTTAAAAAAAAAAAAAAAAAAGAGGCACAAATCATGAATGGGCACCTCGCCGAAAAAGAAATACAAATGGTCCCCAGGCATTTGAAGATGACACTGAAATTCATTAGTAATAAGGGAAATTCAAATTAAAACCACGGTGATATTTTTCACACTCACCAAATTGGCGAAGTTAAAAAGCCTGGCAATGTTATTATATGTTAGTGAAGATACGAGGTAATGAGAGTTCTCACACTACTTCAAGTGGATATGTAAATAAACACAACCAATTTGGGAATAAGTCGAACATGTTTATTTCCTGGAACATAACAATCATACTCTTAGGTATACATCCTAGATAACTCGGAAATTTGGACCATAAGTAGAATTGCCAGGATTATCAAATAATAATACAGAGCATCCAATCACATTTTAATTTCAGATAAATAAAAAAAAATAGCATATATCTGTATATATCTCTCATGTATTATTGGTGACATACTTATACTAAAAAAATCTGTTGTTTGTCTGAAATTCAAATCGAACTGGGTATTTTACATGTTATCTGGCAGTCCTAACCATGAGATACGTACAAAATTACTCACAGCATTGTTTGTGCCAGTGAAAAGCTGGCACCAACCACAAGATTCAAGGACGGATAAGATCAAAACAGAGAGGGGGACGAACCTCAAGAGACTCTTAAATACAGAGAACAACCTGAGAGTTGCTGGAGGGGAGGTGGGGGTAATGGGCTAAATGGGAGGTGGGGGTGATGGGCATTAAGGAGGGCGTTTGTTGGGATGAGCACTGGGTATTACATGCAAGTGATGAATCACTGGGTTCTACTCCTGAAACCAATACTACACTGTATGTTAACTAACTTGAAATGAAATTTAAAACATTTTTAAAAGCAAGCAAACAAACAAAAGATTCATGGACAAAACAACTGTGCTATAGCCCTACAACGGGATACTATACGTTGCGCAAAACACACGAAATATGGCTAGTTAAAAAATTTTAAATTCTATTTTCAAACAATATTTCTTTTATTTATTTGTTTGGCAATGTTCTCATGATTTTAAATGGGGACTGTTTTCCCTGAGTTTGGAAGCAGTCTTTCCTCCAAAAAGTGAGTCCTTTTTTTTTTTCCTTTTTCTGTATGAGTGGTTGTTGAAATCTACACCTAACATTGAACAACTCAAGTGCAGTCATTTTATCCTTTTCTAGGTAACTTATGGCCTCTCTAACGATCACCAAACGGTTTTGGAGAAGCAGGATATACATTGTTTTACTATCATTTTTTTCCACCTGTTCATCCTCGATTCATTTACATTGAGAAAAACATTTTTCTTTCACCACAGTTTGAAAATGTGATTTCATGGTAGGCCAACGTTTTAACGTCTTTTCTACGGCCAATAGCAGTGATAGCCATCTTGTAGGCACAGTTCTAATGAGGTGACCTTCAATTTCTATAAAGTAAAATCTCATCGAGTCTTTCTGTGTGATGGACCATCCGAACACATTCACTATGAAAGCCTCGATGCCTCAGGTAAGGGAAACACACCACTTTTTAGCAGGGTTGTGGACAAGGCATGCAGAACAATTGGCCAGAAAAGATCTTTTCATTTTCTTTGGTAAAAAGTTTATAAACTAAAAGGAATTTGCCATAATTTACCTTTGTGGGATCTGCCAAACATGCAGAGAGATGAACAGGGTCTAATTTGCATCATTTGATTTATGTTTCCTATAGTTTAAAAAAATTTTTTTTAATGTTGATTTAGTTTTGAGAGAGAGAGAGATAAAGAGAGAGAGACAGACAGAGCATGAGCAGGGGAGGGGCACAGAGAGGGAGACACAGAATCCGAAGCAGCTCTAGGCTCTGAGCTGTCAGCACAGAGCCCGACGCGGGGCTTGAACCCATGGACCATGAGATCGTGACCTGAGCTGAAGTCCTGACACTCAACCGACTGAGCCACCCAAGCGCCCCATTGTTTCCTGTAGTGTTAATCAAAATCTTCTTAGAAACAAAAAAAATACAGTTTGAAGCTCCCTATTTCACATCAAAATACCTAAGAGTTAGAGAGGACCTATTGCCATGATTTAAGGCATTGACTGATGTACTAACAGAATGAGTTTTATGCTGTGCGCGACCCACACACCTTTTATCAAACCTCTTGTTCATTCATAAGACGCTTCGGCTGCAGCCTCTGCATCAGGAAATAAAACTTCATTCAGCTTCAAAGAGCAATCAAGGGACAGTATCAAAATGGGTGTTCTGTCCTGTGGTACTCCCTGGACTAATTTGGTGGCCAGAATTTTTGACTGAGCACTGGTGTCCTTTAGGGAGATGCAAAAATTTTATTGACTTAAAAGTATTTGCCTGTCTCACCCCAGACTTAGGAGATTCAGTCTCCCCATATGTTTCTACTCCCCCTTTTCCACCATGCCCGATTCCAAATTATTTTCCACAGATTGCACAGTATGCTGTTTCAGTTATTGACTTCCCCAATAGTGTTGTGCATGTCCTTTGACTGGTCATTGAATCCTGCAGTCATTTAGCCTTTGTTTTCAGGCATGTCCAGGTTCCGCCTGTGTTAGTATTGTAATCACCTTTTCCTCGTTATCTGAACTCTTAGAAAACATAGGAACAGTATTCACAATGCTGAAAGTGTAACAATATGTGCTTTTTCCTCTTCCGGGTGAGTTTTTTAAAATTATTTTTTATTGAAGTATAGTTGACACACAATGTTACATCAGTTTCAGGTGTACGATATAGTGATTCACAAGTCTATACCTTGCGCTATGCTCTCCACAAATGTAGTTACCGTCTGTCACCATACAATGCTCTTGCAATACCACTGAATATATTCCTTATGCTGTGCCTTTCCATCTCCATGACTTATTCGTTCCGTAACTAACACTATCTTGATACAAAGCACAGCAGTTAATCTACAGGCAGAGTTCAAAGCAGACTACTAACACTCACAGAGTGCGGCAACAATGGACGACCCATTCCCATGAAGCATGGATCGTAGTTTCCACATCAGCAGTCAGAGGGAAAAAAGGAAGAGCAACTATAGAAGGCAGATAGTCTATGCTTTGTCCACCTTCCAGTGAAGCCAGTGTTACTTTCAGCCCCTGTTTTTTGGGCGCTTTCCTCCATCTGTTCCCACCAATAATGGAAAATCAGGACTTCTCACATCACAGGCTAGAGGCTCTTTGGTCACTCGAGTGACACATTGAAATACCATTGAGTTCAACCACACTTATCCTCCAGAGAAGAAAGTGAGGCTAAGAAAGGTGCCAAATGTAACACTCATCACAGTATATTACTGACCTCCAATTTAAACTTCTTGCTAGTATAACATCTAGTTTTCACTGATCAGAATCTGACTGACCCACATTTATGAGTAGAGTTAAAAAAAATAATGGCAATATATAGGAAAGTAATTGAGATCTGAAGAAGATATTTTTGTTTATTTTCATAGATATAAAGTTAGAATAAACCATAAGAAGTAATTTCTTGTTCTGTAATTATTTGCAAATGTTTGAAACTTGTTCACCAGCATTTAGGGCAAAAGTTTATAATTTCCATATGTTATGGGCCGCATGATTATGTCCCCTCAAATTCATAGGCTGCAGCTCTAATCGTCAAAGTGATAATATTTGGAAGTGGGGCATTTGGGAGGTAACTAGATTTAGATGAGGTCATGAGGGTGGGCACCTCATGATGGGATTAGTTCCCTTAGAAGAGGAGACAGCAGAAGATACTTCTCACACACTCTCTCTCTTCCTCCCTCTCTCTCTCTCTCTCCCTCTCTCTCTCTCTCTCTCTCTCTGTTCAGTCACCAAAGAAGAGGTCTTATGAGCACACAAGAGAAACAGCAGCTGCCTATCAAGCCAAGACCAGAGGCCTCGAACGGAAACCAGACCTACTGGCCGCTTGATCTTGGACTTCCAGCCTCCAGCGCTGTGAGAAATAAAATCCCGTTGTGTAAGCCCCTCAGTTTATGGTTTTGTGAGAGCAGGCTGAGGTGACTAAGACATCCAATATTTGGAGCAAAAGATTATTTGCCTCAAACTATATATATATAACATTAGCTATTCACAAGTATTGTCAAAATGACTAACCTTTATAGAGGAAGAAATCACACATCATATTAGATGATAATTTACACTTTGAATAAAATATAAGAATCTACTTTAAAAAAAAACACTCCTGGGGCGCCTGGGTGGCGCAGTCGGTTAAGCGTCCGACTTCAGCCAGGTCACGATCTCGCGGTCCGTGAGTTCGAGCCCCGCGTCGGGCTCTGGGCTGACGGCCCGGAGCCTGGAGCCTGCTTCCGATTCTGTGTCTCCCTCTCTCTCTGCCCCTCCCCCGTTCATGCTCTGTCTCTCTCTGTCCCAAAAATAAATAAACGTTGAAAAAAAATTTTTTTTAAAAAACACTCCTAAGGAAAATGTAGAGTGGAAATTATACATTACGGTGTATCTATGTGCATATGTGTGTATGTGTGTGGACTTGAGGTCCTTGCCACACGTAGCTGGTTTCTTTACCATGTTTTAGCAGCCTTCGCATTCCTTCAACTCTCACTCGTATGAACTCTTCCTTGTTACCTTAGGCCTCAAGAGTCCCTATTGATCCGGTTTCAGAAATGCAGTTAATTGAAACACGTGAGCTGAAAAGCCCATTGGCCTCTGTTCGTGCAGTAGTGGTGTTCTCCCCACACCACAGCTGAACGCTGATGCGATCTCAGTTCCCCTCCCCAGCCTACGGGATTATGGCTGCACAACTTCCCTAACGTGGCACATGATGACTTTATCCGTGTTAGAGCACACCAGAACATTCCCGAATGTTCTTTCCTGGTCCCATTAGCCTCTCCACACACTTCAGCCCCTTACAATGATAAGAAACAGGTACAATCTCCATGCTAAGGATTCCATTTCCCTCTGCCTTTTTACTCTCACTTAAAGCTGCTTTGCAAAAACTCCTACTCCTGCTCTGCCACCCATTCACATTGTTTTTGCTCTTCCAAACCCTCACTTCGCTCTTTTTCAAGTCTCTCTAACAGTCGAGTATGATGCTCTTGGCTACTACACTGTATTGCTTTGCACTTCAACTGAGCCATTCTTACTTACATATCATCCATAGAAGCTGTGCAGCCCGGAGGTTAAGAGTATAGACTCTAGACTATAGCCATTCTGCTTGGGTTAAAATAGTTTCTTCTCCCACTTCCTAGTTTCCTGACCTTGGACAAAGTTACTTAACCTCTTCTTGTGCTTTCTTTTTGCCTGTTCATAAAAATGATGATAATGAGAGTAGACTTCTTAAGATGTCGCGAGGATTAAATGAGATGATCCGTGTAAAACACTTATGTATCTAGTACAAAATAAGTGATGAATAAATTGTAGTTATTAATAATCTCTTCTTCCTACTATCTCCACGCTACAGTGCTAGGTGATATAGGTCAAATTTGTGATTTGAAGGTATTGCATGGCTAGGTTATAGCAATTTTGAAACACACTCTAATCTATTTGTTCTCTAGAATATATTACCAAAACTATTTCCCAACATGAAATTAATAGGCCCAAGTCATATTGATTAAAACAATATCAGAAGAAGTGAACTAATACTGGACATTCAAATCTTCATCTTGAGAAATAATTCAGCTGAATCAGTAAGACATTGATTCTGGTAACACGACTATGATTACTATCTGTAACTTTGAGCATGTCACTAAAACAAATTGAATTGCAAGCTCCTCACGTGATAAAATGGGAAAATTCAATTCATTTTGAAAATATTTGTGGAGCCCCTACTATCTGCCGGTATCTTCAATAGATGATTTGCAAATATCATTCATCCATACAGCAGTGCTGTGTCATAAAATTATCCTTATTTTGTGGCCAAAGAACATTGAGGCTCTGCATATCTATCTCTCTGAGTTAAGAAGGTCAAATGCGTGGAAGTGTGAATATTTTATAAATGAGAACATTATAAACTTCCCAAACATTGTATTAATTTAAATTCAATACACTTGTTTTGACAAAGTACATCCTTTCAGTAATTAAATTCTTTCCTATCTTTTCTCCCAGTGTTTTGATGGGATATCTGAATCATGAGAACCACCGACCAGTGTTTCTAGATTTGGGTATGATGATTAAATTAGAATCTTTTCAAGATAATTAATGAAATATTAAAACAAGCTTTGAAAGAAAAATAAATTTTAGGTTGGATATATGTCCCTATTCCAGAAGTATTTATATTACACTGTATATAATATATAATGATTATATATTAATGTGTTATTAATTAATGATTACTATTAATGATTATAATATATAATAATATATATCACTAAATAATTTGTGCCACAAACTAAAACAGCTAATGTTTGTACGTATATATTTCAAATTTTGAATCACAAATACTGAAAAGGATTTTGAGACCTAGGAATTAAATTTAACTAGTTTGGAAGAGAAGATACCAAAAAAAATTCACATAAAATTGTCTTCTCTGTGATATATTCACACTTGCCTTATTTATACCCTGGGAATTTCTTCTTAGGAGAAGTTGATGATGTAGATGGCCATCCAGAAGTGCCATGTGTTTGCAAAGGATGTCCAACTATTTTTATTGGACAAATGTCACTCTTAAAGTTGATGAATAGCAAATGTGAAGTAGTGATATGTAATGTTGAAAAATGAATCCACCTAAGGAGCAAGAAACGATGGATAACTTGGTGCTTTTTTGATACGATAAAGAGTTCAGGAGCGCCTGGGTGGCTCAGTCGGTTGGGCGGCCGACTACGGCTCAGGTCATGATCTCGCAGTCTGTGAGTTCGAGCCCCATGTCGGGCTCTGTGCTGACAGCTCAGAGCCTGGAGCCTGCTTCTGCTTCTGTGCCTCCCTCTCTCTCTGTCCCCTTCCCTGCTTGGTCTCTGTCTCTCTGTCTCTGTCTCTGTCTCTCTCAAAAATAATAAACATGAAAAAAATACCATAAAAAGTTCATAAATGAAGAATAGGTTTGGTGATGCCCCAGTTTTGATTTGTGGCTTGTACCACTTCAGATCAACCCGTCTTTATAGACAGAATAAAAATAAAATATCTCATTTCCTCCCCCAAACACTTACTATGATGATATAAGTATGTATTTGTGGGCAATTGAAACACATTCCCTGCTAGTACTCCATAAACTCAGTGAGGGTCCATTGGGACCTGGATTTTGGCCTGCAGAAATCTGTAATAGCAAGTTTAAGCACTTGTAGGATAATGAGAAAATTTAGGGATTCTCAATAATATCATTCAATGCAGTGTATCTTCATTTCTTTAATAAAAAAGGAAATTCCTGCTGATCAAGTGTTACATAGCTTAAGGCTCATTTGGGGGGATGTAATGGCCAATGCCTAATTTATGCTCTTAGGGTTCATCTCAATATTAACCTTTTATGATTCCAATGGGGTTGGAGGCTTAATAGAATGAGGTGAAGTTATTAAAACATATAACTTTATAATATACACATTTCTCACTGTTCCCTCCAGAGTCAAAATGTTTCTTCTCAATCTGAATGAAGCAGGGAATGATTTATCCATATGCTCCTCCCAGTTCACATTTATCTTTAATGAGAACTTTGCCAGTTAGTTTATTTTTGTAATTAATGACACTTTGCTCCAGAAAAAAAAAAACTGATGTCAATCAGTAAAAAAAAGAGAGAGAGAGAGAGAGAGAGCGAGCCTGTATATATATTTTGGCAATCCAGAGTCCTTGTGTGAGTTTGTGTGTGTGTTTTGTACTTTCTATAGAATTTTAGAATCACAAATCATGACTTTATTTTCCAGTGTTCATTACTGAAGGAAGTTTTGTAGAAATGCTGCCTAATATTTTCTGAAGGTCAACTGAAAGTGAGTCTGTGGCATGGTCAGATAAGAGAACACGGCCTAGAGTCATGCTATTCACATCATTAATCAGAAAGTGAGGAACGTAGAAGGCAGTCTGGAAATATGAGTTATGTGGGTTGGAGAAGAATATATAATCCCGTTCAGTAGAGTGTGAAAGTTTCCATATATCCGCTACTCCTAAATCAGTAATAGCTGAGGATGAGCTTTATGAGCTTTTTGAATAAAATGGTATTCTTGGTAATATATGCTAAATCTCTCTGAATCAGGAGCCAAGGCCATACGGTAAGTCACCACTCCAAATTGTCTTCATAAAGGTATTATTTTGAATTTTGAGAGAACTATATATGGGTTGCCATGTAAATTTGTTTTACACTGGATCATTCGTGAAACAAGCAGAACACCACCAAAGATTTCATGTTCCTCTGAACTTCAAGGCACCTTTAAATATTTAGGGCGCTGGGATGATCGGCTGAGGGGGGTGGCTAAGTACAAATATGCTGAAGTCATACGATACGCCAGATTGATGTGTATATTTTTTGATTTATTCAGCACGCATACATACGCACATACAAATATGCAACTACTGAGGTGGGAATGGAGACATGAAGTTAAATAACTTCTCCAGGATCGTGAAACCACAAAGTTGCAGACTTGAGTCCATATTACTACAAAAATCAATGTTCTTTTCCCTACAGGGAATGTGTGCCCTGCTATGCTTTATTTTAGTAATGTACACATATCTTTCCCCATGAAACCTTCAGCTACTGAAGGGATTAGAACCTTCGCGCAGTTGATTTTCACAGCTTCACGACACCTAGCTCCAGGCTTAGTGCAACTAGTTGGTACTCAGTAGAGGGGGGTTAGCAGATGGAGCTGATGATTACTGACCTCAAGTATTGGCAATAAAATATAAAAGTAGTGTGATGAGTGACTATATTTGGAAAACTATCCTTCAGGTATAAAAATGAGGATACAGATCCTGCCATCAGTAGTACACGTTTTTTGATGTATATTTATCCTACAGTTGGAGGAAACCTGTAAGTATTCTCTCAGCCTAGCGCCACTGGCAAGATGGATACCCGGGTAGGCCTGCGGCATTTAGTCAGGAAGCAGTTAATGCTTACTGGCCCATTTAGGTGTCATACAAAACAGAAATGAAACAGACCTACCGGTGGGAGTAGATAAAATTATTACTTTCTTACTCTACCGTAATTGCTTTTTGAAATATTTTTTAAGTTTATTAATTTTGGTGGGGAGAGAGAGAGAGAGAGACAGAGTGTGAGTAGGGGAGGGGCAGAGAGAGAGGGAGACACAGAATCCAAAGCAAGCTCCAGGTTGAGCTGCCAGCACAGAGCCTGATGCGGGGCTTGACTTACAAACCTTGAGATCATGACCTGAGCCAAAGATGGACGCTTAACCCGGTGAGCCACCCAGGTGCCCCTATACCGTATACTTCTTGAGGACAGGAAAATTAGTATCTCAATTATCTCTATATTCCTAGCACCTGGCACAGTGTCCGGGTCTATTTTTCCCGAAGAATGAAGTGAGGGAGTTCTGTGATCTCTGAGGTCATTTTTGGTTCTCACCTAACATCATGACTTTGCACATGCTCTTCCTTCCACCTGCAGTGCCTTTCCTGATCTTGCTTTCTCTATCTCACCACCCCCTGCTTGTTTCCATATCTCAACTCAAGCGTCCTCTCCTCTGGATAACTTTCCTCACCTCCTCTGGTGACATTTCATTCTCCTTTCCCTATATTCCGATTGTACCTGGAATATACTTCTTAAAGATGTGAGACACAGTTTCTGCATGTCTAGGGAACAACTGAGCTGGTTTTGAATTCTGCTTCCACCATCACCATTCAGAAAGTTCTCCTTCCCTCTCTACTGCAGTACCCTCAACTGTAGAGTTTTGGTCCAGTTGATCTCTAAGATCCAACACCACCCAGCTGAGCAGAGACAAGGTAGAACAGTTCAAGTCCAAGATGAGAACCATTGATACTTCTGGTCAGGGTATGACTTTCTTTGGGTTCTGTTGGTACATCTTCTGCCTTATGATTTTACATAAATAGTTCTTTAGAATGGGTATCTAGCTAAAGCTCATCCTTCTTGCCCTCGGGTTCTATCTTCCTACTTGTAATCAAGTTGGACATGGCCTTGGGGGTCCAACATCCTACAAAGTAATCTACATAAGACATGGGCATTGTTTTAAAAAAATAAAAGGTTTCGTAAGAGTCAATCTGCAATCTAATACAAAAGAGGCTTTGTAACTATTTTATAGGCTAATCATCAAACAGAACGTTATTGTGTCTCGTGTATTTTACACATGATGAGAAAGAGAAAAAGGCATTATATAGATCCCAGACTGGGAGAAAGAAGCCCTATGCCTCTGCCCTTCATTTTTCATATGTTACACCATGATAGACACACTATTATAACTTCATAGGAAAAATATTTGTATGTTAGTGTGTGTGCTGGCCTGCATGACCTAAATCAAAAAAAAAAAAAAAGGAAAATGCATATTAATGGTGGGAATAGTTATTTTCAGTCCTAGGTAAGCATTGTAATCATTTTTAGTGCTATATAAAAATACCAATGCAGGGGCTCCACTCCTTACCAATAAATCAGAATTTCCAGAGATGAGTCTCTGGGGAATCCTTTCAAATCTGGACTCTTAAGTCACTCAGTTCTTGTATTATTATTCCTTTGATAATTCCTGACCCACCATTTTCTATGTTTTCTCTTTGAATGTGTTTCCTACACTGTCTCTGGATTTCTGAGACATCTGATGGTCTTTCGACTGTTTGCTCATAATTAAGAATAAAACCAAATACACACAGATGGAGAGCTCCCTTTGCAAAGGTGGAGGTACATGATGAGCAGGTGCTAACCTGGTCTTCTTACTGAAGAGCCGCTAAATGTCTGCCGTTCAAAGTTATTTTTATGAGGTCAGTCAGTTTCTCAAGAGAATTATCCACCAATATTATGCCCTGGTGACATGACCTTCTCTTTTTTTCAACTCTGGATCTCACCACTGGCCTTCTTTGTGTTAGGTGGCCCCAAGTCTGGAGCTTCCCAAGTTCAGCTTTCAGAAACAAAACCTTTGCTTTCTTATCTGGGAGGAACAGAGAGAGCTTATTGCTGTGGAGGGCGGGGGTGGAGACCTGGATGTCCATCAGCTCTAAACACAGACTTTCAAGTCCCCTCTGTTTTAATTCCAGCTCCCCACCATTGTCTTCTGCAGTATCTGATGCCTCAACATGAGCCATTCTGATTTTTGTGTGGAAAATCACGTTGCCTCTATTTATGTCTGCCCCATGTTGGCATTCTTACATTATAAGTTCCTTCACTTTGTTAAATCAATCACCACTTTGAAAATGCACTTCCTCCACTAGAATATGGGCTACATGATGGCAGGGATTTTTGTCTGTTCTGCTGATTTGTCGCCAGGGCCAGGAACAATGCCTGGCACATAGCAAGCACTCAATACGTATTTGTCAAATTAGTGCTGAAATCTTTTTTTTTTTTTTTGCCGCTGTAACTTGCCTTATTTTCTTTGTCCTTAATTTTAATGCAATTTTTATTACTTTACCATCATTTCAGCAGGGTTTTCTGAAGAGAAAGATGGTAAACATTTAATCCACCATGTAAGTGTAACTTATTTTAAGATGTTCACACTGGATGGAGTGTCCTCTGAGAGATCAGGTAAGGGCTTCACTTCCTAGACTTCTTATAAATTATATGCTTAGCCCAATCTAGCCTTCGCTGCTTTCTCAGCCATCCAGCTTCTATTCTTAGTGAAATAATTCATTAATTTAGTTATCCACTTATCCATCTATCCATTCACTCTTTACATTTACCCATTCATTCATTTATTTTAGATATACTCATTGAGTATTCATTCTGTCAAATATCTCTGGGGGTTCCAGGAATACAATGATGCATCCAGCACAGGCCACGCCCTTGAGATGCTCGCACTTCCTGAAGAGAGGCCAGCAAAGCCATTGACAGGCACTCTGACTCCCTGTTTCTAGGTAGTAGGTGTCTCTAATGAAAAAATTGAGGTTTTATCCAGGTCCCCTCCACCAGAGGACTCTCTGGTTAAATGTGAAGGAGTCCTATCATATAAATGTGCCCACAGGCACACACACCCAGACATGCGAGTCAAAAGGAACCTACCCCACCATTATTCTAGATCTAAACTGTTGTTAGACCAAGAAAATATTTTTCTTTGAGTTACCAGGCTTCTGTCTCTACATCTTGAGATGTACATCTTGAGAGAACAAGGACCACATCAAAAAAGCAACTTGGTATGAAAGAATGGATTCAAATCCTTGCTGTTTACTTTAGAGAAAGCAGATAATGAGTGACACTTTCTAGTTGTACAATCAGATAATCTCCTTTCTGGCTCTCTGAGGACCCTGTAAAGTGCAGTTTCCAGCAAAGTGACAGAGTTGGCCAGAAAAAAAACAACAGACCCACTTCGAAATTTAGAAGTATCCTTGTTTTCTTTTTGTTTGTTTGTTTGTTTTTGTTTTTTAGAGAGAGACAGAGACAAAGACAGTGACCGAGAGAGACAGAGAACAGGATTGGGGGAGAGGGTCAGAGGGAGAGACAGAGAGACAGAGACAGAGACAGAGAGGGGGAGAGAGAGAGAGAAAGAGAGAGAATCATAAACAGGCTCCACTCTCATTGCAGAGCCTGACACGGGGCTCAATCCCATGGCCCTGGGATCATGACCTGAGCCAAAAATCAAGAGTTGGATGCTCAACCCACGGGGCCACCCAGGTGCCCCTAGAAGTATCCTTGTTGAAAGGGTTAGAGAACAATGTACAGAAAGTTGAAAAGGCAACCAGAGCAATGCTTTTACATTGGTAGCTTTTCGCAAGCTACCTATCTATCTGCGAGGTTGCTCCAAAGAGAGACCACAACAAACCACAAACTTGCTCGTCCCCGTGCTGAGCATAGTGCAGATGCAGGGGAAAGCTGACTTTTCGTACCAGGACAAAACCCGCTAGGGAAGCCCCAGCCCGAATCTCGCATCACGCAAACCAGAACACCAAACAAAAGTCACTAACACTGAAAGGAAACAGTCTTGAGTTTTCCTGTTAGCAAATATTCATTAAGTTACTCCTCAACAAACCTTCATGGGTTCTCTTTAGCGAGGCAGTGTGGGAAAAGGGAAAAAGAAGGAATCTGGAGTCAGACGAACATAAATGCAAATCCTATTCCACCACTTAACTGCGTCTGACCCGGAGCTAATTCTCCGAACTCTCTGAACCTTGGTTATTCCCTATGTTGAAATGGAGATGAAAATAGCTTTGCTGCTTCACCGGGTTGTTATGAAGTTTAAATGAGATAATGTATGTCGAAGCAGGCCTGCAGTAAATGTATTTGTAATTGATATTATATATATTCACGGCTGGCACACTCAATCTGCAGTTACAGTTCCCAGTGATAAACTTATCTGAAAATAAATTAAAAAGACATAGGCCCCATCTAAGCTTCAGGCTTAAACCTGAAAAGTGGAATTGCTGTCTTTACTGTGTTGGTGCTTTGTAGAACGTATTACTTTTGAGAAGACGATCATTTTAGTCTTATTGTACCATTTATCACACAAATGTTATCCTGCTTAGCATTCCCCTCATCTCTGAACTCTGCTCACTGTTCCTCGCAAGATTTCCTCATACTTCCTGGCACTGATGTCCTATTTCCTCCAGGCTTCCAAGCTTTGTCTCTCTATCAGTGTTTTATCCCAACCTTTTTTTCTCCAAAGCCTGGCGGGGTTCTTGAAGGAGATTGAGCCCAGCAGTCAGTGGAAATAAAAAGCTAAGGAAAGCAGCCATGATCAAGGGCTGAGGCCAAACAGATGAAGGTCAAAAAAGACACTAGTTGTTATGGGGTAAAGAAAAGCAGCACAAAGGACCGAGAATCAGGAAAAGAAGATAAGTGGCCAGTAAACAAATGGTGAAGGAACTGCACTCCATTTGTGGAGTACTTGTTAGGTGTAAGGATTATGGGCAGCGTCTATAGTGATTACCTAATTTAAGACTCACAGCTCCGGATGAGGGAAGTGCTGGTGTAATGTATCTGTAATATCCCCACTTGGAACATAAACTTCTAGAACAGAGCGCTGATCCTTAGGTATAGGAAAAGGGAGGACATAGCAGAGGCAGTGTAATTAAATGTGAGGAACAATGAACTTTTCAGGAGACCCGAGTTTCATTCCCAGCTTTGTCATTTTTGCTGTTATTTCACACAAGTCCCTCACCTCTCTGAACTTCAGGTTCCTCTTCTGGAGTATCTAGATAATAAGTTCTGCTTCCCTCACACTGATGCTGTGGATCACATAGGAGGTCACACACAGCCAGGATGGTTAAAGCCGTGAGTTCTAAAGCTATGGTGCTTGGCTTCCAAACCTGGATAAGTAAACATGTCACTTTGGGTAGTTGTCTACCTCTCATCCTTCTGTATCTTTTCTCTCTAAAATAGGGATAAATTCTGCATTTCTTCTGGTTATAATGTAGTAGCTGATGCTCTAGAGTGTGTTTTGAATCCTTTCCCCTTCCATCTTCTAAGGGAATTAACTTTTAAGTAACCGCTTTGTGTTATGTCCAGTTACATCATTGACCTGTTGCATGTACTTTTAAACACAGAATCATTTCCATCTTAACCTTTGCTCCCCTCCATATCCCAACAGTCACTACCCCATATCTGTCATCTGTCTTCGCTACACATCACTCAACAGCCAACTTTCCACTGTAATTAGCATTCTGTCCCTACCAGTCTTTTGAAATTGCTCTCATAAGCTCATCAATAATCTTTTCATATTTCTTTGTCCTCTGACCTGTGGCCACTTCTCATTTTGCTCTGAGCAAACTCATCCACTCCAATTGATTCAATTACCATCAATAAAATCAATTAAGAGCCCCTAGGGGAACCATTGGAATATCCGGAAGTACACGGTTGGGGAGAATGTGTAATTTCAAAAATACCTATTACAAATGGCAGTCATTGTTAATACACACTATTGAATATAAACTCTAATTTTTTTTAATGTTTATTTGTTTTTGAGAGAGAGAGAGACACAGAGTGTGAGCAGGGAAGGGGCAGAGAGAGAGGGAGACACAGAATCTGAGTCAGACTCCAGGCTCTGAGCTGTCAGCACAGAGCCTGAATCAGGGGTTGAACTCACGAATGGTGAGATAGTGACCTGATCTAAAGTTGGATGCTTAACCAACTGAGCCACCCAGGAACCCCTTGAATATAAAATCTAAAGTATTGGATAGCAGGGAAATAGAAAAGGTAGCCAGAAAACATTTTATTCATGAATCATATGTAGACATATCCCAGGGAAACTTCATAACACCAAAGACAATGAAAACAAAGAGAAAATACAGTTACCCAAAATTTTACAGAGACTACTTAACAGCAAGTAAATTTATAATATACTACTTAACAGCAAGATTAAAGCCAGAATATAATAGAATAAAAATTACCAAATTTCAAGATGAAAAAAAACCTGTAAACCTAAAATTCTATACCTACGTAAATTATCACTCAAAAGAAGAGGCAAAATAAAGATGTTTGGTCAATAAAGCCCTAAGAGACATTACAACTAACAGATATTTACTAAAAAGAATAATAAAAGATGCAATTCGGAAGGAGGGAAAGTTAATTGAGATAGAAGGAACCAGAGGCCAGAAGGAATTGTGAACAAAGCCATTCAAATATACATAGGTAATCCAGTACAAGAATAAATTGCTTTAAATAACAGTGTCTGTATTAATAATGATTATTTGGGGGAATAAAGAAGTTTCAAAACAGAATTTAAAAAGTAGAAAAAAATGTAAAAATCTGAATAGGCCAAAATTCATGACGGTGTAGGAGCCAAGGGCAAGCTGCCCCAAGATGGGCCACTTTGGCATGAAGATTATGTTGAGTTAAAAAGCAATGAAGACTCAGGAAGTTCAGAAAAAGCTCTTTATATCCACCCTCAGTTGCCTAAAAATAATTTATATAGAGAACCTGCTCCAGAAAGAGAGCTATCACCATAGATAAGTACATTATGATATAAACATATATGGTAGACAAGGAGGAACCTAATAAGACCTGTTTGATCAAAGTCCTCTGTGTCTCATTGTTTCTTGGGGGCTCAGCCAACATTTGTTTACCAAACATTTACTCTTTTTCATCTTCTTGTGAAGTGCATTCCTTTCCTTTAAAGCCCCAGACCCCAAACCCCTTCTCCTTAGTTCAGAATGATATATGCTCCTCATTTTGTTTAATTGTGTTTGGAATTTCCATGTCTATGTGGGTTCCCCATATGTACTCTATTAAATTTTATTTTCTCATGTTAATCTGTCTTGTATCAATTTAATTCTTAGTCCAGCTAGAAGGACCTTGAAGGGGACAGGACAATAGGAATTGAATAAGTAGTTAAAAAAAAACTATCTCCTCCCCCAAACCAAAGTATTTGTAACTTTAAAAGCATTCATTTCCAAATATTCAAGAATCATATAATCTCTGTCTTGCCATCCTTTATAAACTGGTCTAAAGAATCTTATGTGAAAGAATGTTCACCAAATCTTGGTGAAGATAAAACTAGTACAAGAAAATTAAAACTTTAGGTCAATTTCAGGCTCTTGGGTGGTTCAGGCAGTTAAGTGTCTGACTCTCTATTTCGGCTCAGGTCATGATCTCAGGGTCATGAGATAGAGCACCCTCAGGCTTCATGCTGGGTGTGGAGCCTGTTTGAGATTCTCTCTCTTCCTCTCCCTCTGTCCCTCCCCAACTTGCACATGCATGTGTGCGCGCGCTCTCTCTCTCTCTCTCTCTCTCTCTCAAAAAAAAAAAACAAAACCCAACCAAAATAGTTTCGGTCAATTTCATTTGATTATAGACAGAAAAACACTGAATATATTATAAGCCAATCAAATTCAGTAAAATATATGTGCATGCAAAAATGTGTATATATAATCATATAAATTTTATGTGAGTTTGTGTGCATGTCTGTGTGTTATATTATACCATTAGAAGGCTTTACTCAGGAATGTAGCCATGGTTTAAATTGAGTAAACTATTTAACATAACTCATCATGTTAATATGTTAAAGGAGAGTAATCACAGAATCATCTGATTAAGGAGAGATAACACATTTTGTAAATTTCCACACCAATTCTAGATTTTTAAAAATACTGAGAAAACTAGGAATAGAAGGCAATCTTCTTAATATGATGAAGCATAACTTCCAAAAACCTTCAGCAAACATCATCCTTAATGATGAAATGTTTAAAGCCAAGCATAAGGAAAGGGCATGTACTGTCACTTTATATACACCACTGCACAGGAAGTCATAACCAGAACTGTAAGATGACAAAAAGAACCAAAATATGTAAGAATCTGGAAAGAAAGAGAGGGAGACAGACAGAAGTTCAGTATTCCCAAATACTATGATTGTTTATAGGAAAAACCCAAGGAAACTTATGCTATAAAACCATTAGAACTAAGGAGGATGAGACACCACCTCACGCCTGTCAGAATGGCTAAAATTAAGAACTTGGGAAACAACAGATGTTGGCGAGGATGCGGAGAAAGGGAAACCCTTTTGCACTGTTGGTGGGAATGCAAGCTGGTGCAGCCGCTCTGGAAAACAGTGTGGAGGTTCCTCAAAAAGTTAGAGCTACCCTGGGACTCAGCAATTGCAATACTAGGTATTTACCCAAATTTATCCAAAGGATACACAAATATTGATTCGAAGGGGCACATGCACCCTAGTGTTTATAGCAGCATTATCCACAATAGCCAAATTATGGAAAGAGCCCAAATGTCCATTGACTGATGAACGGATAAAGAAGTTGACTGATGAATGTGTATACACACACACACACACACACACACACACACACACATATATATATATATATATCAGCCGTCAAAAACAATAAAATCTTGCCATTTGCAATGATGTGGATGGAACTAGAATGTATTATATTAGCAAAATAAGTCAGTCAGAGAAAGACAAATATTATATGATTTCACTCATATGTGGAGTTTAAGAAACAAAACAGATGAACATAGGGGAAGGGAAGGAAAAATAAAATAAGATAAAAAGAGAGGGAGGCAAACCATAAGAGACTCTTAAATACAGAGAACAAACTGAGGGTTTCTGGAAGGGAGGTGGGTGGGGGATGGGCTAAATGGGCAAGGAGCATTTAAAGAGGGCACTTGTTGGGATGAGCCCTGGGTGTTATATGTAAGAGATGAAGCACTGGGTTCTACTCCTGAAACCAAGACTACACTATATGTTAACTAACTTGAATTTAAATAAAATCTTGGAAGAAAAAAAATACTTTAAAAAAATAACTGATTTTTTTTTAATGCCTATTTTTGAGAGAGAGGCAGACTGCAAGCGGGGGAGGGGCAGAGAGAGAGGGAGAGATGGAATCAGAAGCACAGAGCCTGATGCAGGGCTCAAACCCACGAACTGTGAGATCATGACTTGAGTCAGAGTCAGCCACTCAACCGACTAAGCCACCCAGGCGTCCCCTAATGGAGACATTCTAATGAAAAATTTAGAGACAAGAAAAATACAAGAAAAAAATAAATCACATTCTTACACAACACTAATGATTAGACAACATATTTTTTTTAAGAATACTATTTGCATATGATTTAAAAGTAACTATAAGATACCTAGGAAAAATTAATAGAAAGCATTCAAGTTCTTTGTGGAGAAACCTATAAAATGTTACTTGAAATAATAAAGTAAATTAAAAAAAAAGAAATATATACCATGCATACGGCTGGAAAGACTCATAATAAATATTCAAGTTCTCCATTAATGTCTAAATTCAATGCAATCCTAATCAAAATTACAATAAGAAAATTTTCATGGAATTTGAGAAGTTTATCTTAAAAATTAAATGGAAAAATGGAACTGCAAAGTGCCCAGAATAAGTAAGACAATTTTAAAAAATATTGTAAAGGGCTTTCTGTATTAGAGAGCAAGAATTATTATGAAACTGAAGGTATAGCACCTGACAGTACATTACACGGAACCACAGACAAATAGACCAAAGTATCACAGTATGGATACTAGAAACAAACACAAAATGTATGGAACCTTGATATGTAATAGATGTTGTACTATAAATCCAAGGGGAAATGATGGGGCATTTTAAATGGTGCCAGTACAATTGGCTGTTCACATGGAAAGAAAGAATACCCTACCTCAAATCATACACAAATATCAAGTCCGAACAGATTAAAGACCTACATGTAAAAATCAAATTATATAATTGGATGAAGTAAACAAAAGTGACGGGCATTATGTGTTTATTGGGGAAGGGTCTCTTTAAAAAGGCATACAGAAGTTCAAACCATGCTACAACATGGATGGACCTTGAAAATATGCACACTGGAGGAAACCAGTCACAAAATATGACATATATGATTTCCTTCATATGTGATGTCCAGAACAGGGAAATCTATAGTGACAGAAAGTTGATTAGTAATTGCTTATGGCTGATCATCCAAATCCTCATCTCACCAGCCATGAGCAATTACTAATCAACTTTTCCATATATATGACATATACTTTTAAAGGCAATGAAAACGTTCCAAAATTGGCTGTAGTGATGGTGGCACATAAGTGTGAATATACTGGAAACCACTGAATTTTACACATTGAATGGGTGAATTGTATGGCATGTGAATTATATCTTAAAGCTGTGAAATATAAGGTCAAATGGTAAATGAATAGGTTGAGATGCAGTGCTCGAAAGCACTGAAGTTGAAAAAAGTTGCATAGAATAGGGGTGCCCTGGTGGCTCAGTCGGTTAAGCATCTGACTTCAGCTCAGGTCATGATCTCACCATTCCTGAGTTCGAGCCCCGTGTCGGGCTTTGTGCTGATAGCTCAGAGCCTGGAGTCTGCTTCAGATTCTGTGTCTCCCTCTCTCTCTAGCCCTCTAGGGTTTGTTCTCTCTCTCTCCCTTTAAAAATACTTTTTATTTATTATTATTTTTTTTTAATTTTTTTTAACGTTCATTTATTTTTGAGACAGAGAGAGACACAGCATGAACGGGGGAGGGGCAGAGAGAGAGGGAGACACAGAATCGGAAGCAGGCTCCAGGTTCTGAGCCATCAGCCCAGAGCCCGACGCGGGGCTCGAACTCACAGACCGTGAGATCGTGACCTGAGCTGAAGTTGGGCGCCCAACCGACTGAGCCACCCAGGTGCCCCTAAAAATACTTTTTATTTATTTTTTTTTATTTTTTTTTTTTTAAATTTTTTTTTCAACGTTTATTTATTTTTGGGACAGAGAGAGACAGAGCACGAACGGGGGAGGGGCAGAGAGAGAGGGAGACACAGGATCGGAAACAGGCTCCAGGCTCCGAGCCATCAGCCCAGAGCCCGACGCGGGGCTCGAACTCACGGACCGCGAGATCGTGACCTGGCTGAAGTCGGACGCTTAACCGACTGCGTCACCCAGGCGCCCCTAAAAATACTTTTTAAAAAGTTGTGTAGAACAAAACAAAGTATAAACAAAGTGAAAGGACAAGCAACAGACTCAGAGAAGATACTTACAGTGCATATGACTAACAAAGGTACCCCCAAATTTCAGTTAAAACAACCCAAGGGAAAAAGGACAAAGTAGATGTATAGGTAAATGTCACTTGTGTATGAAAACTAAGCATACATAATGGTGCTTTATTACACTAGAAACCAGGCACATGCAAATTAATACTATAAATAAGACTAACAAAAATGAGAGTCTGACGATACCAAGTGTTGGCAGGATGTAGAAACGGGAATTCTCATGTAGTGCTGGCAGGAGTATAAATTTCTATAATAGTAGAGGAGAGGTTTTGGACAAGATCTAATAATGTTAAAGATGCACGCACCCAATAACATAATAATCACATTCCTTTAAAATTTTCATAGCACCCAAAAATCTAATAATCACATTCATTTAAAATTTTCATAGTATTGAATGAGATGTGCAATAATCTGGTATTGTTATTTATTAACAATGTAAAACTGGAGAGAACACACATTTCTATTAATAGAAGAATGGTTAAATACATGGTGGTTCCCTCAGACAGTGGAACAGTAATTATGTTGAAAGAACTATAGATGCACATATCACTTGCATTAATCCCAAGAACATAACATTAGATGTAAAAGGCAATTGGGGCTCCTGGGTGGCTCAGTCGGTTGAGCATCCACCTCTTGGTTTCGGCTCAGGTCATGATCTCATGGCTTGTGAGTTCAAGCCCCACATCGGTCTCTGTGCTGATGGTGTGGAGCCTGCTTGGAATTCTCATTCTCTCTCTCTCTCTCTCTCTCTCTCTCTCTCTCTCTCTCTCTGCCCCATCCCCCCTCAAAATAAATAAATACACTTTAAAAAGCCTACTGTTTTAAAAAAAAGAAAAAGGCAAGTAGTGAGAGGGCATAAAAAGTTTGACAGCATAGATGTGGAGGTTTAAACCATATAAAATATACTGTGTGTTGCTTATGGATGTATTAGGATGGGCTGAGTGGTGTTTGGTAAAAACAGCAAAGACAACAAAATAATCTCAGAAGTTTCAAGCACCAAAGGGTTATTTCTCACTCTTGCTGCATATCAGTTGAGGGTTGCCAAAGGGCTCTCCTCCACATCATCATTATTCTGGGGCTCAGGGAGATAAAACACCCACAATCTGGCAAACTGTAGTTTGCCATGAAAGATAAGGAGTGAGTGTCTGAGAGTCTCAGATGAACAATTAAATGATGTGGCCTCAAAATAATACGGCAGCTCAAATCATAGTTTATTGGCTAGAAGTAATCACGTGGCCCCATCCAACCACAAGGGGGCTGGGAAGCGTCATCCCGTTATTTGCTCAGAGTCCTAAGAGCTGCAGATGTTTGGTGAATAGAATTAACCACCAAGTGTGGGATGTGAAGACGCCAAACTCAGGACCCTACTAGGCAGTGTGGAACAAGAAGCAAATAAAGGACAGGTACAGAGATTCATTCCATCTTTAACGTTTCATTTTTTGAAAAAGTAAAGGGAAGCCTGAGTGAAATATAGTTGTTTTCAAATATAGATTTTTCAAAGGTGAATGGTACATAAGTACGTAGGTACATGAGTGTTCACTTTATCATTTTATGTAATTAACTAGATGATGGAGCGACTAAATATGATTGAAGATATGAGAGGTGTCTCGGTGGCTCAGTCGGTCGCGTGTCCGACTCTTGATTTCAGCTCCGGTCATGACTTCCTGGTTCATGGGTTCGGGCCCCATGTCTGTCTCTGTGCTGGGGGTGCGGAGCCTGCTTGCAATTCTTTCTCTCCCCCTGCCCCACTCGTGCTCTCTCTCTCTCTCTCTCTCAAAATAAATACACTTTAAAAAAATTTTAAAAAGATTGAAGATATGAGAAGAAAAAAATCAATTAACAGCTAGTTGTCATATTTAAGAAGAAAAGAGAGAAAATATTAGGAAAGAAAACGCTAAACTAACTTCTGGTATGGACATCATTAAAATAATTGTAAGAGGATATACTGTACAGTTCTAATGTTTTCTGAAACCTGATTGGAATGGATATTTTCTCGAAACATGTAAATTCTCTAAATGATTCTAACAGACAACAAGTAGAAATGAACTAATGATCATTAATCCATTTCTGAGAGAAATTGGTAAAGATATCAAAGAACTACATGTCCTTCTTCCTCAAATGGTCAGAGCCAGATGGTTTCACAGGTAATATTTTCCATATTTTGAAAAGTTAAAAATACCACTTTCATTTATTCAGTGAAGGCAGCCTTTGGAAGGCATGTGCTGTTTTATTCAGCCTTTGGAAGGCATGTGCTGTTTTACCTTTATTATTTTATGATATCTTCTGAAGAGGCTTGTTTGATTAATCGTATTATTAGGCCCATTTTATAAATGGCAAAACAAAGAAAAAGTAGCAGGGCCAGATTTTAAATCCATTTCTCTCTCTGGCGACAGAGATCACTCTTTTAGAATGCATATCCCTTCTTGAAAAGAAAACCGCAGGCCCAAAATGGCATTGCTTAGTCTACGTCCCCACACCAGGGCTTACTAAATAATCTAATTGCAGTTTTAGCCTTCCTCAGAAATGTAGTCCCTGTAGTCAGGAATTTTCTGATGGGCACCAACGATTCTGCCACCTTGGTCCTCTTCATCCCCCAAAGGACGATGAAGTAATCTTCATGGTGAGACCCCCTGCTCTTCCCCCTAAAGGAAAGCAACCTCGCCTGAAACAATACTTCTCTTTTGCTAATAACTTTCTTGCTCCACCTTTCTATAAGAATCTCCCATTTTCTACTTGTTAGATGGGGTGCTGCCCGATTCATTGTTTCATAAAACCAATTAGATCTTCAAATTTACTTTGTTGAATTTCGATTTTTAACACCCTATAACATCTATGCATTTTATATATATGCATCTATATTATGCATCTATCTATCTATCTATCTAGAGAGGAAGGAAATAACATGTTACCCTCTGTGTACCTTAGTTATTTTATTTGGCCCCATTTCCCACCTATTGTTTAACTTTTTAATTATCTTGTTTTGTTTGTTTTTTCCTTATTGTCAAGTGTATATAACAGACTCGTGACAACATTTTTTCCTTCAAATTTTTATTTAAATTCTAGTTCGTTAGCATACAGGTTAATATTGGTTTCAGCAGTAGAATTCAATGATTTATCATTTAAATACAACATCCAGTGCTCATCACAACAAGTGTCCTCCTTAATACCCATCACCCACCTACCCATCTCCCTCCATCAACCCATAGTTTGTTCTCTATCATTAAGTCTTGGGTGGTTTGTTTTCCTCTCTTCTCTTTCCCCTCCCCTTCCCATATGTTCATGTTTTGTTTCTTAAACTCCACATGAGTGAAATCATATGGTATTTGTCTTTCTCTGACTGACTTATTTCATGTATCATAATACATTCTAGCTCCATCCATGTCATTGTAAATGGCAAGATTTCATTCTTTTTGATAGCTGAGTAATATTCCATTGTATACATACACCACACCTTCTTCATCCATTCATCAGTCGATGGACATTTGGGCTCTTTCCATACTTTGGCTATTGTTGATAGCTTTGCTATAAACATTGGGGTGCACATGCCCCTTTGAATCACCATTTTTTTATCCTTTCAGTAAATACCTAGTAGTGCAATTGCTGGGTCATAGGGTAGTTCTATGTTTAATTTTTTGAGGAACCTCCATACCATTTTCCAGAGTGGTTGAAACAGTCTGCATTCCCACCAACAGTGTAAGAGAGTTCCTCTTTCCCCACATCCTCCCCAACACCTGTTGTTTCTTGTGTTGTTAATTTTAGACATTCTGACAGGTGTGAGGTGGTATCTCATTGTGGTTTTGATTTGTATTTCCCTGGTGATGAGTAATGTTGAGCCTCTTTTTATGTGTCTGTGTAATACTAATACCCAACATGAACCTGATGAAGATAGCAAATGAGAAGAAAACTAATGAAAAATATCCATTTACAAGTATTGATGCAAACATCTCAAATGAAATATTTGCTAATATAATCCAACAGCAGATCAACAGAATAATACATAATGATGAAGTGGGAGGCATTCTAGGAATGCAGAGTTCAGTAACAGGAATCTCATAGGAATTGCATAAATATGATTTATCATATTAATAAGTCAAAAAGAGGAAAAAATATGGATATCCTGTAGATGCCAATAAGGGAATGCATAAAATTAAACCTTCATTAAAACATGAATGCTTCCATAAAAGTATAATGTATGACCCAAATTAAAAGCCTTGTATTTTATTGTAAAAAAAAATTGAGGGAGACTAAATTTAATTCCAGGAACAAAATTAAGATGCTGGTTTCACCACTATTATATAAAGTTGTTTTAAAAGTGCTAGATTATGCATTTAGATAAGAGAAAAAAGTCAAATTTCACATATCTGACATGAAGATAAATGCAAAATTAATATACACTGATTATATCTTCTATTTATACCAACCAAAACCAAATTAAAATGTAATGGGAAAGACCCATTTACATAAGTAGTCAAAAATAAAATGAAAATAAAATATCAAGGAATACATTTAACAAGCAATGCAAAAGGACTAAATGAGTAAAGCTACCATATAAGACTTTACTGAGGGAAATGAAAAGGAAAAGACCTGAATAAAAGTAGAGAAACATAGAAAAGGCAGTAATTTAAAGATATCAGTTCTCCCTGTATCATAAAATGCTGATTAAAATAAGATATTTTTCACCCTTCAGATGCCTAACAACAACAAAAACGTATTACCAAAGAGGGAAGACTATGAAGAGACTTGCTGTTAGGAAGGGTGTAGGAGTGGGCACATTCATGAATAATATTGCAAGCGCAAGTTGTTCTGGCTTTTTGGAAGGCATTTAGCATTCATTGTGCTCTCTTAACAAATTAAATATATGAGTCAAATTAACAGCTCCATGTTTAATCATAAAAAATTTAAAATGTCAAAATTAATGCCAGGAACAGGAGCAGAATGCTTACTATTATAAAATTATTTTGAAAGTATGAGGCACTTATGCAATGGAAATATATAGACAGAACGATGCAATAAAATAGAGCACTTAGACATATATATATATAATCATATACCATAATTAGGAATATAATACAAGCAGCATTTTAAATCTTTGGGGAAAAGATGGACTAATCAATAAATCATTTGGGGGAAATGGATTATCTCCTGAGAATAGCAATAGTAATTAGACTAAGTCCAGCTAATATTAATTATGCACTTACTATGTACCAAGTTTTGTTCTGAATTCTTTGAACGGATTCTTTCATTTTCACCACACGCTTATGACTCAGGGAGTATGTTCCCTCCCTTTTTACAGATGAAGAAACAGACTTTAAGAGGTTAAGTGATTTTCTCAAGGTTACTCGGCTATTAGGTGGTAGAGGCCAGATATAAGTCTTTCTTTTCTATTTTTAATTTTTTTAATGTTTATTTTTTTTTGAGAGAGAGAGAGAGAGAGAGCAGGGGAGGGGCAGAGAGAGAGGAAGACATAGAATCTGAAGCAAGCTTCAGGCTCTGAACTGTCAGCACAGAGCCTGATGTGGGGCTCCAACCCATGAACCACGAACCCAACTGGGAGATCATGACCTGAGCTCAAGTCAGACGCTTAATCCACTGAGCCACCCAGGTGTCCCAGATACAAGTCTTTCTTATCATAGACCCTAAGCACTAGCTGCTAAGCTTGATTACTACCTCACTCCAAAGCCCTCAGATAAATTCCAGATAGATCCAATATTTAAATGTTAAAAATCAAACCACTGTAGAAAAAAGATTTATAAATGCTTTTTTGTGATCTTGATGTGGGAGACAACTTTCTAAGCCTCACTGGTACGTAGAAGCCACAAAAATTTGGTAAGTATGATCATATAAAAATGTATAGCTTCTTTTTAGCTAAAAATACCATAATGAAAGTTAAAAGACAATCTGGGAGGAAGTATTTGTAATACATTTAACAGACTAATTTCCTTAATATTCACAGAGCTTGTATAAATCAAAACTGAAGGGGCGCCTGGGTGGCGCAGTCGGTTAAGCGTCCGACTTCAGCCAGGTCACGATCTCGCGGTCCGTGAGTTCGAGCCCCGCGTCAGGCTCTGGGCTGATGGCTCGGAGCCTGGAGCCTGTTTCCGATTCTGTGTTTCCCTCTCTCTCTGCCCCTCCCCGGTTCATGCTCTGTCTCTCTCTGTCCCAAAAATAAATAAAAACGTTGAAAAAAAAATTAAAAAAAAATGACAAGATGCTCACCTTCACTAGTTATCCAAAATGTAAATTAAAATATTTCCCTTCTTTAGGTTGATCATGAAGAAAAGTATTAACAAAGATGAGAGAACACAAGGAAACCCACAGTCAGGAAAGGATGTGGGCGTATCAGGGGCAGTGACGGTGAGAGAGCAATTTATTTCTGCCTTTTTGGAAGTACAATTAGTTACATGCCTAAAATTTTTTTAAATTAAATATTCTTCGGCTCTGTAGATCTTCGATTGATACCTTCTAACATGACAGCAAAAAAGAAAATGCATAAAGGTGTATTGCACAAGCATGATTCCTGCAGCACTGTTTTTAATAGGGGCCAATTGGTAAGAATCAACCTAAACGTTGACCAACTGAACATGGGCATGAATGAATCCCATTCATGGGATGGGCATGAAAAGGGATCCACAATACATTGATGAGTGGAAGAGTAAGAAACAAAATAGGACACATGGTATGACCTTATCTGTGTAAAAGTGTGTGCAGCTGTGTGTGCTTACACGTGCACATACATAAATGTATGACTTAAGAAGTCTTGGCCTCATTAAAGGCTATTTCCACAGGATGTCTCATTCAAAAACACCAACGGTCTATCATCTGAAATATTCAAAAAGCAACTTTACTCTTTATTTCCTCTTCTTGAAAAGTGCCACGGTAGAGAATATATTCATAATGCGTGGCAAAATTCATTAAGCACTCTCTCCTTCTCTTTGTCTCTGTCTCCCTCTAGGCCTCCAATGCTTTTTCAATTCCTATCATCGGAAGTACAGCTATAGAAATCTCTGGTGCATGTTACCAGTTTAACGGCCACAGCCAGAGAGAGAGACAAAGAGACAAAGAGTGTGTGTAGATGCTCTCCCCAAATTTTCGGGAACCACGCTCACCCTGAATTAAAATGGCAGCTCCTCTATTACTCGGATAGAGGAGATAAAGGGATAGGGCAGGGGAGGGGAGGGAAATTCATAGAAAAAAAGGGCCCCAGGCAGATAAAACTATAAAGGTAACTACAAAGATAAATATATATTCTTAACCAAAGCTTCTGGGTCATTTTCCAAGATAAATAGGTTAATTTGTGTGCATTGCAAGATTTCCCGTTTTATAATGTTCTTAGTACAAGAATTCATTCTATATCGTTAGAAAAAAGTTTCTAGAGCTTTCCCGTGAGCCCTTCCTATATGCACCATAAAGATCCATGGTATGTCAAAGATCTGTGACTTCATATAGAATTGCTTGAATTGCATGCAGACATCTCTACATGCTTTTAAATAAGACCAGAATTTCTCAACCTTGGCATTATTGACAAATTGGGCGGGGTGATTCCCTTTCCTGGGTGCAGGTGGGAAAGCTGACCTGTGCACTGCAGAATTGTTGTAGCATCTCTGGCTTCTAGCCATTAAATGCCAGGAGGACTTTCCACTCTCCCTACCCATTCCCTCATCCCCCAGATTGCGACAATCAAAAATATGTTCAGACGTTGCCAATTGCGCCATAGGGACCAAAACCGCACTTCACTGAAAACCACAGGAATTGACACAGATCTACGGAAACAGAAGATTGAATACAGATATAAACACACACACACACACACACACACACACACATATTTACACCTATGTGTACATCTTTTTGTATCATGATAAATTTTGTTTCTAATTTGCAAAATAACAGAAGTGGATCAGGTCAAAAGTAAGCACCTGAAAAAGCTAAAGCTTATACAATAAATACACATTTATTTCTAAAATTCGTGAAAGGCTGATCAGATCAAAAGAATCATGAGAAATGTCATTACAACCAAAATGACACTGATAAAAATGCAATATAGAATTGAAAAATGCTATCAGGGGTGAGGAACTGGCAGAGTTGAGCCAAAATCTAATTAGAAGTATTCTACCGGGAAAACGGAGGGATACTCAAATTTATTTTTTAATCATTTTGTTGTTTCTGTCTTTCTTCGAGGCAGAATATGCTTAAGCTTATACTGGGATTGTTTCTGTATAATTCTAGACTGATGGAATGAATCAGAGAATTGCAGCAACTCCCCGGTGAATTCACCATCTGCCCATGCCCTCTGAATATTTTCTATGACTGAAATCCCTGAACAAGTGAAGTTGAAGGCATTGCTGAGCAGAAAGAAATAATGAGAATATAAAATAAAGAGAACACACAAACATCAAACTTGCTGATTTAGAAGCCCACACTGCAAACTTGCTTTGGGGAAATTTATCAGTGTGCCCAAAGAACTTCCTCTTGCTTTCAGAAGAACTTCTTACTGTGATGAATAGCTTTGGTAACACACTGGTATCAGACTCATCTTAGGCACTAAGAATTTAACAACACCCCACCCCACCCCCACCCCACAAAAAGGAAAGAAAGGTCCATTGGCAGAGCTGGCCAGGTCATCCATATGGAAAGCTAACAGTACACAGACACAATGTTAACTCTTAGTTCCAATGCTGAGCTTGACAGTGATTTCCAGGACACCTTCCAGTTTTCACTTCCTCTACTTTTCAGTTGTAGAATCTAATCAAATATATCTAACAGGCTGTCTGGCCATCTACTCTCTGCAGAAATTCATGAGAACCTTTCATACCCCTCTCCCTGCCATAGTTGGCAAAATATTGTCTTGTAGGCAATTAGTCTCATTGTGCATTTCAAAAAAGCAATGTTTTTTTAATGTTTATTTATTTATTTTGAGAGAGAGAGAGCGTGCGTGCAAGGGAGGGGCGGACAGAGAGGAAGACAAAGAATCCTAAGCAGGTTTCACAGGGCCAGTGCAGAGCCCAAGGTGAGGCTTGATCTCATGGACCATGAGATCATGACTTAAGCCAAGATCAAGACTCTGACGCTTCACCAACTGAGCCACCCAGGTGCTCCCATAAAGCAATGTTTCGGGCAACTTAAAAAGGAATCCAAAGTACATTTTGATGCATGTCAATAAACTAGCTGCATTGGTATGAGTGCATATACAATTAATTCATATAAGATACATTAAAAGTGGAACAAAGAGACAAGAATAACATTTCATACCTATATTAATTGTTACGTAACTTTTATTCATTTAAGATTCTCGCTGTTTCTATCATGTTGATGTAAGTCAGTGCTGTTCTTAATAAACTGCAACCAAAACCTGGCCCATGTTTCTCTAAATTCTCAGCTTTATCCAGATTTTAGAAAAACTGAAGCACATAAATAAACTGCCTCACTAGAGACACGTCTTTAGGCATGTGTCAAATATAGTTCTTGATATATTGGTTCAAACAGGAAAGGGAAGAGTTGACACAAAATCCTTTATTGCTGCATAGACCAGGGGTCAGCAGACTAAGTCCCCTGGGCCAAAACCAAGCCGTCATCTGTTTTGTAAAAAGAGTTTTATTGGAATGCAGTCATGCCTGTTCATTTACATATTGTCTACAGCTGTTTTTGTGTTGTAAAGGCAGAATTGAATAGTTGTGACAGGGAAATCGTGCCCTGCAAAATCTAGTTGCTATCTGGCCCTTTGCAGAAAATGATTGCCAATTCCTGGCATAGATTAGCAAAGGGAAAGGATTGTAGAAATAATCCAATCTTCTTATTTTATGGAGGGGAAAAAACTGAGGCCTAGAGGGAGTACATGGTTTGCCCAGAGTCACACACTAGTTACTAGAAAACAGGTTTTTTGATGTCCTTTGGGAGAAATGGATACTGCCTCCAAGAATTATAACTAAGGTCCACAGTTATCCAGAGTTTATATTTCAGCCTATAAGATATCACGACGCTTTTGGCTTTTAGATAGAAGAGTGAAAAGACAAATCTGTGAGCTAAAATGCCTTTGCTTTTTCCTGGAGATTAGATGAGAGAGTGTATGTATGTGTGTAGCCAGCACCTGACTCAAATTAATTTCCTTTCTACTTTCATTTTTCTACACGAGCAAACTGAAATCCGCTGGGTATAGTAGCTTGTTTTGAGGCCATACCTGCAATGAGGATTAAAGAAAGAATTCACCCTTTGAATTTAGAATTCTAGTCTTCATTCTATAATGACAAATGAACAATTCAAATATAGAACACCAGAACCTAGGAATCAGTTGGGGTAAATGTTTCTTTGCCTCTGCTTGTGTTTTGAAATAACAAGAGAATAATCATTGTTCCTTCATTGCACTTTCCCAACTAGTGTAAAATGCTTCCAAAGGCTATCAAATGCAGTTTTACTTCCAAGTAGGCACCAGCAGCTGCTTATTAATAGTTCCTTAACGGGGAGTATGAAAACTAATCTCCCACTTGCGCTGCCACGGCCTTGTGTCAAGAGAGAACAAGAACGAGAGACGTACCCACATGACTGCCAAATGGGATGACCATCCACCTTCCTGTGCTCTGTACCGCTGTGTTTCTAAACAAAATAAACTATCCGTCTGGAAACAATAATGAGGGGAAGTTCAAGAGAAACAAATGGCTTAAACAAGACAAACAAAACGAATCATACGCGGAAATAAGAAAGAAATGATTTCTTCCTCCATTTCCATGGCTCGATCCAAGGCTCGATCCCTTCTAATTGAATATGCTTCACGGTGTAATTTTGGGCATTTTAGAATGATGAGTTATGTTGCACAAATGTGGATGATGGCTTGTATGAGAAAGGCAAGAAAACCAGCAAAGATAATACTGCAAATATCCAGTTGAAAAATAATGATGTGCTGGATTAAATAAAAATGAAGATAGAAAGGAATACCCTGTCTGAAGATATTAACTGAGTGAGAAGCTTAAATCCTTTCTAGAATTGTATCGGTTTCCTATTGCTGCTGTAACAAATTACCACAAACTGAGTGTCTTAAAATAACAGAAATTTATTATCTTAAAATTCTGAAGTTCAGAAGTCCTAAACGGATGTCTAAAATCAAGGTATACAAGGCTGCATTCCTTTTGGAGGCTCAAGGACAGAATCCATTTCTTTGGCTTTTCCACCTTCTAAAGGCCACCCACATTCCCTTGTCCTATGGCCCCATTTCTCCATTTTCAATGCCAGCAATTTTGGACCAAGGCCTCTCACACTAGTACCTCTCTGCATCTCTTTTATTCTTCCTCAGTTTTTTCACTTTTAAGGATCCTTTTGATTACATTGGGCTGACCCAGATAATCTCCCTATCTTCTGATTAGCAATCTTCATTCTATATGAACCTCAATTCCTCTTTGCCTTGTAATGTAACATATTTATGGATTGCAGGGATTAAGACCTAGGCATCTGCAGGGGGTCATTGTTCTACCTGCCACTTCTTGAATTCTTCCTTGAACAACTGAGATGTATTGTGGTTTAAAATATACATCTCATGCTAAGGAAAATCCACAGTCTTTACAATGTCCCATAAGGCTCTCTATGTAGTTAAAAACTATGGCCCTGGAGATAGAGTTGGATTTGAATAATGGTTTTGCCATTTAATAGTTTTGTAAACTCATAAAAAATATATCTCCTAGCCTCAGTTTCCTCATCTTCAAAACGTGGAAAGCAGTTATAGCCAACAAATAGGGTTACGGTGAAGACCGAATAAGATGATGATGATAAAGGGTTTAGCACAGTGCCTGGCTCAGTAAATGTTAGTTACCACTTAATAAGGAATAGAAATACAGGTGAAGGGTAGTTGTATTTTAATTTGGGACATATTGATAGGAGTTGCTTGAAAAACATCTGTTATAGACTGAATGTGCCCCCCCATTCATATGTTGAAGTCCCGACTTTCAATGTGTTGGTATTTGGGGGGGTAGGACCTTAGAAAGTTATTAGGTTTCCATAGGGACCTGAAGGTGGGGTTTTCATGACGGGATGAATGTCTTTAAGATTTTTTTTTCAATGTTTATTTATTTTGAGAGAGAGAGAGAGCACACATGCACGCACGTACATGAGCTGGGGAGGGGCAGAGAGAGGGAGACACAGAATCCAAAGCAGGCTCCAGGCTGTGAGCTGTCAGAACAGAGCCCGATGCGGGACTCGAACCCACAAACTGTGAGATCATGACCTGACCCAAAGTCAGACGCTTAACCAACTGAGCCACCCGGCGCCCTGCATGAGTGTCTTTATGAGAAGAGACTGGAGACTGGAGAGCTAGCTCTCTCTTTCTCTGCCACGTGAAGATACAGCAAAAAGGTGACATCTGCAAGCCAGGGAAAGAGCTGTCAACAGAACATAACTGTGCTGGCACCCTGATCTCAGACTTCCCAGCCTCCAAAACTGTGAGAAATAAATGTTGGTTAAGCCAGAGGGCATTTGTTGGGATGAGCACTGGATGTTGTATGGAAACCAATTTGACAATAAATTATATTTTAAAAAATGTTGGTTAAGCCACCTAGTCTATGGGATTTTGTTACAGCAGCCTGGGCATTCACCCTTGGAATTCAGAATTCACCACTGGAAATCAGCATCCATATTTATCCCCCTAGTTTTGTTTTTTCCCACTCTCCTAAAGGACCATTTCATATTTTCCCTTCTTCCCTCAAACTTGTAACACCTCCTAGCTTTTGCTCACACTCTGCAAAATATATAAGCAATTAGAATTTCCCAAAGCTCCCACTTCTCCATCTACACACCTACCTGTACCCGCGGTCATGTATTTCACTTTCTTTCTTGTTGCTATGGTTGACCGCCCATGCTCTTAAGTCCCAATCCTCCCCCACTTGTGCACTAGGTTCCAACTTTTTTTGCCCACTGGAGCAATTTCCCCTCTCTCCTCTGCATCTTCAAGCCCTCTCCACCTCGTAGACCATTGCCTTCAGCATATAAACATTTCAATATTGCTCTCAGTATAAAAAAGCTCTCTTTACCCCATGTTACTCTTCAACTACTGCCCCATTTTATCTTTCCCTTCATAGCAAAGCTCCTTGAAACAGCTCTCTACATTCCTTATCTGAAATTTATCTCCTCTTCTTTTTTCTGGAACTATTCATATAAGCTTTTTACCCCAGCACTCCACTGAAGCTGCTCTTACCCTAGATTGCCAAATGACGTTCACATCGCTAAGTCCAGGGATCGCTTCTGACTTCGTCTTCTTTGACCCATCAGCAGGATTTGACACAGCTGATCACTTCTGATTCTGAAGTACTGTCCTTATTTGACTTCTAGGAAATCACACTCATTTTGTTTTCTCTATATGTTTAGCCAATTTTTGCCATTCTCCTTTGCTTGTTCTTCCTCATAGTTTGACCTCTAAATATTGGAACATACCAGATTTCAGTCCTTCTAGGATTTTGCTAGTCTGTCTACTTTCACTCACATGGCGACATGATCTTATTTTTTTAATTAAAAAAAATTTTTAATGTTTATTTATTTTTGAGAGAGAGAGAGACAGAGTATGAGTGGGGGAGGGGCAGAGAGAGAGGGAGACACAGAATCAGAAGCAGGCTCCAGGCTCTGAGCTGTCAACAGAGCCCAATGTGGAGCTCGAACTCACGAACAGTGAGATCATGACCTGAGCCAGAGTCAGACGCTTAACCGACTGACCCACCCAGGCGCCCCTCCAGTCACATGATTTTAGATATCTATATGCTGATGCCTCACAGATTTATATCCGAAAATGTGAATTGAGCTGCACACTTTTATATCCGAATACTTCACATCAGCACTTGGAGGTGGTGATCTTAAAATACAGGGATGCAAAACAGCTTCTGAAATCTCCTCCAAACTTCCTCCCATAGTCCGCCCTGTCTCAGCAAATGGCAACACCACTTATTTTGTTGCTCAGGCCCCAACCCTTAGAGTCATCCCTGATTTCGCTCCTAACTTCAAAACATACATTTAATCCAGCAGCCCTGTGGATTCTAACTTCAACACATACCCAGAATCTGACAATTTCTCACTATCTTCCCTCCTACCACCCTGGTCCCAACCATCAGCATCTATTTCTTGAATCATTGCCGGGAGCCTCCTAACTGGCCTGTATACCTCCATCCTATAGTCTCTTCTCAGTATGAAAGCTGCAGTGACCCTGTTAGATTCCACTAAATCACAAGTTACGTCCTGTTGTTTCCTCTTCTGAAAATCCCCTCAGTGCCCTCCCGCCTCACAATGGATACAATCCACACTGCAATGGCCCAAAGGTTCTTGGGCAGTGGTGTGCTGGCAGTGCGAGCAACTGGTTCTATATAAAAAGTATGTATGAAATCAAAACCACACTCAGATACCACCTCACGCCAGTCAGAGTGGCTAAAATGAACAAATCAGGAAAAAACAGATGCTGGCGAGGATGTGGAGAAATGGGAACCCTCTTGCACTGTTGGTGGGAATCCAGACTGGGGCGGCCACTCTGGAAAACAGTGTGGAGGTTCCTCAAAATATTAAAAATAGATCTACTCTATGACCCAGCAAAAGCACTGCTAGGAATTTACCCAGGGGATACAGGACTGCTGATGCATAGGGGCACTTGCACCCCAAAGTTTATGGCAGCGCTTTCAACAATAGCCAAATTATGGACAGAGCCTAAATGTCCATCAACTGTTGAATGGATAAAGAAATTGTGGTTTATATACACAATGGAATACGATGTGGCAATGAGAAAGAATGAAATATGGCCTTTTGTAGCAATGTGGATGGAACTGGAGAGTGTTATGCAAAGTGAAGTAAGTCATACAGAGAAAGACAGATACCATATGTTTTCACTCCTGTGTGGATCCTGAGAAACTTAACAGAAGACCATGGGAGAGGGGAAGGAAAAAAAAAAAAAGTTAGAGAGGGAGGGGGCCAAAACATAAGAGACTCTGAAAAACTGAGAACAAACTGAGGGTTTATGGTGGGGGTGGGAGGGCAGGGAGGGTTGGTGATGGGTATTGAGGAGGGCACCTGTGGGGATGAGCACTGGGTGTTGTGAGGAAGCCAATTTGACAATAAAGTTCATATTATAAATAAATAAATAAATGAATAAATAAATAAATAAAAAGTATGTATGTGTATACACAGACACACACACTACACATTGTGTATTTAAATTTCTGTTCACAAAAATATGCAATAAAAAAATAAAAGACAAACTACAAAACACCCATGCAACACATATGATAAATGGCCAATTTCCTTAATATATATAAAGAGCTCTTAAAAATAAAATAAGCAAATGAAAGGACCATAATAGAAAATATCTTAGGATGACATACAAAACATTTAATAAAGAGATTCTAATAGTTATAAACATATGAAATTAATTTCAATCTAATAAGATGTCATATTCTACCTATCAAATATCAAATATAAAAGTTTCAAACATCCAATGTTGTCAAGGGTGTGAGAAATTAGGACTTCTGTTTCATTTTTGGTATAATAGATAATTTGGCAAGTTCCATCCAAACTTTAAGTGAATATAATCTTTTATCAAATGGTTCTACTTTTATTTGTTTTAAATGTTCAATTTTTTATTTTCAGAGAGAGATCAAGTGGGAGAGGAGCAGAGGGAGAGGGAGACAGAATCCCAAGCAGGTTCCATGCCATCAGTGCAGAGCCCGACATAGGGCTCAAACCCATGAACCGTGAGATCGTGACCTGAGCCTAAGCCAAGAGTCGGATGCCTAACCAACTGAGGCACCCAGGCACCCCAAAAATTATTCTGCTTTTAAAGCTATACTCAGATATATTCACAGATGTACAGAAAGATATACCTACAGTGATGTTCACAGTGGCATTATTTATGACCTCAAATACACAGATATCACCCAAACATCCATCTATGGCAAATTGGCTAACTGATTTCCATTATACCTGCAAGATGAAGTGAAATGCCTCCATTTAAATTAATACAGTAGATCTTCGTGTGCTAAGATGGGTTGATCTCGAACTGAATTAAGTTTAAGAATCAAGATGCTATACTGTACATAGTATTTTCCCTTTGGTATGGGCTAAATTGTGTCCCCTCAAAGTTCATATGTTGAAGTTCTAACCCCCCAGTACCTGAGAATATGACTGTATTTGGAGACAGTATCTTTAAAGGGGCAATTAAAGTAAAATGAGGTCATTGGGGTGGGTCCTTCTAACAAGAGATTAGGTTACAGACAGCACACAGAGAGAAGGGCATGGGAACTTATAGTCAGAAGGTGGTAATCCACATGCCAAGGAGTGAGGCCTCAGAAGAAACCAACCCAGTTAGCACTTTGATCTGAACTTCTAGCTCCCATAAATGTGAGAAAATAAAGGTTTATATTTTATGCCACTCACTCTGTAGTATTTTGTTATGACAGCCCTAGAAAACTAATAGAGGTATAAAAAAAAGAGTGTGTGTGTGTGTGTGTGTGTGTGTGTGTGTGTGTGTGTGTGAAGTATGAGCATGGAAAGTTTCTGCAAGGGTACACAGTAAACTGTTGGTAATTGTAAAATTTAGATGGTCCATATCAACCTAAAATCGTCAGGAGGCAATAACTAAGCAAGAGCATTTATTTGGGATCAAAGGACTGCAATGCGGGGTACAAAGATTTGGATAGAAACCCAAATAGCGTCCCACTAGGGAGCAAAAGTCAGGGGTTTTTCAGGCAAAAAGGGAATGCTTGTATATGTTGTTTACAAAGAATTTTTGATTGGTGTTGGAGGCAAAAAGCTAATCTGGACCGAATATAATTGGTTGCTAAGGCTGTCACTAAGCACAGTCTGTTACTGTAGCAAGTTGCAGGTGTTTGGGCTGAGACCTCGGAAGATTTGCTCTTTGGACCAGTTCAAAAGTTCATGGTCCCACCGGTAGGATGCGAATAAGGCCATCTCCTTAATGGCCTCCTGGCTCCATCTTAAAACCCCTTGACATTGGTGACCCCATTTCATTTCACGGTGAGGACAGAGTTCTGTTTGGGGATAGAGACTAATTTCGTACTGTTTGCCATTTTTACCATATGTATATGTCGTTCTTATACATTTTTAAAAATCACTGAAAAAAGATCGACAAGCCACTAGAAATTAAAGCTCATGACGAGGCTATTGACAAGAGAGGAAGTGAAAAGAATCACTGACCATTGAAAGAAAAAAGAAAGCCTACTAATAGTCAAAGGTACAAATAAAAACGTATTGCCGTATTTTGTCCACCAAAATGACAACTTTTAAAACACCAACACAAAGTGAATGTAGGGGTGTGGCAGTGAAAATCTTGCGCTCTGTAATGAAAAAGGCTGAAGGTCTGTTAACTGCTTGCTGAGAAAGTTGTTTGCTGAGCCTTCAGCCTCCACATCTGTAAATAAGGACAAGAGTCCCTGCCTCACTGACTTATTGTGAGTAATAAATGAGAAAAAAACATGTATAGTGACTGGCTCACAGTAAAGTGTTAATATCAACTCTATTAGCTTGCGATGATAATGATGCAGAGACAGTGGTACTTTTGACTACTGCCATTGAGAGTATAGGTTCACAGAATCTTTTTAGATAGCGACGGGTAATATTTTTCAAGAGCTTGATTTAGTAATTTCACTTATGGCAACTTATTATAAGGAGATAATCAGCTATGCACAAAGATTTATGCATGATATTGCTAATAATAGCATTATCTATAAGCCCCAAAACATGGCAACAATCTAAATGCCATGCGGATGAGACTGGTCAAATAAGATAAGTCATATTCATATAATCAAATTCTATGCAGTTATTATAAACCATATTTTCAGAGAATATTTCATGGCATGGGGAAGTTATCAAAAAATAATGTAAATTACCCAAAGTAGATACAAAGTTCCACATATGGAACAAAGTAGTTCCAAAGTTCCACCATGACTGTCCTTTTGTTTAAAAACAAGATAACAAAATAATAAAATAAAATAAAATGTTAGCACTGGCTATATTTGGGTGGTAGAGCTATAGGTGATTTTTAGTTCTTTGTCTATATTTTTTCAAATGCTTCTAAAAAGAATGCATATTACTTTCTTGCCATAATCAGGTTTTTAACTTGATATTCAATATAACATACATACAGACAAGTTAACACACGATGAGCATTATCTTGATTAATTTTCACAAACTGATTGCACCCTGTGTTACCGGCACCATAATCAAGAATTGAATATCACTCATTAACCTCCCCTCACCCTCCACCCAGGATTACCATTTTCCTGACTTCTAACAGCTTATATTCATTTTGCCTGTTTTTACATTTTACACGAATGGAATCATACAGAAGGTATGCTTTTGTGTTTGACTTCTTTTGCTCAACAATTTAAATTCGATGTTTTATTTATGTTCCACTACCCAAAAAAGAAAAATTCCAGTTGAATATAGCAATTTACTCTTCTTGTGTGATGCAATGACCTTTGTAAATCAGTAGCTCACCCCACAGCTATTCTTTCTGAAATGTCAGGATTGTGTAGTTTCTGGTCAACACTTCTCCAGAGAATTATGAGCTGATAAATTAAAATAATAAAAATGATAGTGAAATAATAATAGTAATACTAACTAAGTCATGAAGTCTTAAAGAAGAAAAGGACAGTCTATGGAAATATATTTTAAACTTATGGATTAGAGTCTAAGTGAAGATAATTTGGTTGAGAATAAATTAATAAATTTTATTTTGTAGCTACAATGTGCATGCACTTATTATGTGCTAGGGATTTCACATATGGTGCATTATCTAACCTTTACAATAAGCCTAGGTAGTAGATTGTTATGGTCGTACAGATATGAAAACTGGGGCTCTCTGAGGTTTTCTGCTCCAGACTTCTCAGATAATTAATGGAGGTCCAGTATTGTAACCAAAGTTTGTCTGATTTCTTTTTTCTTTTTTACAATTTATTTATTTTTGAGAGAGAGACACAGAGAGACAGAGCATGAGTGAGGTAGGGGCAGAGACAGAGGGAGACACAGAATGCGAGGCAGGCTCCAGGCTCTGAGCTGTCAGCACAGAGTCGGATGCGGGGCTTGAACCCACGAACCATGAGATCATGACCTGAGCTAAAGTCGGATGCTTAACCGACTAAGCCACCCAGGCACCCCTGTTTTTATTGTTTTTAACGTTTATTTATTTTTGAGAGAGAGAGAGTGAGCAAGAGAGCGTGTGCATGAGTGGCGGGAGGGGCAGAGAAAGAGGGAAGGAGAGAGGATCCCAAGCAGGGTCTTCACTGTCAGCACAGAGCCCAACGGAGGGCTCAAACTCACGAACTGTGAGATCATGAACTGAGCCCAAGTCGGACGCTCAACTGACTGTGAGCTACTCAGGGGCCCCTAGGTTTGTCTGATTTCAAAGCAGGTCTCTTTCTACTGTGATGCGTACTGGTAGGTATGTCAGGAAACTGTTTTTGTTTCACTTCCTTTTGATTCCCATGGCAGCATCTGATTTTAATTCAGGCTGGGTATAGCCCAGAGAACTCTTAGCAGTAAGAAAGGACAAATCGCCGTAAGGCCTGTTTACCCCTTGTCTTCCTTGCACCACAATTATATATCCATTAGTACTGAGAATGCAGTGTGAACTTCTTAAGCAGCCTGAATTTAATGGAAAATGAAAGCATAGGTTTTTCAGCTAGATGCGGGAAAAGACAAGGAGGGAGGGAGGGAGAGAGAGAGAAGAAACAATGAGTGAACAATGTTCAAAATTATTCAAGGACTCCTCATTTCATCAGAAACCCCCTGTAGTGCTCATCACTTTTAATGCTCAACAGATAACACACCATTTCCATTTTGTCATGATAGCTAACGATCTGTCCTTGACATATGGTCTCCTAAGTGCGAAACGATGCTTGCCTATCTAACGCTGGGAAACAGTATCAGCCTACTGTATTCAAACACTATATTGTCACCGGTAAAAACACACCCATTGTCTTAGGAAGACAGCACAGCTTGTTTGCAATACCCTATTCATTACATTAATAGGTAATACAATTTTTTTTGAAAATGTGGGAGATTTCATCTCTTTCTGATGAGCTTTACAATATGCAATAAAATGAGTTGGGCAGTTACAGGCTAGATCATTACAGGATAGATCAGAGCTCTCTAAGCAGGGGAACCCACATATGTATCCTAGGCGAGCAAACATGAAAACTAGAAACCTAGCGCAGTGTTTCCCAAAGTTTGTTTCAGGGACCCCTGCATCAGAATCACTAGGCACGCCGGGTAAACATCCATAGTTCTGAACTGTGAAACTATAACGCTGTATAAGTGAGACGAAGGACCCTCCATGATTGAGAAGCTGTTCAAAGTCTACAGCAGAGTTTCTCAACCTTGGCACTACTGACATTCTGGCCTAATAATTCTTTGTTGTGGGGAGCTATCCTCTGCATTATAAGAAGTTCGGCATCATTCATGGCTTCTGTTCATTAGGTACCAGTGGCAAAGTCCCTTCCCCTGCCCCGTGCTGCGATCAAAAATGTCCTGGGGGCGGCAAATTTGTCCTCAGTTGATAACCACGTCTTAAGAGCAAGGATTCCTAGCATTAGGCAATGAAAACAGTCAGGGGAGGTGATTAATGAAATTATGAGCTTTCTCTGCATATTGAATACGTATACCCAGGCAACTCTCAATGAAGTATAGTTGGAGAGGGAAAGTGTTCCAGATAAAATGAAGGCAAGTGTACTATCTATTCCAATATTCAGCAAATATTTATTGTGCTCCTCTTAGAAGCCCACCTTCTTTCCTAAATGGTTTTATAATTTCCAAGGTTTGGCCCTTGAAGGACCACCTGATGGGAGGGTAGAAAGTAAGGGCTACACTGCAGGTGACCCTTTGGTGCTGCTGTCTTAACCTCATGGCTCTCTAATGAACTGTCCCAATTTCAAGACAAGTTCATGCCTAGTCAGACAGAATTATTAACTGACCATTCTGCTGGCACATGCCCCAACTCCAGGCAGACCCAGGCACTAAGAGAGTTGGACTTTGGGTAGAGTGAGGATTAAATGCGCTCATACCTTTAAAGTGATGAGCACAGTGCCTGGCTCATAGTCAGTGCTCAGGAAACTCTGGCTATTGTTGAATTATTCAAGAGGTGGTGCCTGTGAGCTTTCTTCTGTTATTCACTGTAGTAGGCTATGGCCAGGGCAGGCACGCTGAACTGCTGAGTAGGCCTTCTGGCAACGAAAGTAACAAAACAAATGAGTCTGTAATGGACTCAATAAGAACTTCCATACATAGTTAATTGCATAGACCCCCTGAATGCTGAAGTGTTCCTCTCTCTATGCCTGCCAGCCAAAAGCTTAATCACTATAAAAAGCAGTTGACGTGACAGTCTAGATGGCATGGTGGTCTTGGCGGCCTGTAAGAAATGAAGAATCAAACTCTGTCTGATTCCTCACGTCATGGCTGCCATGACCACCACGCTCAAGTATGCTCTTGTGAGAAACAGGAATTCACCAGAGTTCCTAGGCCACTGACTTGCAGGCCTGGCTTTTTGTAAGTCTTATGCTTTGCGCCTTAACAGACTGCATAGTAAACTCATGTAAAGGTAGCATGAACCACATTTGAATTGTCATTATCACCAATCTTTGCAGCCTTTATGATTTGGTCTAGCACACCCTGTGTGCCCAGTACCCTCATTTTCTTAAAATAAGTGGCCATTCTGACAAAAAGCAGAATCAGTGTAATGGGGGAAATGTGCCAAAATCAGTCATTTGGAACTATCTGAATGGCACAAAGAGCTTAATACGTTAGCCTGCAAAAGGTCTTTCTTGTCTGCTATGTATTGCTTAGTTTGTTAGGCCCTTTATTTTTTTGTTTCTCTGTTTCTGGAGTGAAGGTGGGGTTGGAATTTTTATTTTAACAGATAAATTGTCTCATTGTCTTTAAAATGGTCCTTGGTTGCCATTTCTATAAGGGAGGAATGGAGACGACCTCAGGACTATAACATTATTTATTTTAGTCACATTATTTTTGCTTTTTTCCTGGAATAGTCAATTATCCTATGGCCAGACTGATTGTTCCACCTGGGTCAGGCCAGCAGAGACAGTAGGCACACGGCCCAGCAGGCCGTCTGCCTTTTGACTTCCTGATTCACCAGAAGCCAGAAGCCTAGCTTGTCCGACAATTCCATTTTGCTACCATAATTACAGTCTTAGACCTCTAAGTCATATGACCACTAGTTATCTTTCCTTGTCACCAACAGCTCTTAAATCAATTCTATCAAAACATGACTTTAGTGACAAAAAGCAAATCCAATGTGCTTTCCTGTTGAGCCGATAAAGCCAGTCATATGTAGGTATAGAAATGACTGGCAGGGTTTAATGTATTAGCCTTCCCAAGGATTTACCAAAAAAAGTATTTATGTCTAAGTCTCAGTGTTATTCTTGGTGAATCATTTAGCAGATGACTAACCCTGCCTCTTTTAGGTAATTATCCATTTAGAATACATTTTGTACATCATGGAAGACTCTGATTTCTTCACCAATAGTTAAGATTTGACACCAGTTTTCCCATGTAGCCAAGTGAGTTTGACCCTAGAGTTAGAGTGACTGTATCCTCCAGCTCAGGCCAGGGTCTAGTGGGCAGACTTCCCAGTTGGCTTCCTGCTTCATTCTAGGTCGGCCATGGCACTTGCCCACCACCACAAGAACATGGCTGGTCCCTCAGCTTCCAGGAGCCATGAGGGTAGATAAGTGATGAGGGACATTAACACTCACTTCACTTTGGAGGCCTAACATGGCTAGCACCAATTCTCTGTTCTTAGAGGGGGAGGAAGAAACAAACAGGCAAGAGTTAAAGAGAGAAGGGACAGGGAACTCTAAGGCAGATGCCATTAAGTTTTCTCTGGGGAGGAAGAGCTTAGAGAGCTTGAAGATGTCACAAGAGAAGAGAACTTGGTAACAGCTATATTTCTGGGGCTTCCTTTTGTTTTTAAGGTGTGCCCCTTATTATATACGTTACATTTTTTTCCCTAGCAGCAGCTTCTTATCGGCCACTATTGTAACAGGTTTTGGCGCGCTCTCTTTCCCTGGCAGAAATATAAGAGAGAGGATTCTGCTTAATGCTCCTTAGGCAGGTTGCCTTCTGACTCTCTTGGCCTTTAACCTCAGACCAGTGTCCTCAGTTTCCCCACTCAGATTTCTGTGTGTCCCATAAGCCCCAGGGCCATCTGTCCTACCACCGTACTGCAGCATAAGGTAAGTCCGGGAAGGTTCAGCCTCCACCAGGGTTTCCATTCTCAGCACTACTGACATTTAGGGCCAGATAATTCTTAGTTGTCGGGGGTTAAAGCGTGCGATGTAACATAGTTAGCAACAACCCAGGCCTCTGTCTGTTAATATCAGCAGCCCCCCCCCCCCCCCCCCCAGTTATAACAACACAAAAATGTCTCCAGATACTGACAGTGTCCCCAGGGGCAAAATCTTCCCCAGGTGGGAACTCTTGGGTCTTCTGACACCCTGCAGAGGGGAAAGAGCAAATGGGTTGGAGCAGACTTTTCCTTGTGCCTCTCAGCATCACTTCTGCTTTCTCAGTGGCCACAGGCAACTCAGACTGCTGAGCTTATGCAAATACCATCATCCTTTTTTCTCATGGATCCCAGACCATGGTCTAGCATCCCTTCAAAGCATGCAGCATTGCAATTATTTTTAAAGAAACAAAGGTCCAGGGCTGACATAGGGGAATTTCTTCAGGGAAGACCGATCATTACAAAACCTGGATTTGTCTTTCGTTTCTTTCTTTCTTTTTTTTTTTTCCCAACTCTGTTACCTTGAACAAGTGTCTTGCTCCTCTCTGAGCTTTACTGTGCTCCTCCACAAAATGTGTATGATTATACCTGCACTATCTTTGTCACAGGGTTTCCATAAATAGCAAATGAATTCTTGTACGTGGCAAAGCACTAAGCAATTTGCAGGTATTATTATTCTGAGGCATTCTGACTGTTGTGAGGGGTGTACAGAAATAAAATGCATTCCTGAGAGAGGGCTTGCCCTTTCTGTGAGTACCTTTAAATACAGGAGGGGTTCTGGTTTAACCCCAAGATGCTAAGATCTTACCAGTCACATGAAAACTTAGCATTTTAGGCCATTGTAAAATTATAAAATATGGTAATTGAGAGATCATCTAATGAAATCTCTTCACTTTACAAAGGAGACAAATGAAACTCATAAAAGGCAAATACTATCTTTGAGATCACACGGTTAGTGGCAGATGCAGCATGGGAGCCCAGTCCAATATGTTTTCTACCAAGGTCAAGTTTGGTCTGGCCATCTTAAGTCACTTGCTGGCCCACTTGAAAAAACAAAGAAAGGAAAATAGTATTTCGCTCACATATGGAATTCAAGAAACAAAACAAATGAGCAAAACAAATGAAAAAAGACAGAGGCAAACCATAAAAGTGACTCTTAACTTTAGACAACAAACTGGGGGTTGCTGGAAGGGAAGTGGGTGGGGGATGGGCTAAATGGGTGGAGGATTAAGGAGGGCACTTGTTGGGATGAGCACTGGGTATTGCATGTAAGTGATGAATCACTCAATTCTACTCCTGAAACTAACGTTATACTGTATGTTAACCAACTGGAATTTATTTATTTATTTATTTTTTTAACGTTTTATTTATTTTTGAGACAGAGAGAGACAGAGCATGAACGGGGGAGGGGCAGAGAGAGAGGGAGACACAGAATCGGAAACAGGCTCCAGGCTCTGAGCCATCAGCCCAGAGCCCAATGCGGGGCTCGAACTCACGGACCGCGAGATCGTGACCTGGCTGAAGTCGGACGCTTAACCGACTGCGCCACCCAGGCGCCCCTGGAATTTATTTTTTTTAACGTTTATTTATTTTTGAGACAGAGAGAGACAGAGCATGAACAGGAGTGGGGCAGAGAGAGAGGGAGACACAGAATCTGAAGCTGGCTCCAGGCTCTGAGCTGTCAGCACAGATCCCGACGCGGGGCTCGAACTCACGGACTGTGAGATCATGACCTGAGCCGAAGTCAGACGCCTAACCAACCAAGCCACCCAGGCGCCACAACCAACTGGAATTTAAATAAAAACTTAACACTACAATCAATGAATCAATCAATCCTGATCCAGTAGGAGGAAAAAAAAGGAAATACATGGCTTCTAAATATAATCATATACTGGAAGCATACAGAAGACTGAGCACTCGGTTCAGTCCCTTTGGCTTGGGTTAGCTCCTGTGGTTTTTTTCTCAGGATTTTAGATAGCATGACTTCTATCCCAGTGAATAGCAATTGACCTTAGAGCCTTGTAAACATCCCTCCTAATTTTCTTCCTTGAGATTAATTGGGGTTTGGGTGGTGGTGGAGTCATATACCATGGTTTAGAGGGACTAAAGTTTCACTCAATCTTGGCTCGTCTTGTTTTCCAAGTGATCTTGAATGACTCATGCTTGGATGTAAGCTCTTTCTGAAGCATAAACAAAAGCCATTGCTACATTCAAACTGAGACTTTACTTGATAGCCTATCAGTTCTCTGGCTCCAAATTCCTCAACTCTAGAGTATATTAAATATTATTGTTGTCCCCACTTCAAAGCTGAACAAACTGAAGTTTAGAAAGGCTAAGTCACCTCCCAAGGTCACATAGCTAGGAAGTGACAGAGGCAGCATTCAAACCCAAATATCCCTGACTCTACAGCCCGAGAAATAGACAGATACAGAATATGTTGATATGGAGAAATACATATCCACATAATACAATTCTAAATGTTAAAAATAAAAGGACCTGGACAGGTACAGAAAAAAAGAAATGTAAGGGAATCCAAGCAAATGAAAGAGTATGTGCAAGGGCACAGAGGCATAAAAGTACTTTTTGAGTTCTGGGAACAGCAAAATCAGTGACATGGAGTATAATACTGGGTTCTGGAGTCAGACTGCCCGGACTCACTCCCAGGCTCTATCATTTACCAGTTGTGCCTTGGACAAGCTACCTAACCACTTCGAACTCTGGTTTTCCTATATGTATCATCATCACCACCCCCACCCCCACCACCACCACGACAACAACAACAATATTATCTGTCTCTGATGTTTGTTGTGAGTTAGAGGATCTTGGCTGCATATTAGAATCTACCTTGGGACCATTAAAAAAATACCTATGCTATTGCCTCAGGCCCAGAGACCCTGATTTAATTGATCTAGGGTGGCTCTCCTTATTACTCTGAAACAAAATTCATAAACTACTTATACACATAATTTCAAAAAAATAAATATAATGCATTCAACATAAAATAAAGGATATCTTTTTAAATGGAATTTATTTTAAAAATGTATTTCAATATGTAAATGCTAAGGCATGACCATCTAGAAAGTAAAACATGACATCATAACATTTCCAAAATGGAAGCATGGAGAAGTACGGCTACTTATGAGAACCACAGTTCTAAGCAAGTTCTCTGTGCTTGCATACATTAGATCCCAGCCCCTCCGATATATCCAGGGACTTGAGACTAAAAATTATCCTCATTGTCTACTACATCATCAACTTTATTCTGCTTTAATGGATCATTCCCATCAGCAAAGATGCATTTCTTCTGTCTTAAAGGGAAAAACAAACAGCCAAAAAACCCTCTATTGAAACCACTGTACCTTTTCTCTTGCATCTCTAACAGAAGGGTTCCTGGAAAGAGCTTTCTATACTCACTGTCTCCGATTCTTATCTTCCATTTCTCTTTTCGAACTCACTTCCCACTCGATGGAAACTGTTCTTTTCAAGGTTGCTAAATCTACTGTTCAATTCACAGATCTCAGCTTCCTTGATGTATCAGCATCATTTGACCTAGTTGATCACCCATGTGTCTTTGAAATATATTCTTCACTTGCCTTTCAGGGCACACTCTCTTGGTTTTTCTCCTACCTCTTGGGATTTTCCTCAGTAGTCTCTTGTTGATTCCTCCTTATCTCCCAGAACTGCCAATGGTGGAGGCTCCTGCTGTTCAGTCTTAGGCCTCTTATCTTCTCTATGTATACTCAGTCTTTAGGGGATTTCCTTCTGCCCCAGTACATTATTGACTCCCACATTTGTATTTCCTGTCTTCCCCTCTTCCAGTTAGTCCAAACAAATGCTTTGGAACCATGTGGCCCTGGTGCAGTAGTTAAAATCATGGTCCTTGTAGCCACACTGTCTGTGTTTGAGTTCTGGGTCTACTACTTACTAGCTGCATAGCATTGGCAAGTTACTTGTCCTCTCTATGCCCCAGTCAGTAAATACTGAGTACTACATGTGCCAGAAACTGTTTCCTCATCTTTGCTGAGAACTAAATGAGTTAATATCTACAAAAAACTTCAGTAGTGTTGCATGCAGAATATGTGCAACATGCATTATCTATTACTATTACTATTATTATTATTATGCTTGACTCATTTCCTTTTATCATACCCCAAATCCAATTAATCAGCACATTCTGCAGGCTCTCCTTCAAAATACTTTCAGAACTCGGCTACTTCCCGCCATCTTTACTAGTACAACCTCTAGCCCAAACCGTCATCATCTCTCACTTGGGTTATTGGAGTAGACTCTTAATCGACGAATTTGCCACCACTCCTACCTGTCTACACTTTATTCTGCCCACAGGCTTCAGAATGATCTTTTAAAAATACTCCTAGGGGTGCCTGGGTGGCTCCGTTGGTTAAGCATTCAACTCTCGATTTCAGCTCAGGTCCTGATCTCATGGTTTGTGAGATCGAGTCTTGCGTCGGACTCTGTGTGGACAGCATGGGGCCTGCTTGGGATTCTCTCTCTCCTTCTCTGTCTACCCTTCCCCTGCTCTCTCTCTCTCTCTTTCTCTCTCAAAATAAATAAACTTAAAAAATACAATAAAATACATCATTCCTTCGCTCCAAACCAGCAATGGCTTTCTAGATCACTCAAAGCACTTTCTATATGATCTGCACTCTACTACCTCTACTGCTGTGTCTCCTACTCTACTATTGTGCCCCTTCTGTGCTCTTCTCTAAGTCCATGTAACCCCCTCCTAGTTCTCTCAGTACAGCGAGCACAGTCCTGCCTCAAGACCTCTGCACTTGTTTATTCATATAGTGCCTCAAACGTCCACATGACTTTTTCCCTCACCTTTCTAGTTTTGTTTCCTCAAATATCACTTTTTCAGTAAGGTCTTGACTTCTTATTTAGAACAGCATCCCTTCAGCTCTCCTCAACCCCCAACTTTCTGCATTATCTCTTTCGTTGTATTTATTCCTATGCCATTACATCCATAATATATATTTACCTTGTTTATTTTTATTTTTGCTTATTGCTGGCCTCTCCTCAGTAGAATGTAAGCTACATGATAGCAGAGAGAGTTTAGTCTGTTGTATCCCTAATGTCCAGAACAGTGCCTGACCCAAAATAGGTGCTCAATAATGATTTGCAGAGTAAATAAACAAGGCATAAAATCACTTGAATTGTGCCTTAAACATAGTAAATAAATATGAGCTAATAGATTAGCAGCAGTTCTATTAGTGCATCTCGAGCAGGGGATATATGTATGGGAGGGGTAAAAATTTTAAGTAGAGAAAATATATGAAATTTGATTTTTAGAGATGGTAACTTTTATTGAATATGTATCCATTATCTAATTTAATTTTTGAAGCAACACTATGAGATAAACAATCTTATTACTAATTCACAGATGAGAAACACAAGATCTAGAAGGTTAGGGTAAGTGACAGAGATAGGATAAGGGAGGCCTCTCTCCCCTCTATCTTTCCTCCATAAATCTTTTGCACTTCTAATTCTTCCTTAACAGCTACTTCCCAGAGGACCATAAATAATTCATTATGCAATGGAGAGTCCTCTTCCTCAAACTATTTATAACTGGAATTTCATCAAAGCTTTAGATTGAACTACCAGTTTATAGAACATATAGGAACATGGTAAATGACACCATGATTAAATGATCAGGCAAATCCAGAAGGTGGGACATTTTTTCCAATGCCATGAAAAGAAAGATAGAGGCACTCCAGGGGCGCCTGGGTGGCGCAGTCGGTTAAGCGTCCGGCTTCAGCCAGGTCACGATCTCGCGGTCCGTGAGTTTGAGCCCCGCGTCGGGCTCTGGGCTGATGGCTCGGAGCCTGGAGCCTGTTTCCGATTCTGTGTCTCCCTCTCTCTCTGCCCCTCCCCCGTTCATGCTCTGTCTCTCTCTGTCCCAAAAATAAATAAACGTTGAAAAAAAAAATTAAAAAAAAAAAAAAAAGATAGAGGCACTCCAGATTCAGTCTGGAGAGACATAAGAATCAAATGCAATGTGTTGTCCTTGAAGAGATGTATTTTTCAACAAACCAGCTGTAAAAAAGATTTCAGATAAATTTAACTATGAACTGGATATTAGAAGACATTAAGGAATGACTATTACTTGTTAGCTGTCTTAATAATATTGTGGTATATAGAAAACTCTTACTTTTTAGAGATAGATATCAAAAAGTTAAAGTATAGGGGCACCTGGGTGGCTCAGTCAGTTGAGCATCCGACTCTTGGTTTCGGCTCAGGTCATGATCTCACGGTTCGTGAGTTCGAGCCTCACACTGGCTCAGAGTTCGAGCCTCACACTGACAGCTCAGAGCCTGAAGCCTGCTTCGGATTCTGTGTCTCCCTCTCTCTCTGCCCCTCCTCCACTTGCACTATGTCTCTGTCTCTCAAAAATAAATAAAAATTAAACAATTACTTAACGTATACAAAAAAGTATAAAATGGCAAAATGTCTACAATGTTCCTTAAAATACTTTATAATATAAAAATATAGAGGAATCAAATATGGAAAAAGTCTCTAGGGGGCATTATCCCTGATGTAAGAAAGAAAATAAAGATGGTAACTTGCACTACCATTATTGAGCTTTTCTTTGGAAGTTGTAGCAAATAAAATACTAAGAATGGCAATGACAACCGCAAACCCTTTATACTGCTTACTGCGTGCCAGGCACTGTTCTAAGCATCTGTATAAACTAACTCATTCAACCTTCAAAACCACTTTACCAGGTAGGTAACTGTATCTCAATTTTACAGGGGCGGAGAGAAAGAGAGGTAAAGTAACTAGTCTAGTGAAGCACAGCATGTAAGTGAAGCCGCATTCAAATGCAGGCACTCTGGTTCCAGTAAACAAAATAAATACATACATATATGTGTTACATGGATGGATGATGATGATGATAAATAGATAGAAATAATTATTTTATAGACTCCATTTTTATATACCTAGAAAAAGCTAGCAAGTTCACTGTATATATTTTTTTAGAAATAATTAGAGATTCAGTATGGGAAAAAGAGAGAGCACATTTACAGTACTAAATAACAGAATGTACTTAGGAATAACCTCAGTTAAAATGTATATGTCCTATGAGTGTAATGTAGAATTTTCAATTTGTCTCCATCAAAATGCCATCTGAAAATAAACTGGCAAATCGGTTCAAAGATATTCTTGGAACAATAGGTGATAATAACTAAGATAATTTCGATAAAGGATAGTGAGGAACACTAGCCTTAACATATAATAATGGCGTTATAAAGATTGAAAAAAGAAAACAGTTTTGTACTGGCATAGAGGAATAGCTCAAAGGAACACATCGCAGAGTGGATTCAACCTCAAGAATATGTAATTACATATGTGATAAGGTCACATTTAAAATCAACAGAAAAAATGTTAATTATTCAATTAAATGCATTGTGATTACTGTTTAGCCATTTTGAAAAAAAATTTTTAAATGGTTTCCTAAGTCAAATAAATGCAAAATGCATCGAATGCTTTAATCTAAAATCTTAAACCAAAGATGAAGTGCAAATAAACATTGCTGACTTAAGCACTACCTATCTTTAGGTAGAGAGGATATTTCTAAGCATGTAATGAAAGGAAAAGAAAACATTAAAAATGTTAACAGGGCTAAATACAAAATACAAACTCTGTAAGAAAAAAAAGTAAAATGAGTCAAGAGACAAATAACAAAATGGGAGAGCTTTTGCCACACCAGCAGCAAAGGGTTAATATTCTAAATGTATACAATACCTTTTCTAATGAAGTATGATGACCTTCATAGACAACTTGCAAAAAAAAAAAAAAAGAACGCATGGACAGATCATCAATATGAAAATAGTTTAAAATGATGATGTTATTAAAGATAATTCCTCACTTATTAAATGGTTGTTGAGCACCTTAGTGTTCACACTCGCTGTTTCTTCTCTCTGGGATGCTTTCCCCCGAGATCTTCACGTGGCTGCATCTTTCTCAAGATCAACTATGACCCAATAATCTCACTTCCGGGTGTATGTTCAAAGGAAATGGAATCAAAATCTTGAGGAGATACCTGCACTGTCATGTTCGTTGCACCATTATTCCACAATAGCCAAGATATAGAAAGAAGCTGAGTCCATCGACAGATAAATGGCTGAAGACGATGAAAGATTATTCAGCCATGAAAAAGAAGGAAATTGTGTTATTTGCGACGACATGGGTGAACCTGAAGGACATTATGCTTTGTGAAACAAGTCAGACAGAGAAAGACAGATCTCACTTATATGTGGAATCTAAAAAAGTCAAACTCATAGTAATAGAAAGGAGATTGGTGGTTCCCAGGGGTTGGGTGGGGAGAGAATGTGGAGATATTGGTCAAAGGGTGTGAACTTCCAATTATAAGATGAATAAGTTCTAGGGTTCTAATGTACAGTAGAGTGACTAGTTAATAAAACTACTGCATACTTGAAATTTGCTAAGAAAGTTAATCTTAAGGGTTCTTACCACACACACACACAACAGGTAACTGTGTATAGATATTAAATCATGTTGCAAACTTTAGAAAATCACACTGTAAAACTTAAATATATAGTAAGACCTTGGCTTACGAGCATAATCCGTTCCAGAAACATGCTTGTAATTTAGAGCACTTGTATATCAAAGTGACACTTCCCCATGAGAAATGATGGAAACTCAGATGATTTGTCCCATGACCCCAAAATATGCATATAAAAATGATTACAATACTAAATAATAAAATAATAAAGAAAATACAAGATATAAAATAAAAATAAATTGACCTGCACTTACCTTTGAAAACCTTCATGGCTGGTGTGAGGGAGACAAGAGAGAAGAGGGCTATTGTGTAGGACGACTTCCCCATCACGAATGGATGTCGACAACAGTACAGTATTAATAAACTCTGGTCATATGCTGTATTTAATGTAACTGGTGATAAGGCAGCAGAGGAAAGGGTCTCTATCTGCAGGCAGCCTGACCTAGAATGAAGCAAAGCATCTCTAAACTTACTCTTGTCTGGAAAAGCAAAGGACTATGTGTCCATAGGTGCTGTGAAGTGACAAAAAATACATCAGTGCCAGTTGTAGGCACCTTCCAACATTCTGAAAAATCACTGATCTCTGCCAAACACTGTGACCTGAGAGCTAGCATCTGAGCATGGAAGATGATCACCCACAATCCCGCAGCGAGAGAGCCGGGGGTGGGGGGAGCCACTGGCTCAGTTGTGATCATGTGGCGTTCGGCATCACGTACTACTCGTATTGCAAGGCATCGCTCATCTATCAAGTTAAAATTCATTAGAAATGTTTGCTCGTCTTGCAGAACACTCACAGAACAAATTACTTGCAATCCAAGGTTTTAATATATATATATTTTTGGTCAATCATACCTCAATCAAGCTGGCAAAACATTAAATATCATCTTTGCATTGAATCATTCCATCATCAAAATCTCAATTTAAGCATCTCTCCCCACAAAATCCTACTTAATTTCCTTTAAGGCAAACATTAATATATTAGCTTATCTCCCACATTTAGTTGTTCATTTTTGCCCTCTAAAGTTTCCCTGGAGTAGATAAGATTGCTTCCAGCTTCAGGAGTTGGTGATGATAGTAAGTAGAAATATGAAACCTAGGGAACATGTGGTAAGACTTACCAAATGTCTCTTACATGGCACCTTAGCAGAGTACCCACACAACCAAAACCATTGGGAATCTCTTCGCAAGGAAAGCACTTTCCTAAAATGAGTACAATATTAGGGAAAGGCTATATTTTTAGATGCTATATGTCACTTTTGTTATACATCAGCCTGTCTCTTCTGTCGAATTTTGCCAAATATTCGTTATCTAAGCAACAATTCCATACGCTTGGTAGGGAACTTTTAGCAATATCTACAAAGTTAGACCTACATATTAGGAAATATTAGGGAACAAAAGTTCCCGGGGTTGTATATGAGATCACGTGGCAGCATTTTGCATTTTAAATTAAAAAAAAAAGTGTCCTAGTGATAAATAGACACGTAGAGCTTTTGTCTGATAGAACTAGAATAAAATATGAAAATTTTCTATGGAAACCTTGGGGGAACAGAGGTGGGGTGGGTGATTTCACTGTTAGCAAATGGAAATGCACTGGAGTGATGACTAATGTTATTTTCTGCGTTCCTGGGAGATAACACAATTGCATTCCAGCAGCTTTTAATGAGTTTTTGCTTGTGATACAGTGGGTACATTTGCATGTCAACTAACAGAGACCAAAAATATATTTCATGTCATCACTGTAGGAGGAGAAAGCGTTTCTGTGCTGTACAAAGTAGAAGAAAAGTAGGTTCTTGGACTGCCTTCCACATTAAAGAGAAATAATTGAGTTCGGAGAGCATATTCTGATGCAATCTGAGAAGGAAGAAGTGAGTCTAGTAACTCCCTTTTTTATACCTTTTTTTTTTTTTTAGGTCGATCCAAAGAATGATGATAGAAGCATTTTTCACGAACATATAGTAAGAAAAAAAAGGGTAAACAATTAGAGTTTCATACATTTCTTGATATCTATATTCAAATGGATGAACATTGACCCATGTTTTGTTTCAAAGGATGGTTTTGAAAGTCACTGCATACCTTTCCTTTTGTACGGCTTTCCAGAATTTCATTGGTGATTAACAGAAATTTTGCCTTCAGCTATAAAAGCTTAAAAGGAAGAAGAGTATGGGTGTATTAGGAGTAAACACAAGTTACAACTGTAAAGCCAATAAGAAAATGTAAAAGATTTTTATGGCATTCTATAAGTCTTTGCAATCGCTTCAGAAATGCAAGTCTCTAAACTCCTTTCGAGTACTAATCTCTGTAAACTTTCTAAATAAAAAGCACAAGGTCATCATAATTTGAATGTAAACCTGGTATTTGTTAATACTCTGTCATGGCATAGAATTCACAATATGATGGGCTTTTGGATTTAATCTAAGAAGATTTAGTTGTTCAAGCATCACAAGGTCTTTTAGTTGCTGCTTTCTTCCACCTGTCTGATGATCAGCAATGATCCCAAGGTCCCTGCTAAAGTGAGATTCTGGTATATTATGAGAACACAGCTATGCCATCTTTGTTTTTCTTCAAATATTAGACATGGCCAGCAATGCATTTCAGCCACACAATTTGTGTCAAATTTACACAGTTGGCCCAAATAAGCAAGTAGTCCTTGGTTCAGATAATGGAGGTACTTCCGAAAAAAGATTATGATGATTTATTATAAACGGAACACATATTACATTGCACCAGGGAAGGTCTCAATTTCAAGGACCTATCTTTCCTTAAAGTGAAGCATTATTAATCTGTTTGTGTATTTAATTTTAGTTTGCATTGGGTTTATTAGGTTTTTCTTGAACAGGGTTTCTATAGAATATTACACATGGTTTTCTGTTCTCTAACTTAGCAATTATGCTTGATAATTATGTTTAGCAATTATCTCACTGCCCTGGTTGAATTTCTTCCATGCCTGTGCCTCTGCCTCACCCATGAGCCCCTGCATCACCATCATCTAGGAGATAAAGTCAAGTCTCCAAGATCTTTCCAGACTTGCTGCCTGCACATTCTGGCCTTATCTCTTGCCACTTTCTCCCTTGAAACTACATACACTCCAGGCATATCAGGTCACTGCCTGATTCTTAGGCACTCTCCACGTGGTTTCTTGGTGCCTCTCTCGTTCTTCCTTCCAGTGTTTCTCAAAAATGTCCTGAAGGTTTCTAGTACTTCATTTCTCACATTGTACTTTTTAGAGTCTGCCTCCCCGAACAAAATGTATACACCTTACATTTTGGGCAAGAAACAGATCTTAGCCTCTTTTTATCCCTTAATGTGGCTGGTACACAGCAGACATCTCCGAAGAACTCACTGACTAATAGACTGAATAAATGAACGCTGTCACTTCATCCATTTTCATCATAAGAGTAGGTCCTGGGGATTTGGTGGGGAGGGGCGAGTGAAGAATCACCTCTGAAAATCTATCGACGCAATTATCTGATGGAATCAAGAGGCAGGAAAAAGAAAAGAGTGTTTCAGAAAAAAGGAAAGAATGCACTGATCAACGTGCAAATGGTATGCTCTCTCACTCCGGAATAACTTCCTTACCCTACATGCAGGTCTACTTTGGAGACCTTTTGGTACCTTAAACCAAAAGTTGCCTCGACTTGCCACCCAATTTCTATCCACATCTCTCTCATGTGTCTGTGTTTCAGTCCTGGCCCATTCAGGCGAAAATCACCCTGTGCATTTCCAGAGCCCTTTGGGATACGTCTGCTATCTTCCTGCCCCCCTTCACCCATGTGTTACAAAGAGCTGTCTCCTCTGTCACCTCATGAGTCTAGGACCTCTTTAAAGCAGCGACTTTTTAAATTTCCTTGACAGTTCCCAGTTCAGGCCATTATCACACAGTGTAGGGAGCCATCACATAAATGTCTAATTACAATGAAGAGTGTGATCTGGTGAGTATGTTAATTAGTAGTTCTGTGCGACGCAGTTGTGCTAAATCCCACTCTGCTGTGTTATGAAGCAGGAAAACGAGAGATTGTGTAGATGATGGTGAACAGTGGCTATGGGGACCACACTGGAACGGCCTAATTACATAAGGCAACAATGTAGAACTATCTCCTTGGAGAGCAAATGTATACAGACTGCTAATGATGTATTGGACATTTGGATGTCACTCAGGACTAGGTAAAGCGACACATCATATTCCTCTGGCCAGGATGCCGCTGGAAGCTAGCTTGAAATTACCTGATAATAGAGGCAACGCAGAAGAATGGGGTAGATTGGTGGGAGAGAATCTGAAGACATCATTTAATTTTCTGTACCTAGGCACACCAGAAGTGAGATGTACCCCTTGTTTAGTTAGTTGAGCCAATAAATCCCCATACTTGCTTAAATTTGAGATACTTCACTTTCAGAAAACTGTCTTTAACATACAAAGGAAAATAGTTATAACATCAAGTATCATTGCATGTCTGCCTATGTAACACACACTATGCTAAATACTTTGCTTTTAATATCTCATTATAACTAATGATGACCCTGAGTCAAGTTCTAGTGTTCTTGTTTTAAAGATGAACAGATGATTTTCTGAGTGCTGTTCCTACTTATGATAGTAGCTATCAACTTATTCAGCTGTAGTGTTTTCTAGGAATGATTTTCTAGGAGATTAGCTAGCTAGCTAGCATCTGTATCTATACGTACAAAATCGTGACTTATAAGAAATACACATTGGTCGTTCAGATGACCAAAATATATATTTCTTGTATATATTTGGACTTTATACATGGCTTCTGGCTCACAGATCCCCAAACTCTCGGAATTTCCAGAGCTATAAGAGAAATGGGACCATCTTTTGTTATAATATTTGGTCTCTTCTCAGTTCCTGAAATTGTGTCAGAGCCATAAAGGTGAAATGGATGTCTTGTTATTCATACAATCTATACACTTTTACACTGGAAAACTGGGGATCATGGATAATGAATAGAACACATAGAGATATCATTAGAAGAAAAATAACTATAATAACCATGAATATGCTTTGAAGAAATGAAAGCAATTGTAGGAATTCCACAGCAGATAGATCCATCCTGCCCAGAATCCTGGGTCTAACTGCTGTGGTTCTAATGGACAGGGCCAGAACACAGACAACTCTCAGTTTTCAGGAAAAAAGGGAACGAAGAATATTGGGTAAAGATGAGGCAGTAACGAGGTCTTATGACAGGAATAGTCAGCTGGGCAGCTGCCTTCCACTGAGGACAAATCAGAAGGCTAAGCAGCTTTGTGGAGGGAGAGGAGAAAAGAGATTAGTCACTGCCTTAAGGTCATAGAGTAGTACAGAGGGAAAAGACATCATCATACACATCCAAGTTTACCCAGTCCCTCCTAGCCAATCCCTTTCTCCTTGGTCGAGGTAGAAAAGCCTCAGGAAGGTCAAGAGGAAAACAGCAAAGAAGACGGGAAAGAGGGCATGAGTTCAATTGCCTATGGAGTAAGTCAAAAGTTACAGGAATCCAAGCTTACTATTACGATGATTCCTCTGGCAATGGACCATAATTCCCTCGGCTATTCACGTGACTCACTTCTTCACCTCCATAACAAGCCTTTGTTCAAGTGTCACCTTCTCAATGAGGCCTACCGTGACCATCCTACTTAAAACTACAACTTCCCTCTATACTACCTACACCACTCCTTATCCCTTTTCTCTCCATAGCATTTATCACATTTTAATATACTCTGTAATTTACTTACTAAGTTTGTTTGTTTCCTGTGCCCCTCTCCCAATGAGGGCAAATATACTGTCATCTGCTTTGTTCACTGATGTGTTTGTTCATTGATGCATCACAAATGTCTAGTCATGAGAAAGAGAAAAGCAGTTCCTGACATCCAGGAACTGGCCTCACAGTCACAGCAAGGACTTGGTATCTGTGGAACGCCATTTCACAGAATGTCAACATCCAACAAGGCCACTCTGGGGCCACGACGGATCAAGACAAAAACAAGAACACTCTGTAATCGTGTCTGAACACAGACAGAACATGAACATTGTCCAAATCACAAAAATAACCAGACACCCCCCTATCCTGGCTGGTATGTGTGATTGCTGCTTCTTCACCAATTACAGCTTTTCCCTTGCTTTAGTTTTCCTTCCTTCTCTGAGACTTACTGACAGACTTAATAATGATAAAAAAAAAAAAGCAACCCTGCTTTCTGACAGCATCCAACCCAGAGTAAAGCCCCGCTTCCTTAAAACATTCCCCAAATCACCCAAGCCCAAATCCTATCAAAAGTCCTTTCAGACACTCACTGAGATGCCTTATGGTATGCATTTCTCTTCCTCGCTGCAATAAGTAATAAACCTATGTGGCTCAACTAAGGTATGTTTCTGGTGGCTTTTGACTGGAGGGTATTAATAATAAGTGCATAAAAAATATTCATTGAATGAATATTCTGAGCTTCCTATTTAAACACTAGAGGTCTAAAGTCATGGCTATTCCAGATATAGGCAAAATGCCAGCCCCATGCTGCTCTACACAAAGTGATGCTGAACTCTCCTGCCTTGCAGATTGTGTTTCCTCATCTAGCAAGTGCAACAAATTAGTGACGACAACCTTTGTCACTGTCTTAGGAGGATTTTTCAACTTTCCTGCACTTCATATGTAAATCTGTAAGCCAAGATATGAACCAGTTGCCATACTGATGATGGATATAAATCAGGGACTCAAGCACTAAACTGTCTTGTAAGCCAGGGTCCTTCAATGCATATGGGAAATTCTAGGAAAATGGGTGGAGCTGGGACGGGGAGGGGGAGGCATGTGTGGTTCAAAAGACAGAGGCAGACGACTGCAATGACAAAATCATTATTTTCATCTTTCTTAATTATGTTCTCCTCTATCCCATTTTCCAAACATGGATTATTGAAGTTTACAGTTGATGGGGGGGGGGGGGCTGATATGAGAATATTGTGTAATATTGTGCTAAAAGACATACTTGTTATGGCATATAAAACTATGTCAAATATTTACAATCTGGAGTGAAGGAATGAATGGATGACTGAATGAATAACGGCTGTATACAGAGACCATGCTTTTCTAATACCAGCGGTTAGCTTCTGAAATAATAAAATATGGAACAGAATCTGGAGTCATGCATTCGGTGTCCAAATCTGAAAGTTCTTTAAGGACACACTGGATAGCAAAAACTAATATAATCACTGGGTCTCCATTACCTGCATACTCACAATTTTATGTTATTTTACATTTTTTTCTTGTATTAACTTAGAATTTTAGCTGGGTGAGGAATGGAAAATATATAAGTAGTGTGACAACTTCCTTCCAATAATAGATTGACTGCACAGGAAGGAGGATATTAGTTCTAGGAGGTCTCAAGAGGCAAAGCTAGGACATTAAGAGAACATATGGGAGCAGATTTTGGCTCACCCAAAAAAAAAACCTGTGAGAGTTTTCTCACAGGTATGTCTGTCTCAAGCTGGTCTAGGAAGCCTTGTGGATATTTTGGGTGCCTTTTCCCCAGAGGGTATCAAAAGCTAGATGACCAGTTGGTGAAGGTAATGCAGGAGTTCAAACACTAAAGCTGGAGTTGAGGAAGATGGCATATGCAGGCCCCTACTGGGCCTGGAAATCTATGAGACACTGAAAAGGAACAAAATGAAAAGCGGCACCAATTGAATAGAAGTGAAGTGATTACACTTCACCCTTGACCTCATGCAATTAAGAAGAATGACTTTGAGTGGAGCAGTGACTTTTTCAGTCTCTCTGGCAGCTCTCAGGTGTCTAATGGCCAGAAGGTAAGGGCTATTACAATGTCCACTTCACTGTGGAGTTAAATTTTTACAAAATGAGTCACTGCTCTAACGTTTTTTGTTTTTTTTTTTTTTTTTGCCTCAGAGCACAGCTGCTATTTGATAATTTTCCTCTTTATTTTTCTTTGATTTTTTTGGACTTCATTCAAAATCACCACTTTCAAGTTAGTTTTAAAATTACAGTATGGTTGTTCACTCACAAAAGCAAGAGTACATGAAGAAAAGCAGTCTTCGAATGGGACAAGGAAGTATGGAATGGGGTGGGAGGGTGAGTTGGTGGTAACGGGACTATAATCTTTTGAGTGCCTGTATTTTGCCAGGCCCTGTACTAGGTCTTCTGCAGACACAATCTAATTTTCACGATAGCTTTGTGAGGTCAATATGCTGAAGTTCATCTAACAGAAATTTATAGCGGAGTCCTAATAATATAGCTCATGTTTATTACATTCTTATTACCTGCTAGACACTATTCTGAGCATTTTGCATGCCTTTTCATTTTTCCTTCTCAAGACGACCAGAGAGGTAGGTGCTTTTAATAATCCCACTTTACAGAGGAAAAAAGCTAAGATCCAGAGGGGTTTGCAACTTGCCCATGATCGCACAGCTCATAAGCAGTGGAACCAGGGCTCCAATCCATATATTTTGACTCTGAAAATTATTGGGCTCTTAAAACAGATGAAGGAAGAAGCTGAAATACTTCTATTTTAATGACCGATGTGTATGTGATAGAGGAGGTCAGAAGGTGACGGATGGGATAGAGTGTTGAAATGAGGACTAACCTACAAAGGCCAGTGCTTTAAGAAAAGACATTTTCAAATATAACAAGATCACCCCCAGGGCAAAGAGCAGAGACACGTCCACGTATGAAAATGAATACCTTACATCTGGGTCCGAAATGGATTGGAGAAATCACTTGTGAAGAGCTCCTGAGAAATTGCAGTCTTTTTGATTCCAACTTGAGAACCGGAGGAAACTATTGAAGAATACAGAGCAAAGGGTAGATTGAAGATGAAAACTAGCCTGTAGTGAGGCCGGATTCATTGAGGTGGACATTAGGAAGGTCCCTGCTCCCCGGCTTTCAGAGTGTACAGACTATGAGTTGTAAGGAAAACCCGGTTCTGTACGTTTGAAAAGCACGTCACCCTGTTCTTACACTGTTCTTTTAAAAATGGTCATAAAAAAAAAAAAATCCCTAATGATAACCTGGGTCAAAAAGCTGAAAGAATCGTTTGGTTTTATGAGTTATCTAGAAAATTCTGTGCAAAGGAACTGTGACAGCAATCACAGCTACAGATGACAGGGCAGGGTAGGGATGTTTAAGAAGCTGGGGTGCAGCATATGCTAGTTGGCCAGAAAGGTTCTCCCATAAAGACACCACATCCTTTGGGGGTACAAACCATCTTCGGTGAAACCACTGAAACCACATGGAGTTCTTGCTCCAGCATCTTCTCCACTGAGAACAAGCAGGGCTTCAGGGTAGTTAAGGCTCCAAGGAGAGTGGTTAAAATGATAGAGGTTTCCATGGCTGAAGTGGCAGGATTCAAGCTAAGCTTTGATGCCCTGGCCCGCAAACATCAGGAACAGCTGGAGAAGCAAACCAAAAAGCAAACTGAAATTGCAGGAGCCTTGTCACACTGCAAATAAGCAGGCTCCCAGGGACCAAGACAGAAAAGGCACGATAAGGTAAGCCACAAAATTGAGTGAGCTACCTTGTCATTAGAATCAGAAATAGAAACAGATTGAACTAGGTGGAGTTTTGACCTCAGGCTACACATTTCTATCTCTGGGCTTTGGTTTCATTCTCAGTAAAATGATAATAAAACCTCTCCTATATTGGATTATTGTCAGGCACAAATGAAAATGTGTGGTGAAACCCTTTAAAAATTGTAAAGTATATTCACACGCTAATGAAAATACTCAATCCTTAGGTTTTCGGCCCATTTATTTCCTCTCATTGCTGTTAGCAGTCTTTTTTCCCCTTCTTTAAGTGGTAATATTTACAAAAGTGTTAAAATTAATTGTTGGTATTATTTTATTAATGTTAGAATCCCTCTAAATTCAGGAGGGGGGTGGTTAAATTTATAGTTGGAGAATCACTAGGTGAAAGTTCTGTCCTTGAGTGCCAAGAGAAGGTGAGGGAAGAGCTGAAGTATTGAGCAGGCAAGGAGGTACTCAGGTGGATAACCCTGTTGCTGACTGAACGACAGGGAAATGAGAAAGGTCAGTGGCAGAACCCAGCATGCCCATGAAGGGATCAATGCAATGGGGTAGAGAAGGGAGTTTTAATTAACCATAGTCTAGAATTTGTAGGCCACTATGTTTTACTTAACCCAGAAGGAAGAAAACTAAGCTCTGTGAGAAGCTACAGGTCAAAACAAAACAAAACACAAAACAAAAAACAACATGATATTTTCATGGAAAAGAGCCCAATAAATCTGGACTTATCAATTCATTCACAACTGAGCCCAGGGTTAGAATATCTGAAACAAATCTATATGAGTAATTCAATGTGCTAGGATCAGAAGCAAGTTGCACGATCCAATTAGCTTAAAAATCACTTCCCAGGAGAAATCTTTCCTGAATAATTGCTCCACACAATCAGGTCCCTTGTAATCTCTCGTTGCAGAGATTGCTTCATATCATCAATCAGGGTGTAATGTTTTCACGTGATTATTCACTTAATATATGCCCTCTTCCCCCATTAACCTGTAAGCTTCTTGTGTTTGCTGAATGAATAAATAGACTAATTAAAAAATAAAAAAGCCATGACCAAGGGTTTATCTCTTTCGAATTGACACCTCATGGTTGGCAGGGACATTAGAAAATAGCGCAGAGCCTAACGATGCTTTTGCCGAAAGGGTGTACTGCCATCAAGTGCTAATTACTTGAATTGCAGGCACAGGTACTGGTCAAAGTGAGCATCCTATTCAGTTACCTAAAGTTTTCTGAATAAAATCGCTTGGCGGAGGTACTTATTAAGATTCAGATTGCTAGGCCTATAATTGACTAAATCAGAATCTACAGCTAAGGGCTGGAAAGCTATATATTTATCAATCACCCCAGAGTATTCTGAGCGACAAGGAAATTTGAGCAACTGTTATCTATACTGAAGTACTTTTACATTTGGTCCTTGGACATTCTGCTAGAGAATCACCTGGGGTCCCTGTGAAATATACAGAGACCTAAGACTCACTCTATACTGACTTTTTGTTTTTTATTATTAAATCAATGCAGCTCCAGCCACCAGTTACATAGAAACTGTTTCTTCCATTGTAAATCCAAACTGTCTGTGGTAATGTCTCATATTTTCCCATCTTAACCAACCAAGAGTGGCTGCTCATGATCTTCACGTGGGGGGGGGGGGGACAAATTTCTCCAGAAAAAGAGAGGTGCTAGGCCAAAAAGAAAGGGAAATGAAATAGAAGTGTGTAAGGCCAAATAGTTGCTATATTCATAGATTTCTTGATTAATTCCAAAGGAGCCTTCTGTCAGAAATAAGCCAATTCAAGTAGCATGTTTTAAAAGCAGGATGGTAGGTTTCATAGAGGAGTTTGCTCAGGAAGATGACCACACCGGGAAAACTGCTCTTCTTCTAGAAGGGAGGAGCCAAGATGGCAGAACAGCAGGGAATCTTTTTGTGTGTCTCGCGTCCATGAAATACAGCCAGGCCAACACTTAACGATCCTACACACCTAGAAAACTGATCGGAGGATTAACACAACAATCTGCACAACCTGAACCACAGAATTCAGCAGGTACGTGACATGAAGAGCTGAACTTGGGGGGCGAGAAGCCACAGGAAGGGAGGTGCTTTTGCGAGAGGAGAGAGGACAGAGACTGGGTGGGGGGAGAATACGGGAAAAGCACCCCTCCCCAAAAGCAGCTGGAGAGAATGTGGAAAATTGGAAACAGCCGCAGGGACTAAACTAAAGGGAGAAAGGAGAAAGGAGAGGGTTTAAATTCTATTAAGACTGTAAACGAGGGGAGCGCAAAGTCCGCAGCTCGATACCTGGTGGTGCTGGTGGGAAGGGCTCCCCAGGAGCAGAGTGGGGTCTGGGAGGTTCTTGGGCCACACGGAGAAAAGCGGCTCCACTGCCGGAAGGACATTTGGTAGAGACTGTTGAGGCCACCTGGTCCCGGCAGACCCCGGAAAACGGCCACGTTCGCTGGTGCTGGAACAGGGTCGTTGAGGGGGAAGCCTGGTGCCAGGTGTGTGTTGTGATTTTCCATCATCCCCGAGACGCCGCTGCGACACTGCCTCGGGGACTTTTTCTGGGGCGGGCTGGCACCTGGCCGCAGTCTCGGGGCTCCGGCAGCGGCGGGGTCCCGCGGGCATTCCTGGGTGCAGCCGACATTCGGCCCTCGCTGGGTGAGACCCTCCCGCAGAGGGGCGGAGCGGGTCAAGGCCGCAGTCCTTCGGAAGTAAGGGGCGGGGAAAACAGGCGCATCTGAGACAAAACTCGGGAGGGAGGTACTGCCTGGGGCTTGGTCACAGATAATGAAAAAGTGGGGAGTGGACGAAAGCTGAAGACAGAGGACGGGTGTGCGACTGCTGATCGGACAGAACAGAGTTCTGATACTAGAGACTGGGTAGGTGGGTAACGCCCTTTTCACCATTCCTGAGCATGCGTATACGCATCTACAAGCGCTGCAACACCCCAGTCCAGTAGGCTAGCAGCGCCATCTAGTGGAGAACGGAACCGTTACACTGAGCCCGCTCAACTGGGATAACCTCACTCCTCAAGAACACAAGTCTCACCACCTACTTAGTTTCTGGACTATAAAGCGCTACATAGCCTGACTTGTAGGAGAAAACGAAATAATTTCTGTCCTATTTCAATCTGTTAGCAGGTCCATCTATTCAATTTTCTTTCTTTTTTTTTTCTCTTTTACACTTTTCTTTTTCTTAAATACAGAAAGAGAAAAAATTCGTTTTTATTTTCAATTTTCATTAAGAATATTTTTATTTTTTTACTACATTTTTTACTTGTGTAAATTTTTTTTTAATTCTATTTTACTTCCATCATTTTATTTTAGTCTACTTCAGTGTATTCATCTTGTCAAATTTTCAAACGATTCCTTTTTTCCTTTTCATTTTTCTTTTTCCTTTGTCTTTTTCTTGAATGCAGAAAGAGAAACACTTCATTTTTACTTTCAATTTGTATTAAAAATATTTTTCTTTAATTTTTTTACTATAGTTTTTGCTTTTATGTAATTTTTTTCAAATTCTATTTTACTTGCATCATTTTATTTTAGTCTACCACAGTGTATTTACTTTTTCAAATTTTCAAACGATTTCTTTTTTCTTCTTTTTTCTCTTTGTCGATTCTTCTCTTTTTATTGAATACAGAAAGAGAAAAAAAATCATTTTTATTTTTAATTTTTATTAAAAATATTCTTATTTTTTCTACTATATTCTTTACTTTTCTGTAAATTGTTTCAAATTCTATTTTACTCCCATCATCTCATTTTAGTCCACTTCAGTGTATTGATTTTTTCAAATTCTCAAATGATTTCCTTCCCCCCCTTTTTTCTCTAATCTATCAAACCACTTTCAACACCCAGACCAAAACACACCTAGGATCTAGCATCATTTATTCGATTTGTGTGTGTGTTTAATTGTTTAATTTTAATATTTTTTTGAATTTAGTTTTTTTTAGTTTTAATTTTTCTACCTCATTAATTCCTTTTCTCCCTTCAAAATGACAAAATGAAGGAATTCACCCCAAAAGGAAGAGCACAAAGAAACAACAGCCAGAGATTTAACCAACACAGATACAAGCAAGATGTCTGAACCGGAATTGAGAATCACGATAATAAGAATACTAGCTGGAGTCGAAAATAGATTAGAATCCCTTTCTGCAGAGATAAAAGAAGTAAAAAATAGCCAGAATGAAATTAAAAATGCTATAACTGAGCTTCAATCACGGATGGATGCCATGGCGGCAAGGGCGGATGAGGCAGAACAGAGAATCAGTGATATAGAGGACAAACTTACAGAGAATAATGAAGCAGAAAAAAAGAGGGAGATGAAGGCAAAAGAGCATGATTTAAGAATTAGAGAAATCAGTGACTCATTAAAAAGGAACAACATGAGAATCATAGGGGTCCCAGAGGAGGAAGAGAGAGAAATAGGGGTTGAAGGGTTATGTGAGCAAATCATAGCGGAAAACTTTCCTAACCTGGGGAAAGACACAGACATCAAAATCCAGGAAGCACAGAGGACTCCCATTAGAGTCAACAAAAACTGACCATCAACAAGGCATATCATAGTCAAATTCACAAAATACTCATGCAAGGGGAGAATCATGAAAGCAGCAAGAGGAAAAAAGTCCCTAACCTACAAGGGAAGACAGATCAGGTTTGCAGCAGACCTATCCATAGAACCTTGGCAGGCCAGGAAGGAGTGGCAGGATATATTCAATGTGCTGAATCAGAAAAATATGCAGCCAAGAATTCTTTATCCAGCAAGGCTGTCATTCAAAATAGAAGGAGAGATAAAAAGTTTCCCAGACAAACAAAAATTAAAGGAGTTTGTGGCCACTAAACCAACCATGCAAGAAATTTTAAGGGGGACTCTCTGATGGGAGAAAAGATGAAAATGTGTGTGCATGTGTGTGTGTGTGTGTGTGTGTGTGTGTATGTATCAAAAGCAACAAAGAAAGGACCAGAGAACACCACCAGAAACTCCAACTCTACAAGCATCATAATGGCAATAAATTCATATCTTTCAGTACTCACTCTGAATGTCAACGGACTCAATTCTCCAATCAAAAAACATGGGGTAACAGAATGGATAAGAAAATAAGATCCATCTATATGCTTTTCACAAGAGACCCACTTTAGTACTAAAGACACCTTCAGATTGAAAATAAGGGGATGGAGAACCATCTATCATGCTAATGGTCAACAAAAGAAAGCCAGAGTAGCCATACGTATATCAGACAATCTGGACTTTAAAATAAAGACTATATCAAGAGATGCAGAAGGGCATTATATCATAATCAAGGGATCTATCTACCAAGAAGACCTAACAATTGTAAACATTTATGCACCAAATGTGAGAGCACCCAAATATATAAATCAAGTAATCACAAACATAAAGAAACTCCTCGATAGTAATACCATGATAGTAGGAGACTTCAACACCCCACTCACAGCAATGGACAGATCATCTAATCAAAAAATCAACAAGGAAACAATGGCTTTGAATGACACTGGACCAGATGGACTTAACAGATATATTCAGAACATTTCATCCTAAAGCAGCAGAATATACATTCTTCTTCAGTGCACATGGAACATTCTCCAGAATAGACCATATACTGGGACACAAATCAGCCCTAAGTATGTACAAAAAGATCGAGATCATACCGTACATATTTTCAGACCACAACACTATGAAATTCGAAATCAACCACACGAAAAAATTTGGAAAGGTAAGAAGGAAGAAAGATCTCAGATACACAACCTAACCTTATGCCTTAAGGAGCTGGAAAAAGAATAGCAAATAAAACCCCAAACCAGCAGAAGACAGGATATAATACAGATTAGAGCAGAAATTAATTCTATCGAAACCAAAAAAACAGTAGACAGATCAATGAAACCAGAAGCTGGTTCTTTGAAACAATTAACAAAATTGATAAACCACTAGCCACTTTGATCAAAAAGAAAAAGGAAAGGACCCAAATAAATAAAATCAAGAATTAAAGAGGAAAGATCACAACCAACACAGCAGAAATAAAAACAATAATAAGAGAATATTATGAGCAATTATATGCCAATAAAATGGGCAATCTGGAAGAAACGGACAAATTCCTAGAAGCATATACACTACCAAAACTGACACAGGAAGAAATAGAAAATTTGAACAGACCCATAACCAGTAAGGAAATCTAATTAGTCATCAAAAATCTCCCAAATAAACAAGAGTCCAGGGCCAGATGGCTTTCCAGGGGAATTCCACCAAACATTTAAGAAAGAGTTAACACCTATTCTCTTGAACGTGTTCCAAAAATTGAAATGGAAGGAAAACCTCCAAACTCTTTCTATGAAAGCTCTATGAAGCTTTCTATGAAAACTTCCAGAACTCGTTCTATGAATCATTACCTTGATTCCAAAACCAGAGACCCCACTAAAAAGGAGAACTATACACCAATTTCCCTGATGAACATGGGTGCAAAAATCCTCAACAAGATACTAGCCAACCGGATCCAGCAATACAGTAAAAAAATTATTCACCACGACCAAGTGGGATTTATACCTGGGATGCAGGGCTGGTTCAATATCTGCAAAACAATTAACGTGATTCATCACATCAATAAAAGAAAGGACAAGAAGCATATGATCTTCTCAATAGATGCAGAGAAAGCATTTGACAAAATATAGCATCCTTTCTGGATAAAAACCCTCAAGAAAGTAGGAATAGAAGGATCATACCTCAAGATGATAGAAACCATATATGAGCGACCCAACACTAATATCATCCTCAATGGGGAAAAACTGAGAGCTTCCCCCTAAGGTCAGGAACAAGACAGGGATGTCCACTCTCGCCACTTATTCAACATACTATTGGAAGTCTTAGCCTCTGCAATCAGACAACATAAAGAAATAAAAGGCATCCAAATTGGCCAGGAGGAGGTCAAACTTTCACTCTTCGCAGATGACATGATACTCTATATGGAAAACACAAAAGATGCCACCAAAAAACTGCTAGAACTGATTCATGAATTCAGCAAAGTTGCAGGATATACAATCAATGCACAGAAATCGGTTGCATTCCTATACACCAACAATGAAGCAACAGAGAGAGAAATCAAGGAATTGATCCCATTTACAGTTGCACCAAAAACCATAAAATACCAAGGAATAAATCTAACCAAAGATGTGAAAGTACTATACACTGAAAACTATAGAAAGATTTTGAAAGAAATTGAAGACACAAAGAAATGGAAAAAGATTCCATGCTCCTGGATAGGAAGAACAAATATTGTTAAAATGTCGATATTACCCAAAGCAGTCTACATATTCAACGTGATCCCTATCAAAGTAACACCAGCATGCTTCACAGAGCTAGAACAAACAATCCTAAAATTTGTATGGAACCAGAAAAGACCCCGAATAGCCAAAGCAACCTTGAGAAAGAAAACTAAAGCAGGAGGCATCACAATCCCAGACTTCAAGCTACACTACAAAGCTGTAATCATCAAGACAGTATGGTACTGGCACAAGAACAGATGCTCAGATCAATGGAACAGAATAGAGAACCCAGAAATGGACCCACAACTAATCGTATGGGCAACTAATCTTTGACAAAGCAGGAAAGAATATCCAATGGAATAAAGACAGTCTCTTCAGCAAGTTGTGACGGGAAAACTGGACAGTGACACGCAGAAGAATGAACATGGACCACTTTCTTACACCATACACAAAAATAAACTCAAAGTGGATGAAAGACTTCAATGTAAGACAGGAAGCCATCAAAATCCTTGAGGAGAAAGCAGGCAAAAACCGATTTGATCTTGCCCGCAGCAATTTCTTACTCAACAGGTCTCTGGAGGCAAGGGCAACAAAAGCAAAAATGAACTACTGGGACTTCATCAAAATAAAAAGCTTCTGCACAGTGAAAGAAACAATCAGCAAAACTAAAGGCAACTGACAGAATGGGAGAAGATATTTGCAAATGACCTATCAGATAAAGGGCTAGTATCCAAAATCTACAAAGAACTTATCAAACTCAACACCCAAAAAACAAATAACCCAGTGAAGAAATGGGCAAAAGACATGAATAGACACTTCTCCAAAGAAGACATCCAGATGGCCAACCGAGACATGAAAAACTGCTCCACATCACTCATCATCAGGGAAATACAAATCAAAACCACAGTGAGATACCACCTCACACCTGTCAGAATGGCTAACATTCTCAACTCAGGCAACAACAGATATTGGCGAGGAAAAGGATATGCGAAGAAAGAGGATCTCTTTTGCACTGCTGGTGGGAATGCAAGCTGGTGCAGCCACTCTGGAAAACAGGATGGAGGTTCCTCAAAAAACTAAAAATGGAACTACCCTATGACCCAGCAATTACACTACTAGGCATTTATCCAAGGAATACAGGTGTGCTGTTTCAAAGGGACACATGCACCCCCATGTTTATAGCAGCACTGTCAACAATAGCCAAAGTATGGGAAGAGCCCAAATGTCCATTGAAGGATGAATGCATAAAGAAGAAGTGGTATATATATTCAATGGAGTATTACTCGACAATCAAAAAGAATGAAATCTTGCCATTTGCAACTATGTTGATGAAACTGGGGAGTATTATGCTAAGTGAAATTAGTCAGAGAAAGACAAAAGTCATATGACTTCACTCATATGAGGACTTTAAGAGACAAAACAGATGAACAGAAGCGAAGGGAAACAAAAATAATATAAAAACAGAAGAGACTCATAAATATGGAGAACATATTGAGGGTTACTGGAGGGGTTGTGGGAGGGTGGATGGGCTAAATGGGTAAGGGGCACTAAGGAATCTACTCCTGAAATCATTTGTGCACTATATGCTAACTAATTTGGATGTAAATTAAAAAAAAAACACTAAAAAAAAAGTATGGTAGCCCAGGTGAGATCTTAAATATATTTTTAGATTGTTTTAGCAGTAAGAATTTGGACAGAGTAAGACAAAATTGAAATCTAGCATTAATATCTCTATTTTTAAAATTCCTTCCTGCTTTTATTAAACATTGGCCTTGATTTCCAAAACTTGCCAGCATTCTACTGTTTACATGGGACATGTGGAAACAGCATTAAGCAACTACCATCTTGCTCTTAAAATTCTAATGTGCAACAGGATGGTTATTCTTTCAAGCATACCAAGTTGACCTAGTTAGCAAACCTTAAACACCTCTGATCACTAAAGGAAATCCACAGGCTCTAATTTATGGAATAAAACATTGAGCATTAAATGGCAGTTCTTGGAAATTCAGATTAGTTATAAAGCTGGTTAAACAAAATAACTAGTAAAAACATTTTGTGATTTTTAATTATTTTGTTTCTATCTTTAAATAAAATTACGTGCCTATATTGTACAGACAGTAACAGTTACAAGGATCGAGTTTACACTAATCTTTCTCTGATGAAGACAAATGGATGTTAGACAATTTTAATCACATGGTCTTACCTTTATTGTAAGAATTTTTTGAGGGAGAGAGAGGGGCAGAGAGAGAGAGACAGAGAGAGAGAGAGAGAGAGAATATCTTAAGCAGGCTCCATGCTCAATGCAGAGCCTGACACAAGGTTCGATCCCATGACCCTGGAATCATGACCTGAGCTGAAATCAAGAGTCAGACACTCAACCAAATTAGCCACCCAGGCACCTCTAATTTTTTTTTTAATTAACAGGAAAGAAATGCATTTTATGTAAGCAGCAATTCTGTTTCCTGGCAAATATAATGTCTGATAAATAAAATTTATAAACTTTATAAGAATAAATCTGATGACTTCCACCACCACCGATATTCAAGTCTTCATCATTTCTTACCTGATTACTTACTGTAATAGTCTTCCAATTTTCTTCTTGCTGACACTAAAACCAGAGTTTTATTTATTTTATTTTTTTAAAAAGTGACATTAGGTTTTCCTCACGCTCAAAAACCATCAAATGATCAACAGGCTTCTTATCTTACCGAGAATAAGATTCAAAGTCCTCAATCTGATCTGTAAAGGCTTGTATGATCTGGTCCTTGGTTAAATCTCTACTCCTCATTTTCCACCACTTCCCTCCCTCACTCTGTCCCTATAGCACTGGGCTCCTTGCTATTCATTGAACAAGCTAAGCACATGCCAATTTCAGGGTCCAAGTACTTACTGTTCCATATGCCTAGAATTCTCTTCCCCCAAGTAATCACATGCTTTGTTCCTGATCCTGCTCCAATGTTATACTTTCAGAGAGATTTTTCTTAATTCCTCCATACTAAATAGCACCCCTCCTCACCTTCTCTCCCCTTAACTGCTTTAATTGACTTTGTAGCATTTAAAACCAACTGACATATTATTTACTTATTTGTTTGCTTAGCGTCTTTCGTTTATTTTTTATTTAAGTATTTTTTACAGTTTATTTATTTTGAGGAGAGAAAGCATGAGTAGGGTAGGGGCAGAGAGCGAGAGCGAGAGAGAATCCCAAGAGGGATCCGTGCTGTCAGCCCAGAACTTGACGTAGGACTCAAACCCAAGAAGCAAACCCACGAACTGTGAGATCATGACCTGAGCCAAAGTTGGACACATATCCAACTGAGCCACCCAGGCGCCCCAATTGTCTTTCAATCCTGAAAGAATATAAGCTCCATGAAGAGCAATTTTTGCCTACCTGTTTACTGGTATGTCCCCAGTGTTTGACACATAGGCATTCAATAAATATTCACTAAATGAATGCATGGATAATTCTTAAAAGATCAAAGAAGATTATCTTACAGTTGAAGAAATACAGTGTCGCAAAAGAATTTGAGCAAATAATAAAATTACAGGATATTACAGATTTAATTGATAAATTGGTTTAAACGCATCAAAAGTTTTAAAAGAATCCAAGGGTAAAACTGTGGAGCTATTAGCCAAAAATGTAAAGAGTCAGTAACAATTTTGAAAGGATGACATTTGGTACCCATAAAAAGAGTTTTAGTGGGGATTCTTACAGCTAAAGACTGACAAATTTCACCTGCATATCAGACAAATTAATGGAAGATAGATAGATGATAGATAGATAATAGATAAAATAACTGAGTTACTCTAGAAGATACATTCATTAAAGCAAATGTGGTTTCTATGAAGGGAATCACGTTCGGCTAATCAGTTTGAATTATTTGTCGGTAACTAATATGAACAAAATAGAACAAGCACATATGGTATATTCATTTTGAGAGTGCATTACATGATCTCCGACCAGAGTTACCATAAAGTTGGTAGAAGACTATTTTTGTCATGAATATAGATAACGAAACGAAGATTAGGGGAAAATTGTTCTGGACAAAAACTACAAATGGAGATACCCCCCAGAGGTCAGCCTAATCCACCAATTTTTATAAGTGATTTGAAGGAAAGAAATGCAATGGACACTAACTCTTCTGGAAATAGTGAGAAGCCGAACTGGAAGGGACAAAATGCAAGAAAATTACGTGAGGCTGTATAAAAGGGGAGAAAAGTAGAGATAAGGGCAGGGGAAAAACACCCTACTTTATTTCAAGCTATGGAGTTACATTATTACTATAAGAAGAGTTGTGGGTCTTTGAGCCCTGTTCCCTAGAACCAAAATATGTCTAGGAAGTATTAGGCTTTATTAAAAAATATATTGGAATAAAACAAAATCCAGCATTCAACTGACATACAGGACTGTGGTGCTTCACACCAGGAGCGTTGTGTTACCACATCTCAAATAAGACATAAAAGAACTGAAGAAAATCCAGAGGGAGGCAACAGAAATGATCAGTGAAAAGGAGGAAGTGCCATATGAGAAAAGAATCAAAAGAGTCTCTCGCTTCAATCTGAAAGATAAAAATCCTGCAAGCATATCATTGAAGTCTATAAGATCTTGAAGAGGGGCAGAGAAGGGGGATGTGGTCACGTTCATCACATGGTAGTGTATCAAAATCAGTTGGGTTCTCTTGAAGCATGAAAAAAATTAATTTTAGGGCAAAGAAGGAGGAATTCTACTATAGATAGCAGATGGCAAAACTATTCATCTACTTGAAGATTTGCTGAGTGTCTGTCATGCCCCAGATACCCCAGGTTATGAAAAAAAAATTCTTTTCATTAGATATTACCAGCTGGGAGGGGAAATACAGACAGGAACAAGACATAGTTCCTCCCTTTAAAGGGCCTGAGGCTGTAAGAGGAGAAAAGACAAGTAAACATATAATTATGCCACCCTATCAGATATACCTGCAGATAGCTCTTTAATCCATTCATTCGTACTTCCATAGCGAGTATTCTAGTCTAAGCCACGTCCCATTCTTTGCTTCAACTCTTTCCTCCCTCTAATCTATTCTCCTTATAATATCCAGAACAATTTTAAGAATGAAATCATATCAGGATACACTTCTGCATAAAAGACTTCAATATCATCCCACCTCTACATGCTGGCCTATAGGGACCTGCATGATCTGGGCTCTCGCCCTTCTGTCCGGTCTCATCTCTGTTACTTTCCCATTTTTTTGAACATTGGCCTTTTCTCTCTGTTCTTATATCAATCTCTTTACCACCTTGGGATATTTGCATACATTGTTTCCTCTGATGGGAATATTCTTCCTTTTGCTTTTTGAGAGGCTAGCCCCTCATCTTTCTGAGCTCAGCTTAAATGTCATCTCTTCAAAGAGCACTTCTCTGTCCACTAATCTAAACTAGTCCGCCCCTGTTGGCCTGTGTCACAGTACTATGTTTCCTTCTTTCATCACTCTTAATAAAGTCCATCTATTTGTTGTTTTTTAAAAATGTTTTATTGTGTATTATTTTAGAGAGAGAGAGACAGAGAGACAGAGAGCAAGCAGGGAAGGGGCAGAGAGAGAGGGAGACACAGAATCGGAAGCAACTCCAGGCTCCGAGCTGTCAGCACAGAGCCCGACCCGGGGCTCGAACTCACAAACTGCGAGATCATGACCTGAGCCGAAGTCATAAGTAAGTGTAACCGACTGAGCCACCCAGGCGCCCCAAGTCCATCTATTTCTGACTGGACCATAAGTTCCATTGGGAAAGATATTATATCTGTCTTGTTTGTCTTTGGGTAGCTCTAGTACCTGGCACATAGTAAGTACGTTATAAATTGGAATAAAAAGAAATGAGTAAATGAATATGATAACTTCTATAAAAATGATGAAAGGCGTTTCAGCTACTTAGAAAAGAGTATAATTCATGGTATATCCTTTATGTATTCATACGTTTTGAACAGAGTTTCACATAAATTAACCTTAAAGATGGGAATATGGAAGAAAGAGGAAATTGACCATCTTATGAAATTTCATTAACTTAAGAGGTGATGGGGCCTGAAAAAGGGCTTGGCTAACTCCATGAATAGTAACTACAATGAGTTGTTAATAGAAACTGCCATGTTTGGGATGACATTCTACCTTTGACATCGGTATTAGGAAAACTGATACTCTTAGATATCATTCTCTTACTTCCCCATGGGTCTGACCCAGGCAGGAAGATAGTCTTTTTATGATCTTACGCTCTTATTATATTTCCTACATTTCCTTTAACTTTTCAATAATTGCTGACATATCATCAAATATCCACAACAAAGAACAAGTGTTTTTTCAATATAACTGTCAAAAGTCTAAGATATAAAAGACTTCTACTTCACACTGTTGTTTTTAATGCCTCGAGTCATATGAAAATCTTAAAAACGTTGTTTCAGTATTACACTAAAACAGATAAGCCTTCCTCAAAATTCAAGCCACAGTCTCTCCTAGCTAGAAGAAAGCTCTCATGTCTGTGACCTCTCAGAGCATTTATTTGCACGCTCCTATATTATGGAATACATTTGTTCCTCCATTCAGGAAATGTGCATTGCTTAGTCAATGAATTGACTTAGTGGGTCTACTGTGTCCAGGTGACCTGACTAGATCCAGTGCCCGGCACCCCTGAGAGTTGACGTAGACAGTCTGCCTTTGTGGCCCTTCTCCCTCGGAGCAGAGCCTGCGGCTGATTCTTCCCCACATCTCTGTCTGAGAGAGCTCCTCCGTATTTGACACGCAGAAAGTGACTGCTAAAGGAGAACGGATTGAATCAAAGGAGTCCCTCTAAGAAACCTCCCATTGACTCCGGTTTTGGCAGCACTGGCTCTATACTCAAACTCTAAAAATCACGGGAAAAACATGGAAAGCCACTACTGGTGAGCATCCAGCCTCACATTCGCCTCTCAGCGAAACGAATCTAGAAGCAGGTTTAATGAATACGGGATGGTCACGTTGCCACTACAGCTGGGGATTTTGCCAAGAGAACCTTTATGAAGCCTTATAAAACTGTTACCCTAGCACAGCAAAATGGTTACTGTTCTTCTAAATAGCTCTCTCTTAACCAAGGAAATGGGCTGGACCTAATTAGACTATGTTGTGGCATATTAACATGGCAAGAAAAAACAGTTTTTAAAGGTTTCTAATACATATTTGTATGATAGTAGCTAATAGCTCCTAAGATACTGCTAGAGGCCTTCAAACACACATTTAATACTTAAAATGACCTAAAATTTGGATTTACATTATAAAATTTAAATGGATCATGTGGAAAAATCAAAATCCTGTAGGTAAACTATCGGCAATTCTAAAAGTCTCTCATTACATGTTCAGTAAAAGGCCAGGCAGGAATTTTAATTACTGACATGGTGATTGGGACAACTGTGCACTTTTTAAAAAGTACATCTTAGTTGTTCACTCGCTGCTATAATTTTTTAAAATATTAATTTCTTATAAAATAAAAGATGATTCTCAAAGTATTCTAAAACTATGGAGTGCTCCCAGTATTGCTAAATCAGATGAACGATTTCCAACCAATCACAGAAACAATATGTTATAAGAGGAAACACATGTGTTTTTTCCCTTTACCATTAAAAAATTATGTATATTTGCCTTTTTTCAGAAACAATTTTGCCTTAATTAAGGTGACCACATAATTAGGTATGCACAGATTCAATGCATTATATAGAGAAAGCTGGTTTTTATTTAGGCTATCTATTATTCTCCAAATAATCTTGCTTATTTTCATTATCTTGAATGCTTTATCACAGCTGTAAAGTGTAGTCTTCATACTTTTCTCCCACAAGAGCTATTAGTTTTCTTTAAAAAAAAATTATAACCACAGGGGTGCCTGGGTGGCTCAGTCACTTAAGCATCCGACTCCAGCTTAGGTCATGATCTCACAGTTCGTGGGTTAGAGCCCCACGTTGGGCTCTGTGCTGACAGCTTGGAGCCTGGAGCCTGCTTCGGATTCTGTGTGTCCCTCTCTCTCTACCTCTCCCCCGCTTGTGCTCTGTCTCTCTGTCTCTCAAAAACAAATAAAAATGTTTAAAAAAATTATAACCACAAAAAAATCCAGCTGTGTAGAAAAGACAGCATGCTTCATCTTTTATTTTCTGTCTTATGGGTTATTATTCAAAATTCATGTACCTTTTTTGACTAGAATTTACCATCAATTAACCAGGGTAATGAGTTGAAACTTCTTTCTGTTTTAATTACACAACCCCTGATTACTAATTTTAAACCACTCTTCCAATCGCTCTACCTACAAGCATCCTGTTTAGAAATATTAAATATCCAAGAGCTTTAACACATGTCATTCACTTGAAAACATTCTACTAGATCAATTCAGAGAAGTCTGCTCTTAATTCACAGAAGGATGTTTTTTATTGTGGTAAGAACACTTAACGTGAGGCCTTCCATCTTAACAAAATTTTAAGTGTATAATACACAATTGTCAACTCTAGGCACGGTGTTGTACAGATTTCTAGAACTCATTCATCTGTATAACTGAAACTTTATACCTGTTGAACAGCAACCTTCTCATTTTTCCCTCCATCCCCCCAGCCCCTGGCCACCACCAGAGAAGTATATTCTCTGCTTCTGAGTTTGAATATTTTATTTTTTATTTTATTTTATTTTATTTTATTTTGTGTGTGTGTGAGAGAGAGAGAGAGCATGTGCACAAGAGAGGGGCACGGGGGAAAGATAGAGAATCTCAAGCAGGCTTCATGCTCAGCACGGAGCCCAGTGAGGGGCTCCATCCCATGACCCTGGGATCATGGCCTGAGCTGAAATCAAGAGCCGAACACTCAATCGACCGAACCACGCCGCTGTCCCATCACTTTGATTATTTTAAATACCCCATATAAGTGGAATCATGCGGTACGTGCCCTCTGCAACTGGGTAATTTCACTTAGCAAAATGATTTTGCTCCATTATTTAAAATACAAGTTGTACTACATATAGCATTACTTTTCAGAGTCCATCGACTGAACAATAAGCTGGCCGAGAATTATAATTGTAGACTAGGAAAGATATCTTCTTGTAAGATTCATGCCGAGGCTGGTTAAAAATAACTTCCCTATATAGAAGCTTTGCAAATCAAACTCTCTCAAAAGCTCAAGGAACAGCTCTTTGGTAGAAATGATGACTGGGTCAGAATATCCTGAGACCACATTCCTAAACAGTCCTGATTAGTTCCCCCAAAGAAACTATTAACAAGGAAATCGGTCATCGCCTCATGAGAATTTATTTTCATGTCTTCTCTTACCTTTTCACACCCTACGTGATGAACTGTGCGGCACGTGGAAGCTCATCTCCAGGCAACTTCCGGTTTTTGTGTTTGGTGACTGTAATTTGAAAATGATGCCTAAACAAATGCCTCTGTTTTGCCTTTGCAGTTTTTCGGTGGTCTTTTCCCTGGTACTACTGCGATCCATTTGTCTCTTCCTCTTCTCCCTGCCCTCTCCTCCAGCTACTGCCTCTGTTCTCAGGTGGATCAAAATCCCGTGGATATTGGAAGGAAATTAGCAGTGTTCCAGGTGTAGATGAAGTGATCACGCTCTGAAGTGAAATGAGGGACAGGAGGACATGCGGTCCGACCACATGCTCTGCTAACAGGCCACACCCACATGCTCCACTTAGGTGGCTCACCTCTTGCTACAACTGTGAAGGCGAGAGACAAATTGAGTGATGTGCAAGTAAGGGACACAGAAGACACAGAGTCTTTCACAAATACGAGAAGCAAGATAAATCAAATCATTCAATAATTCACAAATATTCCACAGAAATTGGACCGTTTATGAACAGCCTGAAAAGAAAAGAACGCCAGAGAATTAGAATGAGTTAAAATGAGATACGACTTTGACTATATTGCATTCACAGTTACTTTAGAATAATATGATGTGAAAGATTGGGCTGAATGAATGCCGAGTTCTCGTTCCCTTTTTTCATTCTGTGGGTAAGGTCCTGAGGTGATTTCACCAACGTGTAAGCCGTGTGATCAAATGACTTAGTCTCTCCAGACCTTTGGTTCTACGTCCATAAATGAGGAGAACTGTTGGGAGAAACGAATGTGATAAATTCCAGTGCTTGACAGGTCATGTCATGGTGTTGGTGACTGAATGGTCAGTTCATAAATAGGAAAAGCTTTAATGCTGTACTAAATTATTGTTTAGCGCATTCAAGGGCAATAGTAATCAATAAATAATTTTTTAATGCATTTAAATTTTGCATGCGAGTTGTTTTCTAAATGCTAGTCACTTTGTAGGGTTATTGAAATATAATTATGGATAAAATATAATCCCAGACCTCATCTGGCTCACTCATAGCTCTGTTTTGTGTCCTGATTCAATTATTTCCTACTTTTCTCTCACCTATTTCTTCTTTGGTTTTCCTTTTGTACAACCTTTTAGTTGTCTTAAATCCTTGCCTAAATAGGTTGTAATATAAATAAATAAGGGGATTATTTAGTTTGTATGTACGTGCACACACATACAAACTAGCCCTTTCTGTTGCAGGGAAGCCACACCATAAACAATCAATCCAGCGTGATCCAGAGAAGGGGATTAGCTCATTTCGCAATCGGGGGTTGTCCGTTAGAGGCTTCCCCAAAGAGGTAACATTTGAATGAAGCCTTGATGAATGTGTAGGTGTTTATCAGGAGGGGCAAGGTTTGCAACCCTCAGAAAACAAAAGCAAAGAGGCAGGAAACTGTCCAGGGAATGAAGAATTGTGCAACGCGGTAAACAGGGGCAGGGCACTGAAGTGTGCTAGTCTTCGGGCTAGGGTCTGGTGAGTGCTTGGAGGGAGAAAACACAGAGGAAGTTCATTAATCAAAGTAAAGCACAACACACTTTCCAGACAATAGACTTGGAGCCATTTATCTTCAGTCGTCATTAGGTACATTCCAGTGGCCTTCCGTGTCCACCTGGCATTGTGCACTGAGCAAGTACATTCTTTATCAAAGTAATTATTTAAAATGCCAGGTCCTTGTGCTGTTTAGGCACGAAACACCCAGATTTCCAGCAAGAGCTTAGAGATTTCCAACCGAAATATATTCTCACAGTAAAAGAGATAAAAGTTGTGCTTTATTGACCCTAAATGAGGGCATTTTAAAGAGCTCCGAGCATAGTTAGAAGTATTTATGCTCTAACGCCTTTCAGTCAAAGTACAAGTTTCCTCTCACTACACAGAGCTGAGCAAAAGGCTGTCGTAGATGCCGTAGTGAAAAAGCTTGCTTAGTTGTGTGCTGCTCAGATGTTTATTTTTCTTTTAAATCAGCATGATCTTTCAGTCCCTCAAATGTCCATGTCCAAGGAAATCACAGAAGCACAGCAAATTTCTCCTTTTTTAGTGCATTTGTGAATAATCCTCTAGCCCCAATTCTTCCTACAAAAGGCGTTACAGTTGATAAGGTGGTGCTTACTGCCTGCTGCACAGCCTTAGGGCATCAGTGGCTCACACTCTGACTTCACAAGCAAGAGGATGGCTCATTTCTAGTGGTTTACATGTAAAGTGAAATTCAAACTAACATCAGGAGAATTTCTGGTTCACCTGCAAGACCATAGCAAGTGTCTATCAGTACCGAATCTGGCAAAACTTCTGGGCTCTGAATGGTTAGTAAGAGTGTCTTGGAATCCAAATGGACTCCTCTTATGTTAAGCCAATCTATGTAGGAACAAACGTGTTTCTTCAGTGAAGAATTACATATGAATACATATCATGGAGTTATGTAACCAGGTAATTAATAATGATTCGATTCCTAACTGTATGCACTTTTAAGTAAGTCACTTAACCTATCTGTGTCTCAGTTTTCTCATCTTTAAGATGGATGCAATGAAAGGTTTGAGGAGGATTTTATAAGGTAACCAAGAAAAGCACTTAGCACTATGCCTGGCACTTAGCATGTGTCATAATCACTATTACTGTTATTACTTATCTAGAGTGACTCTACAGAATTCCCAAAAAACAGGGCCACTAGAATTACTTAAGAAATTGTTGAGCCATAATAAACTAAGAGATTTTGAACACTACTGAATTTAATAAGCATTTACTGTGGGTTTACAAATGCTGGGATCTATGGTAAAGACAAATGACATAGATTGTAGATGATCTCTAGTCCCAAAGAACTTACAATCTAACACATACATAAACAATGTGATACAACGTGTCTGTGAAGGCTGTTATAGAAGATATGGAGGGCAGATCATGGGAACTTAGAAGCCACATATCTTGACTCTGATGACATATAAGGCATGACCTTGAATGAAACATTTATTGAAAACCTTTTAAGGGCTAGATTCTGTACTAAGCACTAGTTTATACACAGAAAACAAGATAGGCGTGATCAATGCCATCATAGAATTTCTATTAAAAGAAATATCGCAGGAGGGTTTGGTTTGGTGGGAAAAGATGAACTCAGTTTTTTAAATGTTTATTTATTTTGAGAGACAGAGAGACAGAGACAGAGACAGAGAGATAGAGAGAGGGAGAAGGAATCCTAAGCAGGCTCCATGCTGGTGCAGGGCTCGATCTCAGGTCCATGAGATCATGACCTGAGCTGAAATCAAGAGTTGGACACTTAACCAACTGAGCCACCCAGGGGCCCTGAGGTGAACTCAGTTTTAAACATTTTGAGTTTGGGCTTACAGTAGCACATTTAGGCTCAGATACTTATTTTCCACTTAAAATGATGGAGGTGGAGCTCAAAAGGAAGATAAAGAATCTTCTTAAGAGCAAGATCTTTATCATATTGACTATTGTATCACAGCACCAAAAAAAGATGGGCACATAGTAGGTATTTTGTCAACATTTGTTGAATGAATTAATGTCAGAAGACAAAGATATTATTATTATCATTCTTATTCTTATTCTTATCAGTATTATTTCTCTATAGTGACCTGATCAGAAAACCAGAAACAGAACCACTAGAATTGGCCCTGGTGAAATCCTGAGATTTAATGAGATCACTGTGGGCATTCAATGCTTTGTGTATGTAACTGTGTATAGATAGCTATGTCGAATTTGCATGTTTCTGCATTAATGCTTGTCATTCTTGGCAAATCATTCCAATATTTATTTATTTATTTATTTATTTATTTATTTATTTATATAACATGTTATGTTTCACTCATATGTAAAATTTAAGAAACAAAGCAAATGAGGAAAGGGGAAAAAAAGAGAGCGAGAGAGAGAGGCAAACCAAGAAACAAACTCTTAACTATAGAGAACTGATGGTTACCAGAGGGGAGGCAGATGGGGGGTTGGGTTAAATAGGTGATGAGAGTTAAGGAATTCACTTGTGATGAGCACTGGGTGTTGTATGGAAGTGCTGAATTCCTAGAGTGTATGCCTGAAACTAATATTACATTGTATATTAACTAAGTGTAATTAAAACAAAAATGAAAAAAATACTTAAAAAAAACATGTCATGAATACCACGTTTTGCCAAGCACCATGATAAGTGCTGAGGATATAATCACAAACAAGTTATCTGTCTATCTGCAAGAAGTCTGCAGTACTCAAATGACATTGCTGACATCAAGGTCAGGGCGGCAGGAGAGTGTAACCAAAATATACAAAGAGGTAACAACAACAGACAGTAATATTTCTTACTAAAATTATTATACCTCTGCTTATCTCCATGCACTGTGATACATACCTTTTTAATTACCAAATATAAAATCACTCCATCTATAAAATCCCTCGATCTAATTCCCACACCTTGTCATCTGGATGTAATGGAAGAAAATACACAAATATGTCTTGGTAGACCTAGAGATAGGGCTGTTTTTCACATAACAGAACACAGATTCATTCTTCTGGGGAGACTCAAGATTTCATCACAGTGAGCTTAAGTTAATGGACCAAGTCTTTAAGTAAAGGTAACAGCATTGATTAATGAAAATGATGAAGTGGTCTCACGTTTTTGCACCAGCCTGTTACAGATATGCGAATAATGAAAATGAGGAAAAGTGCCCAGCCTCCAAAGTGACCATGTATATGCAAGCTTTCCCATTATCTGTCAGATGGCATAAATAAAGAATCGTTTCTATTCTTCAGCAAATTCCTGCTCGGTTATTCAGGGACAGGGATAGAGGGTAAGGAAAATGAACACTTTCTATGAGCCCCATGAATGTCATTAAAATTTTGGCTGCTTGGGGCGCCTGGGTAGCGCAGTCGGTTAAGCGTCCGACTTCAGCCAGGTCACGATCTCGCGGTCCGTGAGTTCGAGCCCCGCGTCGGGCTCTGGGCTGATGGCTCAGAGCCTGGAGCCTGTTTCTGATTCTGTGTCTCCCTCTCTCTCTGCCCCTCCCCCGTTCATGCTCTGTCTCTCTCTGTCCCAAAAATAAATAAACGTTGAAAAATTTTGGCTGCTTAAGATTTTTTAGTAGTTGGCCTTGAGAAACGAGCTCCCAAAAATATGATGATACGATATGGTTCAAAAGAAATTAAAATAGCACCTCATGATTACTTTTGTTTTCTAGAAAGTTTTCTGAAATAGATGTTATTTACGGAGACTTGGGGATATAAACATTTATACCTATCATAGGATCTAACACACCTGAATCTCAATCTAAATATGGCACCTAGATTGAAATATGCATATATATATGTAAATACATACACACATACACACCCTCATGGATAGCATGACCAATTTTACCCAATTTTCTGGGACTGCCCTGGTTTTAAAATTGGAGGTTCCATGTCCCAGAAACTTCTTTATTCCTGGGAAAATTGGGACAGTTAGTCACTCTACCCATGGAATATGACAATTATGGAAATCACAGTGCTACACTAAGCTGAAAGTCCATCATGCTTTTATTTTTTATTTTTTTTCAATATATGAAGTTTATTGTCAAATTGGTTTCCATACAACACCCAGTGCTCATCCCAAAAGGTGCCCTCCTCAATACCCCTCACCCACCCTCCCCTCCCTCCCACCCCCCATCAACCCTCAGTTTGTTCTCAGTTTTTTTTCAATATATGAAATTTATTGTCAAATTGGTTTCCATACAACACCAAGTGCTCATCCCAAAAGATGCCCTCTTCAATGCCCATCACCTACCCTACCCTCCCTCCCACCCCCCATCAACCCTCAGTTTGTTCTCAGTTTTTAACAGTCTCTTATGCTTTGGCTCTCTCCCACTCTAACCTCTTTTTTTTTTTTCCTTCCCCTCCCCCATGGGTTTCTGTTAAGTTTCTCAGGATCCACATAAGAGTGAAACCATATGGTATCTGTCTTTCTCTGTATGGCTTATTTCACTTAGCATCACACTCTCCAGTTCCATCCATCATGCTTTTAAAGTATAAGCTGAACAAAGAGTACTATAGAAACTTCACAAAACTGCACATGTGTTCATCCTCATTCTCTCCTCAAATGCCCAACACTTCAGGACTCCTCCCCCGCCATGCTGGTTCACCTTTGTTTGAAAACATCCAAAGAGGTTGCAAAAAAATGTTTACAGAAAATCATTGACATAAATTTGCTCAACAGTGTCTGACACAGAGTAGGCCCTCGATGAATATTTGTTAAATACAATATCTTAATATTTCTACGTCAAAGGGTTCAATCTGTGGCAATAATAATTTGCACGATCACTGCATTGGCTGATCCACATAATTTGATTCATAGGAAAATGCATTTTTGCCATAGCTAGCAAGATTACTACGTTCTGGTTTTCCAGTGACTCCTGCCACATTATGTGATATCCATAATGATAACAATTGCCTTCTTTAATCACTTACCATGCTAATTAATGTGTTTGAACTTTTGCAAACATTCTCTAATCTGCACAGTGACTCTTGGAGGATAGCTATTGTTACCATTTCTATTTTACAAATGAGAAGACTGAGGCGCAGAAAGATAAAGTAACTTGTTCAAGTTCACTTGGAAGAAGTTAAAATTTCAGTTATATTCACCTAACCATTTAAATATACTGTCTCTCTAATGTATTTCTTCTATCGACCAATTCATTCATTCAGTAAATGTTAACCGGGCACCTACTATGTTTCTAGCGCTATTACAGACAGTGGTAATGGAACATTGACTCATCTAGATTAAGTGACTATTCTCACGAAGAAGGGGTGGAGGAAATCAGGAGAGGTTGGCAAAAGGGTACAAACTTTCAGTTACAAGATGAAGTTCTAAAGATCTAATGTCTAGCATGGTGACTGTATTTGATAACATCACATTGTGTAACTGAAACTTCCCAAGAGAACAGAACTAAACGTTTTCACACACATGCACACACACACACACACACACACACACACACACACACGGTAAATATGTGAGGTAATGGATGTGCGAATTAACTGGATGGGGGCTATCTATTCATAATGTATACATATATCAAATTGTCGTGTTGTCCTCATCATTTTTTACTTTTTAAAATATTTTTAATGTTTATTTTTGAGAGAGAGAGAGAGACAGAGCGCAAGTGGGGGAGGGGCAGAGAGACAGAGAGACACAGAATCCGAAGCAGGCTCCAGGCTCTGAGCTGTCAGCACAGAATTCCATTTGGGGCTTGAACCCACACACCATGAGATCATGACCTGATCCAAAGTCAGACACTTAACCGACTGAGCCACCCAGGCACCCTCATGTTGTTCTCTTTAAATATCTTACAATTTTAGTTTTCAGTTATACCTCATTAAAGCTTGGGCGGGAGGACTAAAATGGACAGAACATTTGAACAGAGGAATAGAAATTTGAATAGAGGGATAAACAAATAAAGTGAGGTATATCCATAATATGGAAAAATATTCAGAAGTTGTTAAAAAATGAAGTTATATATACTAGCATGGTTTGTTATTGAAAATATATAATATATATTTTAAATTATATTTTTAAATAAAAAACCCACAGAAAACACTATGTATTTTCTACATTTTGTGTGTGTGTATGCGTGTGTGTTGTGTGTGTGCGCACGCACGCGTGCATATCCACACTGGTCTACATTTTATTCCTTGAACAAAGCAGTAACACTGTTTTCGTTAGTCTTGTGGTTCTTCCTTCCTAGAATAGCTTTACCCCACTCACTCATCCTTCAGTTTTTAGCTCAAAACCCACCTCATCAGAAGGCCTTCCCTGGCAACATAATATAAAGTAGGATCCAACTTACATACTATTATCATTATCTAGCCTTTTTGGATTTGGTCTTCATAGCACTCACACTTAGGAATTTTAATAATTATGTCTTCCTTTTTATGTGTTTCTCCTAAGTGGAGAGTAACAGAAAGGCAGGACTATATTCTTAATTGGAAACATCTAGCAATCTTGCACATTACAAAGCTTCAGAAGGACAGGCGCCACTTTCAGCCTTCCCCCTCCAGGTTAGACAGCTCCAATTCCCTTGACCATTTCTGAAAATAATTCCACTCTGACTAATCTTCATTTTTCATTATTCTTCTTAAACACTTGCACCCCCACTCCAAAATGAGTAGATTGCTAATTACTGTTGAGCAGAGTGAAGTTACTATCGCTCCCATTTTAGACAAAATACTCTTCGTTATGCAGCCTAAGATGGCATTTGTTCCTTGGGAAAATGACATGAATTACACTGTGACTCATACTGAGTTTCCCACTGACATTAAAACCAGATGTCTTCCACAAGTGCCTCTATAAAATTGTGCCTCCCAACATGGATGTGTGCACTGGGTTTTGATCCCAAGGGCATAGATTTACATCAGTTTTTATTAAATTTAATTTTGATATATCTAGTCCACCATCCCAGTCTTTCAATCTATTTTTCGATTCTGATTCACTGATCTAAACTACTTGTTGCCCCTTACAACTTTGTATTATCTGTTGATTTGATGACTACATACTCAACTTCCTTATCTAAATCACTGATAATAATGATAATCAGGACAGGGCTCAGGCTAGAGTCCTGTGACATACCATTAGAAACCTCTCTCCAGCAGAACTACAATCTAATCAAGTATATTCAGCCAGCGAGAAACCTGGTCATGTTTATATTTCCTCATATTGTCTACAAAGATAGAATGAGGAATCTTTTCCAAATGAGTTGTTGAGATTCATATGTATTTTGTTTGCTGCATGAATCTCATATAAGAGGCTATTAAACTATCTTATAATAATAGCAAATATAATAAAAGTAATAATAACAGCTTACATTTATTACTTATTATATGCGATGCAGTATGCTAAGAATTTTATATGCAATATTTCTTTTAATTGTCCCCCAAATCTGAAAGATAAGCATTTTTTATATATTTTGAAGATGGAAAAACTGAATTTCAGAGAAAGTAAGTCAGAAGAAATGATAATTACTCTGAAATTATCTGAAAGCATATTCTCAAGCTAATTTGAAAATTGAAATAATACTTTTTAAGATAACAGTGTTATTTACATTTAAGTATCAATTGCTAAGGAATAGGAACATGAAACATATTGACCCTGGTTTTTTTAAATTTTTTAACACTTTTATTTTTTGAGAGAGAGATAGAGTGCAAGTGGGGGAGGGGCAGAGAGAGAGGGAGACACAGAATCCGAAGCAGGTTCCAGGCTCCCAGCTGTCAGCGCAGAGCTCGACGCAGGGCTCGAACTCACAAGCTGTGAGATCATAACCTGAGCCAAAGTTGGAGGCTTAACCAACTGAGCCACCCTGGCACCCCCATATTGACCCTGTTAAAGGAGATATGGTGCCGTCCCATCCTAGAGGAAATTCCTTGGCATTTGTGAAACCAGATGAGACTTCCTATGAGACTTTGGTTCAAATCTTTTCTCCTCCTCCTATTTACTGTCACCAGATCAGGAGTTGTTTTGTTTTGTTTTGTTTTGTTTTGTTTTGTTTTGTTTTGTTTTGTTTTTATCGGGCAGCTTCCTTCTCCTTGGCTATCAGAGAGCCCTGTCCATGGTTTAATGGCCCATGTAAAGCAGAGAAAAGGGACAGGCTCCAGTTGGAATGTGAGAAAAGTTCAGGGACTGAGCCATGGGGCACTAACAAGAATTGTCCTTTAAGAACATAACAAATGTAGAAACATTGCTTTCCCCAAATCCTGTTTTATTAACCTTTATCAACTGCTGAGAAACTGGGACATGATGGGATTTTTAAACCTTCCTGTCAGCAGCAAAAGGGTAATGCTTGTTATGATTGCTATTTGGCAAAACCCCAGCCTCTCATTCCAAAATGTCTCAAATTAACTTTGTTCGGAACTGATTAGAGAGCACAAAGACTACAGGGGTATTTTTGCCACCTCTGTGTCATATGTAGGTGAGAAATATTTGTCGCTCTCCATATAAAAACCATCTACGTATGCTGTTCAATGGCTGGCACGGTATTTACTAACACTGAGCTAATGCAGAAAGTTGCAGGGAGGTCATTGAGAATGCACTGCAGTCTGAATGAAAATTATGAAATTTCACTTTCCCCTCCTTTACTCATTGGAAAAGAAAATCAGTTTCCCGTTATTAACAACTTTTGACATTTCCCTACAGTTTTAATCCTGTCCATGAGAACCATTGTTTTTCCTCCAATGATAACGCATCCTAAGGTGTGACAGTGCAAACTAACATGGCTGACTGTGGATACATCTGAAAGAAATACAGTTTGTTAAAAGGGTCAAAGGCAGGGGCGCCTGGGTGGCTCAGTCAGTTAAGCATCCGACTTTGACTCAGATCGTGACCTTGCAGTTCTTGGGTTCGAGTCCCACGTCATGCTCTGTGCTGACAGCTCAGAGCCTGGAGCCTGCTTCCGATTCTGTGTGGCCCTCTCTCTGCCCTCTGCCCCTCCCCCACTCGTGCCCTCTCTCTCTCTCAAAAATAAATAAACATAAAAAAAATTAGAAGGTCAAAGGCAAATTTCTATTTCAGACTCTAAACCTTCCTAAGCAGTGTGTTAGCTTTTTAGCATTAGAGCCTAGAGTCTAGGGCGAGGGTGTCAGAGTCAGCCTTCAGGGTTTGAATTCTGACTCCACTGATTGTTAGTCATTTACTCTCTCTGCCTCTATTTTCTCATCTGAAAAGTGGAGATAATAATCATATAATAGCTACCTTATTAAGATATTATAAAATTAAATACATGCTACCTAGTAAGAGTGTTTGCTGTTACTGTCATTGATGAGGTGACACAGAAATGAGGGATCTAGATCTAGGTTCTGGCCCAGTTTTACCGTTAGTAAAATTGTGACCTTGAACAAAGTATCTGACCTCACCTCACTGGGTCTTAAGTTCCCCATCCACAGCTTGGATGCATATCTCCATGTTTGATGATGACATAAAAAAATTCTGGTAAAGTGCTTAGCATAGCATCTGGCACCAAGCAAACCAAGGGAATCACTTACCATTAATATCATTTTGTGAGTGTGTGTAAGAATAACTTATATATTTGTCAATATGAATGAGAAGAATTTGCATTTTCTAGAATATAAATGAGATTAAGTGACTTTTTTATGTGTTTACTAGTCATTTGCATGTTTTTTTCCATGAATTATCCCTTTACAACCTTTGCCTGATTATTCATTAGCTTGTTTCTGGTTTCATAGTGATTTGTAGAAATATACATATGTGTTTTAATATTCACTGAATGTTTGTTTCCCTCCCAAATTCATATGTTGTAGCCCTAACTCCAAGTGTGGCTGTGTTTGGAGATAGGGTCTTTAAAGAAATAATTAAGGTTAAATGTGGTTATAAGGGTAGGACCACGATCCATTAGGATTGGTGTTGTTATAAGAAGAGACACTGGAGAGCTTACCGTCTCTCTGCCATATGAGGCCACAGTGAGAAAGTGGCCATCTACAAGTTAGGAAGAAAGCTCTCACCAGAGTTCAACCATGCTGGAACCCTGATCTCAGACTTCCAGGCTCCAGAATTGTGAGAAAATGAATTATGTTGCTTAAGGCATCTGGTCAGTGGTATTGTGTTATGGCAGCCCAAGCAGATGAATATATTCATTGAATATATTCCATTGAATATTATTGAAAATAATTTTTATTTGCACTAAATGTATAACCTATCTTTGTTTATCAGACTTTATTTATGGTAGTTGGCAATCTACAGGTGTGTGTGTGTGTGTGTGTGTGTGTGCACGCACGTGCGTGCTTTATGAAGATAAACCTATCAGACCTTTTCTTTATGACTCCTGAGTTGTTTGTCATTCTCAGGGGTGTCAAAAGTTATAATGCTCATATCCTAGATCTTCTTCCAGTACTTTCATGGTTTTGAATTTTCATGTTTTGATATTTAATCCACCTGGAATGTTTTCTACATGTTGTGAGATTATTATCAGATGTTTACCATCATATAGAAAACCAATTATACCACCACAGTTTACTAAACAGATCATTGTTTCACCACTGATTTGAAAATTTGACTTTAATATAAAATAAACATACTAAAGTCTATCTGAATTCTTAGGTATATCAGATAGATCTATCTCCTCTAGTAGTAAATCATCTTTTACTGCTACAAGTGGGTAGAGCACAATCCCATTCAAATGTCTTAGCATATCCTAGTCTGATATATATTTTATTCATTTTATTTTATTATTTTATATTTATTTTATTTTATCAATTTTTCAGTGGTTATTTTTAAATATTCAAAGACTTTAAAAACTATTAAAACTCCTGGTCTAAATTAACAAGTAAGGAAACAGTTAAAATACTGCCTTCATCTATTTAGCCTACAGAAGGTAATTATGGTGACTGCTTAGTTTCCAAGAGAGTATTATACAATAACCACCATAGAGTAGTAATTAAGAACACGGACTCTGGAGCCATATTGCCTAGGTTCAAATTCCAGATCTGCCATTTATCAGCTGTACAACTGTGGAAAAGTTATTTAACTTCTTGGCACCTTAATTTCCTCATCTATCAAATAGTATTAATAATACTTTTGTCTCAAGCTATAGTGTAGATTAAACAAATTGATATATGGAAATCCCTTAGGCAAAGTTACTGGCATAGACTGTGATCAGTGGTAAATGTTGGTCAGCTAAGGTAACTGCTTTGGAAAGTTATTTCTCCTTCCTGAGAAATAAGAAATGATCTCTCAGGGCACTTAGCATTGACTACAAATCCCAATTCTGTCAGTGATGGAATTTGGAGCATGAGTGGAACCCAAGTTGGCATCCTTTGGGTTAATTCCTCTAGGCCATATACAGCAAAGCATTTCCCTCAAATACTCTGGAGATTCAGAGTCTCAAACATGTTTGCTCCCCAAGTCATCACATTTATTAATATCTTTGTCATATTTTCCAGAAGCAGGAACTTCTAGCAGATCTTGCTCTACAAAAGGCAGTATTTCTGTAAGAAGTGAATCTAGGCCACTTTAGTCTGTCCTCTGATGTTCACCTCAGTATCATTCTATCTACTTGATAATATCTTTGAGGTCAAATTCCTAAAATAGTATTTTTCTTTAACTTTAGGAGCATTGTAGAGTAAAAAGACTGCTAAAGATACAAGATCAAAGTGAGCCATGATGCACAACATGGTTGGGCTTATCAGCATTCCTAAATGTGCTCAAGGCAAAAGCATTCCAGAGAAACATAAATAATAGCCATCATCGCTATCATTTGTTGACCTCTGACTATATGCTGGTCCATGTGTTCGATACACATTATCTTACTTAATTCTAACAAAACTCTTGTGATGCTGACATTATTATCTCTTTTTTATAAAGGTGGAAAGAGAAGTTCATATAAATTAAGTGACTTTCTCAAGGCAACAGCTAGTAAGTTGGAGCTGGATTTGAACCCAAAATAAGGGGGCGGTTTACTCTATTTTTTTATTTTCTTAGTAATATAGTATACATTTACTAATTACATTTATCAGAAAGGATAAAATAGAGGAAGATTGCAATGGAGTAGGAGGACCCTAGGCTCACCTTGTCCCACAAACACAACAGACGACTATCAAATCATCCTAAATACCCCAGAAATAGATCTGAAGACCAACAGAACAAACTCCACAACTAAAGGAAGAGCAGGAACCACTATAAAGAAGGTAGGAAGTCTGGAGACATGGTTTAGGGGAGAAACGGATCCCAGTTGCTATGGAGTGAGGGAGCCATGGTCATGGAGAAGGAAAAGAGAGAGGAGCACACAGGAGAATGCACTAGGAAGACAGTTCCCTAAAGCCACTGGCTTGGAAAACAAGGGGGCTGAATTTTATGAGTTCTTGCAACCAGCAGGGCTTAAAGCTTGGAGTTTTATACATCAGTGGGCATGGCTTATATAGAGCCCAGAGAGGACTGAGCTGCTCCTGGAGAGAAGGCAGTCAAAGAAGCAAGGTGCATACAGTGTGAAGACAATATCTGTAGAGTGCCTGGGGCACTCAATGGGGCAGATTATTCACTATTTTCAGAGTGTGCCTCTGAAACATTCATGGAGCACCTCTTTGGGAACAAAGGAGCTGGCCAGCATCATTTCCCTCCCCCACCTCTCAGCATAAACACAGAGCCACCTGTGGGAAGCAGCACGGCATTGAAACTGGCAGCCTAACTTACTAACACCAAAGTACCACTCCCTGTGCTCTGGAAGAACTGCCCTTCTCGGTCACACTTGCCTCAGTCCCAGCACAGCAGGCCCCTCTCCCAGAAGACCAGTGCAAACTCCTGCCCACAACACCTCTCCCAGCCAGAATTTTGCAGTGCCTCATTTCTAGTGGAGGTGGGGACAAGTTTCATTTCACAAGCAGACCAGAGCACACCTAATTAAAACTTGCTACATTCAGGTCAGTGACCAAACACTGCCTACAGCAAGCAAGGAGAGCCTCTGCTTATAGACTGGCCAGGACACAATAGCAAAGGGCATGCAGCACACACCTGAGACACTTCCTGAAGCTCCAGGCCCTGGGCACTACATGACCTTTTCTTCATAAGGCCCTTACTTTCAAGAGCAGGAGACATAACTGGCTTTCCTAACACAAAGAAGAAGGCAGAGACTTAGACAAAATGCTAAAACAGAAGAATTTATCCCAAGTGAAAGAACAGGGTAAGGCCATGGCAGAGATCTAAGTGAAACAGATATAAGTAACATGCCTGATGGAGAATTTAAACCAATGATCACAAGGCTTGAGAAAACCATAGACGCTATCAGTGAGACCCTTACCAGAGAGATAAAAGAGTTAAAAAAAAGAAACTATCAGAAACGAAGAGTGCAATAAATGGGACTAGAAACACACTTGATACAATAAATGGTAGGTTGGAAGAAGCAGAGGAATGAATTAATGCCTAGAAGACAAAGTAATGGAAAGTGATGAAGCTGAACAAAATAGAGATAGAAAAATTATGCAAAACCAGATTAGACTTAGGGAACTCAGTGACTCCATCTAATATAATAACAGTTGTATTATAGGAGTCATAGAAGAAGGAGAGAGAGAAAAGAGGGCAGAAAATTTATTTGAAGAAATAACAGCTGAAAACTTCCATAATCTGGGGAAGGAAACAGACATCCAGATCCAGGAGGCACAGAGAACTCCTGTCAAAATCAACAAAAGCAGACCAACAGCAAGACATACTGTAATTAAATGTGTAAAATATAATGATAAAGAAAAAAATTTTTAAAGCAGAAAGATAAAATAAGTCATTAATTTACAAGGGAAAACCCATAAGGTTAGCTACAGATCTCTCCACAGAAACTTGGCAAGCCAGAAGGGAGTGGCATGATATATTCAACGTGCTGAATGAGAAAAATCTGAAGCCAAGAATACTCTATCCAGTAAAGCTATAAATCAGAATAGAAGAAGAAATAAAGAGTTGTCCAGACCAACAAAACCTCAAGGAATTCACGACCACTAAACCAGCCCTGCAAGAAATATTAAAGCGGCTCTTTGAGTGAGAAGGAGAAACCAAAACTGATAGTGTAAAGGCAGGAAACAAAAAAGCAGTAAAAAAATAAATATTTCTGTAAAAATCAGTCAAGGAACTCACTCACAAAACAGGATATAAAATGTGTTAACATATATCTAAAAAGTGAGGAAGAGAGGAGAAAAGAATGAATTCAAACTTGAACAATCATCAACTTAATATAGACTGCTATTTGCAGAAGAGGTTACATATAAACCAAAAGGTAACCATATATAGAAAACCACTGATAGGGGCGCCTGGGTGGCGCAGTCGGTTAAGCGTCCGACTTCAGCCAGGTCACGATCTCGCGCTCCGTGAGTTCGAGCCCCGCGTCAGGCTCTGGGCTGATGGCTCGGAGCCTGGAGCCTGTTTCCGATTCTGTGTCTCCCTCTCTCTCTGCCCCTCCCCCGTTCATGCCCTGTCTCTCTCTGTCCCAAAAATAAATAAACGTTGAAAAAAAAAAAAAAAAGAAAACCACTGATAAATATGCAAATAAAGAGAAGGAATTCCAAATATAGCACTAAAGAAAATAGGAAAGCATAAAAGAAAGACAAGAAAGGATCAGAAAAAATCTCCAGAAACAACCACAAAACAAGTAATAAGTTGGCAATAAATACATATCTATCAATAATTACTTTGATTGTAAAAAGACTTAATGCTTTCATCAAAAGACATAGGGTGTCAGAATGTATAAAAAACAGGACCCATCTATATACTGCCTATCAGAGACTCATTTTAGACCTAAAGACACCTGCAAATTGAAAGTGAGGAGAACGGAGAAACATTTATCATGCAAGTGGATATCAAAAGAAAGCCTGGGTAGCAATACTCTATTGGACAAACTAGACGTTAAAACAAACACTGTAACAAGAGGCAAAGAAGGGCACTATATAATAATAAAGGGGACAATCCAACAGAAAGATACAACAATTGTAAATATGTATGTACCCAATAAGATAGTACCCCGAATATATAAATATTTAATAACGGGCACCTGGGTGGCTCAGTCAGTTAAGTGTCCAGCTTTGGCTCAGGTCATGATCTCATGGTTCCTGGGTTTGAGCCCTGTGTGAGTCTCTGTGCTGACAGCTCAGAGCCTGGAGCTTGCTTCAGATTCAGTGTTTCCTTCTCTCTGCCCCTCCCCCAATCATGTTCTGTCTCTGTCTCTCAAAAATAAATAAATATTTTTTTTTAATTTTAAATAATTAATAAACATAAAGGAGCTCAATGACAATAATACAATAATAGTGGGAAACTTTAACACTCCACTTACAACAATAAACAAATCATCTAAAAAGAAAATAAATAAGGAAACAATGGACTTGTTGAGTTTGGATTGTTTATTTCCTTTTTTGAGAGAGAGAGAGAGAAAGAGAGAGAGAGAGAAAGCACTTGCTGGGTTGGGGAAAAGGGAGAAGGAGAGAGAGAATCTTAAGCAGGCTCCATACCCAGTGCTGAGCCCAACTTGGGTCTCGATCTTATGACCATGAGATCATGACCTGAGCCAAGATCAAGAGTCAGACACTTAACCAACTGAGCCACCCAGGTGCTCCAGGAAACAATGGCTTTGAATGATACACTGGACCAGGTGGACTTAACAGATATATTCATAATATTCCATCCTAAAACAGAAGAATACACATTCTTTTCAAGTGAACATGAAACATTCTCCAGAATAGATCACATATTGTGTCACAAAAATGAATATAAAAAGATTTAAGTCATAGCATGCACCTTTTCTGACCACAACACTATGAAACTAGAATTCAACCACAAGGAAAAAATCTGGAAGACCACAAATATATGTAGGTTAAATGACATGCTACTAAACAATGACTGGGTCAACCAGAAAATCAAAAAAGAACTAAAAAATACATGGAGACAAATGAGAATGAAAACACGATAGTCCAACAACTTTGGGATACAGAAAAAGCAGTCCTAAGAGGGAATAGGTAGCAACACAGGATGACCTGAAGAAGCAAGAAAAATGTCAAATAAACATCTTAGCCTTACACCTAAAGGAGCTAGAAAGAGAACAACAATTGAAGCCTAAAGCCAGAAGAAGGAAAATAATATTAGAGCAGAAATAAATGATATAGAAATGAAAAAACCAATAGAATAGATCAACATACCAGCAGCTTGTTATTTCAAAAAAATTAGTAAAATTGTTAAACCTCTAGCCAGACATAATAAAAAGAAAAGAGAAATGACTCAAATAAATAAAATCACAAAAGAGAGAGGAGAAATAACAACCAACACCACAGAAATACAAAGGATTATAAGAGAATATTGTGAAAAGCAATATGCCAACAAATTGAACAACCTTGAAGACATGGATAAATTCCTAGAAACATATAAAGTACCAAAACAGAAATAGGAACAAATAGAAAGTTTCAATAGACTGATAACCAGCAAGGAGATTGAATCAACATCCACCAAATAAAAGTCCAGGGCCAGATGGATTCACAGGCAAACTCTACCAAACATTTAAAGAAGAGTTAATACCTATTCTTCTCAAACTATTCCAAAAAATAGAAAAGGAAGGAAAACTTCCAAATTCTTCTATGAGCCCAGAATTACCCTGAGAGCAAAACCAGGTAAAGACACCACTAAAAAAGAGGACGACAGGCCAATATCTCTGATGAACATGGATGCAAACATTCTCAATAAAATACTAGCAAACCAAATCCAACAATACATTAAAAAAATCATTCATCGCTATCAAGTGCAACTTACTCCTGGGTTGCAGGAATGGTTCAATATTTGCAAATCAATCAACATGATACATCACATCAATAAGAGAAAGGATAGGAGCCATCTGACCATTGACAAATCACAACATCCATTTCATGATAAATCCCTCAACAAAGCAGGTTCGAGGGAACATACCTCAACATAATAAAAGTCATATATGAAAAAACCACACCTCATATCATCCTAAATGGGGGAAAAGTGAGAGCTTTTCCTCTTTGGTCAGAACCAAGACAGGGATGTCCACTCTCATCACTGTTACTCAACATAGTACTGGAAAGCATAGCCACAGCATTCAGAAAAGAAAAAGAAATAAAGGGCATCCAAATTGTCAAGGAAGAAGTCAAACTTTTACTATTTGCAGGTGGCATGATACTTTATGTAGAAAATCCAAAAGAATTCATCAAAAAACTGCTAGAAAGAATAAACAAATTCAGTAAAATCATAAGATAAAAAAATCAATGTACAGAAATCTGTTGTATTTTTGTATATCAATAATGAAGCAGCAGAAAGAGAAATTAAGGAAACAATTAAATTTATAATTACACCAAAACCCATAAGATACCTAGGAATAAACCTAACCAAAGATAAAAGAGGTGAAAGACCTATACTATGAAAACTATAATACACTGATGAAAGAGATTGAAGATGAGACAAAGAAATGGAAAGGCATTCCATGCTCATGGACTGGAAGGAGAAATATTATTAAAATGTCTACTCTACCTAAAGTAATCTACACATTTAATGCAATCCCTATCAAAACTTAGACAACAGTTTTCACCGAGCTAGAACAAATAATCCTAAAATACGGATGGAACCACAAAAGACCCCAAATAGCCAAAGAAACCTTGGAAATTAAAAACAAAGCTGGAGGCATCACAATTCTGGACTTCAAGTTATATTACAAAGCTGTACTAATCAAAACTGTATGGTAGTGGCACAAAAATAGACACATAGATCAATGGAACAGAATAAAAAGCCAGAAATGAACCCATAATTATATGGTCAATTTATCTTTGACAAATTGGGAAAGAATATTAAATGGGAAAAAGAACTTCTTCTCAACAAATGATGTTGGGAAAACTGGACAGCAACATGAAAAAGAATGAAAACGGACCACTTTGTTACACCATACACAAAAATAAATTCAAAATGGATTAAAACTGGGGTGCCTGGGTGGCTCAGTCAGTTAAGTGTCTGACTTTGGCTTAGGTCATGATCATACAGGCTCTATGCTGACAGATCGGAGAGCCCAGAGACTGCTTTGGATTCTGTGTCTCTCTTTCTCTCTGCCCCTGGAGACAGCTCGTGCTGTCTCTCTCTGTATCTCGAAAGTGAATAAACGTTAAAAAAAATTTATGTTATAAAAATGGATCAAAAACCTAAATATGAGACCTGAAACCATAAAAATTCTAGAAAAGAACACAGACAGTAACTTCTTTGACATCAACCATAGGAACTTCTTTGTAGATATGTCTCCTGAGGAAAGGGACACAAAAGCAAAAATAAACTATTGGGACTACCTCAAAATAAAAGTCTTCTGCACAGCAAAGGAAGCAATCAACAAAACTAAAAGGCAACCCATGGAATGGGAAAAGATATCTGACGTATCTTATAAAGGGTTAGTCTCCAAAATATATAATGAATTTATACAACTCAACACCCAAAACACAAACCATCCAAATAAAAAATGGGCAGAACACATGAATAGACACTTTTTCAACAAAGACATCTGGATGGCCAACAGACACACGAAAAGATGCTCAACATCGCTCATCATCAGGGAAATACAAATCAAAACCATGAGATACCACCTCACACCGTCAGAATGGCTAAAATCAATAACATAAGGAACAACAGGTGTTGGTGAGGATGCAGAGAAAGGGGAACCCCCTTGCACTATTGGTGGGAATGCAAACTGGTGCCGCCACTGTGGAGAACAGTATGGAGTTTCCTCAAATAGTTAAAAGTAGAACTACCCTACGATCCAGCAATCGTACTACTAGGTACTTACCCACAGAATACAAAAAGACTAATTCCTAAAGGGATACGTGCAGGGGCGCCAGTCAGTTGAGCATCCAACTCTTGATTTTGGCTCGGGTCATGATCCTAGTGGAATTGAGCCCTACATTGGGCTCCGTGCTGTGCATGGAGCCTGCTTGAGATTTTCTCTCTCCCTCTTCCCCCTCCTCTGCTCATGCTCTTTCTCTCAAAACTCAAAATAAATAAATAATTTAAAAAATTGGGGCACCTGGGTGGCTCAGCTTATTAAGCGTCCAACTCTTAATTTCAGCTTAGTTCATGATCCCAGGGTGGTGAGATTGAACCCCACGTCAGACTCTACTCTGACAGGTTGGAGCTTGGATTCTCTCTTCTCTCTCTCTCCCTGTCCCTCCTCCATTCATGGCCTTTTTCTCTCTCTCAAAATAAATAAACTTAAAAAAAATAAAAATTAACAATTAAAAAATTAAAAAAGGGATACATGCACCTCAATGTTTATAGCATCATTGTCTACAATAGTCAAATTATGGAAACAGCTCAAGTGTCAATCAGCTGATGAATGGATAAAGAATATTATATATATATATATGTATATAGATTCATATATGATGGAATATACTCAGCCATCAAAAAGAATGAAATCTTGCCATTTGCAATGACATAGATGGAGCTAGAATGTATTTTGCTGAGCAAAATAAGTCAGTAAATGTATTTTGCTAAGCAAAATAAGTCAGTAAAAGTATTTTGCTAAACGAAATAAGTCAGTAAAAGAAAGACAAATACCATATAACTTTACTCATATGTGGAATTTATTTATCAAACGTAACAAATGATCAAAGAGAAAAAAAAGAGGCAAACCAAGAAACAAACACTAACTATGGAGAGCAAAGTGATGGTTATCAGAAGGGAGGTGGGTTGAGGATGTGTGAAATAGGTGATGGGGATTAAGGAGGGCACTTGTGATGAGCACCAGGTGATTTATGGAAGTGAGGGATCACTATATTGTACACCTGAAATTAATATTATACTGTATGTTAATTAACTGGAATTTTAATAAAAAATAAGAAAAAGAAAGGATAAAATAAGTTTGTACTCTTCTATCACACAAAAATAAATAATATTCTGCATGGTTTAAAGATGAAGATGTTAAAATAAAATTAATATAGATATTTTGAAAACTTACGTATAATCTAAGAGTCAAGAAAACTTTCTATTCAAACTGGAAACCCAGACACTATAGAGGAAGGACTGGCATACTTGAGTACTTAAAATAAAATCATATGGCCTAAGTAAAGGTAAAATCAGAAGACAAATAATAGAGAAAAATGTATTTGTAGTACCTATCACAGATAAAAGGTTCATATCTAACATATGTATGTTATTAATGTAAAACAAAAATTTCCTATACATCAATAAAAAAACCCAAACACCTGACTAGAAAATGGTTCAAAAGTATAAGAAAGGTTCACAGAGGAAGAAATTCACTTTGCCAACGAACAGGTGCAGTTACTCACTAACCTCACTAACAGGGATACTGAAATTAAAATAACAAAGGAATGTCACTTTAGGACCATTAAATGCTATCACATATTGGTGGGGGGTGGTAGAGGGTAATATGTTATCTCATACATTTGCTGAGGGATATGCGAAGTAGTAAAGGCATTTGGAATTCAGTCTGGTAGCATCTGCTAAAATTAAGAGTTCACACAAAATTTAATTAATCAATTCCACTTCTCATGCCCTATTCCATAGAAATAGAAGCGCAAATATATAATGATGAATATAAACAAAATAAATTACACACACACACACACACACACACACACACACACACACTCAGATTAATTGTAACATTGTTTGTAGTGGCCAAAAAACTGGAATCAACTTGAATGTCCTCAGTAAAAGAATGGTTTAACAAGTTGTCTTTCGTTCAAACCATCACATTTTACATATCTACTTTAAAAAGTGTGTCAGGTCCATACCAGATGATGTGGAAAAGTTTCTGTGAAGTGTTTCTAAGCGAGAAAAACCAGATGTGGTAAAGAGTAAAATAGTGCTCCTATACGTTTGTATACATATGTATATATGTTACATTATCGTATGAATATAGAGAAAGAGACAGAAAGGTTCACACCAAGCTTTTAACCAGTTTCTAGGGGGAAACAAAATGCAAAAACTCTATAGAGTTAAAGGTTTTCTCAACATTAAAAATATATGTAAAATCACTTTAATTGTGTAAATGTACATTTAAGTGTTTATGTCAGCGTAGAGCCACGTACAGAAAGATAGTTGCCAAAATTGTGCATATTGCAGGGTGTTTTAGGTTTTAGGGTTTATGGGTGTTTTATCTTTCTTCCTGATATTTTGAATTTTTAACAAGAAGACTTTTAAATGGTTTTACCATTTTCTAAAGCAAATATTACAGAGAAGATTAAAGAAATGATCCAGTATGTAATACAATGACTTGATTGTCTACTCCTTCCTGTCGTTCATCAATGCACTGGACAGCCACCATGACATTGTGTTAGGTGTGTTAGGGTGGTTGGGGTTGCAAAGATGGATGAAACATGCTCCTTGCTGTTGAATACTGTATTTTGGGAGGGGGGATAAATATGTAAATGAATAATTCTCATGCAGTGTGACAATTGCTTTAAAGTATTTGTAGGACAATAAGAGCAACAGACTCTGCTGGAATTGGTGGCAAAGAGGCTTCAGAGGACTCACCTTTTGAGTTTAGCCTTGAAGAATGAGTAAGCTCTAATCACTTATGAGACAAAAGTGGAGAGGGGAAAACAATCCCTTCAAAGAAGGAAACAACATCTCATTCCATTTCATTTGCCATCAAGGATGTCGAGGAAGCTGTAAACAGCTTATGAATTTTAGTCTTAAATGATGATAATGCACAAAGATGGACAAATATCAGAGACCAAAGAGAGAAAATAAAACCATCATGGGAATAAGGGACTTGGGAAGAGTTCTTCTAATCAGGAAGTAATAAAATGAGAACTTTCTTTGAAAAATGCAAGCAGATTTTTCTGAAGGAAGAAAAACTCAGAGATGCATTTCATGGAAAGAAGCAATTATCAAAGCAATCTGACTATGCTCAGCAGGTTATGTTTGCAGTTAGGAAAGAGTATAGGTTGCTGTTCATTTAGGGCCTTGTGGAAGGAGGTCAGAGAAAAAAAGATATGCAAGCGATGATTCATCAGGTAGAAAGAGAGAATGTTAGAGATCAGCCATTACTGCCACTTCATTATATAAATTAATCATAAGCCAGACACAGACATCTACTGTGAAGTATCTAAAGGTAATGGAATGCCTCACCTTTGAGGGAAAGTGCCCCCAAATACTTGTGTCTTCAAGAAAACCAAACAAGGGCTCAGTAGTCATGGGTTAACAGCAGCTCACACAAGCCACATTAGGTCTTGGGGAGTGGAGGAGAAAGAAGGAAGAAGAAGCACTATTATTTATTTATTTATTTATGTATTTATTTATTTATGTATTTATTTATAGTATTGATGATAGTAACAGACGCCGTTTAATCAAATGCTTCTTATGGGTCTCATATAGGGTCAGGTGTTTCATATAAATTACCTCACTCAATCCCAAAGTGACTCTAAGACACAGACACATATCATTTCCATTTCACAGATAAGGAAACTAAATCTTCGAGAAGTGAAGAGGTTTAGGTGGTGAAGCTGCAAATGGAGATCGGACTTCAAACCATATGCTCCAAACTGCTCTGTTCGACACTCAGTTGTATTCCCTCTGCCACAATCCCAGTCCCAGCCACCATCATCTCAACCTTGTATTGTTGTAACAGGCTGTCGCCTCTCTAGTACTACACAGCCCATAACATCCGTGAACTTTCAAAACGTAATTCAGACTACATCACTTTCCCGTATCAAACCATCCAGGGGCTCTCCACTGCACACAAAATAAAATGCAAGTTCTCACCCTGTTAAGTTCCTGTTCCCTGTGCAGCCTCGTCTCTGCTAGCCTCTCTGGTTTCAGTCATTATCTCTACTCTGCCCCTGTCTCCGTACTCCAGTTATACTCGCCCTTTTCTATTCCTCAGCACATTGTTCTTGTTCTTACCTCATAGCATTGCTACTTGCTGTTTTTTCTACCGAAAATGTTCTCCTTTAAAGTCTTCACCATCACATTGTTCTCATTATTCAGTTCTCAATTATCTCATTATTCAATTATCTCAACTATCTCATTATTCAGTTCTCAATTCAAATATTAACTCCTCAGAAAAGGTTTCCCCACACCCCCTACCTAAAGCAGCTGTCCTCTGCCCCACACCAACACTCTTAACTACCTCTTCTCCCATAAAAAATGTAATTACTTGATGGCAGGGAATCAGACTTTATGTTCTTCACTGTAAGCTCAGGACCTAGAACAATGTCTGATACATAGTAGGCACTCAAGACATATTTGTTTCCTGAAATACCGGTATCCTTCTTAAAGTGCCATACCCACATGCCTAATATCTATCTATCTATCTATCTATCTACCTCTCTCTATATATATATATCAAATCTATATATCATCTACATATCATCTATCTCTCCATCTTTGTATCTACCTATATCTATCTATCTATCTATCATCTATCTATCTATAACATTGATTTTATGTGGAGTATGTGAGCTTGCAGAAGTGGGATGTATACTCCCCCAATCAAAATTTGGTTTGAATTTCAAGACTAATGATGCCACACATAGACCAAGAAGGTACAAAAAGGATTATTATTCACACAATGAGTTATGCATCAAAAATAGAGTCAAACAAATAATAGTAACTATGTGAAGTGATGAATAATTAGGTGGTTGTCGTTATTTCACTATATGTATGTATATCAAAACTTTAAATTGAACACCTTAAATGTGTACAGTATTTGTCTGTTTTACTTCAGTAAACCTGAAAAAAATGGAGTCAGGCTCTACTACAATTCATCCCTGATGTTTGATAACTAAAATATCTCATGGTATATTTAACGTAATTTGGACTTGTTTATGTAAGCCATTGTGGAACCTGCAGCCTGAGATCAGTAAGAGAGGTTATATTCCACTGAATATTTTGTTCATGAGCCCAGCATTGTATATTCTGAGGACTGAAATGAATGCCTTGGTCGTTATCAATGTGTGGAACTCCAAAGATGATAAGCAGTGCCATGGTGAGACTTTGTATTGTGTCTTTAATATGTGCATAGAAATGTGTGACCTTAATTTGTATTCTAGGTATTTGTGAAGCAAGAGATTCTAAGGGTTCTTTACCCCAAATGAGACAACTTTAGATAAGACATTGTTTGCATTGGCCAGACCAGATGGTCAGACCATTGGCACTGATCCAAAGTTCTGTGCAGATGACGCCAATTGTTGGCCAAGACATCCAGTGCTAAGAGGACTGCCTAAAGTTAGGCCAATTGAACTAACCCTTGGGTCCTGTCCTTTGTCAGGTACATCCTGATTGAGGGAGGAAAAGCAGCAGCTCTCAAGCAAGCTCCATTAAGTGTGACAGTGATAATATCATTGGTTAAGTGAATGAACTCCCTTTGGTATTCACTCTGTTGATCTTAAGGGGCTCCCGGGTATTCAAAGTTTTTAAGAGAGAGATAATCTCTTCTAGCACTACGGCATCTGGCAAAAGATTGAGGACAGGGGAAGTTAACCCTCTCCTATAGGTGGGTTATGCAGAAAGCCCAGTTTTGGTTCCACCCTGTCGCAAGGGGATGTTATTAGCCATGTCGAGCTTGCAGAGTGCTGATCTCATGATCAAAGGCATCATGGACAGCTAGAAATGGAGAGTCATAGGTTCAGGACCTGAGAATGTCTATTTTTCCAGGAAAGTATATGCCATACTAATGGCATACAGCATTGGGCCAAGGAGGGCAATTCCTTGTATCAGAAGTGCATGGGCAACTAATGGTCATTATGGATGTTCCATAAAGGGACTCCAAGAAGTGTGAGAGAAGGTTGTTAAAGCTTCTGTAGTAAAAGAATCTCTAGGGGGCCTAATAGGAGTACGTGTTCTATGTGAATTTAGACAGATTCTAGAGCCTTTTGTTGCAGGGCATCTCATTCAAGGTGAGCCTATTTTCTCACACAATTCACAAAAATAAACTCAAAATGGATAAAGGACCTGAATATGAGACAGGAAACCATCAAAACCCTAGAGGAGAAAGCAGGAAAAAACCTCTCTGACCTCAGCCACAGCAATTTCTTACTTGACACATCTCCAAAGGCAAGGGAATTAAAAGCAAAAATGAACTATTGGGATCTCATCAAGATCAAAGGTTTCTGCACTGCAAAGGAAAAAATCAACAAAACTAAAAGGCAACCGACGGAATGGGAAAAGATATTTGCAAATGACATATCAGATAAGGGGCTAGTATCCAAAATCTATAAAGAACTCACCAAACTCCACACCCAAAAAACAAATAATCCAGTGAAAAGTTGGGCAGAAAACATGAATAGACACTTCTCTAAAGAAGACATCCAGATGGCCAACAGGCACATGAAAAGATGCTCAACGTCGCTCCTCATCAGGGAAATACAAATCAAAACCACACTGAGAAACCACCTCACGCCAGTCAGAGTGGCTAAAATGAACAAATCAGGAGCCTATAGATGCTGGCGAGGATGTAGAGAAACAGGAACCCTCTTGCCCTGTTGGTGGGAATGCAAACTGGCGCAGTCACTCCGGAAAACAGTGTGGAGGTTCCTCAAAAATTAAAAATAGATCTACCCTACGACCCAGCAATAGCACTGCTAGGAATTTACCCAGGGGATACAGGAGTGCTGATGCCTAGAGGCACTTGTACCCCAATGTTTATAGCAGCACTCTCAACAATAGCCAAATTATGGAAAGAGCCTAAATGTCCATCAACTGACGAATGGATAAAGAAATTGTGGTTTATATACACAATGGAATACTACTTGGCAATGAGGAAGAATGAAATATGGCTTTTGTAGCAACGTGGATGGAACTGGAGAGTGTTATGCTAAGTGAAATAAGTCATACAGAGAAAGACAGATACCATATGTTTTCACTCTTGTGTGGATTCTGAGAAACTTACCAGAAGACCATGGGGGAGGGGAAGGAAAAAAAAAAAGAGGTTAGAGAGGGAGGGGGCCAAACCATAAGAGACTCTGAAAAACTGAGAATAAACTGAGGGTTGATGGGGGGTGGGAGGGAGGGGAGGGTGGGTGATGGGCATGGAGGAGGGCACCTGTGGGGATGAGCACTGGGTGTTGGATGGAAACCAATTTGACAATACATTTCATATTTAAAAAAAGGTGAGCCTATTTTCAAGTAACAGAACAAAGGGACTTCGATACAATTTTTATTATGAGGAATGTTGCCTCCACAATCCAAAAAAATTGTCTAAAAGATTTTAGACTCCTTTTAACAATGAGGGTACTAAGAAGGCTACCAATTGTTTCTCGACACTGCCAGGACTGGAACAGCCCTTGGCTTACCAAACAATTGTCAAGAATTTAACTGAGGTGGTAGAGCCTTGTACTATATGTGGAGGTAATGGGGCGTCCTCACTCGTGAGTTCCTTTGTGGATATTTTGTGTCCTGAACAAGTGTGCCATATGAATCTCCCCAAAGGATGTCACCAGTGTGATGTCAAATCTCTTCGAAGGATGTCATCGTTGTGTCATCGTCATATCTGTACATCTGGGAAAAGCTAGATGTGGTTAAGATATTGCCTGCAAAGATTATGTGAGATGACAGGAGTGGGAGAGGTACCCCACTGAGTACCCAGGGAAAGGTGTATTGTGTCCCCTTAAAGGTGAAGGTTAGGGATGCCTGGGTGGCTCAGTCAGTTAAGCATCTGACTTCAGCTCAGGTTATGATCACACGGCACGTGAATTCGAGCCGTGCGTCAGGCTCTGGGCTGACAGCTCAGAGCCTGGAGCCTGCTTGGGATTCTGTGTCTCCCTCTTTCCCTGCCCCTCCCCTGCTCATGCTCTGTCTCTCAAAAATAAATAAACATTAAAAAAATTTTAAAAAGGTGAAGGTTAACTACAGCTGAGAGACTGCTGAAATAGGCATTGAATAAAATATATTAGCCAAATACCTTGCTATGATGGCAAAGTATTTATGACTGATGGAATCAATAATTTCAATAATATTGCATATGGAATTCTAATGGGTGGGACCATGACATTAAAGGCATAAAAATTCACACTGAGATTCCATTCATGTACTCCAAGTTCAAGAACACAGTCAAATTTGACTGTTAAATGTAAAAGCAGTAGGAATAATCACACCTTGTCTAAATAGGTCTTATATAATGGGTTTCAATCCTTGAAGTCCCTGTTTTCAATTAGATTGGACCTTTTTAAAGAAAAAAATGGGGTAAAGGTGTTATTTTTAACTAGGGAGGAAGGTCCATAGGGTCGTATATTTTTCAAATTGGTAAGTGTCAGGGACTTCATTTTGTTACTCATTGGGTCAGACTGTCCACGTGCACTAGAGGATGTTTTAGGGCAATGAATGCTTTTGTGATGGACAATTTGGGCAACGCAACAGTTCTGATGGTTAAGTCCACTCATATCTATTTGTTTTTATTTTATGCTCAGTTAACTTCCTGGCTGCTTTTATCAGCTTGCCCAGTTGTGGACCAGAAGGTAAAGAGGAAGGAATAAGGCTTAAAAGCTGTCAAGAGTAAAACATCACAAATGGGATCAGATTCATTATTACACACTGCCACCCCCCCCATACATCACCCCTCTCCCCATCTGGACCCACTGATGTTGTAGCAAGTCCTTTCTTATTCTCCAGTGGGATAAAGTGTTATAGAGGAAATTTGTCTTCAGTCCCCAGTCCTCATCTAGTTCTTATTCCCAATGTCCAGCTAACTATGGACTGGCTCTTCTGGGCCCCAAACTTGCAGGATTCCACCTCCCTCCCTTCTCATACATTTGCCTCCTCCCTTATTAATCACTTGCTGCTGCATTTCTTTCCTCCCCGCTCATCATCAGAGAACACACAGAAATACACACACATGTCCTTTGTGCAACTTGTTGGTGTTTTAACCAGCAACATCAGCATACTTTATTTGGTCCTCTCACAGACAACCATTAACACAAAATTTTGATCCCAGAGATTTTTATGGAGACAGAACAGATGCTTCAAGATCTCTGATTCCTGGTACGCACAGGGAAGTGGGAGACAGGCTTTCTTAATCCTTCTTTGGCTGATTTTCATTCTTCTTTTTACCATGTCTGTGGTAACAGACTAGCATTATTGACTTTCTCCCTTTATTTCGTCTTTCCATACTCAGTTTCCGGGCTAATTTAACCTTCCTGAGTATCTTCCTTATCTGGTAGGAAAACAAAGTGAGCACATAAAGACATTGGTTTGGGGGAAGAGAATGGAAAATACATGGGAAGGGAGGCTTTAAAAGAATGTGTGCATACTGAGGGGAGGGTTTGTGCCAGACAAGGGCATGATAGGGGTCTTGGGTGGGGAATCGATGGGGAAGAAGAGGAGGTACAAGAGTAGGGTAATCTGACCTTCTCCATCTCTTTGTCCTTGAGTTGACATGGGGTCTGCTCCCTCCCTTCGATGCTCAGAGTTTGTTCTTTTGGGTCTGAAGTTTCTGCTTCGGGATATGAGCTAGACTCCTCCAGAGCTTCAGTAATCTCTGCCATGTTGTAGCAACAGTGGCCCACTCCAGGGTTCCTGACCTCTCTCTATATAGCCTTTGAGGACAATAAGGGGCCACACCCTTTGGCTTTGATTGGTCAGCAGGAAATTACTCCAGCCAATGGTAGCGTTGGAGTGACATGCCATCACAAAGCACCACAGAGCACTGACAAATCCATGGGAGGAGGGGAAGAAAGCAGAGTCTAGATGCTCTGGTTAGAGAAAGGGGGAGCTTTCTCAACAACTCCTAAAGAGCCCTCTCAAACTGATCTGTTATTCTTTCTCATATCCTCTGGTTTAATTCTTATGGAACACGTGGCAGGGAGAAGGTGATTCCTCCAAGTCATTCCTCATGGCCACTCCCATTCAGTGTTCCACTCTGTCGTCTCCCAGAACTCACTACCTGGTATTTTGTGTCTTCTTAATAAACTTAATTTTAGAACAGTTTTAAAATTTTTTTTCTTTTTTTTTCAACGTTTTTATTTATTTTTGGGACAGAGAGAGACAGAGCATGAACGGGGGAGGGGCAGAGAGAGAGGGAGACACAGAATCGGAAACAGGCTCCAGTCTCCGAGCCATCAGCCCAGAGCCCGACACGGGGCTCGAACTCACGGACCGCGAGATCGTGACCTGGCTGAAGTCGGACGCTTAACCGACTGCGCCACCCAGGCGCCCCTAGAACAGTTTTAAATATACAGAGTAAGTGTGAAAATAACAGAAAAGCCACATACCCCATGCCCAATTTTCCTTATTATTAATGTCTTACATTAGTATGATACATTTGTTACACTTAGTGAACCAACAGTGAAACTATTATTTTAAAAAAATTTTTTTCGTGTTTGTTGATTTTTGAGAGAGAGAGAGAGAGAGAGAGAGCGCAGGCGTGTGGGTGTGAGTGGGAGAGGGGCAGAGAAAGGGGGACAGAGGAACCCAGGTGGGCTCTTCTCTGACAGCAGAGAGCCCAATGCAGGGCTCAGACTCACCAACCATGAGATCATGACTGGAGCCAGTCAGACACTTAACCGACGGAGCCAGCCACGTGCCCCAACAACGAAAGTCTTATCAACTAAAGTCTGTACCTTATTCAGATTTCCTTAGTTTTTACCTAATGTCCTTATTCTACCATCTAGGATACCGCATTAAATTTAGTCAACATTGGGGCGCCTGGGTGGCGCAGTCGGTTAAGCGTCCGACTTCAGCCAGGTCACGATCTCGCAGTCCGGGAGTTCGAGCCCCGCGTCGGGCTCTGGGCTGATGGCTCGGAGACTGGAGCCTGTTTCCGATTCTGTGTCTCCCTCTCTCTCTGCCCCTCCCCCGTTCATGCTCTGTCTCTCTCTGTCCCAAAACTAAATAAACGTTGAAAAAAAAAATTTAGTCAACATGTCATGCCTCTTTAGGCTCCTCTTGGCTGTGACAGTTTTTAGATGATTTGTTTTTGAGGACCTTGACAATTTGGGGGTACTTTATTTGGTTTTTGGGTTTTGTTTTTTACATTAGATCCCCAGATATTATTAATCTTATAGCTGAAAGTTTGTACCTTTTTCCCAACCTTTCCCTATTTCCTTCACTCTTCAGCCCCTGGCAATCTTTTCCATTCTCTGTTTCTATGAGTTTGATTTTATTTCTTTTCTTTTTAGATTCCACAAATAAGTGATGCCATGAAGTATTTGTCCTCTGTCTGGTTTATTTCACTTAATATAATACTGCCTCAAGGTCCATCCATGTTGTCGCAAAAAGCAGGATTTCCTTCTTTCTCGTGGCTGAATAATACTCCATTGTATACATATGTATACAGCTGGCTTCTGTGGATAATGTAACACATTGCCTAATATTTTGGATGCCTTACCTAAAATCCCTCTGAGCTACTGTGCTCAAATTTAAGTATCATTAGAAACATGAATTATCACACTTCTCTCCAACACTTGGTTCTACCAGGCAACTTTCCCGTGTGTGTGTGTGTGTGTGTGTGTGTGTGTGTGTGTGTGGTTACTGGATATACTTCAGTGAGGTTCTTCTCTGCCCTGCTCGTACTTAGAAGTTTCTTCTTCCTGAGGACCCCTAATCAAGTCAGTACCACCAGGGCTATGGACTTCCCATGGCAATGGTTGAATTAATCCTTTGGCTTTTGTCACAGGAGTGCCATCGATATTTCTCTCTAAAACCCTGAGGATTAGTATGTCTTGAGTGTATCTGTGTGTGTATGTGTGTGTATGTGTATGTGTGTGTGTGAGAGAGAGAGAGAGAGACAGAGAGACAGACAGAGAGAAAGAGAGAGAGAGGTATAAACAGCAGCAGAAACATTGTGTAAGGCCCTAGTGAGTCCTCTGCTTTTAGAAGTGTGACTTCAGCATTCCGCATAGTAACTGTTCTTCCTCCACATGAGTGACCACCCAATGAGCCTATATATTAAACAGACTATCAGCCTTTCCTCTTAGCTCTATACAGAAAGGGGGCCAACACCTGGTTGAAATACAACCAATATTTACAAGGTAAGAGTTATTCTCTCGACCTTAGTGTCAGTCACGTAGTACTTTGCAATTGAGACACGTGATTTAATCTAAGACTCACAGATAGGTCCAGGATTAGACACATGATCCATGACTGCTTTAAGGAGGGCTCCAATCCAATAATCTTGTCCCTTATGCCAATTTGCTAAACTGACTTATGTTGGTCAAATCTTTAGCAGACTCTCCATAGAATTCACAAATGTAGCACAAAGGATCACTGTTCAAAGTACAAGCTAGCCAGTGGGCAGTAGCTCAAAGTGCATGATCACCAGCATGCAGTGGGGCCAGTTAAGAAGTCAAAACAAGAGAAGAAAAGACCCTTGGTAGCAATGGAAAGTACCTTGATGTCTTGCTCCAAGGGCCAATTACTGTGATCACTCCACAGGGACAGAATGAATCCTTCACCCAAAATTTGATTTGGATGTCAAGACTAATGACACATTGACCAAGAGAGTATGAGAGTATGAGAAAGCTTGTTAGTCACATAATGAGGCCTTTTGGCGAGAGCAGGGCAGCCTCTCAAACAGGTTCAAGAATGGTTTGAGAGAGCAGAGAAAGGAGGCTGACTTGGTTTTTGTGGTGGCAAGGGAATGAAGCTGGAGTGAGTGTTCTCGCACAGAGGTCAGGGCTTACATGGTCTGAACTTGCTACTGGTCCCATAGAAGAGAGTACCAGGGCTTTCTTATCAGATACAGGTACGTAAGGGAAGAGAAGTGGTGGGGCTATCTTAGAAAATCATCCTGTGTATATGCAAGATGTTCTAAGCACAATTTAGAATTCTCATAACCATTATAACCAAGCTTCTCGTGTTGTTTTTAGTTTAAGCTGCTTTTCACTAGATTAGTATTTCCCAAATTATGGTTCTTTAAATATTGTTTAAGGTAGCTTAGAATTATCCTGGTTCATCAACAGAACAACTGTGTAAGAGAAAAGACCGCTAGCGTCAGCAAGCCTGACACTCGATAGGAGAGCAGACCTAATTGCACTATCTGCTGAATTATGTAGGGTTTCTTATATTTTCCCCAGCCCAGCTGATTACTGTAGCATCCAAAGCCTATAATAATTATAGAAACTAACATTTATTGACCATTAACTCTATGTAGGAATTACGCTAAATATTCATATCCATATTTAAAACTTGTCACAACCCCATTGAGGTAAGTGGCAAAATAGCACTTATTGCCAGCTCTGCTGGGACTTCTGAGGCCATCTCTATTCCAACTGCAGAGGCAGAAAAGAACATGGAGGAAGGCACATGGGCCAGGCTCAGAAAGGAGCATGCATTACTCCTATTCACATTTCATTGGCAACAATTCACATAGCCACACCTAACAGCAAAAAGAAGAGGAGAACTTGAATGTTGGAGATCAGCTAGCAATCTGTCTCCACTATCCTGTTCCTCACAATCTCCAGTATTTAGACTAGGGCCTAGCACATAGTAAGTGGTCACATATATGTCTGTTGAATGAACGTGTTTGAGCTCTTTTGGTCAGTTATGGAGATTAGAACCATATAGAAGTCGGTTAAGCAGTGGTTTCTTAGATATGACACCAAACGCACAAGCAACAAAGAAAGAGTAAATTGGACTATATAAAAATTTTAGAAATGTTTTCTACTGCAAAAAAAAAATACTATTAAGAAGGTGAAAAGAGGGGCGCCTGGGTGGCACAGTCGGTTAGGCGTCCGACTTCAGCCAGGTCACGATCTCGCGGTCCGTGAGTTCGAGCCCCGCGTCAGGCTCTGGGCTGATGGCTCAGAGCCTGGAGCCTGTTTCCGATTCTGTGTCTCCCTCTCTCTCTGCCCCTCCCCCGTTCATGCTCTGTCTCTCTCTGTCCCAAAAATAAATAAAAACGTTGAAAAAAAAATTAAAAAAAAAAAAGAAGGTGAAAAGGCACACCAGAGGAAAAGAGAAAAATATTTGAAAATCATATATTTGATAAAGGTCTGGTATCAGAACATAGAAAGAACTCTTACAACAAAAATACAAATAACCCAATTAAAAATTAGATAAAGAATTTGAATAGACATTTTGCCAATAAAGACATACAAATAGCTAATAAACACATCATTAGTAATTAGGGAAATGCAAATCAAAACCACGATGAGATACCATTTCACACACACTAGGAAGGTTATAATATTTAAAAATTGGGAGGGAGGTCCAAGATGGCAGTATAAGACAATCATGAACTTACCTCCATCCATGGACACACCGAATTTAGAGCTACATATGGATCATTTCCCTCTAAAAAGATATGAAAACTAGATGAACGGCTCTCCACAATGAAGGATAAAAGGACCACACTGAGACAGGTAGGAGAGGCAGAGACACAGACACACACACACACACACACACACACACACACACACCCCACCTGCCCCTGTATGGTGACACAGAATAGGGGAAGATCTCATCAGACAGGTGCTTCTCCTGAAGGAATGAAGGGCTAATGTCCCACATAGGGAACCCTGGTTCCTGGGATCTTCACCAGAGACATGAGTTTCCAGAATATCTGGCTTGAAAAACCAATGGGGTTGACACCAGGGAGCCAAAGTGCTATAGGAAATTGATTATCCTCTTGGAAGGCTCACATGCAGTTTCACTTACTCTGAGACCCAGCAAAAAAACAAAAAAAAAAAACAAAAAACAGCAGTTTGAAAAATTCTAAGACTATATGTGAGGGAGATTCATTTGCTGATCTGGGGGCATCTGCTGGAGGGACAGAGGACAGTTAAGATGCTCCCTGGAGGCAGGGTGATGGTAGATGCCGTTGTTACAGCCTCCACACAGCCTGCTAGCACAGGCAGGTAAGCTTGAACATGGTACCCTCCCATCATTTTGTTGGGACTGGGAGGGGCGACAAGTCACAGCACTTGTGGAGGCTGGAAAGTGTGGGTGAGTGCAATGTTTCCCTACTCCTTCACTGGGGCAGGGTAGCACAAAGAGTCATGGAATTCTCCCACTCCCTAGCTAAAGTCTGAGGGTAGGTTGTTGTGACACTCCCCCACTCCCTAGCTGGGACTAGCAAGCATGAGTGGTCATGGCATTCTCCTGCTCCCAGCCTAAAGCTGGTACATGTGAATAGACAAGGCACTCTCCCAGTGCATGTGCATAGACAAGGCACTCTCCCAGTGCACTGCTGAAGCCTGTGGGCAAGTAGAATCAAGACACTTTCCCAGTACCTTTCTCAAGCCGGTGAGCATTCCCTACCCCAAACACTCTACAGCCGCCATGCTCAAGCTAGCATGTGCACACGATCCACACAGAGGAAACCCCTTGATTGTTTGGCCCTGTGGCCAAGAGAACTGGTGATCCAGAGCTATATGAGACTGTAACAATTGGAGAGATAGCTCTTGGCAGGCTGCCACACCCAGGGCACTGCACAGACAGCAGACTGAAAAATAATCGCAGTCTCCTATGAAAAAGGCCTATTTACTTAGCCTGGAGCTGAATTCTCCAGTCAAAAGACAAAGAGTGACCGAATGGATTAAAAGAAAAATAAGACACATCTATATACTACCTACAAAAAATCTCATTTCAGAAGTAAGGACACATGCTGACTGACAGTGAAGGGATGGAAAAATATGTTCAATGGGAATGGGAATGAAAAGAAAGATGGCGCAGCTATACTTATACCAGGCAGAAGAGACTTTAAAACAAAAATTGTCTAAAGAAGACAAAGGGGCACTAACATAACAATAAAGGGGTCAATCCAACCAGAAGACGTAACATTTGTAAATATATATGTACTCAACCAAAATATATAAAGTAAATATTAACAGACTTAAAGGAGAAATGGATAGCAATACAATAATGGTAGTCGATTTTACATCCCACTTACATCAGTGGATAGATCATCCAGACAGAAAATCAAGAAAACATCAGCCTTAAACAACACATTAGACCAGAAAGATTTAATAGATATATATACAAAACATTCTATCCAAAAGCAATAGGATACCCATTCTTCTCAAGTGCACATGGAACATTCTCCAGGATAGATCGCATGCTAGGCAACAAAACAATCTCAATGAATTCAAGAAGATTGAAATCATGTCAAAAAGATTGAAATCTTTTCCTACCACAATGGTAAAAAGCTAGAAATAAATTACAGGAAGGAAACTGAAAAAGTACAAATACGTAGATATTAAACAACATGTTACTGAACAACTACTGACTGGGTCGTAGAAAAAAATCAAAGGAAAAATAAAAGCAATCTACAGACTCCATGCAATCCCAATCAAAATTCCAGTGGTATTATTTTTATAGAACTAGGGCAAATAACTCTAAAATCTGTATGGAACACAGAAGACCCCAAATAGCCAAGACAATCTTGAGAAAGAACAAAGTCAGAGGTATGCTCCCTGATTTCAAATACACTACAAAGCTATAGTAATTGAAACCATACAATATTGACAAAAACATACATATTGATCAATGGAACAGAATAAAGAGCTTAAAAAGAAACCTATGCATGTATGGTCAACTAATTTATAACAAGGAGGCAAGAATATACAATGGAAAAAGTCACTTCAATAAATGATGTTGGAAAAACTGGACAGCTACATGCAAAAGAACAAGACTGGACCACTATCTTACAGCATTTATAAAAATTAATACAAAATGGAATAAAGACTTGAATGTAAGACCCCAAACCATAAAACCCCTAGAAGAAAACATAGAAGGTAAGCTACTTGGCATCAGTCTTAGCCATGTTTTCTTGGATCTGACTCCAAAGGCAAGGGAAAGAAAAGCAAAAATAAACAAGTGGACTACTACTGCTGTTAAGGCACAGCAAAGGAAACCATCAACTAAACAAAAAGGCAACTTACTGAATTGGAGAAGATATCTGCAAATCATACATCCAACAAGGGGTTAATATCCAAAATATATAATTAACTCCAACAACTCAATAACATAAAAACAAACAATCAGATTAAAAAATGGCAGAGGATCTGAATAGACATTTTTCTAAAGAAGACATCCAGTTGGCCAACAGGCACATGAAAAGATGCTCAACATCACCAATCATGAGGGAAATGCAAATCAAAATCACAATGAGATACCACCTTATGTCTGTTAGAATGGCCATTACGAAAAAGACAAGAAACAATAAATGTTGGTGAGGATGTGGAGAAAAAAAGAACTTTTGTGTGTTGTTGGTGTAAATGTAAACTGGTGCAGCCACAAATGAAAACAGAATGGAGTTTCCTCAAAAAATTAAAAATAGAAGTATTATATGATCCAGTAATTCCCCTACTATTTATCTATCCAAGGAATACAAAAACATGAATTTGAAAAGATATATGCATCCTTATGTCCAGTGCAGCATTATTTACAATAGCCAAGATATGGAAACAACATAAATATCCACTGAGAGATGAATGGATAAGGAAAGACATGGTGTATATACACCACACACACACACACACACACACACACACACACACACACATACACACACACACACACACACACACACACACGCATGCACGCACAATGGAATACTAGTTGGCCATAAAAAAGTCTTACTATTTGCAACAACATGGATCAACATTGAGGGTATTATGCTAAGTGAAATAAGTCATATAGAGAATGACAAACACCAAATATTTTCACTTATATGTGGAATCGAAAAACAAAACAAACAAACCAAAACAAAACCTAGACTCATAGATACAGAGAACAGATTGGTTTGTTGCAAGAGAAGGGAGGGGAGTTGCGGGGGGGAGGAAAAATGGGTTAAGAAGTACAAACTTTCAGTTATAAATAAGTCATGGGGATGTAATGAATGGTGTGGAGAAGATAGTTAATAATACTGTATTGACTTTTTAAGGTGACAGATGGTAACTAGACTTATTATATTGACCATTCTGCAATGTATACAAATGTTGAATCAGTGTATTGTATATCTAAAACTAATATAATGCTGTATGTCAATTATACCTAAATAAAAAAATAAATAAACAGAAAATAACAAGTATTGACAAGGAGGTGAAGAAATCATAAATTTATGGTGGGAAAATAAAATGGTGTAGCCTCTGGAAAATAGTTTGGCAATTCCTCAACAAGTTAAACATAGATTTACCATATCACCCAGGAATTCCACTCTTGGATATATAACCTAAAGAATTAACAACGTGAGGGGAGAACAGGTAAATTGAGCATTATGAAAGCAAAGGGAAGATCATGTTTCAAGAAGGAAAAATGGTCAACTCTATTAAATATTTTTCATTGGTAAGACAGGGACAGACAAATGACTATTGAACTTAGTATTATGGAGGTAATTGGTAACCTTTTAAAAAGGAGATCAAAGGAGTGGAAAATATTTAATATTAACCCCAATAGGGTGTATTAAGGATATAATGTGAGGTGAGGAAGTGGGTGGTAGATAGGCAGTTTCTTTTGCAAGGTTTTGTGCCAAGGAGAGAAAATGGCACTATAGTTAGAGGGGGATTTGGTACCATGAGGATATATTTTTAAAAGGATACATTTTGGAGTGCATCTGTATTCTGGTGTGAATGATTCAATAAAATTGATAATATAAAACATCAAAGGGATAACTGCAGAAAAAAATGTTGAGAAAGCAAGTGGAGTATTCAGAGCACTACTACATGGAATCCATAGTAAAAGTAGAAGGGTTGGCTTTACATGAGAACAGGTGATGTTTACACACTATCTAGAAAAGACGGAAATGATTATGGTATGGTTTACCAATGCAGGTAAGACGGTAGATTTGGTGGGAAAGATTTAAGGGAATTCCCTCTTGATTCTTCAGTTTTCTCAGTGAAGGATGAGGTAAGCTCATAAAATGACAGGAGTTAGTGTGGGGTTTATAGGCATTGAGGACAGGATAAGGTATTGGATATTCATCTTGAATAATGGAAATGGGCACATAATATGGAAGGATTGCTGATTTGAGATATGTGGACAAGAATTTAAGATGATATGAGTCAGTTCAGCCTTGCAAATTTGTACAGGAACATCCATCACTTGTGTACAGGAAGAAAGTAGGTAGATAGCTAGATTTAATAAGCGTTGTGGTTTTTCCAGGAATGTATAGAGTAGTATAGGAGGCATGAAGATGAAAGTTTATGGACATAAGTGATAATAATGATGGAATGTGAACTCTATATTGGTAAAGAACGAGGAAACGAGGAATGCGAAGGGTGGTTGATGGTGAAAAGTAGTAGAGTTCACAGATTGAAGTTCAAAGTTGAAGAACTTCTGGAGTTGCATGTGTGTGTGCATGTGTGTGTGTGTGTGTGTGTGTGTGTACATACAGGCATATGAAGGAGGTAATTTTGGCACAAAGAACAACCAGTTGTAGCTCAAGAGATGTATGTTTTAAAATCAAGATTTCAGGGGGTGCCTGAGTGGCTCAGTTGGTTAAGTGACTGACTCTTTTTTTTTTTTTTAATTTTTTTTTTCAACGTTTATTTATTTTTGGGACAGAGAGAGACAGAGCATGAACAGGGGAGGGGCAGAGAGAGAGGGAGACAAGATCGGAAACAGGCTCCAGGCTCTGAGCCATCAGCCCAGAGCCCGACGCGGGGCTCGAACTCACGGACCGCGAGATCGTGACCTGGCTGAAGTCGGACGCTTAACCGACTGCGCCACCCAGGCGCCCCAAGTGACTGACTCTTGATTTTGGCTCAGGTCATGATCTCATGGTCCTGAGATGGAGCCCCACATCAGGGTCCATGCTGAGCATGGAGCCTGTTTGAGGTTCTGTCTCTCCTTCTGCCCCTCCCCCCTCACACATTTGCATGCACTGTCTCTCTCTCTTTTTCTCTCTCAATGAAATCAAAATAAAATAGGTAAAACAAAATCAAGATTTCAGAATTGATACAACTTTTGAGAATGGCAATGTCTACAGCATAAGCATTAAAGTGAGTGGCTTAAGTATGATGGAAGAAAAATGTCACTGGACATGAGGGCATGAAAGATTTGCAAGGCCAAAAACGTTGGATGAATATCCACATAGATGTTACATGTTGAGGTTGGTAAAATGGTGGCAGTAATAAACGTGGAGAGGGAAAAGGGACTCAGGAACTACAGTGTCTAATGAATGAAGGGAAAAGAATAAGGAGAGGCAGCACATGATATTGTCTAATAGGGTGAACCACAAATGAGCTCTGGATTTCAAAAGAGAAAGGAACAGAAATGGTCAGAAGTGACAATGAGGAGCAAAGCAGCCGGCTACTCCACCTCTACTCCCCGGGGTATGTGAGGAAAACTAATGTTTGCCTAAGAGCACTGCAGGGGAAGTGATTTCCTTAAGGCACAACCAGATATAAAACAGAGTTGCACACTGAGCAAAAACAATTGAAGCTACTGGAGAGTTTCTTAACAATAGACTATCAGGTACGGAGGGCAGAAAAGAAGGACTTTCTGAAGACGGAGAGAGAACTGAGTCCAATTCTGCCATGTGTAGAACAGTATGTGGATAAAAATATAGGTAATGATGGTAATATGCAGGGTAGTGGCTTACGTATAAGTGATGAGAGACGATAAATCTTGTGATTGTATGGCAGTCTGGGAGCTAAATAAAGCTCTCCTGACTGGAGATTGCTTAATTAAGATCGACCTAGAACCCAGAAGAATCCAGAAACACCAATAGGAACATGTTTCCTCTAAATACCATGTATCCTGCATGATGATCCAACCTTCCAAAGATAGACTTGTAAGGACATCTAAAAGGATAGATTTGAAAGGAGAGGAATATGTGTGTTCAGGAGTGTGGGTGTATATGAAAATTAGCAGCATATTCTAATGTCAGCAGGTTGCTATTATAGGCATATGGAGCTGTGCACTATTTTTGGACAACCCAAGATGCCCGCACACACGTGGCCCAGATGTACGTACCAACACTGGGCACCTGCAAAGCTAAAACTGAGAAAGCTGAGAGGCCAAGGGCAAGTGGTATCCCAATACAGGAATGCATTTACCTATGCTTCCTAAATGGCAGGTGGAAAAAAATGAAAGAAAGGAAAGTAAACTTTTTTTCCCCCTAACATCGCTCTTTAGAAAGAAGTACTTGGAGTTGTATTTCCTACATAAATTCACCTGCTAAAACTCTAGGGAGCTCATCAGTGGGCAGATGTTCCCACCTCAGCATGGTTATCAGCAAACATTTAATCAAAATCATGGCTGCATCTGGCTCACATTAAAAGGTTTCTTTGTGTCATTGTCTTTTAAAAGAACAATTCCCTATGCTTATAAATCCAGACTCAGAACATCAATTCGACCTGCCTCAGGAGCTTTGTGGCTACCCCTTCCTTTTGGGAATCAGCATGATCCCCAGATAATGAACCTGAGAAGTATTGCCAAAGTGTTTTTATTCTTAGTGTTTATCCACTGGAATGTCTAGGAGCAAAGCATAGACAGGGCAATGCGATCCTAAGATTTAATTTCTTTCATCAAATACGTACAGTGTATACGAGCATCAAATCAAGAGAGTGGAGAGCTTTAATTGAACTTCCAATAAAGATTGGGGCTCAAATCCTGGAATCATCCCATATTAGCCTTGTGAGTTAGTCTAGGTTCATCACCACTCTGAGTGTTTTCTGATCTCTAGAAAAAGGGAGGATAATATCTCATAAGTCTGTTATAAAGATCAAATTAAATAATTCACATGCAGAATATAGCACAACAACCCACAGAATGGAAGAAAATATTTGCATATCATATATCTACCATGAAATTTTTATCCAGAATATATAAAGAACTCTTAAAAGTCAAGAACAAAAAGATAAATAATGTAATTAAAACTGGGCAAAGGGTCTGAATAATTTCTCCAAGGAAGATATACAAATGGCCAACAAGCTCATTAAAGACGCTTAATATCATTAGTCAAGCAAATCAAAACCATAAAGAGATACTACTTCATACCCACTAGGATTGCTAGAATAAAAATGTCAGATAATCATAAGTGTTGGTGAGGATCTAGAGAAATCAGAACCTTCACAGACTATTAGTGAGAATGTAAAATGGTGCAGATGCTTGGGAAAAGTTTGGCAATTTCTCAAAAAGTGAAACAGAGTGACCGTATGATCCAGCAATTCTACTTATAGGTATATTCCCAAGGTACTGAAAATATATGTCCACACAAAACAATTGTACATGAATGTTCACAGCAGCGATACTCATAATACTCAAAGGCGGAAACAACCCAAATGCCCAACAACTGATGAATGGATAAACAAAATGTGGCATATCCACACAATGAAATACTATTCAGCCATCAAAAGGAATGAAGTCCTAATCCATACTACAACATGGATGAACCTTGAAAACACAATGCTAAGTGAAAGAAATCAGTCACAAAAGACCACATACTATATCATTCTATTCATCTGAAATGCTGAAAACAGGCAAATCTATACAGACAAAGCAGATTAATAGTTGCTTATGGCTGGGGGCAAACGTTGTTGGGGAATGATAGCTAAAGAATACAGGGTTTCTTTTTGAGGTGTTGAAAATGTTCTAAAATAGGCTGGTGATAATTGCACAACTATGTGACTATATTTACAAAAATGCAGACTGTATACTTCAAATGGATGAATTGTATGGTATGTGAATTACATCTCAATAAAGCTGATTAAAAATCCTGTGTAGTAGGCAGGAAAAAAAGAAAAAAAAGAGTAAAGCATATTACCTGGAACACGTAAATGCTCATTATTCTATCATCGTTTAGTATATTCCTCTGACAAATTTCATTTGTTAGGTTCGAAATCAACCCAGGGCAAATGATGAATTACTAGGAAGGAATTAAATGTGATCAATAAATACTAATGATTGATAGACTGATCTTTGGAGCCAGACAACTGTGGATCTTTCATTACTAACATATGACCCTGAACATATTAACTTCTCAGTTTCCTCATCTGTAACATGGAGGTAATAAAAGCACCTGCCTCATATAAATATTGTTGGGAATAAATGAAATAAAGTATGTGCTAAGGCCAGCACAGTGACTGGAACATAATAGTTCTCAGCAAAAATTAGATCTCCCTAACTCAAGCAAATTTTCCAGATGTTCTCATCACTCCAAAAGATCTTTTAAATATTTATATGCTACCAATTTTTATTTTAAATGTCAAACTTTTCCAGGAATTTGCTTCCAATAATGGTTCACTGCTTGAATATTGTCAGCTGCCAAAATGTCAATTATTCCAAAAGGCTACATTCTTATTCTCAGTGTTCTCTATTGGTAACTTGTTGATGGATACAAATCACTAATGTTGGCTGAGTTAATAGGTATTCTTCATTTTAATCAGCCACTGGTGCATCTTTGCCATTCTCTTAGCTACCAGTAAGAAAATCATTCATTGAAAACTCAGTGGAGGGGGCACCTGGGTGGCTCAGTCAGTTGACTGTCCAATTCCTGATTTTGGCTTGGGTCATGATCCTATGGTCATGGGATTGAACCCTGCATAGGGCTCTATGCTGAGCATGGAGCCTGCTTGGGATTCTCTCTCTCTCTCTCTCTCTCTCTCTCTCTCTCTCTCTCTCTCCCTTTGCCCCTCTCCCCAACCCAAAATTAAAAAATTTTTTTAAAAAGACTTAAAAAAAAGTCAATGGAATAAATGTGATTCAATGAATATGGCTGCCAATGTTAGAAATGAAAAGTACTACCAGCTAATTCAAGATTGTGTCACTGTGAAGTCTTCCACTCCCAAGGTTTTTTTATTTTCAGATTTACTCAAATAGGTGACCTTAAATAACTAAAGAAAACATAGAACAAGATGTTAACATGTCAAGATGTGCTTGGAAATCAATACACGGTTGCTTTTAATATAAAGAAAGGAAGACGAAGCCTCCACAAAATCCCTGCTGGAACAAATCATGTTCTTCGCTCCAGGGATTAAAGAGAAGAACATTCTTGTCACCACTATATATCATCTATCCAGATGTGTGACTTTTTTCAAATCTATGAAACCTGCGAATTTCATTCTATAAACTTGAAACGCATACACTGAATTTAAAGATAACCATATGTACTTTTGTAATCAAGCTTAAATTATACTACAGTGGAATAAAATATATTTTTATGCCTTACAACTTTATTCAGAAACTCGGCATAGGAATTGGCTATAAAAGTCTCAGACCTCATATATAGCTTCTAAAGTTATGCCTTTGTTCTGGAATTGTAACTGCTTTAAACTAACTTAGCAGAAACATTAAGAAAAGCAAAACATGCATTACAGGCAATTTCAGGGAAAGGTGTGCCCTGAAGCAAGTCTCTACACAGGGAATGGCACGTGCCAAGTTCATTGCATTTTTGCCAAGGTGTGAGCATGTGACAGGTCAGTGTGAGAATGTAAATCCTTGGAAGAAATATCGTGAGGCCGCTTCTGAGAACATGTTGACCTGAAGTTCATAGAGATTGTTCCTGGGAGGAAAACCTCTTCAGCGTTTCACTCTGCACAAGTCAGTACTAGTAGTATTTCTTCCCACTCTTCCCATCCCCAGTTTGAATTCACTGGGCCACATTCATGGCCTTAGATTCACCCTACTCTCTCTTTGGTTTCATCTTCTCTGAAATGCCTTTGTATGTTCTCTTGCTGGGCCATGCCAAGGTCACTGCCATGCAGACAGCTTCTCTCTCGGAGTCCTCAGAGTTATCCTGCCCCACTACGAGGTCATTACCTTGAACACTTTCTTCATGTTAATAGGTAATGTCATTAGACCAACATTTATTGAGATTTTACCATGTGCCAGATGCTGCTCTCAGCACTTCACATGCACTACCTTAACTGGTCCTCCCAACAATTCTAAACAGTATGTTTTATTATAAACTCCACTTTGCCACTTACTGAATGTATGGAAAAACACATTCAGAAAAATACATTCGGAAACATGAATGTTTCTCTTTTCATTAGTGTCAAATGCAACAAGGAAAAAATATATCAAGCAATGTGTCAGTAATTAATCCAACTGATGCCAGTAAAATAGAACATCTTTTTTAAATTAGTTAACCATATGTGTTTTTATTTTAGGAGTTACCTAACTGAGGCTCAGAAAAGATATCTGTTTATCAGATATAAGATATACGTTGTTTGCCAAAGGACACAGAAGGCGGAGGTAGCAAAGTTAGTATTTGCAGTCAGAATTTATGATTAAAAATGTTATACAATACTGCCTCATTCATTTTCCATCTTTTGCTAAATTTTAGATGAAAAACATAGTATCTTATTTTAATTTGCATTTCTTGATTTCTACTGCGGTCAAGAAATATGGGATCGAAGAAATGCTCCATATGTTTTCTTTGATTTATTCCTTTTTAAAAATAGAATCAAATCTAGAATTTTAGAAATTATAGTATAGGACAAATAAAGGTGATATTAGTGGATAATGTGGCTGATCTGGATACATTGGTAGCGTGCCTCTTCTTGCCCCCACAGCGGCACTGTTGAATTGGGGTCCTTCATAATTTTTCAGGGACTGTTGCTACAGGAAGCTATGGAGAGCTCCTTGCCGGTGATGACTCTCGGATGTCAGTAGTGGGGCTGTCCCACAACTGCTCGCCCAACTACGGTATCAACTATCCCACCTCTTCCGAATCATTGGTATCCATGGTTCTGCCAGCTCGAGGCACAGCCTTTGAGGTCAGTACAAGTCTGTGACCTCAGTAGAACCCATTAGTCCTTGTCTTAGCTCCTAGTCTGAAAAAGTCAACCTTCTCTTCCTGTGCTCTCCAAACCGCAGCCCCCCCCCCCCCCAAGCCCCGCGGGTTGTTCAGACTAATCTTAATCCTTTCTCAGGCTTAGACTACACGTGGCAAACTTCAGTTCTACAAGCCAAATATAGAACCGCCAGTCAGACTTTAGTTCTACAAGCCAAATGAAAATTCCTCTTTGAAAGCCCTCACATTTCTTTCTTCTCCTTTTGACATTAGTTTCCAACAATAATTGGGAGCTATAATGTAAAAACCCAGACTGAGTTCCTCTTCCTGCCCCCAAGGATCTGGCAACACTGGTCCACATTCTTCACAAGGCAAAAGAGAGGTTCAATAGTAACTGCTATATTTAGACAGGCTATGCACCCTCCAGTTCACCACCTGGCTGCTTCATTTTCTTAGATAAACTGCCTGACCTCTACAGGTATTTGAGTTTGTTACTTTGAATCTAAGATTTCCATACCGAAGTCAGTTTACGGTTGACTTCAAGGCACCTGGAACTTCTGATATTTTGGGGTTTTTTTGTAGGGTTGGGGGTTATGGAAACTTTTAAAAGAGCTGTTAATATTTCCCTACCCAAGGATAAGCCTATATATGAGGAACAAAGTCCTGGCTAACATTGCTGGGGCATATGTACAATGACTAGCACATAGTAGGTGCTCAATAAATATTTGCTGAATGTATGGAAATGTTTTTATTAGTGTCAAATACAATGAGGAAAAAAATGTATCAAGTAATGTGTCAGTTATTAATCTAATTGACACCAGTAAAGTTAGAACATCTTAAATTAATTGACCAGGAAACCATCAAAACCTTAGAGGAGAAAGCAGGAAAAGACCTCTCTGACCTCAGCCGTAGCAATCTCTTACTCGACACATCCCCAAAGGCAAGGGAATTAAAGCAAAAGTGAATTACTGGGACCTTATGAAGATAAAAAGCTTCTGCACAGCAAAGGAAACAACCAACAAAACTAAAAGGCAACCAACGGAATGGGAAAAGATATTTGCAAATGACATATCGGACAAAGGGCTAGTATCTAAAATCTATAAAGAGCTCACCAAACTCCACACCCGAAAAACAAATAACCCAGTGAAGAAATGGGCAGAAAACATGAATAGACACTTCTCTAAAGAAGACATCCAGATGGCCAACAGGCACATGAAAAGATGTTCAGCGTCGCTCCTTATCAGGGAAATACAAATCAAAACCACACTCAGGTATCACCTCACGCCAGTCAGAGTGGCCAAAATGAACAAATCAGGAGACTATAGATGCTGGAGAGGATGTGGAGAAACGGGAACTCTCTTGCACTGTTGGTGGGAATGCAAATTGGTGCAGCCGCTCTGGAAAGCAGTGTGGAGGTTCCTCAGAAAATTAAAAATAGACCTACCCTATGACCCAGCAATAGCACTGCTAGGAATTTATCCAAGGGATACAGGAGTACTGATGCATAGGGGCACTTGTACCCCAATGTTCATAGCAGCACTCTCAACAATAGCCAAATTATGGAAAGAGCCTAAATGTCCATCAACTGATGAATGGATAAAGAAATTGTGGTTTATATACACAATGGAATACTACGTGGCAATGAGAAAGAATGAAATCTGGCCTTTTGTAGCAATGTGGATGGAACTGGAGAGTGTGATGCTAAGTGAAATAAGTCATTCAGAGAAAGACAGATACCATATGTTTTCACTCTTATGTGGATCCTGAGAAACTTAACAGAAGACCATGGGGGAGGGGAAGGAAAAAAAAAAAAAGAGGTTAGAGTGGAAGAGAGCCAAAGCATAAGAGACTGTTAAAAACTGAGAACAAACTGAGGGTTGATGGGGGGTGGGAGGGAGGGGAGGGTGGGTGATGGGTACTGAGGAGAGCACCTTTTGGGATGAGCACTGGGTGTTGTATGGAAACCAATTTGTCAATAAATTTCATATACAAAAAAAAATTAATTGACCATATGTATTTTTATTTTAAGAGTTACCTAGCCAAATCTCTGCCCATTTTCCTATTGGGACATTTAAATTTTCCTTATTGTTTCATAAAAATATTTATATATTAATCAATTATTTTATGATACGTGCATCCCTTTTTTCTACTTATTTACCTTTTTATTTTATATATGTTTTTATTAAAAATTTTTTTTAATGTTTATTTATTCTTGAGACAGAGACAGAGCATGGACAGGGGAGGGGCAGAGAGAAAGGGAGACACAGAATCCAAAACAGGCTCCAGGCTCTGAGCTGTCAGCACAGAGCCCGACATGGGGCTCGATCCCATGAACTATGAGATCATGACCTGAGCCGAAGTCAGATGCTCAACCAACTGAGCCACCCAGGTGCCCCTATATATGCTTTTATGTAAAGAAGTTTTAATTATTTTTATGCAGGAAGAGTCTTGCATTTAAAAAAATTTGGGGGAGGGGAGTGATGGACCTCCCGGGTGGCTCAGTCAGTTAAGTGTCCAACTTCAGCTCAGGTCATGATCTCATGGTTCGTGGGTTCAAGCCCCAAGTCAGGCTCTGTGCTGACAGCTCAGAGCTTGGAGCCCGTGTCTCCTTCTCTCTCTCTGCCCCTCCTCCACTCATGCTTTGTCTCTCTCTGTCTCTCAAAAATAAATAAACATTAAAATTTTTTATTAAAAAAATTTGGCGGTGGGGGGGGGTGCCTGGGTGGCTCAGTCAGTTGAGTGTCCAACTTAGGCTCAGGTCATGATCTCATGGTTCATTGGTTTGAGCCCTGTGCTGGGCTCTGTACTGACAGCTCAGATCCTGGAGCCTGCTTCGAATTCTGTGTCTCCCTCTCTCTCTCTGCCCCTCCCCCACTCACACTCTGCCTCTCTCTCTCTCTCAAAAACAAACATTAAAATTTTTTTAATTGTTTTAAGTTTATTATTTATTTTGAGAAAGAGAGGATGTGACAAAGTGGGAGAGGGGCAGAGAGAAGAGGGAGAGAGAGGGAGAGAGAGAATCCCAAGCAGGCTCCACACTGTCAGTACAGAGCCTGACACAGGGCTTGATCTCATGAACCGTGAGATCATGACCTGGACTAAAATCAAGAGTCAGATGCTTAACTGACTGAGCCACCCAGGTGCTCTGAGCCTTGCATTTTTGAAGCACACTTCGTCCACAACAAGAATAATAATAGTAAAAATAAAGTATCAATAATATCAATAATAATAACATAAGTAGAATTCTCCATTCCTGTTTTACCTTCACAGCCCTTTTGGACAATGGTAATGGCAGAAACGAATGATCTAATTAGCAGGCTACTGGGATTACACTGTTTACAGGTCAGTTTACATAGATAACTAAGAGAGGGAATTTCTGCCTTTTCCCAGTTCCAGCTCCCTTACAGAGATTTATGTCAAGAGATAGAACAGGTGAGACAATATATATTTCTAACCATATAATTTCTATACTAGCTCAAACCAAGTCAATGGATGAAGAGGTAGGTCAACAGTACCCAGAATCTCCCTCTGGAGTCAGCAGACTTAAATTCATTCTTGTATATGGAATACCAATTGTGTTCCTGATAGCATCGTTGCTTTGCCAATGGCATAAATCCTACCACAATTTCTCCCAGTATCTTTCCTCGAAATGGAATTGACTTGACCAAGTGCTGCTCTGCTTCTTACTATTCTTAACTTCCAGGAAGAGCAAGTTTTTGTGTAAAGGAGCAGATAGTAAGTAGTTACTTCTCAACTTCTCCTCCTCCTCTTCCAGCTCCCCCTTCTACTCTTGTCCTTCTTTTTTTAATGTTTGTTTATTTTTGAGAAAGAGAGACAGAGTGTGAACAGGGGAGGGGCAGAGAGAGCGAGACACAGAATCCAAAACAGGCTCCAGGCTCTGAGCTGTCAGCACAGCTGGCTGATGTGGGGCTCGAACCCACAAGTGGTGAGATCATGACCTGAGCGGAAGTCGGATGCTTAACCGACTGAGCCACACCCAGGCACCCCATCTACTCTTGTTCTTCTTTTTCAAATTACATTTTTCTTTATGTAATGCCATGAGGTTGGAGAGTGTAACATGAATAAGAATAGAAACATTATTTTTTAGTGGGCCATTTTTGTTTACCCCAGGATCATGTGTTCCCTGCTTTTGTAGGCATCCCAGATTAAACGTGATCTGCTGACTCACAGGCAGTGGTGTGCTAGTGCTGGCACAGATCAGTTGGAGAGAGTTGATTGTATGTGTCCCCTCCTAACTTTGTGTTTGATGACAGTGTGTTGACAGGCTGAAATTAGCCATAGTGTGAGTATTAGCTCCATGGAATTAGGCTACTGCCATAAATCAAGTGTATTAGCTTGCTATAGCTGCTCTAACAATGAGCACAAACTGGGTGGCTTAATCAACAGAAATTGATTTTCTCACAGTTCTGTAGGCTACAAGTCTGAAATCGAGACTGGCAGGGTTGGTTCCTTCTGAAGGCTCTGAAAAGGATCTGTTCCAGTCATCTCTCCTTGGCTTATAGATGAATATCTTCTCCCTGTGTTTCTTCACATTATCGTCCCTCAATGTGTGTCTCTTTCTCTACATATGGCATTCTTTTTAAGACATCACCCTGTTGGATGAGGGACACAATATATTCCAGTATAACATCATCTTCACTTATTCCATCTGTAATGTAACTGTTTGGAAATTAGGTCACGTTCTGAGGCACTTATGGTTAGAACTTCAGCATATGAATTTTGGGAGTATACAATTCAACCCTTAACATTTGACCTTTATGTTTTTCAGAGAACCAGTTGTTAAACATTTATCAGCATACCACTGCCTACAGGCCTAAGATTGCTCTCTTCCTCCATTAGGACTGAACAGACGACTGAGGCAAGCAATTTCAAATGGAAAAGCAAACACCTGATGATTGTAACTCTTTAGAACTAGTGGTATTATAAGCCCAGTGTTCCCCTTTCTTCGAATAAGGTACTAAAGAAAATGTAGAAACCTGAAATCATAAAACTTCTAGAAGAAAATATAGGAGAAAAGGTCCTTGACATGTGTCTCGGCAATGATTTTCTTGATATGGTACCAAAAGCATAGGTAACAGAAGCAAAAATAAACAAATGGGACTACATCAAGGTAAAAAGCTTCAACACAGCAAAAAAAAACAAAAACAAAAAACAATCAACAAATGAAAAGGCTACCTATGGAATGGAAGAAAATATATCTAAACTATATATACAGTAACAGGTTGATATCCAAAATATATAAGGAACTTACACAACTCAATAGCAATAGCAATAATAATAATAACTTATTGAAAAATGGGCAAAGGACCTGAATAGACATTCCTCCAAAGAAGACATCCAAATGGCCAACAGATACATAAAAAGGTGCTCAACATCACCAATCATCAGGGACATGCAAATCCAAACCACCATGAGTGACCACTTCAAACCTGTTAGAATAGCTACTATCAAGAAGTAAGAATGGGGCACCTGGATGGCTAAGTTGGTTGAGGGTCCAACTCTTGATTTTGGCTCAGGTCATGATCTCACAGTTGTGAGACTGAGCCCTGGATCAGGCTCCGCACTGAGGACGGAGCCTGCTTGGGACTCTCTCTCTCTCTCTCTCTCTCTCTCCCCCTCCCCTGCTCACACACACACTCTCTCTCAAAATAAATAAATAAATAAACAAACAAACAAACAAACATTTTTTTAAAAAAAAGTCAGAAGATAAGTGTTGGCAAGGATGTGGAGAAAAGCAAACCCTTGTACACTATTGGTGGGAATGTAAATTGGTGCAGCCACTATAGAAAACATTATGAGGTTCCTCAAAAAATTAAAAATAGAAATACCATATGAGCTACCACTCCCACTCCCGGGTATATATTAAAGGGAAATGAAATCAGTATCTTGGAGAGATATCTGTACTCCCATGTAGACTGCAACATTATTTACAACAGCCAAGATACAAAAACAACCCAAGTGCCCATTAACAGATGAATAAAGAAAATTATATATATATATATATATATATATATATACATATATATATATGTATATATGTATATATATATCTCTCTTAAAATATACATATATAATTAAAATATATATAATGGAATACTATTCAGCCCTGAAAAAGAAGGAAATCCTTCCTTTGCAACAGCATGAATGAACCTGAAGGACTTTAAGTAAAAAAGCCAGACCGAGAAAGCTGAATACTTCACAATCTCACATGTGGGATCTAAGAGTCAAACTCATAGCAACAAAGAGTAGAAGGGTGGTTACCAGGGGTTGGGGGATGGGGGATATGGAGAGATGTTGGTCAAAGCGTAAAAACTTTCAGCTACAAGATGAGTAGGTTCTAGAGATCTAACATATAGCATGGTGACTATCGTATTGTATGCTTAAAATTTGCTACAAGAATAGATCTCAAGTGATCTTTATCAAACACCGAAAAATGGTAACTATGTGAGGTGATGGATATGTTAATTAGCTTGATTCTGGTAATCATTTCACAATGTGTATATACATCAAAACATCATATTATGCACCTCACATGTCTAAAACTTTCACTTGCCAGTTATGCTTCAATAAAGCTGGGGAAAGAGTACATTTTTTCCAGTATAAATAAAGTATCTTTAAAAATAGAAAATGTAAAACTAGTACATAAAATTCCCCCACAAGGTTAGAAAGGATTACCCAGGAATACATTGCATTTGTCTCATCAAAAGGCATCAGAAAATATGACTAAAGTGTCTGTGAGAGCTAAGTAGTGGGTGACCCTTCATACATACTTGACTTCAGTTTAGAAAGTATACAAATTTATTCAGCATTATTCAGTTATCATTAAAATTAATTTTATTAAGTGTGAATAGCAATAATGACTCTACAGGAGCATAGCCACCTGAATCCAAAGTAGATCAGTCTATCTATCCTATCTATCCTATGAACCTAAATGAATTCACTAAAAGTAAGTCAGCGAAACTGGCAAATTAATGCTTATCAATGGACTTTTCCACCGTTTAGCCTATTCCTTTGATATCACACTGGTCACAAGGTAAGACTCTAACATATGCTAACTGAGTAGACTGAAATAGGGTGGAATTGGCAAGGGATGGACATGGGCAGACCTCATTCACAAATAAATTGATCTTTTTCAGAACTGGTGACTGACCAAAGTCATGTAAGTTTGCTATGGCAACCAAGAGCCTAAAATAACTTTGCCTGAATAAAATGAAGGCTTCACTTTGCCCCTTCAGTCATAGGGCATTTAATTTCTGAAAACAGCCTCTAAGGTATAAGGTAGACACTGTGAAAGTTCTGGAGTCATATTCAGATACCCAGCAGTATTTTACCTTTTTTCTTGTGTTGTTTAGAAACACTTGACGACTCATATTTCTCCTGCAATGCCATTTGTTCTGTCCACCAATCCATTGGCATATTTTAGGAATATTCTTTTTCTTGTATAAAAAGCTAGGACAAAAACTCCCATAGCCAGATAGATGGGACTAGGACTGGCTTGTTATAAAATCTAGTCAGTCAAATATGGTTTGGTAATGTTCATTAACAAAACAAGCATGAGTAAGCTCAATGCGATTTCTTTTCTTTCTTTCTTTTTTTTTTTTTTCTTTTTGGAATGGGCACTTGGTGAACGGGCCAAAACCCTTTACCAACTCTGCTCATTTTGGTCATTAAGAATGATCACCAAAGAAATTTCTAGGATCTCTTTCTCTGAAGACTGTAAGCCTCACAAAGAAACAAATAGAAATTAGGTCTGTTTTCCCTATCATCCTCCCTTCCTTAACAGTTCTTGGCAGTTATTAATAAGTGACAACCAATTGTAACTGATAACCAATGTAAATTTTGAATGAATGAATCAATCAGTTAAGCAAGCATTCAATAATCACTGAATGAATGCTTGCTTTACTGCTACCATCATGGGAAAGTTTTCTGTCATGTTTGGAGCCATCTTTAAGCTCTAGGTTTCTTTTTTAAATTAAAAGATGTTCAGCTTTATTCAGGCATAATTGATATATGAAAAATAACCACACATATTTAATGTGTAAAGTTTGATAAGTTTGGACAATACATACACCTGTGATAGCATCACCACAATCAACGTAAGATTCCTTTGATTACACAGAGGAAATGAAAAACAAAAGCAAAGAGGTAGGTATTTTCCCTATCTTAGAGGCATTAAGTCTAACAAAATAAATTGCAATGTAAACTCAGAAATTGTCTGTCATAATATATTTGGGGAACCAAAATACATAATTAGTTAGTCAAAAGGAAGTTAAATTATAAAGCATTTACAGATAAGGTTAAATGCAATTTCTCTTTTTAATAGAATGTATTAATAGGGTAGTGTTTTGTTCAAAATTTTTTGTTCATTCAGGCCTTGCTGATAAGCAATTCCAACTTCCATCTCCAAAGAGATTAATCACATTTAATGTGTTCATTGGCACAGTGACATGCCTAAAGCAAGTAGGTGGAAAGTGATTTTGCCAATGTCATTGAGATGTGTTTTTGCCAAGCTCTGAATGATATTACTTAATGGCAATTCTAAGACAGATGATATATGTGTTTCAGCCGAAGGAATTTCTTTCTCTCAGCTTAAAATAATTAAATGTGTAGTCAAGTCTGTTTCCATATGTATATAGTAAATAGACTTCTTGAATTCCTACATCTATTCTGAACCCAGGTATATTCTGCAACTTTTTTTTTCAATGTTGGAAAAACAGACACGTGACTTCATAGGTGTGCTATCATAACCCCCTATTAGTGACTATGGTAGATAGAATAATGGTTGCCCAAAGATTTCCGTGTCTTAATTCTCAGAAACTATATGTATTTTACTTTACATCGTAAAAGGGACTTTGAAGGTATAATTAAGTTAAGGATTTTGAGATGGGGAGATTATCCTGAACTGTTCAGGTGGGACTGAAAAAATAAGAAGAAGGCAGAAAAGTTAGGACCAGAGAGATGGCATCATAACAAAGACTCCACCAGCCATTGCTAGCTTTGTGAAAGAGGGTCACAAGTCAAGGAATGTGGGAAGCCTCTCGAAGCTGGAAAATCAAGAAAACAGATTCTTCTTGAGAAGGAAATCTTCCAGAAAGGAATATAGCGTGCTGACAGCTTGATTTTAGCCCAGGTGAAACTCCACAACTGTAAGATAATAAATTTGTGGAGAATGTAGATGGAAAAGAAGGAAGATGGTATTGTATGCGTTTTCTGTAACAAGTTCTAGGCAATATGATTATTAACCAACTAGGGATGTTATTTTGAGGAATCAGAAGAGACAATAAAGCTATGAGAAGATGTTAACTCTTCTAATCAGGTAAGAAAAATGTCTAAACCATTATTTCTGACTAGATTTGGGGAAGTAATAGTTTCAAGTGCAGTAGCATAAGCCTTTTAATTCATCAGCACGAAAATAATACCTAATGGAGAATTTCCCAGCAAGAGAAAAAGAAACTTTGTGGAAAGGAGCTTCTCTAGAGGCAGTAGTATTTTCCAGGGAACATGACAGCTCAGGTAGCTGAATTCTCAAACTGCATAAACAATTGCACAAAAATCAAGCATGATGTAACTTGAAATCAATATATTCCTTTTTTCACTACGAAGAAAGGGTAGATATGAAAACAGGAATTTGTATGCCCAATCTGAGCTATAGATGAAATTAACTAGATGTATCTAGGAAGTCTTCATGGAGGAGAGAAGAAGTGTAAAACAGCAGCCTAAAAGGAGGGTGTCACATGCATCACGGGTGTGACCTGACAGTCACAGAGGCAGGAATGAGATGATAACCATCAAAAAGGAGAACGAGCAAAGAAACTCAAAGTTTTGAGATATGAATGCATTCAAATTTTGTGGATCTATGAAAAGAAGCCGTTATACCTTAGGGCTCAGATAGCAATGAGGCAATCTACATGACAATCCTAAGACAGATATTAACCTGAAAACACATGCACACTAAATCCCATCACCTGAATGAGACGCTGCTTCTCAATCCCCCCAAAATATAGTTCTTCTTAACTTATTCTTAAATTGACACAGATATCCAATATTGTAGTTGAAGAAATAAATGTTAACTATACCTCTAAAGAATTTCTCTAAGAATTCCTCTAAGCTATCCCCTAAAGAAAACTTTAATGAATTTGGGGAGCTCATTGGTAGTAAACTCATTGAAAATGTCAAAGAGATAACCTAATATGCTTGATTTATTTTCAAAGTAGGAAAATGTCTGACTAGACAAAGGATAGTGAAGTGGAAAGAACATCAGGCCAAGATGCGGGAGACCTGGGTTTTAGTTCCGACACTGCCACCAGCGGACTAGAGAATCTTCTGTAGATCACTTATCCCCGTTGGGTCTCAGTCTATGTATCTTGAAATTAAGGGGGATTTAAACAAATTGAGAAAAGGCATGTTTATAGAAAACATGCTTCCACTAGTTTATGTCTCAGTCATGGCGGATACACACGATGGATCATGGCCCCCTTTTTCCTGAACCTAGACAAAGCCTCGCAGTCCCAACTCAGCAATCTAGGCAGCTGCTACTGGACCATCAGAGTCAACATGCAAGGTGAAATGTGTTCCCTTCCTTGGAAATGATCTCCGAAATGCCTTCCAGGTCCAAGCGCTTCTGTTTCTGTGCTTTTGTGATTTCATGTTGCCTCTCCTAACTATTTAAAAATAGGCTTGACATACAGAGAAAGACAGATACCATATGGTTTCACTCTTATGTGGATCCTGAGAAACTTAACAGGAACCCATGGGGGAGGGGAAGGAAAAAAAAAAAAAGAGGTTAGAATGGGAGAGAGCCAAAGCATAAGAGACTGTTAAAAACTGAGAACAAACTGAGGGTTGATGGGGGGTGGGAGGGAGGAGAGGGTGGGTGATGGGTATTGAGGAGGGCACCTTTTGGGATGAGCACTGGGTGTTGTATGGAAACCAATTTGTCAATAAATTTCATAAAAAAAATAAATAAATAAAAATAAAAATAGGCTTGATAAGAATGGATCTTCTTCTGCAAGTTCATTGACTCACTTCTCCTAAGAGTTTCGTTACAAGTTCTTATGAGATTCCGGGGCAGATAAAGATTTTGTATTATAATGAACATGGCTTATAGGGTTGTTTCTTGTGCTAACAAAAAAGAAGCTACTGAGAATCGTGGGTTAGGTGACTGTTTGATGTTGGTCTCTCTGGCCCTCATCTGCCTCCCTCTACTTACTGAAAGTAGATAGTGGTCGAACAGTAAACACAATGATGACCTGTGAAAGAAACAAAAGGTGTATGGAAGGCTAAAATTTAGTTAAACTGTAAAGTTAACTAGAAGCAGGAAGATAAGATGCCTAAGAAATAAAGAGGCAAGCCTATGTGTTGGAAAGGGCACAGGCTCTAAACTCCGGTGGACCCAGATTAAATAAAACAGTTCTGTCAGTTAAGGTCTGTGCAACCTTAGGCAAGTGACTGAACTTCTTTGAGTCTATGCCTTCACATGTAAAAGTGGAAATAATAACTTCCTCAGGGAGTTGCTATGAAATTTAAATGAGATGAGTTTATTTCAGCCAGTGAAAATATCCAGCATATTGCCTCATACGTAGTAAGTGCTCAGTAAATGTCAATTTCCTTCCTCCTAAAGAGAAAACGTGAGTTAAAGAACCTTTCCTTATGCAAAAGCCTATCTACAAAGACTATTGCATTCTTACTTCCTGAGGGGAGTTTTTAAAATTTAGAAATAATTTTTAGAAACTAATTTTTGATGTAAAGAAATGACTGTCAGATTAACTGCTGCCTATAGAGCATTTCTGCCTACTTATCTCAAGGTGGAGATTAAAAATTGGAATAGGAGGACATTTTGTAGTTCAGCTCTGAGAAAGTCTGATTGAACTGGGATTTTTGATTAGGTTGGTAACATAAAAATGTTATTTGGTAGAATATACAATCACTAGTAGTAATTCTATATCAAGCTGAATTTAAAAGGCAAATAATAGTGTATATTAACCGACTCAGCTGGGGCAGAGGTTTGAAAAATGTGGCTTGCAGGCCTTCTGGGTCAGATGGCCGGAGGGGGACGGGGGCAGAGCAGCTCTCCCGAGAAAAGTAGCATGCTCACGGGCCACACTGCAGCGTTGGCGGGCAAGACCGCTGGGAGCTTCTGGGATACACCTTACTGTCTTAAAGGTCCCTTTACACATGCAGGAACCTAAGTAAAGAATATAAATAATGCAAAAGAGTGAAATCCTTCATCTCTTGAAAGGAATAGGAATGAAAATATACAAGACTGGGACCTCTGAACTACACAGGCATGCAGTCCCTGGTGTGGAAGGGCCTATACTAAATAACAATCTCATCAGGATGCCTAGAGAAGCATGATGGGTGTTTCTACTCCAGCTCTCACCTCAACCCACTTTGTCCTTGGCATCTGTATTTTCAGAGTCAAATGTTGTAGTGCATTTTGAATAACAGTATATTTTCTGGAAAGTTCATAGGATTTTAATCTCTTAGAAGATGGATAGTTCTGTCACAAAAATTATTTCTGTCTATGGAAAAATAACAGAATTGTCATTTAAAGTGTTTCCTATGGGGGCGCCTGGGTGGCTCAGTCGGTTAAGTGTCCAATTTCGGCTCAGGTCATGATCTCAGGTTTGTGGGTTTGAGCCCCTCGTCGGACTCTGTGCTGACAGCTCGGAGCCTGGAGCCTGCTCTGGATTCTGTGTCTCCTTCTGTCTCTGCCCCACCCCTGGTCATGCTCTGTCTCTCTGTCTCTCTGAAAAATAAATAAACGTTAAATAATAATAAAAATAGAGGATCTCCTATGCATAAATATAAAGTTCGATGAGGTGCCTTTAAATCTCTATAATCCATCAAGTGATACATTATACAACTTATGAAGTGCTGCAAATAAAAAGTGGCAGATGAGGGGTTCCTGGGTGGCTCACTGGGTTAAGCGTCCAACTTCGGCTCAGGTCATGATCTCACTGCTCGTGAGTTCGAGCCCCTCGTCAGACTCTGCTGCCAGCTCGGAGCCTGGAGCCTGCTTGGGATTCTGTGTCTCCCTCTCTCTCTCTGCCCCTCCCCCGTTCACACTCTGCCTCTATCTCAAAAATAAACATTAACAAAAATCTAATAAAAAGTGGCAGATGAGCAACACAGAGGAGTAAGTGCTCTTATGGTTGATATTTATTTTTCTTACCCTTCATCTGATGGAAGATATTTTCCCGGTACCATTATATTCCCTTCAAACTCCTACAAGGAGAACAGTGTTACTGGAGTAGAGAAATGTTCTGGGCAACCAAAGGGGTATACAGCATAAAGTGTACAAAATATCTCTCCTGAAGTCACTGTGATTCCACCTCACCTTGGGGCATAAACTGTATAACCTATATTAGGGCCAGTTGCTAGTCTCCAGGTCCGGTCCCACAGAGGATTGCACTCAAAGGTATAAATAATATATTATAGTGGGAGATTACAGGAAACTCCCTTATTTATTTATTTATTTATTTATTTATTTATTTATTTATTATAGTTTATTTATTTAGTTTGAGAGAGAGTACATAGAGAGAGGGAGAGAATCCCAAGCAGGCTCCCCACTGTCAGCACAGAGCCTGACACAGAGCTCAATCTCACTGCCTGTGAGATCGTGACCGGAGCCAAAATCAAGAGTCAGACACTTAACCCACTGAGCCACCCAGGCGCCCTATAGTTGCATTTTTAACCTAAAGTCGAAGACTCAGATTTCATATTTTAGTTAACTTCCCCTACAATTATAAAAGAATAGTAACATCACTATTGCACTTGGTGACAATTTCTCTTTATGAAAAAGTACAGAAACATTAGAGCTGTATTACAACGTTGTGATGAAACCAAATTAATATGCTCTACATCTTGATCTCATTATCAAGTCACCTTTAATTTCAATAATGAAATGTCTCCAAGAAGCCAAGGCTTTTTTTTTTTTTTTTCCTGTGTTCAAATGTCTGCGGATGGGAGAATGTTGCAAGGATCTATTCAAATGATACAAAGAGTTAGGTGAGATTATGGGTTATGTCAAGAAATTGGTTCACTGATCTATTTTGATACAAAACGCCCTCAGAGATTGTTTTTACACTTAAAAGCACTGGGTCAGTCTTAGCAACAACAAAGCACCTTAACTGCTGTTATTTAAAAATTGTGATCTCTCTCGGGCTCCTCTTGGCTGAAACAACAACAACAAGGAAAATGTTTTGTATTTAACCATGCATACCATACCTTGTTCTTATTCTTTTTTTCCTTTCTTATTCTTAAATGATAGGAAACGTGAGGGCTCCTTCAGGATGGTAAGTAAAAGGTGCTGAATGATTATAGTCTGGGGCTAAGCCAAAAAAGAGCCAAAGCAACTGAAACTACAATGCAGGACATAAAATTATTTGGCGTACAGTAATCACAAGAAAAAAATAATTTAGGGGAACATTTTGGTCTCTTCATATTAAAACAAAAGTGTCAAAAATGAGTAAAAGAAGAAATAAGAATGTCCGTTTTTTGTTTTTTTTTTTTTTTTTAATAAATGTGGATTCTGCCATCCCTATAGTTCTTATTTGGGGACAGAAGATTTCAAACTTTCATTCACTTGATTTTGGAATGATTTTTTTTTTTAATCTTGAAAGACTGTTTGTGATACTTTCCTATTCAAAACCTTTCAAGGATTTCCCATAACCTTCTGGGTAAATTCAAAAACTTTTAGGAGGACATTCAAGTTTCTTTAGCATAATTTTCAAAGCATTCAAGGACCTGGCCCTAGCTCAGCTCTTGCCACTTCAACATGCAAATCCATATAAAAAGCGAGCCCTTAAAGGTTTCAAAATAGATCTTTTTCTCTCTTATTTCTCTCTGCCTCCATGCATGTGCTGGGAATATCTTTTCTCCTGAAGTTAATTCCTCCTAGTCCCAAAAGGACCAGTTTAAGCAATAATCTTTTACTGTCTCTGAAAAGTCTTTCCTGCTGCTCCCATCTTGGGTGACTTCTCACCCATGTGCTCCCAGGGCAAACATGGGAATAGATAAGCTTTATTCCTTTAAGTACAAGGAAAAATTAATGCCACTAAGGATAAAAATGTTAACTGTATGTATAATTAAATAATACGACCTCATAGTGGAACTGAGAAGGCGATGTGTGTCACCTACCCAGCAAGGTTTTACCAAAGACAAGTGACTCCCACAGTATAAGATGGCACGTCGGCAGGGCTGATATGTTTTGGAAGACCACTTCGCTGAGTAATTTACAGTTCATCTCTGCATAGTAACAGCAGGAACTGGTCATTCCATTGCCCCAAACAGTGATAGTGATGGCGGTTAGTGCTTCCACTCTGAACATCATTGTTTATGTGTGTTTCATATACTGGCGTTCTGGAATTAACTGATAGTGAAACCCTAATGTCCTTTCTCCAAGGACCTAACATCTGACTTGCAATATCCGCTTACCCCAGCGGCGATCTCACTCCTATCACTTGGGACGTGGAAATGGCATGTCCATCACCCTACGATTATGACATCGCTTCCCTACCATAAGAAGGCATCACTAACATGTCCAGTCAATTTTTCAAAATCCTAGGTGACCCATAAAATGTGAAAATTCTATAAATGATTAACTCATGAAATTCGATTGAAAGCTCTGCTCCATGCACATTAGTGACATTGAAAGAGATAGTTACAGTTCTAGAATTTTTATATTGGTGGAGTTTGCTGTCAGCAATTGGTTGAGTGAAGCAGGGAAAAAGCTGAAGGACTTGTCCTGGGCTGAATTTGCATAGCAATTTCACCGTTTCTTACCTGCATGTGTCTCTTTGGGGAAGCATTTATAGGGGACTCAAATGAATATTCTGGTGTCCTAAACTTTGTACCCCAGATGTCTTGACATCACCACTGATTGCAAAAGCTATGCCAACAGCTTCATGAAGGAACAGTTGCATATGTGTGAGTGTTGGGACCTGGATTCTTGCTTTAAATTTGCTACAAAGTATGTGGGTGATGCCAAGTTATTTTTCCCTCTTTGGATTCCAGTTTTTTCTTCTAATTGGGTTCCATGATCCTAAGATCTCTTCTAGTGTTAATATTCTATGCTACAAATGTATTAGCTTCGATAAGGTCCAGTGCTTTCTCTTTTGTGAAGATCTTGGTCCTAGATGTTCAATGCCATGAATCTCCACATCCTAATATGTTCGCTAGTAGTAGTTAGCAATACTAAACACACTGTATGTACCAGGCCCTATACTAAGATTTTTACTTTTATGTATATTAACTCACTTGTTTCCCACAACAACCCAGGGGAGTAAATACTAGTATTATTCCTGTTTTTTAGAGGAAGAAATTAACATGCATAGAGGCTAAGAAACTTGCCCTAGGTCACCCGATTAGGAAGTATCTGAATCCAGGTGTGAACCAGGCCCACGTCCTTACCTTTGTGCCATATTGCCTCCAGTGAGGAGTAATACTAAGGAGCATAACATCAATATAAGTTTAGTTGCATTGCATTTGGCAATTTGATAACCCTTACCACTACTGTGTGAATAAGTAGCATGGATAGTATTATCATTTTATAAACAAAGGAATTAATCAGTTTTCAAATGTTACTCCCCAGAAGTTCAGCATTCTTTCTTCTACATGTCAGTGCTTTCTAATATTGAACACTGCAATACTAAGTTTAGATTAGTATTCATTCACTAAATATTTCTTGAAAGCTTACATGTTCCAGGAACCATGCTAAGATGAAACTGATAAAAAGGATCACATTTTTTTTTCACAGAAATACAAGTACCACTTAATGCTTTCACCATTAAATTGGGAATGGTCTTTCTAGTAGAGGGGCTTCTAAGTAAGGACCTAGAGAAAATGATGATGAAGATCATGAAATGAAATGATGAAAAAGAAGAACCTTTTAGACAGAAGAATACAAAGGCCTTGAGATGGACTTATGCAGGTGGGTCACAGGAATTACAGATTGGTCACTGTGACTGGAGAAGAGCGATTCAGCAAAATAATAAGCATTTAAGTCAGAGAGGTAATAGGTGACCAAATCATGTACAGCCTTATTAGGACTTTGGATTTCACTCTAATCAAGATGAAAACCCATTGGAGATATCATCAAAGGAAAGGCATGACTTTGGATTTCACTCTAATCAAGATGAAAACCCATTGGAGATTTCATCAAAGAAAGGCATGATCTGGCTGAAAATATATGTGATTAAGGCTTAAAATATCTGGCTTAAAATATAGGTGATTAAGGATATAAGAAACAATTATTACTACTACTTTACTGACTATTTTCCAGAAGTATTGTCCAGTTGCCCAGATGTTTTTCAGAAACATTTTTTTTGCTACTTGACTTTCTAGTAATTTTATTTTTAAATAGCTGTCAATACTCAGATTTCTGAAACCTTCTACAAACTCAGGTTTAGGAATAGTTTTCTTTTGTTCTTTTTCCCCCCTTCTCTTTCTTTGTTCATTTCTGTGCTCTTTTAGATTTAGCGTGAAGCATAAGTTAACATAGGACCAGAACTGATGTCTGAAATTTCACGTCCCCTGTTACAACAAGAGTCCAAAAGCATGATAACCTCCAAAGGATGATCTACGAATAGAAGTTGTCTAAAGCTGAAGTCAGCATTATTGTACCATGGGTTATGGGGGCCAGCCTGCACAGTCTATATTTTAGTCAATACCCAGGTATTTATATACACTGGTTCTCAAATGGAACAATGGCCTTGATCAGTGATTCTCAGTTTCTACCGCCCATGAGGAAACTGATGTTCTCACAGACAATATACTACACAAGGGCCCTTTTGCAGAATAGAGAAGAGAGAACTCAAGATATGCTCATTTCTCAGAGCCTTAGTTATAACTCTAACACCTTCCTCTTGCACTCAAAAAAAAAAAAAAAGCATACTGAAATGCAGGTGAGTTTGTGACAGAGTGACATTTTAACGGCACGGTTGGTATATGAATATCCCTGGTCCAAATGCTCAGCTGAGCAAGAAATACGATGCCATTGTTCCCTAATTGTGCCTAATTTTCATGTGGCAAAAAGTTAATTGAGGATTTCTGTCATATTCCCTAGGGTTGTGCCCATCTGACATTTCCTGAGATGGGCATCGTCCATTTGGATCTTTGTGGCTGATCCATGCAAAATACTTCTTTGTCATCCCTCAATCCCAACCACAGAGCTTCTCTAATTCCAACTCTCTGTGAGACATTTCCTTGTCCCTGTTAGGGGCATGGGAAACATTTAACTGCTTCCTCCCACTATTCTAATTCTTCTAGAACCAAGGTAGGCCTGTTAGTGGGCCTTTATTGCCTGAGTGCTACTCTCAGGTAGCACTCTTACTTCTGATCCAAAACCCAGCGCATGGTAACTATGTAAGGCAGTCTTAGGCCCATCTTCCCAGATAGATCACTGGACATTTCTTTCAATCTCTTACTACTGTGGCCAAGAGGCAATGTTTCCTCTTTTCTCCTCTCACGAATATGGACATACTCTCCTCTCTGGTTCTCACATCTACCGTTGGTTTCTTACATTCAGTTATTCTCCACCCACCGAGGACTTAGTATGGGCATGGGTTGAGAGCTCAGGCTACAGTACTCCACCTCAAGCGCCAACAATATCTATTTATTCCTGGTAAATTATGGTACCTATCCCTTCACTCCAAATTTCAAGGATGGATCTTCATATGGTCTAAGCAAATCATGACTATCCACCAGGATATACTAGTATTTGCTAGAAAAACAAACAAATCCAAAATCTCAGTGGCTTTATATGACAAAGATTTAATCATTACACATACTACATATCAAGGGTGGGCTAAAAAGCCCTATCCACAGGGCAGGGACTACCTAGATTACATCACCAGGAAGTGTGACAGAAGGAAAACAGACTCATGGTGCATTTCACATCAGCAATAAGTATTCTGGCCCAGAAATGATGCATGTCATTTCTGCTACAATTCATAGATATGAATAAGTCGTGCCCCTCGTTGCCTTTCCCAACCCTAACTGTCAGTCTTGGCCATATGATTGCTTTGGCTAATAAAAAGTAAGTGGGAATAACTTGGCCAAAGTTGTAAAACCACAGCATTATTCTTCACGCAGGTTCTGTTTCCACTGCTACAAACTGGCAATGCCCTGCTTCCTCATTCAGCCCACATCCTGGAACTAAGATGATACTAACTAGAGCTGTAGCCAACATGCAGTCAACTTGTAGCATGAACAAGAAATAAACTTTTGTTATTATAATCCACGGACGTTAAGGGTTGTTTGTTACTGGAATGTAACTGTTTCTAAACTAATTTATATAGTCTTGAAGGGAGGAGAACTGAAATATTTGATGAACAGCACTAATAACTTATCATACACTTTACATGTTCTAAACACCTGGGTAAATAATTTTGGACTTGGAAAAAAACTTGAAGTTATGGTAAAAGCAATTGGGGAAGTAAGAAAAGGTGAATCTATTTGAACCCATTACTAGAAATATGCTCCTTAGAGTGGCACTAATGTTCTGATATTGTGCCCATGAAGGAAGAAATTTAATTAGGTATACTATTGTCTCACAATAAAAATGGTATTTATATAATCGAAATAATATCAATATTTATGGCTTTCTACCTATACAATCAACTAGATGTAAATTAAAGAATACTTAACACAATCAGTTGTAAACATAGTGATCGGCCTTGACAATATAAAATAAACATAGTGCTTCTAAGGCCTGGGTGCTAGAAAGAGGTAAGAATGGGTATAGGAGGGATACAGGGAAAGAAGAAGGAGGGAATGACCAATATTTCATTCTACAAAATAGGGAGTTAGGAGAAACTGTTTCTGGTTGGTAAAATAAGAAATGGAGATTTAAATACTCAGTTTGAAGTAGAAGAGTTTCCCAGTGGAGAAACTAGAATGATTATATATTAGTCAGAATAGGCTAAGTTAGAGTCAACATCTGACCAGCTGCCTATTTTTGTAAATAAAGTTTTATTGGAACATAGGCACCCCATTTGTTTATGTCTTGGCTGTGGTGCCTTTCACACCACAACAGCAGAACTGAGTAGTTGCAAGAGTCCTAAAACAGAGTCTTAGCCTAAAATATTTGCTATCTGACATATTACATAATTTTTTTCTTTATAACACCTGCACTAGACTATGGTGTAGTGAAAATTCAGTCTCACAAAGTGACCTAGGGGCGCCTGGGTGGCTCAGTTGGTTAAGCGAACAACTTCGGCTCCGGTCATGATCTCACGGTTCATGGGTTCGAGCCCCACCTTGGGCTCTGTGCTGACCGCTCAGAGCCTGGAGCCTGCTTCGGATTCCGTGTCTCCCCGTCTCTGCCCCTCCCCCACTCAGGCGTGCGCGTGCACGCTCTCTCTCTCTCTCTCTCTCTCATCTCAAAAGTAAAATAAAACATTAAAAAATTTATTTAAAGAAACAAAGTGGCCTAACATAGCAAGAGACCTTTTGCTTGCTCACTACGTGTCTGGCATAGGTCAGTACAGACCCTGCTCCGTGTAGTCACTCAGAAGGACTAAGCTGCCTGAGTGTGTACCATCTTATGATGGCTCCATATCAACACAAGTTTTCAGAGTTGGCCACGGTACAAGGGGAGGTCACGTGAAAATTCCATGCCTCTTCTTCAATGCTTTGGGGCCGGAAGCGACACATATTACTTTTCTTCATACCCCATTAGCCAGCACTAATCACATGGCCCTAACTAACTGCAAGGTGGCTTGAAAGCATGATCTTCCGTGCAGTTTTCTGTGTGCCTAAAAGCAGAGGAAACACAGATAGTGGTGAAGCACTAGAAATATCTAGCACAGATGACATAACAATATTGAGAGGAAGATGGAGGGACAGAAGTGGGAGGTTGCAAAAGATCTAAAAACACATCAACCATTACAGGGGATCAACAGATAACATCTAAAGTTGATGAATAGTGTTGCAACTACATTATGTAGAGATAAGAAATTAACAACCAGAAGAACTAAAACTGGGAAGTCAACAAAATGGTTTCTTCTGGGGCACAGAACTGGGCGAGGAGTAGTGTGGGCATGGGACTATTGTGCTTCATTACAAACTCTCCTATAGTCTTTTAGAGTATTGCTCATTTCTTAATGCATGTATTACTTGGATGCTTTATTTAAACTGGATCATTCTGGGCATGAATAGATAACCTCTCTCTACTAGCTTATTACCCAGTTAATATCTGTTGGTTAAGATCTAGTTCACTGACATACTAACAGATTTCCCTCTTTTTCCATCTAGTCCTCCCCCAACCTATTATCCATACTTTTGCTAGAATGATCCTTCTAAAGTACAATTAAATTATTTTACTTATTTTCTCTAATTTTTCAATGTCTAGAGATTCTGGAAAAACAAGGTATAAACTCAGTGATGTGGCTGGTAAATGTTTATCAACTTGCTCTCAAAAAAGCCCTGATTTGTAGCATTTGTAACTATTGTGTAAATACTACCATCATGATTGACTCCAACTGCCAACGTGACTTCACTAAACATAGAGTTGAAAAGAAATGTACAGTAGCACACCATGATATAATATGTCCACCGTGCAGATGTAATAGAAGTAAACATCCTCAATAGCATAGATAATAGTTAAATAGAGTAAAATAATTAGGAAATGATTAGTCTCGAGTAGATACTATCTTGGCTTTTAATATATTCTCTTTAATTGCATATCTTACATAATTTAATTTTAGTTATTAAATTATCTCAAATAAATACTTTTCAATAATTAACTGTGTCACGAATTCTAACACACCACTATAAATCTTCTCAGCAACATCTACAAAGCCCTTCATAATCACATCCTATGCTTGGCTTTGCAGCCAATTCCATTCAGCATTCAGATCATAAAGAATGATTAATGGTTCCCTAAGGATGCTGCTCTATGTCCTTTTTCTGTGCATTTCTTCTAAACTTCCTTTGCCTGGAGGGCCACCCTTTTTATCAGGATAATGGAAAACCCCTAATAGTGACACCAGATCCAGATAAGTAGTGATGACAGTGAAAATAGTGGAGTAAGTACTTCTAGAAATTTTCTCCTTAATAAAAGCCATGAGAAAACTAGCAAAAATTCTAAGAATCATCTGTCTCAAAACTCTGGACATTAGCAAAAAGACTAGTAACAATACAAGCATTATTTAATCAAGAAAAATGGTTGACTGCAGGTAAGAACAGTGAGCTTTGTAGTGTTGCAACTTGCCCTAGTCTAATACCCAGTTCTCTAGCTCCACAGGAGCCATGAAAACTAACGGCCTGCATTCACAGTGAAACCAGCAGTCCGGCAGCCACTGGAGGGACAGAACAGTGCCAGAGCTTTTTCAAAGCTACATTCCCAGATGAATGTCATTATTTGATGTGTCTGATGTCTCCCTGGAAGATCTCACTTGCAAGGCTGTCTGTATTTGACCTCCTTCAGAGATCACCTACCCAGAAGAGCCCTTTCCCTGAAGTTGGAAGAAAACCATTAAAGGCAATTGTTTAAATTCAAGACTGTCTGAGGAAGTGGATAATGGTGAAAGTGAATGATAGACTAACCACAAAGCTTAGAATGAAGAGCTAAGGAATGAGATGTCTATAAAGACTTCAAATCTAGAGGGCCAAGTACGTACATGTGCAGACTGTACTGCCAGCCCCAACACGCACACAGAGCCCCTTGGCAAAGACCAGAAGACCTGTTGGTTCCAACCATTTAAGAAAACGTCTGTCCAATCATTAGTTGACGACTAATCTGAGTGGAAACTTTAATGGTGGCACACGACTCAGAATAGAGATTACAGAATTAGTTCTAATTCTGAACTGATACAGAATTAGTTCAGAACAGTCACTAAACAAACAAACGAACGAGAACAACAATAAACAGCGACAACGATCCCTGAGGTACAGAATTTCATTTCCAAAGTTCCTACGTTATATTATTTTAAATACCTAGTTTTGGACAAAAAAATTGTAAGACAGGCCAAGAAACAAGAAAAAAAATACAAACAAAAATTAAAAAGCAATCAAGAAAAACTGTCCCTGAGGAGCCGACATTGGACTATTAGAAAAAGAGTTTTAATTAGCTATTCTAAATATGTTCAAAGAACAAAAGCAAATCATTTACAAAGACATAAAGGAAATTATGGAAAGCATGTCTCACAAAAGAGAGTATATCAAAAAGAAGATAGAAATTATAAAAAAGTACGAAATAGTAATTCTGGAGTTGAAAAATATAATAACTGAAATGAAAAATTCACTAGAAGTCTCAATGGCAGATTTAAGAAGGCAAAACAAAGAATGAGTGAATGTGAGATAGGTTAATTGAGATGATCTAATCTGAAGAACAGAAAGAAAGGAGAAAAATGAGCAGTACACAGAGAGTAACATTAGTCATCCCAAAATAAGCATAAAGAGAGCCTCAGGCAAAGAGAATGAGAAATGGATACAAAAAAATTGAGGAAATAATTGCCAGCACTTCCAAATTTAGGGAAAACATTAATCTAAACATCCAAGGAGCTAAGTGAACTCCCAATACTATAAACTCAGAGATCCGCACCTAGCCATGCCATAATCAAACTGACCAAAACAACATCAAAAAGAATCATAAAAGCAGTTAGAAGCAACTCATCTCCCATGAGCAATCTTTAATAAATAAACTGTTTTCTCATCAGAAACCATGGAGATCAGAAGGCAGGAGGATGGCATATATAAAGTGCTGGAAGATGAAAGCAGTGAACCCAAAATTTATATCCAGCAAAACTATCCTTCAAAATGAAGGAGAAATTAAGACATCCTCGTACAAACAAAAACTGAGAGAAGTCATCACCAGCAGATATGCTCTACAATAAATTCCAAAGGAAGTTCTCTGGCTTGAAATGAAAGGAGGCTAGACAGTAACTCAAATCCACTTAAAGAAATAAAAAGCATCAGTAATGATTACTACAGAGATAAAAATGAAAAACAGCATAAATACATTTTGTTTGTGACCCTTCTTATCTTTTCGTGATTTAGAAGACAATTGCTTAAAGGAACAATTATGAATCCACTTTGATAGGCATGCATTGTACAAAGATGTAATTTGTATGACCATAAGAGCCAAAAGAGGAAGGAGAAAACAGAGCTAACTAGAAGCAAAGATTCTGTATACTATTAAAAATAAATTGGTATCTATCCAAACTAGATTGCTATTAATTAAGATGATAATTGCAATCCCAAGGTAACCACTAAAAAATTAACTTAAAAAATATATCATAAAATAAATGAAGGGCGCCTGCATAGCTCAGTCCATTAAGAGTCCGACTGTTGGTTTCTGCTCAGGTCATGATCTCACGGTTTGTGAGTTCATGCCCCAAGTCAGGCTCCATACTGACAGTGCAGAGTCTGCTTGGGATTCATTCTCTCTCTCTCTCTCTCTCTCTCTCTTTCTCTGTCCTTCCCCTCTTTCTCAAAAATAAATAAACTTGAAAAAAATAATTAATAAATAAATAAATAAAATGAAATGAAATAGGAATTAAAATGGTACACTACAAAATGTATACTTAACACAAAATAAGGCAGATTAATAGAAAAACAAAAATAACATAATACAAATAAAAAACAATTAGCAAAATGGCAGACACAAATCCTACCTTATCAGTGATTACGTAAGTATAAATAGATTAAACACTCCGATTAAAAGGAAGATACTAGCAGAACGGATTTAAAAAATCCAACTCTATGCTATTATTTAATAGATGCACTTCAAATGCAAATACACAAATAAGTTGAAAGTAAAAGGATGAAAAAGATATTCCATGTAAACAGTAACCAAAGAACAACGGAGTGGCTATCCACAAAATAGACTTCAGACAAAAACTATTAATAGAGGAAAATAAGGCCATTTTTGTGACGGTGAATATGTTAGGCCATCAAGTATATATAAAAATTACAAAAATAATTGAACCTAAAAACAGGGTCCCAAAGACATGAAGCAAAATCTGACAAAACTGAAAATAGCTATAGACGACTCAACTGTATAACTGGAGACCTCAATGCCCCACTCAATAATGGACGAAAAACTAGGCAGAAGACCAAAAAAGAAACAGAAGATTTAGGCAACACTATAAACCAATGAAACCTGACAAAATCTACTGAACACTCTATCCAACAATAGTAGAATACACATTTTTCTCAGGTATACATTGAACATTCTCTAGGCCAAACCATATTTTTAGGCTAGAAAGTAAGTCTCAATGAATTTACATACAGAGTATGTTCTCTGACCACAAAAGGATGAAATCAGAAACCAGTAATAGAACAAAATTTGGAGTATATGTGTAAATTAAACAACATACTCCCAAATAACCAATAGGTCAAATAATAAATCATAGGTAAACTTAGGAAGCACTTTGAGGTGAATGGAAATAAAAATAACAACCAACTAAAAGTAAAATGAGGGGCACCTGGGTGGTTCAGTCAGTTGAGCGACGGATTCTTGATTTTGGCTCAGCTCGTGATCCTAGGGTAATGGGACAGAGCCGTGCATCGGGCTCCATGCTGAGCGTGGAGCCTGCTTGAGATTCTCTCTCTTCCTCTCTGCCCCTCTCCCCCACTCATGCACTCTCTCTCCAAAATAAAATTTAAAAAATCAATAAAGAAAAGTGATAGGATGCAGCTAGAGCAATGCTTGGGAAGAAATTTATAGCTGTGAACCTCTATATTTTTAAAAACTCAAATAGGCAAGAATATGGAGAAAAGGAAACCATTGTGTGCTGTTGGGTGGGAATGTAAATTGGCGCAGCCCCTATGGAAAACAGCATGTAGATTCCTCAAAATAATTAAAAATAGAACTATCATATGATCCAGTAATTTTACTTCTGGGTATCTATTTGAAGGAAACAAAAACACAAACTCAAAAAGATATCTGCGCCCCCATGTTCATTGCAGCATTGTTTACAATAGCCGAAACATGGAAACAACCTAAGTGTCCATCAGTGGATGAATGGAGAAAGAAAATGTGGTGGGTATATACAATGGAATATTATTCAGCCATAAAAAGAAGGAAATCCTGCCACTGGTGACAACATGAATACACCTAAAGGACATTATACTAAGTGAGAAAAGTCAGGCAGAGAAAGACAAATCTCACTTATGTGTGGAATCTAAAGAAAAAAATGAAATAAAACAAACATAAAATGAATTCATAAATACAAAGAATGGTGGTTGCCAAGGCGGGAGCTAGGTGGGTGCATGAAATGAGTGAAGGTGGTCAAAAGGTAAAAACTTCCAGTTGTTATAAGATAAATTTAAAAAAATCAAAAAAGCAAAAAATTCAAATCAATAATCTAACCTAATACATTACGGACCTATAAGAGCAAAGTAAAGCCAAATCAACTAGAATGAAGACAATAATAAAAATTAGAGCAAAACAATCAATGAAATAAAGGTCAGAAAAACAACAGAGAAAAACAACAAAACCAAAAGTTGGTTTGTTGAAAAGATCACCCAAACCAACAAGCCTTTAGCTAGACTTGAACTAAAATAGAGAAGATTCAAACGACTAAAATTAGGAACAAAAGAGGGGAACTGAAAACATTTGGTCACACAAAAACTAATACACAAGTGTTCACAGCAGCATTATTCATAATAATGAAAATATTCCATATATTTTCAGTCGTAAAAAGGAAAGAAGTTCTGATACACGTTACCACATGGATAAACGTTGAAAAGATTATGTGCTAAGTCAAAGAAGCTAGACACAAAAGGCCACATGTTATATGATCATATTTATATGAAATGTCAAAATAGGCAAATCCATAGATACAGAAAGTAAATGAGCAGTTGGCAAGTGCTAAGGAGAGGAAGGGGTTTCTTTGGGGCAGATGAAAATATTCTGGAATTAGTGGTGTCGATAGCGCATCTTTGTGAATATAGTAAACATCACTAAATTGTACAGTTTAAAAGGGTGTTTGTTATGTGAAAAATAATAAATAGTAAATAAGGAAATAAATAGTTATAAAACAGTGAGAAAATCTTATTTATTGTAATAAAAACGTATAAATTTTTATTGGATAAAAATTCAGCCCAAACATCACTATTTATGAGTCAATGTAAACTCTCTCCACAATGAGTTACAACGTATTTCCATGACACTTACTATATTCTATTATTACTTTGTCATGGTGTATACAATGCACATTACAATTGCCTGCTTTCTTGTCTCTCTCCCTACTATTTCTGTCAAACCATATTTCTTATCTTTGTCACCTGCACAGTATCTGACACATACCAGGTCCTCAAAAAATGTTTGTGGAACGCATGGGTAATTTTTATGACACAAATCTATTAGCATCACCAATCTGGGTACATCATTAGCCACAGAGATCCCACTTTACAAGTGCCAAAAGTATGATGGGTGAAAATCATGGGAAGCAAACAATATCTATGTCAAATTCCCAGAAAAGTAACAATTCTTAGGTAGAACTGAGTGCTATTATGATTGCTATTATTATTAATATTAACATTATTGCATTACATTGTTAATCATACATTTTTGCCTGGAGACTTTTCCAGGTGTTATTTCACATTTTTTTCAGTGATTACGTTCTCAGGTTCAGCCTTGTCATGACTTAAAAGAGTAACTGGAAGAACTTAAAGGTTTTTCTGTAGACGGCAGGAATGAATACAGAAGCCGAACATTTAGTCTGCTCTCATCTTGGATCTCCTATGTAGGAGTAACTGAAGCAGTCAAAGGCATGAACTTCCACAGACCCGCAGCACCACATCTACCCACCCACCTGCATTTGACCATATGCCACTCCCCGCAATCCTGGTTACTCTGGATGAGGCATTCTCACTCCAAGTTAAGACTACTTTCTCCACTGAAGCATCGGATCCCATCCTCTCTTGCCAGTTGAAGGGCACTACTGGGGCAATTATCCCTTTTATTTACAGGATCATCAGGTCTTCCTTCTCCATCGCATTATTTACATCAGGATACGAACACACTCAGTCCTCCCGTATTACCACCCAACAAACAGAAACCAAACCTTCCTTGACCCTACTTCCTTTTGCTCTCTACCCACTCTCCAATAAACTCATTCTAATCAGAATCTCACCCTTACTAGTCCATCTAAACTTTTTTTTTATCAGTGTCACTAATAAAAGCCACATTGCTACATTCAATTTCAACTCTCAGTCCTCATATGATTCAACCTCTGTACAGCATTTGGCACAATTGCTTCTTCCCTCCTCCTCAGAAAACTTTTTCTCCCCCCACCGGGGTTCTAGGACACTGCACTCTTCTTGTTTCCTCTTCTTTTCCTTGTCTCTCTCGCTGAGTCTTTGCTGGTCTTTTCTCTGACTTGTAAATAAATGATAAAGATCCTTAGGGCTCAAAACTAAAATTTCTACTTTATCAATACATCTCTCTAGGCGATTGCATTCATTCGCATGGCTTTAGATACCATCTTCACGCCCATGACTCCCATATTTGTGTCTCTGGCACAGACTTTTCCCCTGAACTCAACACTCATATGACTAACACAACTTGACACGAATGCCCCAAACTAAGATGGTGATTCCCCCTTCTCTGGCGAAACTTCCTCCGTTCAGTCTTTTCCATCTCAGTAAATGGCAACATCCTCCCAGTTGCTTGGGCCACAAAACTTGGAGTTACCTTTGAGTCCTCTTCTTTCTCTCACTCCTCACATCTAATCAGACAGAAATTCCTGCTGGCTCTACTTTCAGAATCTACAATTCATCCACTTACCACTATTCCCTTTGACAATATCTTTATCCAAGCCACCATCATCTCTTGTCTAGGTTATCGCAATAGCTTCCTATTGGGACTCCTGGTTCCAGCCATTTCCTTCCTTCAGTCTGCTCTCAACACAGTGATCCTGATAAATCTCAAGTCACATCAAGTCATTCCTTTTCTCAAAACACTCATCCTCAGAGTTAAAGTCATTGCCAAAAGGCTTTTTATAATCTTCCCACCAGGAGCCCTCCTTCTTCACTCCCGGTTACCTCTGTGAACTCATCTCCTACTACTTTGCTCAATCATTACTTTACTCCTTCACTGGCCACTTAAATTTCTTTAAATACTCTAGGCACATCCTCATTTCAGTCTTTGAAGTTGTTTTTCCCTTTTCTGGAGTTTTCTTCCTTTAGTTACCTGAATGTTTCTCTCCCTCAAGTCTACTTACTCATCTGTTTTCCAGTTCCATGCTGTAGGCCCCAGTACACATTTAGTGATACAGGTTTTTGGATTATTTTTTGACTAATAAAATATTTTAAATGGATGACAAGGTCACCAGCAATTAAGCAGTCCTGGTAAATATCAATTATCCCATTCATTTTCCAGGCGAAGTCTCCCATTATGCTTACAGGTACCATTATCCTCTATGTCTCTGTGCCCCAAATTTGGCTGTCATCTTTGATATCTCCTAGTTGACAGACTATTCTCTCCCCCTCTGTTCCATTATATATCTATCTACTGAAATTATGACTATCCTTCAAGTCCCAGTTGAAAGATTCCCTCTTCCATGAAGCATGGCCAAAACTTCTGATTAGAGATTGGCTTACTTCCTTTGAATTCTTAACATTGCATTGTCACTCTCTTACAACATTTCACATATGAAATATAGTGAGGAAGTTGTGGTAAAGTGGAGACATCATTTGGGCTTAGAACATGAAGGCAGGATTCACATTTCAGCTGTTGTTTACTAGTATGTATGTGTACACACACACACACACGCACACATAAATGTGCCTCATTCTAACCACTAATTGGGATTGTTTTGAAGATCCCATTAGCTAATATATGGAGAAACATGTAACATACAACTTGAAATATAGCAGATAAATAAATAATCAAAATGCAAGGCTTACACCTTTTACTAGACTGAAAGTCTATTGGTAACCAAGGTCATGTCCTGTCCAGCTCTATTTTACACAACCCCACCTCAGACATAGTTAGCATACTGCCTTGTTCACGGTAGGTAGTCAATGTTAAATGAATTAAATTTTACCCTGTTGCCCAATACTGAAGACATTTTATTCTGAGGCTTGTTCTCAAATCTTCACTTTGCCACGTTAGAACAAGGTGACTTTTCACATATACCCTCTTTGATTTGGGTTGTAAAAGATGTATGTTTCAGAAGTGGATTCTATTGATGTTTCCTGCAAGATCATGGCATGTGATGGTGCTATATCTTATGTGTTAAAAGACTCTAAGCAGGATCCCACACCCTTTGATCACACATTGTTTATTTTCCATTTACACCATTACTCTCAGAGCTAGTGCAAAGGGAGCAGTAAGATAGTTCTATAACAAACTAGAAATAAATAAATTTCATTCGGAATGTAAGTTGGTTAATTCCTCAATTCAACTTTTTTTCTTTCTGTGTGATTAACTGTATCGTCATTTATAATAAGAAAAACTTATAAATTATACTTTTCTACCTGAAAGAAGATTGAAATGAAGGAGTAATATGAAAGATGTAATTATAATGTGCCAAAATAGAATCATTGCAAATTGTTCTTTTTAAGAATTTATTTTGGATGACATTTAAATTAAACTGCATTTTAATTCAAATACAAAGAAGAAAACCCACATCACTAACTAACTTTGCCAATCAACCTGTCAATACACTAATTATCAAAAATTTAGCAAGGCAGAATTGCCCCCTTACAATTCTTATACTCTAGCCCCAGATACAAAGGCAATTACTTTGTTCAAGTTGTCAACTTTGTGAGTTAAGTTTAAAAGTGCATTCACCAACGGTGCTTAATAAGCCCTATCCACGAAAGAATTTTGGTAGCTATGGAAATGGCATTCATTAACTAGAACAGATACAGATCCACTAAGGGCACAATACTGTGCACCAGCCCTGTGCACGACTATAAACAAGAAAAGAATCGTGTAAAACTAATCTTAACTGCTGTCATTTATTGAGCATCTATCAGTTTTAGATTTTTAAATGATACCTTTAATTTTCAAACTCTGAGAGATAGATATTGTGGTCCACTTAATAAACAAGAAAGTGACACTTGGCCAAGTTAAGCAACTCCAACAAGGTCGCATGCTTAGGAAGTTCATAGTTCAGTCAGCTTTTTCTGACTACAGCTCTTGGTTTTTTATCCTATGCCAAAACCAGGAGAAAAAATGCTAGCCTTCAAACAAGACTCCTGAAATCTGACTGCCCCAAAGTCAAGTGCCTCAAGGGCAAGTTTACACACATAACTTCCCTCCAGGAATTATTTTTCAGCACAGCTATTTCTTTTTAAGAGACTTGGACCAGGACAACTTATTCTCTTTTCATAATCTTGGTGAAGTAGGAAGAGTGGCTATGCTGAATATTTTGTATCATGGTTAAAATACTTAAAATATTTAAAATTTTTATTTATTATTTTTGAGAGAAAGAGAGACAGAGCATGAGCAGGGGAGAGGCAAAGAGCGGGAGACAAAGAATCTGAAGCAGGCTCCAGGCTCTGAGCTGTCAGCACAGAGACTGATGGTGGGGCTTGAACTCATAAACAGGGAGATCATGACCTGAGCCGAAGTTGGATGGCTAACCAACTGAGCCACCCAGGCACCCCCTCCGCCGCTTTTTTATAACAAAATTTAATGGGAGATGTATGAAAAATTGAATTAATAGGATTTATGTAGTATAAACAGGAAAACAATGTCAGTACTATTTTTTTAATTTTAATTCCAGTGTAGTTAACATACGGTGTTATATTAGTTTGAGGCGTACAATATAGTGATTCAACACTTCTATACCTTACTCAGTGCTCATCATGATAAGCATACTACTAATGTATTATTTTTTTAAAAATTTTTTATGTTTATTTCTGAGACAGAGAGAGACAGAGCATGAGTGGGGGAGGGGCAGAGAGAGAGGGAGACACAGAATCAGAAGCAGGCTCCAGGCTCTGAGCTGTCAGCCCAGAGCCCCACGTGGGGCTCGAACTCATGAACCGTGAGATCATGGCCTGAGCTGAAGTCGGTTGCTCAACCGACTGAGCCACCCAGGCGCCCCATGTCAGTATTATTTTTTAAAAATAAATTATTCAGTGTTTTTAGTATATATGAATTGTATATTTATATGCAATCAATGTAGGCACACAATGCAGACCTATTACCATTCTCTATTATATTTAGGTATCATGTTTTTCAGTAATTGTCCATTTCATCTAAGTTGCTAATGCATGGTCATAAAGTTGTTTGAGGTGCATATTATTTTTTGAACGACTATAGGGTATACAGGGACATTCTCCCTTTCATTCCTGATGTTGGTAGGTTGTATCATCTTTTTCCCCAAATTAATGAAAAAAAACTTCAAAATTTACATACATACTCATTGTTTTAGGCCCTTTGCTTTGTACAGATCCAAGTTTCTATGTGGTATATGTTTTCCCCTTCAATCTGAAAGAATTCCTTTTACATTTCTTTTACCTCGCGACTTCTTCTGATCTCTGCTTTTGTTTTAATGTTGCTGAAAATTTCTGTATTTCTTCATCTCCAAAACAGATTTCCACTGGATGCAGAGATCTAGGCTGGTAGTTTTGTTGATTTTAGCACATTTATAAATTTTGTCAAAGTGTGCTCTGGCTTTCATAATTTCTGATAAGAAGTGTGTAATAATTCCTTTTATTCATCTACATGTAACGTGTCTTTTTTGTTCTCCTGCTTTTAATTTTTTTCCCTACACTTATTTTAGCAATTTGGTTATGATGCCTTAGGCTTGATTTTCTTTGTCTTTATCCTCCTGTATCTGATTGAACTCCTTGGTTCTACAAATTCATAGTTTTAAAATCAAGTCTACAAAATTTTATCCATTTGTCCTCAAATAATTTTCTGCTTCCACCTTTCTCCCTTCTCTTTCTTGGACTCCTAATATATATATATATATATATATATATATATATATATATATAGGATCATGTAACATTATTCTACTTGTCATTACTGGTGTGTAAATTGCTTAATAAACATTTTCTTGGATAGTTTTACATTTACCGTAAAGATGTCAACATAGTACAGTAAGTTCACATATAAGAAAACCCCATACTCAGTTTTCCCTAATGTTAATATCTTCCATATAATGGTGTATATATGACAACACATGAGCCAATATAGATATATTATTATTAACTAAAGCCAATACTTTAGTCAGTATTCCTTAGGTTTTACTTGATGTCCTTTTCCCACTCCAGGATACCATGCAGGACACCCTATGACATTTAGTCCTCATGTCTCCTCAGGCTCCTCTTAATTGTTTCTCAGACTTGCCTTGTTTTTGATGACCTTGACACCTGTGAGAAGTACTGGTGAGGTATTTTGCATAATGTCCCCCAATTGGGATTTTTTTGTTCTGATGCTGTTGTCATTCTTAGACTGAGGCTATGAGTTCTGGGGAAGAATACCACGGGGTACCTGATAGCACACGACACATTGCTAATGCCATTAGCTTTCATCACCTAGCCAAAGTAGTGTAGGCCACATTTCTCCACAGTAAAGTTACCTCCACGGTGAAGTTTCAAAGCAAATCATTTAGTACAGACAACACTCAAAGGGGACGGGAATTGGGTTCCACCTTAGAGTAGGGAGTATCAACGTACGTGATTTGGAGTTCTCTATAGGAGATTTGTCTCTTTTCTTCCACTTATTTACCCAATAATTTATATCACTACGGATTTCTAGATATTTATTGCATAGTTTGCATTTATTATTTTTTCATATTGTTCCTGCTTTGGTCATTGGGGGCTATTTCTGTTGGTTTCGGTGTCCTTTTCACATGCCCCCATCCATTTGCTTTTGAGATTTTTAACAATTTTCTGGCATTACCAGTTGCTCTAGGCTCATATTGCATATTTCCTGCCCTAGCCCTCGAAACAGTCATTTTTTCAAGGAGCCCTGGTTTCTTTTATCGGAGAATGATACTAGAAACCAAGATTTGAGTCCCAGGTGTGTTGGTTGCTTCTCAGTTGTCATCAATTCTAGGCACTCTCAGTGGATACAGTGAGAAAGTATATACGTATGTAAACTCAACTGTGTATATATCTGTATCTACAAATATTTCTATATGCAGCCATCTATATCTACGTTAGCTAAACCTGAGTTTATACTGATGTCTTGAACTTGAACCCATTACCATATGTATCACTCTAGCCTTCTGCTTGTCTGCAATCTCCCGTTCCAACAGTGAGAAACTTGAGTCCCAACTCCATCATCTATTTGCTTCATTGTTCAGTTCCAGTATCCATGTCAAATGGCTTCAGAATTGTTGGTCTGTACCCCAGTGGGAAACGATGTTATCCAATAGAGTGCAGTATCTATATGAAACTTTTTGCGTTTAGTCTTATAGACTCGATTCATATCCACCTTTCCCCCCACCTTCTTCAGTGAAGTTATTTAAGACATTTGTAATACAGTCAGATTCTGTTGTCACCAACTGAATTTTCTAATTTTACTTTGGTTTAGTTTTTTTTTTTTAATTTTTTTGTTTTGCAGTGCCTAATGTTCTGGAAATTTCATCCACGTAGTTTCTAATTTCAGACACTGTGTGTTTTAGCTCCAAACTCTCATGTTTTGTTTTCTATTTATCTCCTCATTATGTTCATGTTTTTCTTTAAAATTTAAAACAAAGCTACATTATTTTAAATAACTCTTATAAAGCCCTTGTCAGCTAACTCCATTATCTACAATTTCCTTCTTGTTATAGCTCACAATTTGCTGTTCCGTTTGTTTTGCTAGGCAGTTAAATGAAGAGTTTTGGATTTTGATTTAAAGGATTTTTTAATTTGATTTTTTACATCTTGATTTTAAGGTCTGTTTTTAAGCTTTGCTAGAGTGAGTCTCCAGTAGCCTAGTAGGTTTTAAAGACCTTTCAATCCTATGTGTAGAAAATTTAAAAAAAAAAAAAAACCAAAACCAAAAAAAAAAAAAAAAACCATTTTTTGACATCTGAGAATTGGCCTGACACTTACAGGCCTCAGTGCTATTAGAAGCTGGCCTGGCACTCACAGCTAAGCCATATTATTCTCCTGTGGGACATAAATGATCTCACAGAACACCAATTTCAGACGATGATAAAGTGAGATAAAGCCATTTTATAAGTTTGTCTAAGCACAGACAAAAATCGGATCTCTATATAACCCACAAAATATGGACGTCGCCCTCCCTGCTAACATGAGTGCTACTGATTTGTCCAATTACAGCTTTAGATTTGTTCTCCCCTGCCTTTCTTCTACATAAGATTTATTTTGATACCCAGCCATGGCATTGTCCCTATCTTCTGGCAGCATTCTATCTAGAGCAAACCCCCACTCCTTAGACCCTCTTCCAAATCACCCCATCAAAGCCCAAACCCTGCATGTCCTAACACTCTCTGTTGTCAGAATGAACCAGATGCCTCGGTGTTCATTCTCCTCCACTGCAATCAGTAATAAACCCAACCTCTGCCTCTATAGGCATGTTCCTAGAGGGCCGTGACAGTGAGTTCTGGGAATTTTTCAACCGGTGACTCACAAGCGGTCACTCTTTCTCTGGTCTCATGGAACTCATCCTACAAATGTGCTGATTAGCAGTCGGCCAAAGATTCCGAAGGCCCTCATAAAGATTGCTGGAGCTCCTTTTCTGCATAGCTCCCTCCTCTCCATTTTTCTGCTATGCAAATTCCAATTGTTGCAATTCACCCCAATTCCCATGTCTACTCTTCAATTTAGTGAAACAACAGTGGTTCACTTGGGTTCTTCTCTCCTGTGCTAGAGCGATTGCAGAGCTCACCTCATTTTTTTCTGTTTCTCTTAGTGATCACAGTCCTGCACTGCCCATTGTCCTGATATCTGGTACAAGATTATTTCAAATGTATGTTTTCTAGTTTTCTAGTTGTCCGTGTAGGTATGGAAAGGTCTGGATTGGTTATTTCTTCATGGGCAGAAGTGGAAGTTCAGTAGTCACTTTTTAAAATTGATTCATATTCTATATATTTCTCTGCTATTTGCTGTCCTCACGTCAACCCTTTGAAAACATCTCCAAGATATACTACAAATAAAATATAACATCTCTAAGAAATATTATAAATAAAACTCTACGTCACTTGATTTTGGCTAATATCTTATAGGATATAATCACTATTATGTATATAATCAATGCACTTTTATTTTTTCCTTCTTAAACTGAAGTGTAATTAACATGCAATATTATATTAGTTTCAGGTGTATAACACAGTGATTCAACAATTCCATACATTACTCAGTGCAGTGCAGTGGGATGGGTGAAATAAAGGAGATCAAAAGGTACAAACTTCCAATTATAAAATAAATAAGTCACAAAGATGAAAAGTACAGCATAAGGAATATAGTCAATAATATTTCAATACACTTGGAATAAATATTTATTTTCAGTGTGAATGTCTGTGTATGTGGTACTTTTTTCGCGCCTAGCCATAATGTTGCATTATTCTATTTATTCTAACATCCATATGCGCAACAAACTTGTATTGAGATGCTACTATGTACCAGGCCATATGCATTACAATGATCATGGCTCCTACTGCGAAAACTGTAAAAGGGAAAAAAAAAATCAATCTCATTGGCTATTTATGAGAAATATATTTTACTTTTTCAGAGCTGACTTTATGCGACATCTACCAGAACTGTAGTTTATGTGTCTTGATAGATACACTTTAAATTTCTCAAAAAATATCTTTTCTAATCTCTCTCATTAATGCATTTTAAAACCGTAAGTTTATACATAAGTTGTGATTTTATGAATCTAATTTCAAATTGGGAGAGTCAGACCTACTTGTTCCATACATTTCATTTTCTTTTTTTTTATTTTCTTTTTTTTAATGTTTATTTTTGAGAGAGAGATAGAGACAGACTTCGAGCGGGGGAACAGAGTTTGGGCAGAGAGAGGGAGACACAGAATCCGAATCAGGCTTCAGGCTCCGAGCTGTCAGCACAGAGCCCGACGCGGGGCTCGAACCCACGGAGTGCGAGATTGTGACCTGAGCGGAAGTCGGACGCTTAACCGACCGAGCCACCCAGGAGCCCCCATACATTTCATTTTCTAATACCCTATTTAGGGTATTGATGGGAGCAATGGTGGTAGGAAGGTTGGGGCAATAGGTAGTATGCGGTTAAAAAAACAAATGAGGAAAAACAAAAGCAAAAACCCTTGCAAGTTTTCACTGAAGAAACAAATCATGGAGTTTCACACTAGTCAAAAGCTTTGTGCTGTGGGTTGAGATTAGCATAAAAGGACCCAGAAATTACAGCCTTTTCTCCCCCCTGAGTAATTTCTTCTGTGTGCTACCTAAGTCAGGGAAAGGGCAGGCTTAGAAAAAGGAAAACTAGCACCTTTGGTTAGTGGGAAAGATAGTTCTTTCTCGCTAGAAAATGAAGAACAAAGGCAAAGGTGTTTAATGTGAAACTGGCTTTAAAACCTAAGCCATAACCGTAACTCACTGTTTATTTTATATACAATGCTATTCTTTAGAACTTCTCATGGTAATCATTACAGTTTATGTTTATTATAGTCATGAAAAACTAGAGCCTTTTTGAAAAAAATTGTAAAAGAGTATTTGAGTAAAACTGTACTAATGTCCTCTTCACTTAATTATTTCCCACCTAATTTCCTTTCTAGTTTGCAAAATCCTGATTCTGTATCATTTATTATATATTGAGAGTGAATATAAGTTTGGAAAACTGAAGAGGGGTGGCAAGTAGAGAAGAATCCAATGAAATAAATCCCTGTCTCAGGCAATTTGAAATACTAAGTCACCAATATGAATAGGCTGTCATTTTTAGGCACATACTGTGTTCCAGGCAGACCACAGCTTTAAGTGATATCCTTTATGTGCAGCTTTGTTCACGTGTAATTCGCACATGATACTGTCTAAGTTTAACGTGTGTAACATTTTGACTTGATATACATATATTCCAAAATGATTACCATCACAGCATAAGTGAACACCTTCATTACATCACATGATTACTATTTATTTTTTGTGTTGAAGACATTTATGCAACTCTCTTAGCAACTTTCAAGTATATTATACAGTATTGTTAACTATAATTACCATGCTGTATATTAGACCCCCATGTTATAATTGGAAGTTTGTACCCTTTGACCAACATCACCCCATTTCCCCTACCCCCCAGCGCCTGGTGAGCACCAGTCTACTTTCTTTATGATTTATTTCAAGGTTCATTCATATTGTCACAAACATTTCCTTCTGTCCTGTGGCTGGATAACATTCCATTATATATTACATATATCATAATATATATAATATAACATTTTCTTTATCCATTTATCTGTTGACAGATACTTAGGTTGTTTCTTTGCTATAGACACTATACTTTTTAATCCTCAAACAAGCTCTATGAATTGGGTACTCTTATTATTTCCTGTTTCACAATGAGGTTATTGAGGCCTCAAGAAGTTAAGTAGCTTGTCTAAGGTCACACAGTTAGTGAAAGGTAAAGCTAAGTTTCAAACCTGGGTCTATGTGAATATTTCATCATAATCCTTTCTTCCCATGTTCTACCGCCTCTCTATGGAATCTATGTAAAGTTTGTAGTCTCATTAAAGGGAATAATTGTTTCCTATGGCTAGCTTCCATAGAATATTCTCAGGAGAAATATTTTTACATTACACGTATAACTTCTGGTTCCCTGGTCCTGTGACTAGGGGTTTGACACCATGGCTTTGGAGGTCCATTTCTCTAATTCTATTGTTCTCTTTGGAGGTTAATGTGGGGAGATGAGGTAACTCCACTTAATGTCAGCTCTGCATCTAATTGCCCTGCTGCTCTTGGTTGATACTTGACTTTACTCTACCCAGGGGTAGGAAAGAAGCTTCCCATTAAACAAAGATCAATGATGAGACCTTCCCTAATGACCCATCATCTTCATGGGTTTCAATCTCCTCCATTCTAAAGGAGAGGGAACGTGTTTTAATATATTTTCTTTAAGTTGTGTCAAATGCTTCGTAAGCTCAAGAGATACCAAGACAAATATGACACTCTCCCTTTTCCTGAAGAGTAGTTCACAGTCCACTAGAAGAAACAGACACTAAAGCAAATAATTAAAATTGATGTGCCATGGTCTATTAAAGACAAAGTTTTAGTAGAATTCACAAGAGAGAATTTTGTTAGCAAGAAATCAGAGAAAGCTTCAGATAAAAGGTGATATTTGATCTAGATCTTAAAGGATACGAAAAATCATAAAAACAACATTTGCTGAGTATTATGTGTCAAACACTCTGATAAATGCTTTATATGCATTTTTTGTCTTTAATCCTCCCAGATAAACTATAAGCTGATTATTATGACTGCTATTTTACAGACTCAAAGTTACACAGATAGTAAGGGGGAAAATTGTGATTCAAACCTATGAGTCCTCATTTATTAATGAATAATTATTGTTTCAGGAGCTGTCCTAGATTGGTGGCTCCCAACCAGGGCTGGTTTTATCCCATAGGGGATGTTTGGCAAAGCCTTGGGACATTTTGGGTTATCTCAACAGGGGGAATGCTACTGGCGCCTCGTGGGTAAAGGCCAGGGATCCTGCTAAATATCCTACAAGGTACAGGACAGCCATCCACAATAAATAATTATGTGGCTCAAAATGTCAATAATTGGTTAACAAATCCTGTTGACATTGAAAAGCCCTGTTTTAAATGTTTAGGGTACAGCGGGGAAACCATGGCTCTGGGATCAACCATCTTACCCTCTTTTGGGTACAGAGAGAAGATGAAATTGGTGAAGTTATATACAATATAATGTCATGTTGTGACAAGTGCTATAAAGAAAAATAAAGCAGAGAACAAAAATGTGGCCAAGATACACTAATTCAGAAAAAGTGGTCAGAAAATACCTCTCTGTGGAAGTAACACTTGAGCAGAGTGAAATGAAGGAAAAGAGCCATGTGGATATCCAGAAAACAAAGTGCGAAGGCCCTGAGGCAAGAGGCATATTCTAGCAATAGAATGTTCTAGGAGACCAGTGTGTCTACAAAGGGGTGAGCATTGCAGAGAATGCTGGGAGATTATGAGGAGTCGTCAGTGGGAGGCCTGATCACATCAGACTCTGTAATTCATGATAAGGACATTGGATTTTATTTTAGGTGTGACAGAAGGCTACTGGGGGATTTTATCAGGGAAATAACATAATGAGGTTTACATTTTAGGAATAACACTGTAGCTTGTACAGGGAGAATAGACCATTTGAGAGACTCCTCTTTCCATTAGTGTATCTGGTTGAGAAGACCAACATCCTACTAAAATTAAGTAAAAATGTTGATTAAAAACAATCTTGGGGAACCTGGGTGGTTCAGTCCGTTAAGCATCTGACTTTGGTGCAGGTCATGATCTCACGGCTTGTGAGTTCGAGTCCCGTGTCGGGCTCTGTGCTGCCAGCTCAGAGCCTTGAGCCTGCTTCAGCTTCTGTGTCTCCCTCTCTGTCTCCGTCCCTCTCCCACTTGAGCTCTATCCCTCTCTCAAAAGTAAATAAACATTAAAAAGCCAATCTTCTTAAAAATACAGGAAAACTGGAAAGAGAGGAAGAATTTATCAAGCCAAAATATAAACGAAGACAGGATTTCCAAAAGCAATGAAACTACTTCTGTTGCCAAGCCTGTAGAAATTGAGCTTTGTTTGCATGTTCCCAGAGGCTGGGGGAAACAGAAGGCAATGCCTGGGACCTTCAGAAAATGGGCAATCTAATAGGAGACTGAACTTCCATAAATCTTAGGTCCCATAAATTTACAGCAAAGAAAATGGCCTTACAAATGCATATAGATGTTGGTGGGGCACCCATAGATTTTTCAATGAAAAGCTGGCCCTAATATGCATTAGAAACCCAAATTCATATTGCCTAAATAGCTTTCCAGAAAACATAAGCCATGAAATATGGGTAGTAGCCCTAGACACGTGACAGAAGCAAAAAAACAAAAATTATCTTTGGAGAAAGTTACCATACATTTGGGTCTCAAAGAATACCAAACAATAATTTTCTGAGGAAAATGAAAGGTTCATCATAAAAAAAAATATTTAGCAACTATAGTGTGTAAGTTTAAATTTTTTTTAACGTTTATTCATCTTTGAGAGACAGAGAGAGAGACAGAGCATGAGCGGGGAAGGGGTAGATAGAGGGAGACACAGCATCGGAAGCAGGCTCCAGGCTCTGAGCTGTCAGCACAGAGCCCGACGCGGAGCTCGAACTCACCGACCGCGAGATCATGACCTGAGCTGAAGTCAGACACTCAACCGACTGAGCACCCAGCTGCCCCTATAGTGTGTAAGTTTAAAGAATTTAAGTGTAGCTGGTATTCTATGGTCCCTATATTGTCACAAAGAAGAGAAATATATTTATTATCTTTAGACTTTGAAAAGTGAAGCATTCATGTTGTCATTTATAGGGTAATCACTAAAAATAGAAAAATTGTGTATCACAAACTGGTAGAAAGAAAAAAGTGGAAATATGAAAAAACTTGATCCAAGACAAATCATGAAAGAAGGAAAGAAATATAAAATAGTTCCAGCAAATAAAAGAACAAAATTATCTGGTAAGATATAAATGCAAATATATCAGTAATTATATTAATTTTAATTGAATTAAGTTATCTAGTTAAAAGGCCAATATTTTCAGGCAGGATTAAAAATTCCAAGTACAACAACAAAAATTCCAAGTACATGCTGTTTACAAGAGACATCTAAAATATAAATGCTAAAAGCAAAAGGATGAAAAAACATTTACCAAAGCAATTCTAGCCAAAGGAAAAAGAATTAGAGCTAATGCTTTAAAAGAAAGCAGATTATAAGTCAAAATCTATTACTTGAGTGATAAAGTGTCTAAATGTGTCGGAGTTTTTTGTAAGTGTATCTAAATGTAAGGTCCATTAGGGCAGGTTTTTTTTTTTTTCTATTTGGTCACTGCACCTGAAATAGTGCCTGGTGCATAGTAAATGCTCAATAAATAATAAGTAGATTTTTAATAAGTTTATTTCTTTATTTTGAGAGAGAGGGAGAGAGAGAGAATCCCAAGCAGGCTTCGCACTGAGCCTCTCCGCACTAGACCCGAGGTGAAATCAGGAGTAGGAAGCTTAACCAACTGAGCCACCCAGGAGTCCAGAAGTAGATGTTAAATAAATGAATGGATGAACTTCCTAATGAGAAAAGGTTTAATTCATCAGGAAGATACGACAGTTTTAAAATATGGATTTACCTAATAACATACCTACCAAATAGGTAAAGCAAAATTTGACAGAATTATAGGAAGGAAAACATAAGTTCACAATTAAGAGTGAGAGACTTTAATATACCTAATAGAAATCTAAATAGAAAAATTAGCCAAAAATATCAGTAAGAATCTCATTCTTGAGGATAGAATATAATGAGCACGAACAGACACCGGGAGAACGGTTAAGATGCTTTATAAAAGTCCAGTGGAAAGATGGTACTGTCTTGGCCTTGGGTGGTAAGAGCAGAAAACATAAGAAATGTTAAAGTTCTGGGTATATCCTGAAGGTGGAGAAAACAGGCTTTGCCTCTAGAATGCATGGATTATCTGAGGGAAATAAAGAAGCCTAACTTCAGGAGCTTTTACCTGAGCAACCAGGTGAATGGTGTTTCATTTATTGAAATGAGGTAAATGGGGAATTAGCAGATTTGTACAAAAGATGATTGTGGTGGTAATTCAAGAGATCAGTTTGGGACATATTAAGGTGGAGATGCCTATTAGAGGTCCCAGTTGGAGATGTAAGGCAGTTAATTGGAAATAAAAACCTGGAATTTATGGAAGAAGCTGGGAATCCAGTACAAATATGGGAATCAACAGCATATAGATGGCAGTTGAAGCTGTACGACTAGATGAGATTATCTAAAGTGAGAGAAGATAGAGATCTAAGAACTGAGTCCTGGTGCACTTTTAGTGGCTTAGAAGAATGGGTGTCTGGGAAAATGGGGGTAGGGACAGCAAATGAGACAGGAAGGAAAAGTCACAAAAGTAGGAGGAAAACAAAGGAAGTGTTATATTCTGGTAGCCAAGTGAAAAAAAAATACTTCAAAAAGTGATCGACTATGTCAAATGATGTTCAGAGGTGGAGCAGGATGAGAACTGGCAATTGATCATTGGATTAAGCAAGATGGAGGTCACCGGCAGGCCTTGATGAGTGTGGCTTCAGTGCAGTAGTGAGGATAACATCCTGATGGAACCACTTTACTTTCAAGAGGTAACAGGAAGAGAGCAACTGGAGATGGTTAAGTATAGAGTTTTTTTCAGGCTTTTGTTTGAAATGGAAGCAAAGGAGGCAGAGAAAAGGCATGGTAAAGTCAGAGTGTTTTCCTGGCTCAAAAATGGAAAGAGTAACAGTATCTTTGTGTATTCGTTGGAATGATGAAATAAAAAAAAATTTTGAAAGGAAGAGACACGATAGTTGGATGAGAAAAGTCCTTGAGCTGGGGATACAGGATGTCATCTAATGCCTTGGATAGATGCTCATAAGTTTCCTGCACACTAACTGGGAGGGTATGCAGAGTGCATTGTTGCAAACGCGGGAGGGTTCATGTGTTTGGTGGTAAGAACATATGGAAGGTCTCTTGTGATTGTTCCTACTTTTCTCAGTGAAAATGAGAAACAAAGTCACACGTACGAGGGCAGGGAGTATATGGGAGATCTCTATAACTCTCATTCCATTTTTCTGTGCATCTAAAACTGATCTGAAAAAATAAAGTGTACTTTAAAAATCAAACAAAGTCACCCGTTCTGTTAGATTTTTTTTTTCTTAAAAACATCGTCTGAGATAGCAAGTTACTACTGAATATTTATTGAGAAGTGCTCTCAGAAGATCCACCCATAAGAAAAAGAGAAGGGCAGGTTAAGGCTGAAGGAGATGATACGCAATGCTCTTAAAACCAAAGTCTCAGCCAATTCTGCTTGAACCCGTGGATCTGGTCAGTCAGGGTTGTTCCAAATTGGGGCAAGAGGGCTAGGGTTTCACATTCCTGTATTGGCCAGTTTTTGGCCATGGCTCATGACCTGGAAGGGGCCGTAATCCTGGGTAAGCCCATTTTCTATAGCAAACATTAATTACAACTATTTCTTACACCTTTGTGGTGATCCCTTTCTTTGCTGTTCTCTAGACACGAGAAGCCCAATGTAACAAGATGTCCACCACAGCTTAAAGCTCAGTGGGTCTCTTACTATGTACCTCTTGGAAGTATACCCCTCTGGGAACCAAAGCTTCTAGACCTGAAGAACTTAAGGTTCAAGGCATCTGGCCAACCAGCCAGACCATTCTACATTCCTCATGAATTGAAGTATATTCTAAATCCAGGACACTTCCCTTTCCACAAAAAATGTATGACTCACTCAAAACTCTGTCCATTGGGAATATTTCTCCTCATAGCTGTCTTTCAAAGCCATCTCTGAGTGAAATGCAGTGCAGCAAATGTCTATTTAGGCTTTATCTACATACTGGTTATATTAGTTTTCTAGGGCTGCCATAACAAAGTACCATAGACTGAGTGGCTTAAACAACAGAAATTTATTTCCTCACTATTCTGGAGTCTAGAAGTCTAAGAACCCAGCCCGAAGTGCTGGCAGGGTTGATTTGTTCTGAGGCCTCCTTGGTTTGCAGAGAGTGTCTTCTCTCTGTATCTTCACATAATCTTCTCCCTGTGTCTATGACCTAATTCCCTCTTTTCATAAGGACATCAGTCATATTGGATTAGAATCCAACCTAACGATCTCATTTTAACTTAATTATCTCTGTAAAGACTATCTCCAAATACAGTCACATTCTGAGGCACTGGGGTTTCGGATATCCCCAAATCCAACATATGAATTTAGCTCATGATACCCGGGACCAGGAAACCAGGCTCATCATTTTGTCATCTCTGTCAGCTCAGCATAAAGGAACTCCCATGTGACTGTGAATCGAAGGGGAGGCACCAATGCAACAGTGGAGAATGACATGGAGATCTGGGCCACCCCCTTGTGCAGCTTTATCATTGCACTCTGGCCCTCTTCAATCCTGTTCTTGGGTGCATTACGGTCCCTGACTTATGATGTTTCAACTTAGGATTTTTTGCATTTACAATGGTGCAAAAGCAATACACATTCAATAGAAACTGTATTTTACATTTTGAATTGGATCCTTTCTGGGGCTAGTGATATAGACGATACTGTCTCCTGATGCTGGGTGGCAGCAGTGAGCCGCTGCTCCCAGTCAGTCACACAGTCATGAGGGTAAACAGCCTATACACGTACAGCTATTCTATACCTGAACAACCATTCTGCTTTTCACTTTCAACACAGTATTCAATAAAGTACATGAGATACTCAACATTTTATTATATAATGTGGTAGCTGATTTTGCCCAACTGTAGGCTAATGTGTTTTGAGCACATTTAAGGTAGGCTAGGCTAAGCTCTGATGTTCGGTAGGCGAGGTGTATTAAATGCATTTTTGACTTACAATATTTTCACTAACAGTGGGGTTTATTGGGATGTAACCCCATGGCAAGTCAAGAAAGAACTGTACTTCAATTTTACAATGGATTCCTGCTGGGTGTGCCGGTCCGTATGGATTGGGAGGTCTGATAGGATCCAGCTCATAATAAGTAGCTCTGGCTCCACTGGTCAGATGTTGTGACGCTAGCACACAGTAGAGTAGCACAACAGTAGTTGCTTTTGAAATGGTTTCTAATTCTCTGTTGCAGATGGCAGAGACTTGAGATTAGAATCTGAGTGGAGAGCCACAGTATTTTCTACAGCAGCCAACTTTGAGTTGGAGGGTCATACTAATTGAAGATAATGTCCATGGTTCTTGCCATGATGTTTGATATCTTTCAAATCTGCAGTGTTTCCATTAGAGGTCCCTCACAACTCTAAAATGATGTGACGAATTCCATTTCATCAACATTGTAATCTGTGATCCATCCAAACAGGAGTATTTGCTGTTCCATTAACTTGACTCCCACCTCTGCCTTTTTTACGTTATTCCTCCTGCCTTTAACCCTTTACCTCCCACCCCCCCCATGTTTAATTGTTACTGATCCTTATAAGACCAGCATGAATATTTCAAAACCCTTCCTTAATGCCTCTAGCCTGTCTTCTCTAAATTCTAATGGCATTTCATTGTGTATGTTCCTTGTATCTATATATGACATCTACTCAACTGCTAGCTCTTTGGTAAAAGGATCTAAGTCTGACAAAGCCAAAGAATTATTTAGTATATAGAAAGAAGCAATCTATACTCCTTGAAGAGTTCTAAGTACAGCAGTGATTCTAGTCCCCTCCATTGTTAGGGGACATCGGTGGCAAAACAGGGAGGTGGGGAATGTGGATGGACCAACACAGATAGTAAGGCTTGAAGTATGAATAGAAAGTAACAAGTTGTGTTAAATAAGCTTCTCAAGAGACCCTTTTCTTTCTGGGTGCATACTGCTCAGTTTCATTCATTATCTCTCATTTGAAAGTATGGGTGCCAGAGCAGAACTTTCCTTCACATAGGTCAGCGGGATGCATAGGGTATTACCAAATGGATTCTACAGAGTAATAAACGAAGGCATCAGATGACTCTGGTAAGCTATCACTATGCCTCAAAGCCCTAATGTGCTCATCTGGGCTAAGCAGCTCTTCCTGTGACACATCAGACATATTCTAATGCAAAATCAAAGTTAAAATGCCAGCATGGCTAATAATTAAAATGTTGAACCTTGTAAAGGGACAAGAGAGAGATGGGGGGGGGGATATTTTACTTATCAGGTAAGGATCACAGAAGGGTTGTTCCTTGAAGGCTCCAGAACCTGACTGTGTTAACATATTCAAGAAAAAAGGAATAATCAGTCTCAGGGGGCAGACACATGCAAACTAAAATCATCTTGATTAGAGTAAAAACTTCTGTGCCATTTTAGAAATGGAAATTCTAACTGCCTTGTAGACTAGCAATATAGAGCCACACAATAGAACCACAGCATGTCTGAACTGAAAATTATTTAATCACCATATTAAATTCACTTATTTTAGGAAAAAGTGAAGGAAAGGAAAAAAACTGAGACAGGCAAAGGGGATGTGATTTGTGCAAGGTCACAGAGCTAGTTAGAGGCAGAGCTGAAGACAAAACTCAAAATTCCTGATTCATAAGCCAGTGAAATACAACTGCAAGTCATTATCAATTCAACACATATTCATGGAGCACCTGAGATGGGTCAAACACAATAAGGCACAAGCAGCAAAATGTGACATGAAGGCCTGACCACAGCACAACGACACTGTCATTTCCCTGATGAAGGACCAGCAGCTGACTAGCTTTTTTGGATAGCCCAAGAAGCAAAAGCTTCTTCTCCTTTAATCCATCTAAAAATCTCTCTTCTCTATGTAAGTGCTGACTCACAGAAATACAATGTAAGCAGGTATGTAATTTAAAATTTTCCAACAGCCATAATCAGAACATTTAAAAGCTACTGAAATTAATTCTAATTTGGTTTTACCTACTATACCTAAAATATTATCATTTCAACATATGATTTAAACAAAATGTAATGACATATCACACCTTATCTTATTTGTATTAAATCTCCAAAATCTAGCATGGATTTTATACTTATAGCAAATATCTATTTGAAATGAACACATGTCAAGTGTACAATAGCCACATATGCTAGTTTTTAGCTAGTTGCTACTGTATTGAACAGCACAGCTCCATATTATATACTAGAAAAATCAGTCCCCACCCCATTTATTAAAATGCAACTCTAACATATCACATTTAATCATCCAATAAGTTACAAAAAGCAGCAAATGCTTTTTTTCAGATGAAGTTCTATGAACTTCAATTAACTGTCCTACTTCCCTTATTCTATACCATGCCTGAGCACACCAGGTCACGGGAAAGGTTAAATGAAAAGAAGCAAAAAGAACATTTAAATAACATTTTATATTAAACCCAATAGGTTTTTAATGATTTCTGGCCTTCGTTTATTCCAAGTCTTTATAATTGGGATTAAACATTATTTTCACAGTGGCAAGTCAGAACAGATAACAACAGGAATAGAGACACTTTCTGGTAAGACATTAGGGACTAAACTGTCCATTCCAAATTAGTTTTTTCCCCCCAATATCACTGTCAAGACTAGTTTTTCATAAAAGGAAGATCATTTTACATGGAAGGAATTGCTAAACAGGCTAGAGGTTCCAAATCCATTACCTGCTCATCACCTAGCTAATAGATGCTCATCCTCTATAACCTTGGAGAAATTCTGCCACAAAATTCAAATGCAACATGCAACTCATATTTCTGAGCCTAGTGCTGCAAAATATGGCTCAACAATGTTACAGAATCTTTCAAAGGAGAACTTTCTAGAAAATTCAGAATTTATGGTCCCAGTAACTATAAATTAATGAAATGCCACAACCAACTTTGGATACCAAAAAGATGTAGCCTAACATTTTAGTAGCTGGTCAGGAAAAGGTAGTTTCTACAAAATCCTCTTTTTAAAAAAATTTCTTCAGAGGGAGAGGCCAAGATGGTAGAACAGCTTGGAAGTTTCTGTGCATCTCTCATCCCTGAAATGCAGCCATATCAACACTAAACCATCTCACACACCTAGAAAACTGATTTGAAGACTAACACAACAATCTGCACAACCTGAACGATATAACTCAGCAGGTATGTGGCGCAGAGAGGTGAACTGGGGGAGACAGAAGCCTCAGAGGGCAGGGAGCCACTATTGCGTGCGGAGACAGGACGGAGACAGGTGGGTGGGGGAGAATAGGGGAAAAGCACCCCTCCCCAAAAGCAGCTGGAGAGAAAGTGGAAAAGTGGAAACAGCCGCAGGGACTGAACAAAAAAGGGAGAAAGGACAAAGGAGAAAGGAGAAAAGAGAGGGTTTAAATTCCATTAAGATTCTATAAACAGGGAGAGCGCAGAGTCGGAAACTCTGCAGCTCAATACCTGGTGGTGCTCAGGTGGGAAGGGCTCCAGGTCCCCAGGAGCAGAGTGAAGTCCAGGAGTCTTCGGGCCACACGAGGAGAGGTGGTTCCCCTGCTGGGACAGCATTTCAGAGAACAGCCACATTCGCTGGTGCTGGAACAAGGAAGCCTGGTGCCAGATGTGTGTTGTGATTTTCTATAAACCCTGAAATGCTGCTGCTACAAGATCACGTGAACCTTTCCTGGGGCGGGCTGGCACCCAGCCACCTGCTCTGGGCATCAGCAGCAGCACGGTCCCACGAATGTTCCTGGGTGTGGCTGGCACCTGGCCATTGCTCCGTGAGACCCTCTTGCAGAAGGTCTGAGCAGGTCAAAGCTGAAGTCCCTCAGAAATGAGGGGTTGGGGGGCGCCTGGGGGGCTTAGTCGGTTGAGCATCCGACTTCGGCTCAGGTCACGATCTCACGGTTCGTTGGTTCGAGCCCCGTGTTGGGCTCTGTGCTGACAGTTTGGAGCCTGCAGCCTGCAGCCTGCTTCAGATTCTGTGTCTCCCCTCTCTCTGTGCCCCTCTCGTGCTCATGCTCTGTCTCTCTCTGTCTCTCAAAAATGAATAAAGATTAAAAAAAATTTTTTAAAAGAAATGAGGGGTTGGGAAACACAGATCCATTTGAGATAAAACTCAGGACAGAGGTGCTGTCTGGCAGCCTGATGACAGCTTGGTCAGAGACAGTGTAGAAGCAGGGAGTGGATGGAAGCTGGAGACAAAGGAGGAGTGCTTGATTGCCAGTCATGGAGAGCACAGAATTCCTATATTAGTGACTGGGTAGCTGGGTGATGCCATTTTCACCCTCCTGTGCATGCGCATACATCCCTACACGGACCACAGCAATCCACCACAGTAAGCTAAGCAGTGCCATCTGTGGAGAACGGAGCCATTACACTAAGCCCCACCCAACTGGGCCAACGTCAGTCTTCAGAACCACAAGTCTCTCCGCCTACTTAGTTTATGGACTATAAAGTGCTTCATAGTTTGACTTCTAGGGGAAACTGATGTAATTTCAACCATATTTCAGTCTGTTTCCTGGTCCATCTATCCATTTTCTTTGTTTTTTTCTTCTTTTTCGTTTCTTTTCTTTTTCTTGAATACAGAAAGAGAAAAATTTATTTTCATTTTCAATTTCATTTAATTTCATTTTATTTTCATTTTCTTTAATTTTTTTCTACTATATTTTTCAGTTTTTTGTAAATTTTTCAAATTCTATTTTACTTCCATCATTTCATTTTATTCTATTCCATTGTATGCATTTTCTCACATTTTCAAACGTTTTCCTTGTTTTTCTTTTCCCTTCTTTCTCTAATTGATCATGCTCCTTTCAATAAACAGACAAAAACACACCTAGAATCTAGCATCACTTATTTCATTTGTGTGTGTGTTTTAATTTTTTAATTTTAATTTTTGTTTTACTTTATCAATTCCTTTTCTTCCTTCAAAATGACGAAAAGAAGGAATTCACCCCAAAAGAAAGAGCAGGAAGAGACGACAGCCAGGGACTCAATCAACACAGACACAAGCAAGATGTCTGAACCAGAATTTAGAATCATGATAATAAGAATACTAGCTGGGGTTGAAAATAGATTAGAATCCCTTTTTGCAGAGATAAAAGAAGTAAAAGCTAGTCAGGATGAAATCAAAAATGCTAACTGAGCTGCATTCTCAAATGGATGCCATGGCTGCAAGGATGGATGAGACAGAGCACAAATTAGTGATATAGAGGACAAAGTTATGGAGAATAATGAAGCAGAAAAAAATAGGGAGATTAATGCAAAAGAGCACAATTTAAGAATTAGAGAAATCAGTGACTCATTAAAAAGGAACAACATGAGAATCATAGGGGTCCCAGAAGATGAAGAGAGAGAAAAAGGGGTAGAGGGTTATGTGAGCATATCATAGCGGAAAACTTTCCTAACCTGGGGAAAGACACAGACATCAAAACCAGGAAGCACAGAGGACTCTCATTAGATTCAACAAAAACCATCAACAAAGCATATCATAGTCATATTCACAAAATACTCAGGCAAGGAAAGAATCATGAAAGCAGCAAGGGAAAAAAAAGTCCTTAATCTACAAGGGAAGACATATCAGGTTTGCAGCAGACCTATCCACAGAAACTTGGCAGGCCAGAAAGGAGTGGCAATGTGGTGAATTGGAAAAATATGCAGCCAAGAATTCTTTATCCAGCAAGGCTGTCATTCAAAATAGAAGGAGAGATTAAAAGTTTCTCAGACAAAAATTAAAGGAGTTTGTGACCCCTAAACCAGCCCTGCAAGAAATTTTAAGGGGGACACTCTCAGGGGAGAAAAGACCAAAAAAAACCAAAAAACAAAAAAAAAAGACCAAAAGCAACAAAGGCTAGAAAGGACCAGAGAATACCACCAGAAACTCCAATGCTACAAGAAACATACTGGCAATAAACTCATATCTTTCAGAACTCACTCTAAACATCAATGGACTAAATGTTCCAATCAAAAGACATAGGGTAACAGAATGGATAAGAAAAAAAGATCCATCTATATGCTGTTTACAAGAGACCCACTTAAGACCTAAAGACACCTTCAAGTTGAAAGTAAGGGGACAGAGAACCAACTATCATGCTAATGGTCAATGAAAGAAAGCTGGAGTAGCCATACTTATATCAGACAATCTAGACTTTAAAATCAAGACTGTAACAAGAGATGAAGAAGGGCATTATATCATCATTAAGGGGTCTATCCACCAAAAAGGCCTAACAATTTTAAACACTTATGCTCCAAATGTGGTGGCACCAAAATATGTAAATCAATTGATCGCAAACATAAACTCATTGATACCATAATGGTAGGGGACTTCAACACCCCACTTACAACAATGGACAGATCATCTAAACACAAAATCAACAAGGAAACAATGGCTTTGAATGACACACTGGACCAGATGAACCTAACAGATACATTCATAACATTTCATCCTAAAGTAGCAGAATATACATTCTTCTCCAGTGCACATGGAACATTCTCCAGAACAGATCACATACTGGGACACAAATAAGTACAAGTACAAGTTGTTCAACAAAGTACAAAAGATTGAGATCATACGATGCATATTTTCAGACCACAATGCTATGAAACTCAAATCAACCACAAGAAAAAATTTGGAAAGTCAGCAAATATTTGGAGACTAAAGAACATCCTACTAAAGAATGAATGGGCTAACCAAGAGGTTACAGAGGAAATTTAAAAGTACACGGAAGCCAATGAAAATGATAACACCATAGCCCCAAACCTCTGGAACACAGCAAAGGTGATCATAGGAGGGAAATAGGTAGCAGTCCAGGCCTTCCTAAAGAAGGAAGAAAGGTCTCAGATACACAACCTAACTTTACATCTTAAAGAGCTGGAAAAAGGACAGCAAATAAAACCAAAACAAGCAGAAGACAGGAAATAATAAAGATTAGAGCAGAAATCAATGCTATCAAAACCAAAAAAACAGTAGAACAGATGAATAAAAACAGAAGCTGGTTCTTTGAAAGAACAAAATTGATAAACCCCTAGCCAGTTTCATCAAAAAGAAAAAGGAAAGGAGCCAAATAAATAAAATCAAGAATGAAAGAGGAGAGATCACAACTGACACAGCAGGAATGCAAATAATAATAAGAGAATATTAGGAGCAATTATATGCCAATAAAATGGGCCATTTGGAAGAAATGGACAAGTTCCTAGAAACATATAAACTACAAAAACTGAAACAGGAAGAAATACAAGATTTTAACAGACCCACCACCAGTAAAGAAATTGAATTAGTAATCAAAGATCTCCCAAAAAGCAAGAGTCCAGGGCTGGATGGATTTCCAGGGGAATTCTACCAAACATGTAAGGAAGAGTTAATACCTACTCTCTTGAAGCTGTTCCAAAAAATAGAAATGGAAGGAAAACTTCCAAACTCTTTCTATGAAGCCAGCATTACCTTGGTCTCAAAACCAGACAGAGACGCCACTAAAAAAGGGGTCAATTTCAATTTTATAGACCAATTTCCCTGATGAACATGGATGCAAAAATCCTCAACAAGGTATTAGACAACAGGATCCAACAATACATTAAAAAATTATTCATCACGACCAAGTGGGATTTATACCTGGAATGCAGGGCTGGTTCAATATCTGCAAAACAATCATTGTGATTTGTCACATCAATAAAAGAAAGGACGAGAATCACATGATCCTTTCAATGGATGCAAAGAAAGCATTTGACAAAATACAGCATCCTTTCTTGATAAAAACCCTTAAGAAAGTAGGGATAGAAGGAGCATACCTCGAGATCATAAAAGGCATATATGAAAGACCCAATGCTAATATCATCCTCAATGGGGAAAAACTGTGAGCTTTCCCCCTAAGGTCAGGGACAAGACAGGGATGTCCACTCTCACCACTGTTATTCAACATAGTATTGGAAGTCTTAGTCTCAGCCATCAGACAACACAAAGAAATAAAAGGCATTTGAATTGGTCAGGAGGAGGTCAAACTTTCACTCTTCGCAGATGACATAATACTCTATATGGAAAACTGAAAAGATTCTGCCAAAAAACTGCTAGAACTTATCCACGAATTCAGCAAAGTGGCAGGATATAAAATCAATGCACAACAATCAGTTGCATTCCTATACACCAATAATGAAGCAACAGAAAGAGAAATCAAGGAATTGATCCCATTTACAATTGCACTAAAACCCATAAAATACCAAGGAATAAATATAACCAAAGAGGTGAAAAATCTATACACTGAAAACTATAGAAAGCTTCTGAAAGAAATTGAATAAGACACAAAAAAATGGAAAAACATTTTGTGCTCCTGGATTATAAGAACAAACATTGTTAAAATGTCAATACTACCCACAGCAATCTACATATTCAATGCAATATCTGTCAAAATAACACCAGCATTCTTCACAGAACTAGAACAAACAATCCTAAAATTTGTATGGAACCACAAAAGACCTTGCATAGCCACAGTGATCTTGAAAAAGAAAACCAAAGCTGGAGACATCACAATCCCGGACTTCAAGAAGTACTAGAAAGCTTAATTATCAAGATGGTATAGTACTGGCACAAAAACAGACTCAGATCAATGGAACAGAATAAAGAACCCAGAAATGGACCCACAAACATATGGCCAACTCATCTTTGACAAAGCAGGAAAGAATATCCAATGGAATAAAGACAGTCTCTTCAGCAAATGGTGCTGGGAAAACTGAACAGCGACATGCAGAAAAATGAACTTGGACCACTTTCTTATACCATATAGAAATATACACTCAAAATGGATGAAACACCTAAATGTAAGACAGGAAGCCATCAAAATCCTCGAGGAGAAAGCAGGCAAAAACCTCTTTGACTTTGGACACAGCAACTTCTTACTCAACACATCTCCAGAGGCAAGGGAAACAAAAGCAAAAATGAACCATTGGGATGTCATCAAAATGAAAAGCTTCTGCACAGCAAAGGAAACAATCAACAAAACTAAAAGGCAACTGACAGAATGGGAGAAGATAATTCACAAATGACATATCAGATAAACGGTTAGTATCCAAAATCTATAAATAACATATCAAACTCAACTCCCAAAAAACAGATAACCCAGTGAAGAAATGGGCAAAAGACATGAATAGACACTTCTCTAAAGAAGACATTCAGATGGTGAACAGACACATGAATAAATGCTCAACATCACTCATCATCAGGGAAATACAAATCAAAACCACAATGACATAACACCTCACACCTGTCAGAATGGCTATCATTAACAACTCAGGCAACAACAGATGTTGGTGAGGATGTGGAGAAAGAGGAACCCTTTTGCATTGCTGGTGGGAATGCAAACTGGTGCAGCCACTCTGGAAAACAGGATGGAGGTTCCTCAAAAAATTAAAAATAGAACTACCCTATGACTCAGCCATTGGACTACTAGGTATTTATCCAAGGGATATAGGTGTGCTGTTTCAAAGGGGTACATGCACCCCAATGTTTATAGCAGCACTGTCAACAATAGCCAAAGTATGGAAAGAGCCCAAATGTCCATTGATGGATGAATGGATAAAGAAGATATATATATATATATATATATATATATATATATATATATATATACACATATATGTGTATATATATGACATATTCATATATATGTATATATATGACATATATATGTATATATACACACACACACACACACACACACACACACACACACACACACACTGGAGTATTACTTGGCAATCAAAAAGAATGAAACCTTGCCATTCCCAACTACATGGATGGATCTAGAGGGTATTATGCTTAGTGAAATCAGTCAGTCAGAGAAAGATAAATATCATATGATTTCACTTATATGAGGACTTTAAGATACAAAACAGATGAACATAAGGGAAGGGAAGCAAAAGTAATATAAAACAGGGAGTGGGACAAAATATAAGAGACTCTTAAATATAGAGAAGAAACAGAGGGTTGCTGGAGGGGGGGGGGTTGTGGGAGTGGGGGATGGTCTAAATGGATAAGGGGCATTAAGGAATCTACTCCTGAAATCATTGTTGCACCATATGCTAACTAACTTGGATGTAAATTAAATAATAGATAAATTAAAAACAAAACAAAAAAAGAACAAAAAAAAATTAATTTTATTTGAGAGAGAGAGAGAGAGGAGAGAGAGAGAGAGAGAGAGCCAGAGTGGGTGGGGCAGAGGAGGAGGAGGAGAGACAGAGAGAGAGAGAGAGAGAGAGAATCCCAAGCAGGTTCTATGCTCAGCATGAAGCCCAATGTGTGGCTCAATCCCATGACCCTGGGATCATGACCTGAGCCGAAATGAAGAGTTGGGATGCTCAAGTGACTGAGTCTCCCAGGTGCTCCTAAACACCATTCTCTTGGATGTACATTTTTCCTATCACTCTAAAGAATAAGTTTATGGGGAAAATGAGGTACAAATTGTGGGTGGTCCTCAACTTTTTTCATGGTTCTTGTTTCATGCATAGCAACTTAAAAGAAATACCACTTTTCATTTCCTGAAAAGTTATAAAACACAGTTATTTCATTTCCAGGTCTTTGTGGAAAAAACCTTACTTTATCTCTAGTTTGCCTGAAATTTCAAAATGTGCTACTCTAATTACTAACAGGATAAACAGTGCAAGTTTATATGCCATATGGTTTAAAATCATTAAAAGATTATATGTCTAAAGGAAATTCCAGAAATTTTATTTTCATATAAGTTTACTTTCAGATAGAGATAACTCCATTTTTTGAAACCTGAGTGTTTGGAATTATTTTGGGGTGGAAACCTACCAACATTTTTTTTTTTTGCCCACTGTGCAAATTCTTCAATACTTACTACATTTATCGGGAGCATTTGCAAATTTGAGGGTGTTCTAAAGAATGTGGCCAGGATGTTATGTAAAGAGAATTAAATCATGCCATATGAGGAACGGTTGAGGGATATACAGAAAGACTGTGGGAAGAGGCCAATTTTAACATAAATACTAACAGATCTGACGGGAGAAATAGACAACAATACAATAATTGTAGGGGACTTTAATAACTCACCTTCAATAATGAGTACAACACCCAGACAGAAAATCAACAGGAAAGCATTGGACATGGACCATACTTGAGACCAAATGAAACTAACAGACAGATATAGAACATTCCATTGAACAGCAGAAGAATACACATTCTTCTCAAGAGCACATGGAACATTCTCCACGATAGATCATATGATAGGTCACAAAAGAGGTCTTAGTAAATTTTAAAAGATTGAAATTATACCAAAGCCAGGTAAGGACACTATAAGAAAGAAAGTTACAGGCCTATATCCCTTATGAACGTAGATGCAAAAATCTTCAGCAAAATACCAAACAAAATTCAACAGCATGTTAAAAAGATCATAAACCATGATCAAGTTGGATTTATCCCTGTGATGCAATGATTGTTCAACATACCCAAATCAATCAATGTGATATTCCATAGAAACAGAATGAAGGATAAAAATCACGTAGTCATCTCAATAGGTGCAGAAAAATCATTTGACAAAATTCAGCATTTTTTCATAAAAATTCTCAACAAATTAGTTGTAGAAGGACTTTACCTCAACATAATAAAGGCCCTATATGACCAGCCCACAGCTAACATCATACTCAACAGTGAAAAGCTGAAAGTTTTCCTCTAAGATCAGGAACAAGGCAAAGATGCCCATTCTCACTACTTCAATACAATGTAGTACCAGAAGTCCTAGTTAGAGCAATTAGGCAAGAAAAAGAAATAAAAGACATCCAAATCAGAAAGGAAGAAGTTCATTTATGTCTGTTTACAGATGACATGATCTTACATGTTGAAAACCCTAAAGAATCCACCACAAAACTGTCAACACTAATAAATGAATTCAGTGAAGTTTCAGGGTCCAAAACCAATATACAATAATCTGTTGCATTTTTATACACTAACAAGGAACTACTGAAAAAAGAAATTAAGGAAATGATCATTTATTGAGTGGCTTTGGGAGAAAAATACCTTCTATCAGCTCTGCTAAGGATTTGGGGGTCTGTCAGACTTTTTCTATAGGATATGTCTGTTCCACACTTTTTGTTTCTGCTTAAGGGGTGGGGATATTTATGATCATATGCCTTCTCTCACCCTGCAAAGTCAGGCCAAGGGCCGACAGTCTCCCATTTGCTTTCCTAGAGTGGTGCTGAATGGCTCCAGTTGGTGTGCTTTCTTCAAATCCTGCAGAGTTGGGCCAGCTTTCTGTACATGTTCCCCAGCCATCTGCAAAAGCTTGCACGCCAAGCCCTCGAGGGCATGCACAGGGAGACAGGCACAGTGTGGGTGTGTGTGGGGGTGAGGTTCACAAAGCACTGGGCGTGCCTGTGGGCCTCTTGGGCTATCCACAGGCTAGTCATCCCCAGTGGCTTGTGGGCAGGCTTCCTGATGAATTCTGCAAAGCGCTTAGTAGGATCTACATTCCTTTGATGCTCTTGGAGAGCCTGTTTGCTGTTCTCTCAGCCCCTTCCTCCACTTACGCAGCAATGTCTTTATTCTTTTTTTTTTTTTTTAATTTTTTTTTTCAACGTTTATTTATTTTTGGGACAGAGAGAGACAGAGCATGAATGGGGGAAGGGCAGAGAGAGAGGGAGACACAGAATCGGAAACAGGCTCCAGGCTCTGAGCCATCAGCCCAGAGCCCGACGCGGGGCTCGAACTCACAGACCGCGAGATCGTGACCTGGCTGAAGTCGGACGCTTAACCGACTGCGCCACCCAGGCACCCCATGTCTTTATTCTTCACGTGATGAGAAAGAAGTGTGCTTTGTGGCTGTGCCCCACACAGGTGGGGCATCAGGGTGCTCACCTACACACTCACTACCCCCTGCAGCAGAGCAAACCACAAGCTGAGAATCTCTCTCTTGGCATTGAGCTGTGCTGCTGTCGGGGAGGGGAGATGCAGGTAAAGGAAAACTGGTCCTCTTATCCTCTTCTGGGTTTCCAATCTCAGATATTTTTGGCCCAACAGTGTGCTGGAAAGGCACCCTAGTATGACTGATTGTCGAAATTATTCTTTTTTCCAGTGGGAAAACAGTAGAAAACTTGATTCCACAATTTTGCTAATGTCACTCAAGGAACTGGAAGTTTAAAGTCTTGGTAATGGTCCTTGTTGAGTAGCAAAAATATTGTCCTTTAAGGTGTATACGATGTTTGGGGTACTGATGTGACCCTTCTGACAGAGAGCAGAATAAAAGCCTAGGAGCTCTTTTGCTCAGAGTTCCATGGGTCTAATATTCTTCTTTGACCAGATCCTAAGGTGTTCTTACATGTAAATGATGGAGCTGTTGAGAACCATGTTTGAGGAATCTAACATTCTTATAGTGAAATTTTATGATATGTGATATCCAAAAAGAAATCACTACATAGCATCACAGAATGAGATCTTATTAAATTATAGCTATATATTTAGACACATGCATAGAAACAAGAAGAGAAAAATGTATGCCAGCTTGTTCACAGTTCACCTCTCCAGAAGTGCATTTGGGTTTATTTTCCTTCTTTTAGTCTTATGTATTGGCTACATTTGGAGTAATTAATATGTATTACTTTGGCAATCAGAAAAAAATTATGTTAGTTCACAAATATAATTAAATAATAAACAATAAATGCCATAAAGTTAATTTATTATGGTAGTTCTTAATTAGTCCACTTTTTTCACCAATATGCTGGAAAATTCCCACTGGGTCTAATAAGAATGACCAAGACCTATGGGGAATGGGAAGAACTGATTGATTTCTACTTTGAATAATGGTGTCATGGATAATTTCAAATTTCTGATTATAAAACTAACACACATTGAATTTATCCATGAATAAAATTCATACATATGAGTTTAAATACATAAAACTAAAACTCTCATTTTAAACACATAAATAATCCTGACTAAAATAATTCAGGACACTTTATTTAAGTCCTTAAGATTAAATCTCTTAATTTAAATAAAGGAAATATTTTATTTCCATTAATAGAATAGAGAACCCAGAAATGGACATATGGCCCACTAATCTTCGACAAAGCAGGAAAGAATATCCAATGGAAAAAAAGCACTCTCTTTAGCAAATGGTACTGGGATAACTAGATATCAACATGCAGAAGAATGAATCTGGACCATTTTCTTACACCATACACGCAAATGGATGAAAGACCTAAATGTGAGATAGGAAACCATCAAAATTCTGCAGGAGAAAACAGGCAGCAACCTCTTTGACCTTGGCCAGAGCAACTTCCTACTTGACAGGTCTCCAGGGTACAAGGGAAACAAAAGCAAAAATGAACGATTGGGATGTCACCATGATAAAAAAGCTTCTGTACAGTAAAGGAAACAACCAACAAAACTAAAAGGCCACCTATATGGAATGGGAGAAGATATTTGCAAATGACATACCGGATAAAGGGTTAGTATCCAAAATCTATAAGGAACTTACCAAACTCAATACTCAAAAACCAAATAATCCAGTGAGCAAATGGGCAGAAGACATTAATAGAGCCTTTTCCAAAGAAGACATCCAGATGGCTAACAGACACATGAAAAGATGTTCAACATCACTCATCATCAGGGAAATACAAATCAAGCTCACAATGAGATGCTACCTCACACGGGTCAGATTGGCTAAAATGAACAACTCAGGAAACAACAGTTGTTGGCGAGGATGCAGAGAAAGGGGAACCCTTCTGCACTGCTGGTGGGAATGCAAACTGGTGCAGCCACTCTGGAAAACAGTGTGGAGGTTCCTCAAAAAATTAAAAATGGAACTACCCTACGACCCAGCCATTGCACTACTAGGAATTTATCCAAAGGGTACAAAAATGTTAATTTGAAGAGACAACCCCCCCAACGTTTATAGCAGTGCTGTCAACAATAGCCAACAATAGCCAAGTATGGAAAGAGCCCAAATATCCATCATGTCTACTCAACTGATGAGTAGACAAAGAAAATGTTCCATACATATACAAAACACTACTCAGCAATGAAAAAGAATGAAATCTTGTCATTTGCAACAACCTGGATGGAACTAGAGTATATTGTGCTAAGAAAAATAAGTCAGAGAAAGACAGATATCATATGATTTCACTCATATGTGGAATTTAAGAAACAAAATAGATGAACATAGGGGAAGGGAAGGAAAAATAAGATAAAAACAGAGAGGGAAGCAAACCATAAGAGACTCTTAAATACAGAGAACAAACTGAGGGTTGCTGGAGGGGTGGTGGGTGGAGGGACGGGTTAAATGGGTGATGGGCATTAAGGAGGGCACTTTTCAGGGTGAGCATTGGGTGTCATATGTAAGAGATGAATCACTGGGTTCTACTCCTGAAGCCAAGACTACACTGTATGTTAACTAACTTGAATTTGAATTAAAAAATAAAACAAAATAGCATCTTCTTGGAAAATGCAACATAGTTCCTACAATGGGAATCATACTAGACTGGTGATCTGGATCTGCTAAATATGTTACTGTGAATTAGGCAAGTCAGGTTTACTGTATATCCTGTATCTGAAAATGATCAGGAATGTATATAGATAATACAGGTATTTCTACAGAACAGCCCTCTAAAATACATGACCACTTCAAAGTTTTTTTTCCTGAGCAAGACATATTTTCCTCAGGTATAAAATGACTGAGTTGGAATAAATGATCTACAATGACCCTTTAACAGGGCAATTGTCACCCCACAGACACACCGGCTCCAGGAAGGAGCCTGTGTTAATATAAAATCATCTCTGTCTTATACGGAGTTTCAAAGTACTAACTTAAGAACACATTTGTCCCCATGAAGGAATATCCTTTATCAATATGACCCAATGACCATACTGAAATGTCCCCGTGATTTTAAAGTATACCTGCCTCACCCACAGAAATACCTCCTGCTCCAGAGACTGTAATTCCCTTTAAAGAATCTCTGTAGAGAATGTCCTGCTATTTGCAATCTCACCAACCCTTAAAAGGGTTTCTCATGCACCATTTCCTTAAGGAGCTGATACATCTATACATCTAGATGTACTAATTCACATCATCCTTTTACACTTCAGTTTTATAGGAAAATTTGTACAGAGGCCTTATTTGCAAGTAAAGGATTACATTCTGTTTTTCAGAAGTATGCACCATTTACCACTTTCCATAATGTTATCAAAATATGCCGTGTTTGGTTTTGATCTGTGCAAAGCAAAAATAAAACTGAAATCCTGAAAAATACAGTGTAAGTAATTTAAATTGTATTAAAATTCCTTGTTACGTCTAAGTGAACACTATCATAATTAATCCTATAATATAATTGTGAGTCCAATAAAATTAACATCTTTGCATTTAAAATGTTCCCCAGAACAAGAGGCCAGTTCTTTGGCGTATATTTTATTATTATTTTAAAAATTAAATTAGAATTTCTAACACTGCATCTCATAGTCACATTATCATTTAGTGAATTCATTATGATTAATATCACCACTGTGACTATCAAGGGAACTAATAAATGACTGCTTCTTCAGCATTTTAGCAATGAAAGCTAAAATGTACAGTTTTATCCCTTCATCATGTGATTTTTCTCTTTAGTTCATTCCAATAAATGAAGTCTTTAATCTACCATTGTTTGACATATAATCTAATTTGGGCAATATATTTCTCTTTTCCTTTATCACATAACTCTTACTACCTCATTATTTCTTAAATTATATCATCAAATGTAATCAATTTATTAAAAGAGTTAAATGTTATTATAATGGTAGTTATTACACTATTGAATGTTTTTCTAATGGTTACGTAAAACATGTCTCGATTGCTAAACATTAATTTTAGTAGGCATGTAAATTCTTTTATTCTAATAATTTCAAAGGTCCTATAACGAAGGGCCCCTGCCTGCCTAAATCTGAGGGGCACAACACTGACAGTAACTTTGCGGCCAGGGATACCACGTCTAATTTGCCAGGGCCTTGGGGACTCTTCCGCAACTTTCCCCAGAACCCATTGTAAGTGGAGCCTAAACAGACTCCACAGAGAAGCCATAACATCCAGAAGGACTGGCCAGATAAGGCCAGGTTAGACAAAGAAGGGTTGATGCAGTTTTCACGGTACCAAACTGTCTCTTTGAAGTCAAGTCCTTGACACTGCTTTACAAACTTTATGAAAACGATGACAGGCTAAGGTGAGATGTCTTGTTCTGCTACCTAACTTTACCATTCGATGACAATCTTGTCTTGCTCTTTGCATTTAGTCCCTCACGATCCGGCCAGTGGCAATGGAACGGTGTTATCTCGGTCATCCTCATTGGCCAGATAGTTCAAATTCAGCTGTAAGCAAGTCAGATGCCATTGCAATAGCCACCGTTACAGTGAAAATCTCTTTAAGCCAAAATTCAAAGCTGTTTCTAAGGCCTGCTTATTTCAAACGGTCTGTGTAAGAGCAGTTCTGATATTTCTCAAATGCTAGATTATGCGGTAGACAGAAGATGTGCTGCCCAGATCCCCCTTCAAGGAAAGACATGTTGCCCACCTGCAGGGAGTGTGGTGGGCACGCAGCCTCCAGCTGTCAGCCCCTTCACCGTCTACCTCGCCCGCAGTAATGCTCACCACAGCCCACATCCGGTGCCGGAGCAGATACAAAGGCAACACTCTCTTCAGAGCATCCAGGAAGTTTGGATGAGATTTTGTTGAAACTTCATTGAAGTTCAATTTCTTCCTTTGCCCAATCGTGCCCTTTCTCTTTCTATCTTACAGCTACTGATCCTCAATAAATATCTTGTACCCCAACCCCTCAATCTCAGAGTATGTTTTTGAAGATCCCAAAGTTCAGCAATGCATCAGGTGTGTGTGTGTGTGTGTATACATATATATACATATATATGTGTGTATGTATACACACACATGCATATACTATAAATCCCAAATTCTGCTTCCAGCATTAAGGCAGACTAAATTCCCCTCCATTGCAAAACAATTAAAAAGAGCGTAAGACCTATTTTTTCAAGCTTTCTAATGTATCACCAGTCCGGAAAATCCTTAGAGGCCAACAATGAAGATAAAGTCTAGGTCTTCCTATAGGCAGATAGTCCAATAGAAAATTTGGTACACACTCCTGAAATACCTAGTAAAGAATATCTGATTCAGCAAAGAAATACAGAACTAGACAAGTCCCTATGTGAAGATATTAGAAGGAAAGACAGTGTGATGGTTTGTATCACTGTTCACCAAATGTTCTTGGTGTTTCTCCTTTAGTCTTTCTCCAGTGAAAGGATTTATCCCTATCCTTTTGAATTCAGAAGAGGCCATGGGAACACTTTGGGTAGTGAAATATGGAAGTGATATGTGTCTTTTCTAGGCCAAAGGTTTATGAGAGTGGTTCGCTTTGCCTCCTTTCTCTCTGCAATGATGATTGGCAGTATTACAGAGAGAGGATGCTCCACCAGCCTATTTCCTAGCACAGAGAAGACAAAGCAGAAAGAGGTAGCTGACCGAAATTAGACATGTAGCTTGAGTGAGAAATGAACCTGTATAATTCTATGCACTGAGATTTTGGAGCCATTTGTTACTAAACTATCACTCTGTCAATTCTACAAAAAAGAAATTTGATTTTATTCAGCATTATTTTAGATATTATCTTATATGACCTTCAAATCAGCCATGTTATGCAGATAATTATTCCACGTGGGGATTTAGTTTGCGAACAATAGAAACCGAGGCTGCTAATGTAAGCAGAAAAAGCATTTTATTAAAGATATATCAGATGGCTCTTAGAATCCATGAGAAGAGGAAAGAAACAGATGCAAAGAATGGCCGGGAACACTCAAAGGGAGAAGAGGAATCATACTACTGAACACTTTCTGCCACACCCAACTGGACTCTACCCCTGCCACAAACACTGCAAATAAGCTTTGAATTTCTCTACACTTTAGTATTACACTCTGAAGAGTCAAAACTCCTGTGAAAAGCAGTCCAGATGGCTAAGATTAGGTCTCAGGTCTATGCCAACAAGTTGGCAATGAGAATATCTGTCCCCCACTTTCAGTTTCCAAATGGGAAGTGGGGCCTTGCCTCGTATTTCTCTTTGTATTACCCCCCTAAAGGGTACATAGATACTAGGAAGACAAAAGTGACAGATGCAATATTATTTCCAGAACATGCTGAAAAATACTGATGTTTGGAGAATTTAAGTGACCAATAAGGACTTGCATCGGTTAGAATGATTTCGGCAGCCAGCGACCAAAATCACCAACTCAAACAATAAGGCTCTTATTATCTCACGCAAAAGGCATTCCAAGTAAGGGTAAAGCTTCTGGGTTGGCTGGATCAGTTCCTTAATGATGTAATTAGTTCTTTTAATTTCTTAGCCCACGTGACCCTAAGATAAGCTCATATTACTACTCCTACCTCTTATAGTTATAAGATGGCTGCAGGAGCAATCAGGTGTCTACACGTTTTGTCGTTCATTGTCTATGGGAGAAATTCTATTGTCCCCTCATCCCGTTTCCTGACTGGGCTAACTTACATCATATGTTTATCCCTAGACTGGCAACCATCACCAGGAGATTGCCATGTGCTGATTAGCTTAAGCCTGGCTTCCTGAAGTAATTGCTGGCAAAAGGACAGTATTCCCGTGTTTGATTGGCTTATCGTCCACTCTGAAGCTGGAGATGAGGACACCTTTTTTTCTGAATCATATACGCTTCATGTAGGAAGGCAAATACGTGAAGAAAATTTGGGTTCTGTTATGAGGAGAGCACGGGAAAATAGGTCCTCTGTAGGCAACAAATATCCATGCTGCACCTACTTCTAATATATATATTTCCGTAAGTGCTCACACCTACATGAAATGACTTTGACCATCCTCAAAGAGAGGCTCCCTAGAGTCTCGTCTGGTTACTGCACTCAGATCCAAGCCCACGATCTCTAGATGATGCATCGGTGACTCAGGGTGAAGTAATACTATAGAAACACCCAGCCAAGCTGGCTGCCCCTGGATCTGTTCTCAGAGAAAATTTCCTTCATCAGTCCAATCTGTGACGAGCATTTGCCAGATCTTTTTTTTCTTCGTAGGGGATTGCACTGCCTTAGTAGTTTACTTTGTATCGCTAGAAGCATGGAAACTTAGGAATTAAGGTTCTTGACTACAATTTCTGTTTCTTTGGCATGTACCATACTTATAAATTCAAAGAACTCTCAGCCTATTTACTTTTAATCACTTCTACCAGCTAGAAACCCAGGCCAGAGATCTTGTCAAGTCACAATCTTTGAGTCTGAGAATATTGTTTCCCTTGCTCGAGGTTTTAAGTGGCCGCACTCAGCTTTCACTATTACAGGACATTCACGAAGGCAGCAGGAATAGCTAAAACACTCTAACATCCTAAAATTTCCTCTAATAATACTTTCCAAGTATGAACGTAGTTTGAGTCCTAAAGTAAAGGCTATGGTACTGTAACAAAACGCTGTGTAATCACACAATATGTCAACAACTTTCTACTAGTTCACTGATTTCATGATATTTATTGAACACATTTAGTGTCTAAATCAGCTATTGTTGCAATAATGCTGTATGACAAACAACCATAATATCTCAGAGGCAAACAAATATATTCATTTCCTCACTCGCAGGTCTGCATGTCAGCTGGGGCACAAACGATTTAGGCTGTAGAGTGAGTTGAAGTCGCTTTCACAATGTGTCTCATACTAGTAGGCGTGCTAAAGGGACGGCAGGTACTCAAGACATGTTCTTCTTAAGGCAATGGCAGTAGACAAAAAGATCGCCCAACTTTGAAAATACATTTCAAGCCTACGTTCACATTGTATCTGCAGACATCACACTGAACGAGAAGAGTAAGTGGTCAAGACTAAAGCAATGGGGTGGATAAGTATAATTCCCCCGTCCATCATAAAGCCATGGTGAGGACATGGGTGTATGATGGTACTACACGTGACTGAATAATTAGGGCCACTAGTTTGATTTATCACCACATCTGCTACATATCAAGTGTTGTTGCAAACACTGAGGATACTGTGGTGCTCAAAACAGACAAACCCACTGCGCTTCTGGATTTGAAATTGCCATTGTCGGGGGGGTGGGTGGAGCATAGAAACCATGAACACAATCAAAAGAGAATTTAGAAAATGTTATACAGTGCTAAAAATGTTAATGGTGGAATCTCAGTGATGAATAGGTGGGCGTTTGCTCTAAAATCCTTTCAATTATGTTGTATGTTTGAAAATGATCCTAGTGAACGGTTGGAAAAAGTACAGCAGGCTAAGGAGTTTATAGAGTGGTTTGTAATTGTGGTTTCTTGGATAGTTGGATCGGGGAAGCATTTTTGAGGAGCTAACATTTGAACAGAGACCTGACTCCTGCGAGGGTAGATGCCAATGGAAATCTGAGAGAAAATCTTTGCAGGAAGATGGAACAGCGCATCGAAAGGGCTTTAAGATTACAAATGACTTGTGCTTAGAAGTGTGGTAGTGGGGGTCCTCAGCGTGACAAGGACTCTCCATCTTATTTTAAGCTTTGTGGAGAGTATTACAATGTTTTCATATAGAAAGATAGCGAGCACGTGTGAACATTTATTAACTTCATTAAGAAGGGAACCGATAGGCAAGAAAGAAGAGGAAAAAGAAATGCCGAAGTCAGACTATAAAGTTAGATATATGGTTCGTCTATCTTTCTACAGGAAAGCGAAATCATGACAGTTTGGGGGTTGATATTTCCACCCGGCTCTATACTTTATCACTTTCTACAGGTGAACCTTGAACCTGGCAAAGCTCTAAGTTGATCTCGACATTAACAGTTGTGGGTGATTATTAGTGAAATAAACTGTGACAACAAGGCTACACTCAGACAAAAATGTGTGTCAGAGGAGACTCAAGCAGGCTTCTTAGAATGATGCTTTAGTCTGATACCGAGATATCAAACAGTTAACACTTTGTGACTTTCCAATTTGGGGTAAAACTCTCACTCACAAAAGACACTGGAGGGAGAAGAACGCTGACATTATGACTTCGATTTTTTAAAAGATTTCTGTTTCTGTTATGTGGACAAGAGACTGTGGGACGCAACAAAGTCGGATTGCCACTGAGGAACCCATTACAGTAGTTCTGACGAGAGGAGATGGGGACTTGGATTAAGACAGGGTCAGTGTAGATGAAAACAAGCACAGGGATTTATAACCTAATGCTGATGTTTAGGTTCCAGGAATTGCTGATATGTGCCTATATCAACATACGCCCCTGTAAGACTACAACCATGACTGGTAGTTTACAAGGCTTATCAATGTGGGGGCAGAGGCCAGCTTCCAAGTACACCCCTGCCCTGATTTGTTCAAAAACTTTAGGGGCGCCTGGGTGGCTCAGTCGGTTGAGCGTCCGACTTCCGCCCAGGTCATGATCTCCTGGTCCGTGGGTTCGAGCCCCGCATCGGGCTCTGTGCTGACAGCTCAGAGCTCGGAGCCTGTTTCAGATTCTGTGTCTCCCTCTCTCTCTGACCCTCCCCTGTTCATGCTGTCTCTCTCTGTCTCAAAAATAAATAAACATTGAAAAAAAATTAAAAAAAAACTTTATGGTAGCTTATCTCCCCCTTGATGTGGTATCACAGTCAGCACTCCATTTTATTTGTTAGATATTTAAAGTCCTCAGGGATAATGAAAAGTAATGTGTTCTTCCACCCAATGCTGTTGAGAAACACACTTTAATCATATCACTCCAGCAATTCCCCCTTGTCTCTCTGATATCATTACACTTCCCACTCTCCCAGATCAGTATCATCAGATACAAATATGCTATTATTTCCACCACCTTAAGTAAAACTTTTGTCCCCATGTTCAGCTTCATGCCAATTTCTCTTCTCTGTACGGCAAAACTCCTAGAAAGGTTTGTCTATCCTATCTATTTCGTCTTGAACCCAAAGACATCTTGTGCTCCTACTACTCCAATAAGGAGTGTCACAAATGAATGAACTGAACTGCACTGAATGGAAATGAATTAGAGCCCACTATTTATTCCCGAGGCCTCATCTTAAACTTAGCAACATTTGACGCAGTTGATCCTATCTTCCTCCTCAATACATTTTCTTCAGGTAATACCACACGCTTAGATTTATTCCCCCCTCTCTGGCCACTCCTTCCCAGTCCCCTTTTCATATTCTTCATTATCTCTCAGGCTTCTTTTTTTTAATGTTTATTCATTTTTTGGTAGAGAGCGCGAGCAGGGGAGGGACAGAGAGAGAGGGAGACACAGAATCTGAAACAGGCTCCAGGCTCGGAGCTGTCAGCACAGAGCCTGATGCGGGGCTCGAACTCACGAATCACGACACCATGACTGGAGCCGAAGTTGGATGCTCAACAGACTGAGCCACCCAGGCACCCCAATCTCTTAGACCTCTGAATGGTAAAATGTGTCTCACTGCCTTTGAAGAATCCGTGTACACTCATATCTTTGGTATTCTGTTTGTCTCCTGTCTTAAATGCCATCTATATGCTGATGAGTCCAAAATGTATGTCTCAAATGTAGATCCCTCCCCTGACAGCTCAACTGAAATGCCTAACAGTAACAATAAATAATAGTAATGATGATAATAATAATAGTAAAAACTAATGCTTGTATGGTGTTTATCATCTAGACCTTATTCTAAACATGTTTTCATATATGAGCCCTCTTAATGAGCACAACAACCCCATCCTATCCAAAACAACCCTTTCCTCCATTCTAAGAGGAGGAAACAGGGACACACAGACAGATTAAGTAATCTGCTCAGGATCACACAGTTGCTGAGTGGTGGAGTGTGAATGCGAACTCAGGTAGTTTGGCTCTAGAATTTTGTGCTCTGAACTATATGCCATCACTGCCAGCAATTAATAGATGTGTCAGACTTAGCATATCCCAAGCTGAGCTCCTGTTCCCCATCACTACTACCACCACCACCAAACTTATTCTTTCAGAGTTTTCCCCCATGTCTGGAAATAGTAAGTCCAGTTGCTTAGGGAAAAAAAATATTGGAGTCATCCTTAACTCCCCACCACCTTACACAACCCACATCTGCTTCATCAACAAATCCTGTTGGCTCTAATGTCAAAATACATCGAGAACCTGACACCTCCTCCACAATCTCCATTGCTAAGATTCTGGCCCAAAACATCATTATCTTTCACCTGGAACACTGCCATCCTGTCATCACCTGGCTCCTTGCTTCTATATTTGCCTCCCTTGCTTCAAACTCTGCAGTGGATTCCGATCTCACTGATAGTAAGATCTAGAGTCCTTTTAACGGTCTATAATATTCTGCATGAACTTCCCTATATCTTTTGAACTCGTCGCCTACTACTCTTCTGTTCCCTCATTCTGGTCTAGCTATACTGGCCTCCTGCCTATTCCTGGAAAACATCAAGGCCTCTGAAATTGTTGTTCCGTCTGCCTAGGATGTTCTTCTTTGGATATCCACGTGGTTCATTCCTTCACTTCCTTCAGACCTTTACTCAAACATCACTTTCTTAGTGAGGCTTCCTTGGCCACCCTGTGTAATTTAAATCTTACCCAACCACTGTACAATATCTCCTACATGGTTTTATTTTTTCTAGATTTTACTTATCTTGTTTATTGTCTATATCCTCCTACTAGAATGTACATTCTATGAGTAGAGATTCGTTTGTTTTCTTTGCTGCTATAAGCTCAGCGTCTAGAATAGTTCTTAGCACGTAGTTGCCATTCAATAAATACGTGTTGAAAAAATACAGAATGAAGCCAAATAACTAATTTTTAACCGTGAGAATTTCTGGCACAAAAACAGGAAAGGTGGTGTTTCTCTCGGTTAAGGAGTAAGTGGTACCTGAGATCTCGTTCTCTTAGAGATTCCTCTCTCATTCCCAGAGACACTTGCTAACCTGGGACTAAACTCATGAGGCAGACTGATGTCTCCCACAGGCTACATGCGACATACATAGAGCTAACCAGAACATCAAACTGATATTCAAAAGCTTTGCAAAATTTGTTTACCAAGACTTTCCCAGCCAATATTCCTTCGCTCCTACACTGGAATATCAGAGGCCTCAAATACTCGTCAATGAGCTGCGTGTACTCTGCTGTCATCTTCTGAAACTCATAGGAGACTAGCAGCCAATGCACTCTTAAGGCAGAAGCTCCTTCCTTCCAAAGTTTCTAAACCTGTGAATTATAAATAATTAACTGAAGGAAAAAAAATCCTTGTTAAACCTTAATTATTGACACTGAGTACTGATTACAAAAGGAACTAAAAAATATCCATCCTTTTGATCCCTTAATTCGAAGAGGAGATTTCCAGTCGAACCCCTTTCTGGCACTGGAGCTGTGTGTATACGGGAATTTTAATTGAACTTCCTCAAAGACAGAGCCTCTGTGTAAGTACAAGCAGTCTTTGCACATATCTTCATAAGTCACTTGTTTGACAGTACTTACTTTAATGGGGCATTCAAGTATTACATATGCCACCAATATCAGTGGGATTCAGTTACACTTTCAAAATAAATACGTGTCAAAGAGCACCTAGTTTAGGCAGAATCTGGCATCATAGAAAATCCTCTACAATTTTAAGACCAGCGCCTCTGAGCAGTTTATAGAAAACTCTTTATTAAGGCACTCCATTGCCCTGTTGTTTGAGCCTGGCATTTTGGTCTTACCTTGAGGCCACATAATGGCTCAGAAACCACTTTGTGATTATCACACAGTGACTGCTATAAAACAGTAAGTGAGGTATTTTTTTCTGCACTTCAAGGTTATTAGACTTACACAGCTCAAGTACACAGTAACTGCTGATCCAGGTAGTAAAGCAGGAAGGGAAATGAAGCCTGTGGTCTCTGGGAGATTCTGATTCTTCTATTACCTGCCATTAGCAAAAGTAAGTTTTATTAAGTCTAGATTTGTTTCATCAATTGGGGACTAATGGTGGGCTGCAGAGTTGCTTCTAAGGAGTGCTTAGACTGGTTATTGATTTCAAAGAAAGTGGGGAGAACCAAGGGGATAATTGTACTCCAGGAACTCTTATCTCCATCTGCATGACCTTGGATAAATTGGATATATTTTCAGGCATATACAGATTTGTATTATTCTAACTCAAGAGGATCTAACCCAGACCCACGTGGTACAGAAGAACAAAAATGAGGCCCGGAGAAGTTAACTCGCTTACCTAGTTAGTGAGATACACAGCTATGATAGAAGCCAGATCGCCAGATTCCCAGTTTAGTCTTCTTTCCATCAGCCAATTTACCAAAGATGTCTTGAAAACCAATGATATCAGGTGATGTGTTAGGCATGTGGGGGGATGCAAAAATGACCATGATGTTTCCTGTCTTCTAGATGTTTCTAAAAGTCCTGATCATACTACTTTACACAGATATTACTTTAAATATCCAGTTTGAAAGCTATACAAAGAAGAGGGCCAAGATTCTATCAAAATGCTTCTGGGAGTTCAAGTTCAGAGCTATCTATCCTCACCCCCCTAAACACATAGAAACAGTCAGGTTTTTATTTTAAATAAGAATATATACCTGGATTTTAAAACTGAAACTGAAATAGAAATATGGAGTGAGTATATTCATTTGCTAGGGTTACCATCACAAAGTATGATAGACTGGGTGGCTTAAAAACCAGAAATGTATTTGCTTATAGTTCTGGAAGCTAGAAACTCAAGATCAAGGGATTGACAGCGTTAGTTTCTTCTGAAAGCATCTCATCTTGGCTTGTAAATGGCTATCATCCTCTTGTCTTCACACAGTCGTCCCTCGGTGCCTGTCTGTGCCCTCATCTCCTCTCCTTATGAGGATACCAGGCATATAGGATTAAGCCTCACCTATTTTACCTCATTTTACCTTGATCATCTCTTTTAAAGGTACTATCTCTACATATATTCATATTCTGAGATTTCAGGGCCTAGGACTTCACCATATGAATTTGTTAGTGGGAGGTGAGAAGAAACACAATCAAGCCCGATAACAATGAGTAAGTGGGGCTAAAGTCACAGGACAGGAAAAAAGAGACTCCTTTGATTCCTTTGAGGTGAAAGAAGCCAAAGCACCCTACATATGAGGGAGGATCAAAACTAGATCATTGGATGAAGCTGGAGCTGGGAGAGGTCCCTTGCTCTGAGAAAGGAGGATATAAAAAACTATACCTGGTACCCGATAAAGAACACAGATTCTGTTCGTATTGAAAAGAAGAATTAAGTTTTACACAATAACAAGGATAATGGGAATGGGGAATGAATGGTTTGTAGAACACTTTAAGACCTTTGTCTTGCATTTACGAGGCTGGAGATGTTGAATAACTTTAGAATTTAGTAGAAAAACTATATAAGTTACTGTGGATGTTGAAAATTTAAAAATAACCATCAGAAATATAGGCATATAAGCTATACTTTCTAATATAGAATAAAAATAAAAGTGAAGAAAAAAGCTTTATCCTCCAACATAAATAAGTAGAAAAAATCAAATAAAAAGTATGATAAACAGGAAACATAAAATAATATAAATAAGTCCAAATATACAAAAATAATGACAATAAATGTTGATTAAACTCACCATCTGGCAAGAAAGATAATGAATTAGATGGAAAAGTCCAGCTATTTACTGATTACAAGAAATATACTTAAAAACAAAACAGAAAACAACAGAATGGTTGAAATAGTGATATAAGAAGATGTGCCAGGCAAATACTAACCAAATCAAACTGGTATACCAATGTTAATATCAGAATATATTGAGTTTAAAGTATAAAACACTGAAAGATATGAAGATGTACACTTTAGTATGGTAAAAACCATTATCCACCTAGATTAAACCTGTAAGAACTAGACAGCATAGACCTGAAAATACACGAAGCAAAATTTGATGAAACCACAGAGAGAAATCAATAGGATAGATTTTTAACACAAATTCTCTTCAAAAATGAAAAATACATATATAGAATGACAAATTATTTGGACAATTCCGTTAATATGCTTGATCGTGTGTGTGTGTGTGTATCTGTGTGTGTATGTGTAGAAAGAAATAGAGGGGGAAGAGCAAGAAAGAGAGGTGAGGTAGGGGAGAGAGATTTTTTTACATGCACACAACGAACATTTACAAAAATTGACTATGTGCTAGGTCAGGGGTTTACAAACTTTTTCTACAAAGAGCCAGCTCTTTAGTACTAAACATTTCAGGCTTTGTGGATTATAAGGTCTCCTTTACAAGTACTCAACTCTGCCATCATAGTACAAAATTAGGAACACCCAATACCTAAGTGAGTGAGTATGGTTATGTGCCAAAATATCCTTACTTACAAAAATAAGCAGCCAGATAAATTTACCATACGGGCCTTAATTTGTCAACTTAACCCTTGTTTCAGGTTATGCAGAACATTTCAAAAAAATTTTAAGAACTGACGTCTTACAGATCTCATTGCCACAAAAAAAGTAACTAAAGTACAAGTCAAAAATTAAGAGTCTTTTTTAAAGTTTGGAAGGTAGGAAGCTTTGGCTCAAATCACTCATGTATCAGAAAAAAAACCATGATATTGGAATTTATAAAACACTTAGAAGTGAATAACAAAAATCTACACATAAAAACATGTGGATCTCTGCTTTCAGTTATGATAGGGAAGGATTCAAAGAGGTTTTGAGAAGATTAATAAACTTGATACATCTTTCATAAAATTAAAATAAAAAGAAGAGAACACACAAATTTCCAATGTCAGGAAAAAGAGGAGAGCACTATAAATCCTCTTGGCAGTAAAATAATAATAAAGGAATATAGAACCAACTTTATGGCAATACATTTGAAAACAGATAAAATAAGACAAATTACTTGAAATATCCAACTTATGAAATTTTATACAAGAAAGAATTGAGAGATACATATAGCTTCAAATCTGTTAAAAATTGAATTTGTCAATAAACAATATATGTGTAATTAAGAAAATATCCCCTCCCACACACACCCAGGTTCTGATGTCTTCACTGGTGAATTTAATCAAACATTTAAAGAAGAAATAATGTCAAATTTACACAAATTGTTTCAAAACTTGAGGAGGAAAGAACACTTGCCAACTCATTTTAGAAGACCAGCATATCCCTGATACAAAAATCTGTCAAGAATATTACTAGAAAGTTATAGATCAATATCCCTCATGAACACATGCACAAACATAGGCATAGGATACAAAGCAATATCAGCAAAAGGAAAAGTCACATAGGGCAAAGTCCAGAGAAAACTAGGCACAAGCCTCCAAAAGTTCCCTGGGAATTAAATACAAGATATACTTAACTCCTGCAGACAGTTGTGACAAAGTATGTGAAATGCTGTCTATCAGAAAATCCCATTAGAGACTTAACACCATGGTTTTTTAATGGGGGCTGGTCATGGAGGCACCCTCTGCTTAGCACATATCAAAATCCCAGACTTCAAATAGGAAGGCAGACATTCAGCATAAACACATTGTTTGTACAAGCAATTTAAGCACACTGAGCCACTTTTATCAGTTATAGAGTCTTCCCAAAATCCAGGTTTCTGAACACCAGCCAGTAGCCACCCATGCAAGCAAGGCTTCCTAATGACAGTAGTCTACAGACTGCAGTGTTAACTCTTTTCTGAGCAATAACCAAGTGGGATTTATCCAAGGAATTAAAAGGTGGTTTAACAATTAAAAACCAGCCAATGTAATGCACAGTGTTAACAAAATAAAAGAACATTAGATCATTTGGATAGATTCAGTGACAGAATTTGACAAAATTCAACAATCATCCATGATTTTAAAAATTCTGAACAAATTGGACATAGATAGTAATTTCCTCATCCCAATCAAAGGCATCTATACAAACTTACAGCTAATATCATACTTAATTGTGAAATATTGAACATTTTTCCATAAAGCTTTCAAAAAGGAAACAGTTTTACTGTAGGTCCTAGCCAAGCCAGTGAAATAAAGCCAGAAAATTAAATAAGGGTTTATATTTGGGAATAGAAGCAGACAATATGGTGGTTTACATAACTAGTTCTAAGTCATCTACAAAGCAAGCAATAAAATTAACAAGTGAATTAGCAAATTTACAGAACACAAGTCAATACAAGAATTGTAGTTGGTAATCTACTAGCAACCAAAATTTCAAAATAAAATTTTAAAATCCCATTTCCAGTAGCATTCAAAAGCAGAAAATACCAAGGAATAAATTTAATAAAAGATGTGTAGAACCTCTACACTGAAAACTACAAAACACTGAGAGAGGTGACATCAGTAGTATGGCAGAATAGAAGATTCCTTACTTATACCCACTCCTTCAGCAATGATAATTTGGCAGCCATCAATGGACAAAAGTGCCTTTGTGGGAGTTTTGGGATTCAGATAGACTGTGAAACTCTGGGGGAGCCCAAGACCAAGGAGGGCCATTTTGAGAAGGCGGGCCTATTACCAGATGGTAGGCTCACTGGTCAGGAAAACAGCCTTATAGCCCTGTGGACTTGGCTAGAGCTTCACTCGGCCTTGATCCAGCCACCAGCATCATCTGCCCAGGGACACCAGAGGAGTCACACCTGCCTATGCCTCGCTGATCTCAGCCCCAAAGCAGATCCTGAAATGGCCTTGTATCTCGGCTCTAGCCCCTCTCAGCCATGGTGCTGAAACACTCATGTCAAAGCAGGGTACTGGCAGGATACATGCTCCTCTGTGCCCCTGAACGTAGATCCACTACCCTTAGTCTGACCACAAATCCTGAAGCAGCCCTGTGATAGGGCTCCAGCCCGGCTCAGCTGAAGTCCAGCAGAAGTCCTGTCTGCCCAGAAACCTGGCAGGTCACAAACCAGTCCAAGCCCCTAAAGGTAAGCTTGCAGACCTCGGTCTCTATTTTGAACTTGGAAGCATCACTGTGTCTGCAAGAGGCATCAAAATGATTTCAAAATATATTACAAAGCCATAGGGATCAAAAAAAAAAATATGGCACTGGCATAAAAACAGACACACAGACCAATGACCAGAATAGAGAGCTCAGATATAAACCCATGTATGTTTGGTCAAAGAATTGCCTTTGATAAGAGCACCGAGAATAAACAATAGGGAAAGGGTAGTTTTTCAATAAATGATACTGGGAAAACTGGATATTTATATGCGTAAGAACAAATTGGACTCATCTCACACCATCCACAAAAATCAGCTTAAAATGAGTTAAAGACTTAAATTTGAGACCCGAAACAACAGAACTCCTAGAAAAAAATCCAAGTATGAATAAAGCTCTATGATATTGGTCTTGGCAATAATTTTTGGATATGACATCAAAAGCACAAGAAACAAAAAGAAAAATAAACAAGTGGGACTACGTCAAACTAAAAATTTTCCACACAGCAAAGGAAACAGCCAGTAAAATGAAAGGGCAACCTATAGGATGGGAAAAATACTTGCAAACCGTGTGTCTGATAAGGAGTTGATAACCAAAAATATCGGAAGCTCATACAACCCAACAGCAAAATAATAAGCATCATCATCCAATTTTTAAAAAATGGCAAAGGACCTGAATAGATATTTTTCCAAAGACATACAAATGGGCGATGGTAGTACATGAGAAGGTACTCAGTATCAGGGAAATGCAAATCAAAGCCACTTCACGCCTGTCAGAATGAGATCTCACCTCACGTCTGGGTCTTTGGCAATTTTATTTGCTCTGAAATCTACTTTATGAGTTATTAATATAGCCACTGCTGCTTTACTTGATTCCTGATTATATGCTATGTCTCTTCCATTCTTTTATTTTCAATCTATGCATGTTGTTAAATGTAGTTGAGTTTCCTGTGAACAGCATACAGCTGGATTTTATTTTTAAAATCTACTCTGCTAATCTCTGCCTTTTAGTTAGTGTGTATTTAAAGTATTTACATTTAAAACAATTATGAATATTACTGAACTTAAATCTGCCATTTTATTATTTGGTTTCCATTTGTTTCCTCTGTCTTGTTTTCTATTTGTTTTATCTTTATTTGTTTTTTTTTATGAAATTTATTGACAAATTGGTTTCCATACAACACCCAGTGCTCATCTCAAAAGGTGCCCTCCTCAATAACCATCACCCACCCTCTCCTCCCTCCCACCCCCCATCAACCCTCAGTTTGTTCTCAGTTTTTAACAGTCTCTTATGCTTTGGCTCTCTCCCATTCTAACCTCTTTTTTTTTTTTTCCTTCCCCTCCCCCATGGGTTCCCGTTAAGTTTCTCAGGATCCACATAAGAGTGAAACCATATGGTATCTGTCTTTCTCTGTATGGCTTATTTCACTTAGCATCACACTCTCCAGTTCCACCCACGTTGCTACAAAAGGCCATATTTCATTTTTTCTCATTGCCATGTAATATTCCATTGTGTATATAAACCACAATTTCTTTATCCATTCATCAGTTGATGGACATTTAGGCTCTTTCCATAATTTGGCTATTGTTGAGAGTGCTGCTATAAACATTGGGGTACAAGTGGCCCTATGCATCAGTACTCCTGTATCCCTTGGATAAATTCCTAGCAGTGCTATTGCTAGGTCATAGGGTAGGTCTATTTTTAATTTTCTGAAGAACCTCCACACTGCTTTCCAGAGCGGCTGCACCAATTTGCATTCCCACCAACAGTGCAAGAGGGTTCCCGTTTCTCCACATCCTCTCCAGCATCTAGAGTCTCCTGATTTGTTCATTTTGGCCACTCTGACTGGCGTGAGGTGATACCTGAGTGTGGTTTTGATTTGTATTTCCCTGATAAGGAGCGACGCTGAACATCTTTTCATGTGCCTGTTGGCCATCCGGATGTCTTCTTTACAGAAGTGTCTATTCATGTTTTCTGCCCATTTCTTCACTGGGTTATTTGTTTTTCGGGTGTGGAGTTTGGTGAGCTCTTTATAGATTTTGGATACTAGCCCTTTGTCGAATATGTCATTTGCAAATATCTTTTCCCATTCCGTTGGTTGCCTTTTAGTTTTGTTGGTTGTTTCCTTTGCCGTGCAGAAGCTTTTTATCTTCATAAGGTCCCAGTAATTCACTTTTGCTTTTAATTCCCTTGCCTTTGGGGATGTGTCGAGTAAGAGAGTAAGAGATTGCTACGGCTGAGGTCAGAGAGGTCTTTTCCTGCTTTCTCCTCTAAGGTTTTGATGGTTTCCTGTCTCACATTTAGGTCCTTTATCCATTTTGAGTTTATTTTTGTGAATGGTGTGAGAAAGTGGTCTAGTTTCAACCTTCTGCCATGTTGCTGTCCAGTTCTCCCAGCACCATTTGTTAAAGAAACTGTCTTTTTTCCATTGGATGTTCTTTCCTGCTTTGTCAAAGATGAGTTGGCCATATGTTTGTGGGTCTAGTTCTGGGGTTTCTATTCTATTCCATTGGTCTATGTGTCGGTTTTTGTGACAATACCATGCTGTCTTGATGATGACAGCTTTGTAGTAGAGGCTAAAGTCTGGGATTGTGATGCCTCCTGCTTTGGTCTTCTTCTTCAAAATTCCTTTGGCTATTCGGGGCCTTTTGTGGTTCCATATGAATTTTAGGATGGCTTGTTCTAGTTTCGAGAAGAATGCTGGTGCAATTTTTATTGGGATTGCATTGAATGTGTAGATAGCTTTGGGTAGTATTGACATTTTGACAATATTTATTTTTCCAATCCATGAGCAGGGAATGTCTTTCCATTTCTTTAAATCTTATTCAATTACCTTCATAAGCTTTCTATAGTTTTCAGCATACAGATCCTTTACATCTTTGGTTAGATTTATTCCTAGGTATTTTATGCTTCTTGGTGCAATTGTGAATGGGATCAGTTTCTTTATTTGTCTTTCTGTTGCTTCATTGTGAGTGTATAAGAATGCAACTGATTTCTGTACATTGATTTTGTATCCTGCAACTTTGCTGAATTCCTGTATCAGTTCTAGCAGACTTTTGGTGGAGTCTATCGGATTTTCCATGTATAATGTCATGTCATCTGCAAAAAGCGAAAGCTTGACTTCATCTTTGCCAATTTTGATGCCTTTGATTTCCTTTTGTTGTCTGATTGCTGATGCTAGAACTTCCAGCACTATGTTAAACAGCAGCGGTGAGAGTGGGCATCCTTGTCATGTTCCTGATCTCAGGGAAAAAGCTCTCAGTTTTTCCCCGTTGAGGATGATGTTAGCTGTGGGCTTTTCATAAATGGCTTTTATGATGTTTAAGTATGTTCCTTCTATCCCGACTTTCTCAAGGGTTTTTATTAAGAAAGGGTGCTGGATTTTGTCGAAGGCCTTTTCTGCATCGATTGACAGGATCATATGGTTCTTCTCTTTTTTTTTGTTAATGTGATGTATCACGTTGATTGATTTGCGAATGTTGAACCAGCCCTGCATCCCAGGAATGAATCCCACTTGATCATGGTGAATAATTCTTTTTATATGCCGTTGAATTCGATTTGCTAGTATCTTATTGAGAATTTTTGCATCCATATTCATCAGGGATATTGGCCTGTAGTTCTCTTGTTTTAGTGGGTCTCTGTCTGGTTTAGGAATCAAAGTAATACTGGCTTCAAGAATGAGTCTGGAACTTTTCCTTCCCTTTCTATTTCTTGGAATAGCTTGAGAAGGATAGGTATTATCTCTGCTTTAAACGTCTGGTAGAACTCCCCTGGGAAGCCATCTGGTCCTGGACTCTTATTTGTTGGGAGATTTTTGATAACCGATTCAATTTCTTCGCTGGTTATGGGTCTGTTCAAGCTTTCTATTTCCTCCTGATTGAGTTTTGGAAGCGTGTGGGTGTTCAGGAATTTGTCCATTTCTTCCAGGTTGTCCAATTTGTTGGCATATAATTTTTCATAGTATTCCCTGATGATTGTTTGTATCTCTGAGGGATTGGTTGTAATAATTCCATTTTCACTCATGATTTTATCTATTTGGGTCCTCTCCCTTTTCTTTTTGAGAAGCCTGGCTAGAGGTTTGTCAATTTTGTTTATTTTTTCAAAAAACCAACTCTTGGTTTCGTTGATCTGCTCTACAGTTTTTTTAGATTCTATATTGTTTATTTCTGCTCTGATCTTTATTATTTCTCTTCTTCTGCTGGGTTTAGGCTGCCTTTGCTGTTCTGCTTCTAGTTCCTTTAGGTGTGCTGTTAGATTTTGTATTTGGGATTTTTCTTGTTTCTTGAGATAGGCCTGGATTGCAATGTATTTTCCTCTCAGGACTGCCTTTGCTGCGTCCCAAAGCATTTGGATTGTTTTATTTTCATTTTCGTTTGTTTCCATATATTTTTTAATTTCTTCTCTAATTGCCTGGTTGACCCACTCATTCGTTAGTAGGGTGTTCTTTAAGCTCCATGCTTTTGGAGGTTTTCCAGACTTTTTCCTGTGGTTGATTTCAAGCTTCATAGCATTGTGGTCTGAAAGTAAGCATGGTATAATTTCAATTCTTGTAAACTTATGAAGGGCTGTTTTGTGACCCAGTATATGATCTATCTTGGAGAATGTTCCATGTGCACTCGAGAAGAAAGTATATTCTGTTGCTTTGGGATGCAGAGTTCTAAATATATCTGTCAAGTCCATCTGATCCAATGTCTCATTCAGGGCCCTTGTTTCTTTATTGACCATGTGTCTAGATGATCTATCCATTTCTGTAAGTGGTGTATTAAAGTCCCCTGCAATTACCACATTCTTATCAATAAGGTTGCTTATGTTGGTGAGTAATTGTTTTATATATTTGGGGGCTCCAGTATTCGGTGCATAGACATTTATAATTGTTAGCTCTTCCTGATGGATAGACCCTGTGATTTTTATATGATGCCCGTCTTCATCTCTTGTTACAGCCTTTAATTTAAAGTCTAGTTTGTCTGATATAAGTATGGCTACTCCAGCTTTCTTTTGGCTTCCAGTCGCATGATAAATAGTTCTCCATCCCCTCACTCTCAATCTAAAGGTGTCCTCAGGTCTAAAATGAGTCTCTTGTAGACAGCAAATAGATGGGTCTTGTTTTTTTATCCATTCTGATACCCTATGTCTTTTGGTTGGCGCATTTAATCCATTTACATTCAGTGTTATTATAGAAAGATACGGGTTTAGAGTCATTGTGATGTCTGTATGTTTTATGCTTGTAGTGATGTCTCTGGGACTTTGTCTCACAGGGTCCCCCTTAGGATCTCTTGTAGGGCTGGTTTAGTGGTGACAAATTCCTTCAGTTTTTGTTTGTTTGGGAAGACCTTTATCTCTCCTTCTATTCTAAATGACAGACTTGCTGGATAAAGGATTCTCGGCTGCATATTTTTTCTGTCTAACACACTGAAGATATCGTGCCAATTCTTTCTGGCCTGCCAAGTTTCAAAAGAGAGATCAGTCACGAGTCTTATAGGTCTCCCTTTATATGTGAGGGCACGTTTACCCCTCGCTGCTTTCAGAATTTTCTCTTTATCCTTGTATTTTGCCAGTTTCACTATGATATGTCGTGCAGAAGATCGATTCAAGTTACGTCTGAAGGGAGTTCTCTGTGCCTCTTGGATTTCAATGCCTTTTTCCTTCCCCAGTTCAGGGAATTTCTCAGCTATTATTTCTTCAAGTACCCCTTCAGCACCTTTCCCTCCCTCTTCCTCCTCTGGGATACCAATTATGCGTATATTATTTCTTTTTAGTGTATCACTTAGTTCTCTAATTTTCCCCTCATATGCCTGGATTTTTTTATCTCTCTTTTTCTCAGCTTCCTCTTTTTCAATAACTTTACTTTCTAGTTCACCTATTCTCTCCTCTGCCTCTTCAAGCCGAGCTGTGGTGGTTTCCATTTTGTTATGCATTTCATTTAAAGCATTTTTCAGCTCCTCGTGACTGTTCCTTAGTCCCTTGATCTCTGTAGCAAGAGATTCTCTGCTGTCCTGTATGCTGTTTTCAAGCCCAGCGATTAATTTTATGACTATTATTCTAAATTCACTTTCTGTTATATTATTTAAATCCTTTTTGATCAGCTCATTAGCTGTTGTTATTTCCTGGAGATTCTTCTGAGGGTAGTTCTTCCGCTTGGTCATTTTGGATAGTCCCTGGCGTGGTGAGGACCTGCAGGGCACTTCCCCGGTGCTGTGGTGTATAACTGGAGTTGGTGGGCGGGGCCGCAGTCAGACCTGATGTCTGCCCCCAGCCCACCGCTGGGGCCACAGTCAGACTGGTGTGTGCCTTCTCTTCCCCTCTCCTAGGGGCGGGATTCACTGTGGGGTGGTGTGGCTCGTCTGGGCTACTTGCACCCTGCCAGGCTTGTGATGCTGGGGATCTGGCGTATTAGCTGGGGTGGGTAGGCAAGGTGCTCGGGGGCAGGAGGGGCAGGCTTAGATCGCTTCTCCTTAGGTGATCCACTTCAGGAGGGGCCCTGTGGCAGCGGGAGGGAGTCAGATCCGCTGCCGGAGGTTTGGCTCCGCCGAAGCGCAGAGTTGGGTGTTTGCGCGGAGCGAGCAAGTTCCCTGGCAGGAACCGGTTCCCTTTGGGATTTCGGCTGGGGGATGGGCGGGGGAGATGGCGCTGGCGAGCGCCTTTGTTCCCCACCAAACTGAGCTCTGTCGTCCGGGGGCTCAGCAGCTCTCCCTCCCTTTGTCCTCCAGCCTTCCCGCTTTCCGAGCAGAGCTGTTCACTTATGACCTCCCAGACGCTAAGCGCGCTTGCTGTCGGAACACAGTCCGTCAGGCCCCTCCGCTTTTGCAAGCCGGACTCGGGGGCTCTGCTTGCCCGGCGGGCCGCCCCTCCGCCCCGGCTCCCTCCCGCCAGTCCGTGGAGCGCGCACTGCCTCGCCGCCCTTCCTACCCTCTTCCGTGGGCCTCTCGTCTGCGTTTGGCTGCGGAGACTCCGTTCTGCTAATCCTCTGGCGGTTTTCTGGGTTATTTAGGCAGGTGTAGGTGGAATCTAAGTGATCAGCAGGATGCGCGGTGAGCCCAGCGTCCTCCTAAGCCGCCATCTTGTCTTAAACTGTTTTATCTTTATTTGTGGGATACTAGACCATTTTCTAGGATTCCAATGTGAATTATTTATAATGTCTTGGGATTTATGACGTTGTATAGTTTAATTAGTGGTGGCTTTGGGTAGTACAATATTCATTTGTGATTTATCACAGACTACTTGGTGTCAATGCTTTACCACTTCCAGTGAAACATGGAAATCTTGCTTCCATATTCCTTTACCTTTCATACTTTTAAATATCATCATCACAAGTACCAAGTGGTGTTAAAATGCTTCTGTCAATCATCACATAGGATTTAGAAAACTCATGAGGACAGTCTATTGTATTTAGCCATATGTCCGCTTTTTCTGTTGTTCTTCCTTCCTGATGCTGTGATTCCTTATTTTATCACATTCTTTCTGTTTAAATAACTTTCTTTAGCCATTTTTAAGGTTAGTTCTGCTAGCAACAAATTACTCTAGTTTTCTTTTATCTGATAATGTCCACTTTCCCCTTTTATTTCTAAAGAATGGTTTCTCGAATGCAAAACGTGTGCTTGAGAGTTCTTTTTATATAGCACTTGAAAAATGTTGTATCTCTTTTGGCCTCCATAATTGCAAACGAGAAATCCATTGATTTTCCTCTATAGGCAATGTGTTAAATGTCTCTAGCTTCTTTCAAGATATTTTTATGTCTTTAGTTTTCTGAAGTTTAATTATGATGTGCCTTGGTTTTGGTTTCTTTTGGTTTATCCTATTTGTAGTTTGCTCATATTCTTGAATCCATGAGTTTATATCTTACCATTTTGGTAATTTTTCAGCCATTATTTCTTTGATTATTTTTTCCAATCCCAATTTATTTCTCTTTTACTTCTGGTACAAACGTTATCTGAATGTTGGATTTTTAGATTTTAGTCCCAAAGGCCCTGTTCATTTTGTAGTCTATTTTTTTTATTATTTAGATTGTATAAAGTTTATTGAGTTGTCCTCAAGTTCACTGATTTTTATCCTCTGTCTTTGCAGCTTTACTACTGAGACATTCCAGATAGGTTTTTCCCTTTGTGGGTTTTTGTTATTGTATTTTTCAGTTCCATAGTTTTCACTGGTTTTTAATAACATATTCCTTTTCTGAAAATGTTTATTCATTTCAAATGATTTTCTAGTTGCTTCTTGCATCATTTTCATGATGGTTTCTTTAACATCTTTAACAGATAGTTCCAACATTTGATTCACGTTGGTGTTGGCATCAGTCAATTGCTTTTTCTCATTCATGTTGTGATTTGCATGATACTAGGTATGATGGGTGTCTTCTTATTGTATGGTGGACATTTGACTAATATGTTAGAGGACTCTGGGTCTTATTTGCTTTTATCTTAGTTGGCAATCTTCTTGCTTAGATTTGGGACAAAGGTCCCAGACTACTTTGTTGGCTGTGGTTCCAAGAACAGTCTAATTTTCAGAGGACATGTAGTATCATTTTGGTTTATTTGGTGTATTTCATATTGCTGGCCCCTAAATTCAGTGGTCTCTGCTGGTGCTGCTTCAGGGGGAGGAAAAAAGTTCTTAGGACAGGTTGCCTAGTGCCTCTAAGTGGGGAAAGAGAATCCCTATCCCACAAAATGAAGAGTGATTCCCTGGTTGGGCACTTGTGATAGTTTTTCCCCTGCATGTGGGGAATAGAGAGGTTCCCTGGATCCTGTTGTAGCATGATTGACTTTGTTGGTGGCCCTCAGTTGCACAGTGTCTCTGGCTATGGAAGAACAGTCTCGTGCCTGGTGGTGAAAAAGAGCACTTCCTGGGCCAGGTGCTTGTTGTGATGGCATTCCCCTTATCATGTCTCCTGGCCCGGGCATACAGTGTTTCTGGGTGAGGGAGGCACACTTGTTTTTCAAAACATATCATAATCTCATACACCAACAAGCTGGACAATCTAGAAGATATTAATAAATTTCTAGAAACATATAACCTCCCAAAACTGAATCAGGAAGAAATAAAAAAATTTGAACAGATGGATTACCAGCAATGGAATTGAATCAGTAATCAAAAAAACTCTCAACAAACAAAAGTCGAGGGCCAGATGGCTTCACAAAGTGAATTCAACCAAACATTTAAAGAAGAGTTAATAACTATTTTCCTCAAACTATTCTAAAAAACAGAAAAGGAAGGAAACTTCCAAATTCATTCTACAAGGTCAGCATTACCCTGATACCAAAACCAGATAAAGACACCAAAAAAAAAAAAAGAAAAGAAAAGAAAAGAAGAAAAAGAAAACTACAGGCCAAGAGCTCTAATGAACATAGATATAAAAATCCTCAACAAAATATTAGCCAACCAAATCCAACATGAAATTAAAAAAAATCATTCACCATGATCAAGTGGGATTTGTCTCAGATGGCAAGGGTGGTTCACGATTCACAAATCAATGTTATGCATCACATCAATAAAAGAAAGAATAAAAACCATATGATCATTTCAATGGATGCAAAAAAAACCCATTTGATCAAATACAATATCCATTCATGATAAAAATCCTCAACAAAGTAGGTTTAGAGGGAACACACCTCAATATAATAAATGAAAAATATGAAACATATGAAACATATGAAAAATCCACAACTAACATCATACTCAATGGTGAAAACTTGAGAGCTTTCCCCCTAAGACGAGGGAAAAAACAAGGATGTCCACTCACCAGCTTCATTCAACACAGTATTGGAAGCCCTAGCCACAGCAATCAGACAAGAAAAAGGAATGAAATATATCCAAATAGGTAGGAAAGAAGTAAAACCTTCAGTATTTGAAGATATACAGGAAACCCTCAAGACTTCATCAAAAAACTACTAGAACTTATAATGAATTTAGTAACGTTTCAGGATACAAAATCAATGTACAGAAATACATTAAATTTCTGTACACCAATAATGAAGTAACAGAAAGAGAAATTAAGGAAGCAATCCTCTTTACCACTGCACCCAAAATAATAAGATACCTAGGAGTAAAGGCAACATTCCTAGGAATAAATACCTAACCAAAGAGGTGAAAGGTCTTTACTGTGAAAACTACAAAACACCAATGAAAGAAATTCAAGACAACACAAATAAATGGAAAGATATTCCATGTTCACAGATTGAAAGAACAAATATTGTCAAAATGTCTGTACTACCAAAGCAATCTACAGATTTAATGTAATACCTATCAAAATACCAACAGAATTATTCACAGAGCTAGAACAAATAATCCTACAATTTGTATGGAACCACAAAAGACCCTGAATAGCCAAAACAATGTTGAAAAAGAAAATCAAAGTTGTAGATATCACAGTTCCACATTTCAAGTTATACTATTAAGCTGTACTAATCAAAACAGTACTATTGGCACAAAATAGACACACAAGTCAATGAAACAGGATAAAAAGCCCAGAAACAAACCTATAATTATATGGTCAATTCATCTTTGACAAAGCAGGAAAGAATATCCAATGGGAAAAAGACAGTCTCTTCAACAAATGGTGTTGGGAAAATTGGACAGCTACATGAAAAAGAAAGAAATTGGACCACTTTTTTACACCATACACAGAAATGAATTCAAAATGGATTAAAGAGCTAAAGGTGAGAACTGAAACCACAAGAATCATAGAAGAGAGCACAGGCAGCAATTTCTCTGACATTGGCCATAGCAACATCTTTCCAGATATGTCTCCTGAGGCAAGGGGTAAAAAATCAAAAATAAACTATTGAGACTACATAAAAATAAAAAGCTTCTGTACAGCAAAGGAACAATAAACAAAACTAAAAAACAATGTACTGAATGGGAGGAGATATTTGAGCTATCTGATAAAGGGTTTTAGTATCCAAAATATATAAAGAACTTATACAACTCAACATCCCCAAAATACAAATAATCCAATTTAAAAATGGGCAGAAGACATGAACAGACATTTCTCCAAAGACGACATTCAGATGGCCAACAGACACACGAAAAGATGCTCAACATCACTCATCATCAGAGAAATGCAAGTCAAAACTGCAATAATATATCACTTCACACCTGTCAGAAAGGCTAACATAAAAACTCACGAAGGGGTGCCTGGGTGGCTCAGTCAATTAAGCATCAGGTCATGATCTCCAGGTTCATGAGTTTGAGCCCCACATCAGGCTCTGTAACTGGCAGCACAGAGCCTGCTTAGGACCTTCTCTCTCCCTCTCTCTGCTCCTCTCCTATTTTCACATGCTCTCTCTCTCTCTCTCTCTCTCTCAAAACAAACAAACAAACAAACAAACAAACAAACAAACAGAAGTGCCATTCCATTAAAAAAAATTTCAAGAAACAACAAGTGTTGGTGAGGATGTAGAGAAAAGAGAACTCTTTTGCACTATTGGTGGAAATGCAAACTTGTGCAGCCACTATGGAAAACAGTATGTAGGTTCCTCAAAAATTTTAAAAATCGAAATACTCTGTGACCCAGTAATCGTACTACTGGGCATTTACCCAAAGAATATGAAAACACTAATTCAAAAAGAATATGCACCACTATGTTTATTGCTGCATTATTTACAATAGCCAAATCATGGAAGCAGCCCAAGTGTCTATCAATGCATGAATGGCTAAAGATGATGTGGTATATATACAGAATGGAATATTATGTGGCCATAAAAAAGAATAAAATCTTGCCATTTGCAACAACATGGATGCAGCTGGAGAGTATAATGCTAAGCAAAATAAGTCAGTCAGATAAAGACAAATACCATATGATTTCATTCATACATGGAATTTAAGAAACAAAACAAACTGATGGTTACCAGAGGGAAGAGGAGTAGGAGAATGGGTGAAATAGGATATGGGGATTAAGAATACACTTACCATGGGGTGCATGGGTGGCTCAGTTGGTTAAGTGTCCAACTCTTGATTTCGGCTCAGGTCATGATCTAGTAGTTCATGAGTTCGAGCCCCACATTGGGTTCTGTGCTGACAGTACAGAGCCTGCCTGGGATTCTCTCTCTCTCCCTCTCTCTCTGCCTCTTCCCCACTCACACGCACTCTCTCTCAAAATAAATGAACTTCAAAAAAAAAGTACACTTATCATGATGAGCACTGAGTAATGTATAGGATTGTTGAATCACTATATTGTACATCTGAAACTAAAATAGCACTGTATGTTAACTATTTTGGAATTAAAAGCTTAAGAAGTAAAAAAACACATAATAATCTCAATTTTAGAAAGGCTTTAATTCTGAAAATAGTCAAGAGAATCATATTTAATTTACCCCATAAACTCACATGTTGGAATGAAGAATCAGCAAAGCTCTAATTGTTATTGTGTTAATAGATGCTTAAGACATATGCAGAAAACCCTCAATGGAGGATACATTTCCTCAAAATCAAGGGTCTGTATCCTTACTGTTGAAGGTAAGCAAGTAATATAAATTTGGCATGCCTCATGGCAGTCTACAAATCAGACGATACTAGTGAATTTTCTGCCCATTTCATTCATAACATACTTTGGCAATGAATACTCCACATCTTAAGGCTGAGATATCTTTTCCATGGAACAAGAAAACCTCAAGAAAACTCTAGCTGACTTAAGGGGCTGTTGGTTCTTCATAATTAGACCTCAACTGAAGATATAACTTGTTGCAGCTAGACCTGTGAATTTTTATGCTTCCTGATTTGGGGGACCAGAGAAGCCAAAGAGCACGGTTAGGAGTAATTAGATAGAGAGAAAAAAGGGAAAATTTCTCTCTCCCTTCCTCGCTCTCAGGCAAAGTTGACTGCCTGTTCAGTCCTCAATGGGGAATGATCAGGATTGGGGAAAACAAAAGAAAAAGAGGGGAAGAGAAATAAAGCAGTAAAAGTAAGGCTGAAAGGGAATTAGAACATAGCACATAAAAGAGGTAGAAAGGAGGCAATAAGCATATTGACAAGTAAAATTAGTTATAATACAATCTTTCAATTCCATCATTAAAATCCCTCTCCCTCAGATCTTGCTTCCTCACACTCTATGTAGAATTTGATAGAATAGGAATAGTCAATACATGAGATTAGTTTCGGAATCATTGTTAAGAATTGTTAAGCAAACCCAGTACTCTGGATGTTACCAGATACAAATGTGACAGGGTAGACTATATAGCCATAAGATTTATTTAATTTTTCACTTTGTGTGCATCATACCAATTAGTCTAAATAAACAGATCTCAGGTACTTAGTCAAGAATAATTCTAACTTTGGTTATATCAGCAATTATCTTTCTAAATAAGCCTTCCTCTCAGGATCATCCTTATATCAGAGTCCCTTAAATGCGACAGGTTATGTGTTGGCCCCAGGGCCTTTGTACATACTACTGCCGCTGCCTTGACTATTATTTTGTCCCCAGCCTCATTGTCTGGAACCTATCTTTATTTTGATTATTATGCAAATACTTCAAATCTCTGCTTAACCATCCACCTCTCCATAAAGTCTTCCTCGACAATGTTACCCATGAGCTCTTATTGTACTTACACAGTACCTTGTTTTCCCTCATCATAGCACACACTTATCCATATCTCCCAGTAAGCGGTAAGACAGCACAGACCAATTCTATGCTACTCATTGTGGTATTCCTAATACCTTGCATAGCCCCTGGCATAGATATTCCCAATACATATTTGAAAATGAACAAATAACCCAACCTGAAGTAGATGGAGTACTGGTTAGTAGAGTGTGTCCTGAGGGATAAAAAGTGGCTATTAAATACTCCCAGTTTTTGTGGAGTGGTTTTGATCATTCTGCAGTATTCCAAACTTTCAGACAAAGCCCACAGCACAAACTGAGGCACAGTCATTTACATTCCTGAAACTGAGAATCACATCAAGGGCATAATTGCCCCTCAGGATTTCCATGAAGATCATCTCATCGCACACTAAGCTCATAAAAACCGTTCTTAACTCAGGTTGAAATGATCTAAGCCTAGGAGTCACAGAGACATTGGTTTAAACTTCAGTTCCAACACTTCCTAGTTGTGTGAGACTGAATAAGGCATTTAACTTCTCAAATCCCAGATTTACATGGGCTTTAATAACTATCTGCGATGGATGTAGGGGATCAAAAGATAAACTGTATTCAAAAGGAATACATAGTGCATAATCCAGTATATAATACACACTCAATAAAAGTTCCCATAATAATTGTTCAGGGAGAAAACATGAGTAAGACTTGGTCCCTTTCTCTGAGAAGCTCACAGGTCAGTGTAGATAAATCATTACAACTCAACAGGATGAGTAAATGATTATACAAAATGATAGAAGATCACAAATGACATTGATTTACTGTCAAGAACACACGAAAGAACAGATATTTGAGATGGATGATAAAAGATGAGAAGACATCAGCAGATAAATAAAAGAGCTGGAGGGAAGTTGGGGGAATAAGCATTTGAAGAAGTATATCCAGAAACAAAGATGTGTGCCAGAGCATGGCACATTTAAGGCAAGGTAAATTGTTCAATATGATTGAGTGTAGTAAGTGGTGAGGATGAGGAAGGGGAAGGGCAGATGTTGTGTCATAAAATTGTCTTGTATGATAGGCCAAAGTTCTTAAAATAGGAACAGCATGATTAGATTTGTGTTCTAGTATGTTAACTTACAACCATGTAGAAGATGAACAGGAGGAGACAGAGGTATAGTTTGGAATACACTGCATTAATAGGGGTGATAATTTGTAAAGTCTGAACTAATGTTGTAACAGGTAGAACAGAATAAATAAACAGATTCAGGAAGGGGCACCTGGGTGGCTCCATCAGTTAAGCATCTGACTCTTGATTTTGGCTTAGGTCATGATCTCACAGTCATGAGATCAAGCCCCATGTTGGACTCTGTGCTGAGCATGGGCCCTAGTTATGATTCTCTCCCTCACCCTCTGCCCCTCCCCCACTTGCGTGTGAGCTCACTCTCTCTTTCCCTCAAAAAGAAAATAAATAAATAATAAAAACAGATTTAGGAGATAGCAGGACAAGTTTTGGTGATTGTGGTAGAACAGAACCATGGTCCCCAAAAGATGTGTATGTCCTAAGACCTGTGACAGTGTTTTAAATAGCGCAAGGGAAGTAAGGTTGCTGATGGAATGAAGGTTTCAAATCAGCTGAACTTAAAATATTGAGATTATCTTGGATAATCTTAGTGGGCCCAATATAATTAGAGGGGTCCTAAAAAGTAGAAGAGAAAGCCAAAGAATCAGAGTTAGAGGGACATGTGACAGTGGAAGAGTATTAGGGTTATGCAATATGAGAAAGACTATGCCAGCCATTGCTTGATTTGAAGACCAAAGGAGACCACAAACCAAGGAACATGAGCATTGTCTATAAGTTGGAAAAGGCAAGAAAATTGATTCTCCCTTAGAGCTTCAAGAAAGAAACATAGTCCTGCCAAAAGCTTGATTTTGACCCAGTCAGGGACTTTTCACCTCCAGAACTGTAAGATAACAAATTTGTATTGTTTTAAACCAGTAAGTTTGCGTTAATTTGTTACAGGAGCAATGAGAAACTAATAGAGTGACCAACTAATGGTGAGTGGGAAGAAAAGAAAGGGACTGAAGATCAATTCTGAGTTTCTGACCTCAGTGATAAGATGCTACCATTAATCAAGATAGAAAATACAGGAAGGCAATAAGGTTTGGCTATAGAGGGAATGAAGATACAATAGTGGAAATGAGAAAATATAATGAGTTTGGTTTAGGGTATGTTGATAAATATATAACATACAGAAAGACTTGTCTGGAGGGCAACTGATGCACGAATCAAGATCAGAAGAAACAGAAATTGCCGGAGATACATATTGGGTATTGTTATTATATGAAGGATAGGAGAAATCAGGGGAGGATATCACAGGGAGAGAGAAGATAAAGTGAGAAGAGAGCCAATGATGGAACACTGACAACACAATATTTAAGGATGTGTGTGTGAAGGAGTTCAGTTAAAAGAAGCTGAAGAAATGAAAGAAGGTAGACAAGAATCAGGAGATAGTGTAATAGAAACAGATGGAAAAGAGTGCTTCAAAAGGAAGTGAGCAAAAATCCTAAGGACACAGAGAGATCCGGTAACATGAGACTGAAAATTGTCCATCTCCAGTACAAAATAATAACTGTAATCCCAAGGACCAAACTATGAGTACCAACAGTTTGAATCCCTCTGCTGGCTCAGTGTTCCCCCCAAATACTTCTACAGTTTAGGCCCAGCAAGAGAAGAGCTAGATTTTGGACCAGCATACACAGGACCTTATATAGCTGATTATTAAAAAGATTATATGTGATCTGTCCATTTTTCTATAAAACTTGAATCAAGTTTACTTGGAACAAAGCCCTAAGCAAATTTTATGAATTGTTCCTTCCTAAATAATATCATTTGTACACTTGCCCTTCACTTTGAAAACATATTAGATGAATATATAACAGATTAACCCACTATAATGGTTTATACTTATTATAATCAAACTAATTTCCCTCCTATTTTCTTTTTCTGACTCAAGCTGTATTGGGCCATTCTGTATTCACAGCTTACCTATCATGCTGAATCACTGTACTAAAATCTGAAATTCTTTCCTCTCAGGTAAAGAAAAAAGTTACTAGTTTAATTAACTAAGCCCAAGCCACCAACTGAACTTAATAAAGACATGCACAGAAGATGATTCTCCTGTTGCTCCTAGAACAGTGTAGCATACCAAATTGAAGAAAAGCAAAAATTAAAAGGACAGGGATTTACCTTGTTAACATGACACTTACTTAGTAAAATCATCCCTGTATTCCCAGGATTGTAACTTGTAGTGAAAGGCTCTCAGATATATATAGATATAGATATAGATATATATATATATATATATATATATATATATATATATATATATATATCATGCATGAATCAAGATTAATGCACAATGACTTAAATCTTAAAAATAAAACATTTAAGGCTTAATTTTTACTAATTGCAGGAGCAATGTATTTATATAGTGGCCGATTTCCATACATGGAGAAAAATCAAATAAAGCCAAAGAAAATACTTAAAACCTGTCCCATACAGTTTATATGGGAAGTCTATATGGGAAGAATAATCCATATAGTAACTACTCCTGTATAAAAAGATCCAGGTTAAAATTTACAGTAAAAATAATTAAAAGAAAATACATTTGTGGTTATATCCACACACCAGAAGTACACATAAACAGAATAAATCGCCCATGTGAAGTATTATTTATTTAGAAGTTTGGTCTAAAATAGCCACATATTTGGCTCATGTCTATATGATGCCAACCAAAACAATAAAGATAAAAAAAGAACTTTCATCTTTATTTTGGATACACCTGATGAAATCAGTCTAAGGAAGGTATACCTGAAGAAATTATTCAGAACCCTTCATAGAGTGACAGAGAGATGGAAAATAGTGGTTAAGAGATATGGAGAACAAAGTGAGCACTTCTAACATTGCTCTAATCATCCTTCCCAAAGGAGAAAATAAAAGAGTGGGGAAATAATCAAAAAGCTTTTAGAAAAGATAACGGTTCAGTGTTATCCATAAAGAATGAATAATATGAATCCTCACATTCAAAATACCAAACCTCAAGTAGCATAAAAATAAATCCACATCTATATATATTTCAGTGAAACTGAAGAACACATAAGTGAAAGAGAAGATCTTAAAAGCAACCAGAAAAAGAGACCATAATACACAAAAGAACAAAATTTAGCATGCCAGTTGACTTACAGCAACATCAGAAGTGGGAAGACAACTGGGTAAATTCTTCAAAGTGCAGAGTAAAATTATCTGTAATAGATTGACTCAAATAATGGTCACAACATTTATACCTCCTTATATCAACTTCCTTTGTGGCATCCTCCCATAATGACTGTATGTATGACCGGCTTTGGAAAAAGGAGTAGCAGCAAACTTTATACAAGCAGAAAATTGATAAAGATTTTACATGTTTCCTCTCTCTCTCTCTCCCTCCCTCCCTCCCTCCCTCCCTCCCTCCTTCCATCACAATCTCCATCACAAGATACCTGGTCTGGACTGATATAGAATGACATGAAACAAAGCCTGTCATCCTAGCTAAAGCTGTCTTAGATCAGCCAACAACCATCCAGCAATAAGACATAAATGAACCCAAGTGGAAAAGAGAAAAATTGACCAGACAAGTCCATCCAAGATAATCCTAACCTTACAAGTGACATGTACAATAATAAATGGTTAATTTAGAGGTCACTGTGTCCTGGGGTAGCTTGTTATGCAGTATCATTGTGTCAATAGACAAATGACACAGAAATTAGTACCAGATTGATACAGTGGTACTGTTTCAAAGCCTTAAAATAAGGAACTATCCATGAAAACAGTGGAATTATGATCTCTGAAAGTGATCTCCTCCATAAAAACAACAAAAAATGCTGACAAAACTATCAAAATCAATGTGTTTAGAGGGGCGCCTGGGTGGCTCAGTTGGTAAAATGTCTGACTTCGGTTCAGGTCATGATCCCACGGTTCATGGGTTCATGCCCCACGTTGGGCTCTATGCTGACAGCTCAGAGCCTGGAGCCTGCTTTGGATTCTGTGTCTCTCTCTCCTTCTCTGCCCCTCCCCTGCTCATTCTCTGTCTCTCTTTCTTTCTCTCAAAAATAAATAAACATTGAAAAAATTTAAACATCAATGTGTTTAGAACTATAGAAATTAACCAGTGGTTTGCAGAAATTGAGGAAACACTTATTGAGGAAAAAAACTAAAGCATGGAACTAACAGCATTGTTGCATTATAACTTTCTCTATTCTTATCATCTCTGTTCCGACTTCATAATATTCATTTAAAAAATCATAGTTCACAATCATAGTGAAAACAAGCATCCTAGCAGAAACTATAGAGGACAGAAAAGTTGGAGGTCTGTTAAAAACTGAAGGTTTGTGTGCCCCCAAAATTCATATGTTGAAGCCCAAATTCCTAGTTTGGCTATATTTAGAGATCAAGCCTTCAGGAAAGTAGTTAATGTTAAACAAGTTTATAAGGATGGGGCCCTAATTCAATAGATCACTGCTCTTATAAGAAGAGACATCAGAGAGTTACTCACTTTCACTCTCTACATGCTCATAAAGCAAAAACCATGGAAAAGCCCAGCAAGGAAGCAGCCACCTACAAGCCAGAAAGAGAGTTCTCAACAGACACCAAATTTGCCAACACTTTCATCATACACTTCCAGCCTTCAGAACCATGAGAAAATAAATTTCTACTGTTTTTCAAATTTTTTGAATTTTATATTAGAGAGAGTGTGCGAGTAGGAGGGTAGAGAGTGAGGGGGAGAAAGAGTGAGAGAGTCTTAAGCAGGCTCCATGCTCAGCACAGAGCCCAATGTCGGGCTGGATCCCATGACCCGGGGATCATGACCTGAGCTGAAATAAAGTTGGACACTCAGTTGACTGAGCAATGCAGGCACCCCTAAAGTAAATTTCTACTGTTTAAGGCACCTACTCCACAGTATTTTGTTATGGCATCCCAAGTAGACTAATACAAGATCCTCCAAAGACTCTTCTCAGACAGTATTCTTATTTGACCTATCTGGTATTCCCATGGAAGACTACATTCCAAAGATGTCCTTCTTTGACCTGACTCAAAGATCACCATAAATAACAGCCTTTTCCCCAAGGGTGTCTTTAAAAAATACTTGGAGGTAAGTACTGCACATCACAGCTTCCCAAAGTGGCATATAACAGTTGGAACAAGCAAGAGGCTAACCAAAAATCTGGGAAATGATATGTTCATAGAGGGTTTCGCTATGTTCCAACATATTCCAGAGACTCTAGAAACCATATACATGCATAAAGTTATGCACATGCCCATGTCTATATACCTTTTTGGGAAAGAGCTGAGAAGTCTATAGGCTCTCATCTCTGGCTAATCCTGAGATAATATACAAGCATAAAGAGAAGGAAAATCCTTAGTTGTAAACTACTTGTCTGAATGTTGGAAGAATGTTCCAAGACACAGATATAGCCCTTTAGCAAAGACAGAAACATTTATTGTTTTCAAGCATTTAAGGAAATAACTGTCAAGTCATTATTTGACAAATAAGCTAACAGAAATTTTCGAACAGAAACTTTAGTGATTACACATTATATATATATATATATATATATATATATATATATATATATATACACAATCACATGACAGTGATTATATATATATTTATTTGACTGAATTCATTCTAAAAAATCATTTAGTCATTAAATAAACCATGGCCAACAACAAAGAGGGAAAAACCACAGTATCTGATTTCCAGAGTTGCCACATTATTTGAAATGTTGAGTTCTCAACAAGAAAACTTATGAGACATGCAAAGGAATGGGAAAACATGGCCCATACACGTAGGAGAAAAGCAGTCAATATAAACTACTCCTGAGGATGGCCAGACATTGGACTTAGTGGACAAAACTTTAAATCAACTATTTTAAATACATTCAAATTACAAAAGTAAACCATGTCTAGAGAATTAAAAGAAATTATGAAAACAATGTCTTACCAAATAGAGAACATCAATAAAAATATATGCTATAAAAAAGAACCAAATGAAAATATGGAGTTGAAAGTACATACGTGTGATGAAAAGTTCACTAAAGGAGCTCAATAGCAGACTTAAGCAGGCAGAAAAAAGAATTCATGAACTTGAATATACATCAATTGAGATTATCCAGTCTGAGGAACATAAATGAAAGAGAATTAAAAAAAATAACAGATGGGCACCTGGGTGGTTGGGTCAGTTGAGCATCTGACTCTTGATTTTGGCTCAGGTCATGATCCCAGAGTCATGGGAACAAGCCCTGTGTCAGGCTCTGCATTGAGGGTAGAGCCTGCTTAACATTCCTCTCTCCCTCTCTCTCTCTCCATTCCCCCTCCCCCTTCCCTATTTGTGATCTCTCTCTCTAAAGTAAAATAATAGTAATACTAATAATAAATAGAATAACAGAGCCTCAGAAATTTGTGGGACATCATCAAGCACATCAATATATGAATAATGGTAGTTCCAGAGAATTGAAAGGTGAGGCAGAATGAATATTTGAAGAAATAATGTCTCAAATCATCCTAAATTTGATGGAAAAAAAACATTCATATATACATCAAAGCTTAGTGAATTTCAAATAGGATATAGTCAAAGGCATCAACACCAAGACACATTATAACCCAATTATCAAAAACCAAAGACAAGGATGAACCTTGAAACAGTAAGGATAAAAAACCTCATCACATAAAAAGTACACTCAATAATATTAACATCCAATTTCACATCATAAAACATAGTGTACAGAAGACAATGGGATGTCATATTAAAAGCAGTCTTCTAATAAATATCTTCTAAGTCAACCAATCCAGTAACTATCCTTCCAAATGTAGGAGAAATTAGGACAGTGTCTTATAAACAAAAACAGAGTATTCTTTTCTAGAAAAGACGTGCCCTAAAAGAAATCATAAAGTGAGTTCTTCAGTCTGAAGTGAAATGACACTAGACAGTAATCAATATCAATATGAAGAATAAAAAAAAACACTGGTAAAGATAACTACATAGGTAAATGTAAATACACTATAATGCATTTTTTGTAATTCTTTCTTCTATCTGATTTTAAAGACAATTGCATAAAGAAATGACTATAAATCTCTAATGATGGGCATACAATGTATAAAGTTGTAATTTGAGGGACAATAATGACACAAAGGAAGGGGGAGTGATGAATCTATATAGGAGCAAACTTTTTGTTTACTACAGAAATAAGTTGGTATTAACTTGAACTAGATCGTTATAAATTAGCATGATAATTATTATCCTCAGTTCAACTACTAGCAAAAAACATTTTAAAATACTACCAAAATTATGAGGGATTTAAAAATTGCATACTAGAAAATATCTACATATAACAAAAGAAAGCAGTAATGGGAGAACAGAAAAAACAGAAAGGAAATTACGTATAGAAAACAAATAGCAATATGGAAGAGTAAATTCTACTTTATCAGTAATTGCATTAGATGTAAATGGCTTAAACACACCAATTAAAAAGCAGAAGTTGGAAGAATTTTTAAGATTGCATAACTGAATTATTTACTGTCTACAAAAGACATTCATTAGATCCAAAGACACAAATGAGTTGAATGTAAAATGAAATATATACAATGCAAAAAGCGACCAAAAGACAGTGTATATACTGATATCAGACAAAATACACATTAGGAAAAAAAAAGCATTACTGAAGAATTTCAAGCCATTAAAGATGGACATTTTATAATGACAAAAGGGTCAACCCATGAACAAGATATATGAATCATAGTTATATATGCACCTAAAAAAGAACCTCAAAATAGATGAAGCAAAAAATGACAAAATTGAAAGAAGAGACAACACAACAAATAGTAGAGACCACATTCCCTTATAAATATAGTCCCTTAAACCTTTAACAAAATGCTAGCAAACCAAATATTTAAAAGGATTATATACCATGACCAAGTAGGATTTATCCAAGGAATAAAAAGTTAGTTAAACATATGGAAATCCATGAATAAAGTTAAAAAGAAAAAAAGGCACAGTCATCTCAACAAGGCAAAAAAAGCATTTGACAAAACCCAAGATCCTTTTGTGGCAAAAATATTCAACAAACTGGGGATAGAAGCGAGCTTCCTCAACCTGATAAAAGACATCTATGAAAATCCCACAGCTAACATCAATCATACTTACCAACAAAAGCTTGAATATTTCCCTCGTAAGATTAGAAACAAAGAAAGAATATTTGTTCTTTCCACTTCTATTCAGCATTGTAATAGAGGTTCTAGGCAGGGCAAATAGGCAAGAAAAAGAAATAAAAGGAATCCAGATCTGAAAATAATTCAAATTTTCTCTATTTGCAGATGGCATGATCTCATATATAAAAAATTCTAACAAGCCTGTAAAGAAACTACTATAGCTAGTAAGTTCAACAAGTTTTCAGGATACAAGCTTAATGTGTAAAACTCAGTTGTATTCCTATACATCAGCAGTGAGCAACTTAAAATGCAAATTAAAAAACAAGTCTATTTACAACAGCATCAAAAAGAATAAAAAACTTAGGAATAAATTTAACAAAATTGTTTAAGACTTGAACACTGAAAATTATAAAATAGGTTGAAACATATTAAAGAACACCTAAAAGAGTGGAAATAAATTCTGTGTTTATGGATTTGAAAAGTAATCAATAAGATGGCAACTCTTTGGGGTACCTGGGTGGCTCAGTTGGTTAAGCGTGTCACTTGATTTCGGCTCAGGTCATGATCTCATGGTTTGTGGGATTGAACCCCACATTGGGCTCCATGCTGGCAGTGTGGAGCCTGCTTGGGATTCAATCTCTCTCTCTCTCTCTCTCTCTATCTCTCTATCTATCTCTTTCTCTCTCTCTCTCTCTCTCTCTCTCTCACACACACACACACACACACACACACAAAATAAATAAATAAACATTTTTTAAAAATGAAATGGCAACTTCTCAAAAATTGATCTATAGATTCACAGCAATCCCTATCAAAATCTCAGCTGTCTTTTTACCAGAAATTGACAAGCTGATTCTAAAATTCTTATGGGAAGGCAAAAGAACAAGAAAAAGAGACCAAAGTTGGAAGAGACACTTTCTTATTTCAAAACTTATTATAAAGCTACAGTAATCAAGATTGTGTGTTATTGGCATAAGTATAGACATATAGATCAAAAGAACAGAATTTGAAGTCCAGAAATAAACCCATACATTTCTAGTCCATTGCTCTCTGAGTGGCAAGTCAATTTAATGGGGGAAAGAATAGTATCTTCAACAAATATTCTGAGATGACAGGATATACTGTGAAAAATTAATTATATTAATTTTAATTACAAATTAATTTAATTAATTATAAATTAATTTAATTAATTAATTATATTAATTAATATTCTGAGATGACAGGATATACTGTGAAAAATAAATTAATTTGGACCAGCTTATTAAAAAGCTTAGAAAACCCCTCATACACATACACACACCTGCACACATACACACAATCACACACACGCACGCACGCACACACACACAAACTCTGGATGTTAAGGAAAATCCTTACTACCCTTCAACTCCTCCCGTGCACCTTTCCCATCCAGACAGCCTGCAAATAGTTGGCCCAGGAAACACTTTCTTCATTCAAAGATGTGCTCAAAAAATAGAAGACCCAATCCTATTAAAAGTATACTACCAGGAAAAAAAAGAAGAATGGAACAGAAAAATGCAGTATATCACATGAAGAACACTAACTGCTAAAGGCTGTCACAGAGGAGATTAAAAAAAAATACCGACTTCTGTGTTCCATAATGGCAACTGAGGTTATTTGGGCCCACTCCTCCAATGAAATACTTGTAGACAGAAGGAACTTTAATAGTATTGAAAACTGGCAGGCTGGGAAGGAACAATCAGCCTCATATATCAAGAGAGACTGTAACCAATGCCCAAGGCCTGCCTAAGAAAAAGGAGTTTAAATTTTTTTTAGCGTTTTATTTATTTGTGTCAGAGAGAGCACGAGTGGGAGGACAGAGACAGTGAGGGGAACAGAAGATCCGAAGTGGGCTCTACACTGGCAGCAGAGAGCCTGACGTGGGGCTCAAACCAACGGACCACGTCTTCATGGTAAGTGTGAAACAGAGTAAACCTTTTCCCTTTTCCAATGTCAAGGAACTTCAGCCATGGTTGCCTTGGTGCTGAGCAGAGCAAGCGGAGAAACAGCAAAAATATGCATCCCTGACAAGTCATGGCCACGGGCTGGTTGTCACATTTATTTCCAGTCCAGTTCCATATTGCTCAAGTACTATAGGAAACCTCAAAATAGGAATTTTTGTTGGGTTATCCCAGAATAGTAGTGATCGTGGACCAATGGCAGAAGCAAGCTTCATCTTAAACCTCAAAGAATGCATGCGAATGCTTTCACATTTATGATTTTACTATTTGGGTCTCATGAATAGGAATGGAGTATAATTTTAATATCCTTTTTGGTACTTTGTGTGGTGTTGGTATCAAAGCTGTGCTAACCTCACAGAATAAGTTTAGAAGTTTACTTTTTTATTTTTTAGAATTTGTCATATAAATTGGAATCCTCTATTTGGAAAAAAATTCTAGATCTAGTGTTTCATCTGTTGGACTTTTATTAATCTTCATTTCCTTTAATATTTATGACTATTCAGATTATATTTCTTCTCGTATCAATTTTACTAAGTCACATATTTATAAAACTTTCCACTTGATCTGTTTTCAAAGTTTTGGTATAAAGTGTTTAGTATATTCTCTTATTAGCCTCTTCATCTACACTGTATCTATAGTTATGTACCCATTTTAATTCTTAATTTTGTTTGTACTCTGTCTCTTTTTTTCCTCAATTCATCTTGCCTGAGATTTGTCCATTTTATTATTTTTTCAAGGAACAAATTTGGGCTTTATTGATTCTATTTCATTTCATTTATTTCCACTTCGTCGTGTTGTCTTTTCACTGTAGGTTTTCAGAATTGATTCTATGTTTCTCTTCTAATTCTTGAGGTAGATACCTAGCACGTTAATTTTCAAGTTTTTCTTATTTTCTAGTATAAACACTTAAGTCTACAAATTTCTATCGAAAGACCACTTTAGCTGTCCCTCACAAGTTTACCCTAATACTTTCAAGATTATTAAATTCTAATTATTCCATTATGATAATCCATGAATTGTTGGGAAGTATGTATTTACATTATTGATTTTGTTAGCAAATTCCAACTTAATTGTGCCTTGATTTTTCACTTCTTCGATCACAAATTACCTAAATCTTTTCCCAAGACTTCTGTCTCATCAATTGTTCTACCAGTGCCATTCATCTTGAAGAACACTCTCCTGAATGCTACTGACCTACAACAACCTTGACTGGCTGCTCTATGTCAGGTTCAACTATTTTCTGCATCCCACATCTCCCTCTTGGTTTACTTCTTCCTTTTTGTGGAGAAAAATCTCCAACAGCTTCCTGAAAAAAGGTGCACAGGGAGACAAAATTTATGAGAGCTCATATATCTGAAAACATCTGTTTTCTATGTATATATTTATTGGTTTACGTATGTCCAGAAAATTTTCCTTATGAATTTTTGAAGCATCACTCCACTGTCTTCTCGTTGATACTGATGGTATTGGAAATTCTTAAGCCATTCTGATTCTTGACCTATTTTTACCCTTCTAGAAACCTGTACAATTTTCTCTCTGTTCCCAGCGTTCTGAAATTTCCCAGTGATATATCTTGGCATGAGCCTATTTTCATCTGTTTTCCTGGGTGTGTGTCTTTTAATCTATGAATAAACATCTTTAAGTTCTGAGAATTTTTCTTGAGTTATGTTGCTGACAATTTCTTCCCCTCCTTTTTATGCATTTTTTAAATTAATTAAAATATCAAAGAAAATTTTCATATAATTATTTATAATTAATTAAGATATCATATAATTAAATATCAAATAATTAAAATTAATTAAAATATAATTGAATTATAATTAAATTATAATTTAATTAAAATATAATTAAAATATCATATAATTAAAATATAATTAATTATATTAAAATTAATTAACTAAATATCATATAATTAAAATATCATATAATTAAAATATCATATAATTAAAATTAATTATATAATTAAAATATCAAAGAAAATTTTCCTAGCGAAGCGACAGCCACACTGATTCTGTTATATATATACTTTATAAGACATGGTGTGTGTGTGTGTGTGTGTGTGTGTGTGTGTGTGTATAATGTATTATATAATTAATATAATATATTATGTTAACTAATCATATTATTATGTATATTAATATTATATAGTATATATCATTAACTGTATTAATGCTCTATATTTGTATCTTATTATATTTTATATATTAAATATGTATTTTGTATTTCATAATTATATATTATATAACTGTTATATATTATGAACATTATTATATTATATGCTATATAACATATATAACAGTGTATAACGTGTTATATAGCATATTATATATTATATATATCAAACATACATATCCTGGAAGTCAATGTATTATAGCTCAAGATTTTCATATTTTATTTAGCAAAAATATTGTATTTCTTGGTGTTCATATCAAGTGTGACCTGAAAAAGGAAACGAGTGGTCAAAAATTGAACCATATGGGTAATAGTTAGAAGACACAAACACTGCCAACTCCAGAACTTCAGTGTACGAAAATTTTAAATTCCAGGCAAGTTGATCTGAACTTCAGCATTCTCTCCAGCTGTATACAGATGAACATGTTTGTACTAAGCTTTGGGATCAGACATGACTGTCATTGTCCCTGCCTTCAACAAGCTCCCAGTACAAAGGGAGACAAGTAAACATGACACAGAAAGAGGGACATTTAAAATACTGTGGGAACTCAGAAGAAGGACAGAGTAACTGTGGCAGGGAACTCAGCATGAGCAGTTGGAGACGAGGAGGTCTCGGAAAGTGCTTCCGCTGTGTCACATCTGAGCACAAGCAAGAGGAATGGATTTGAATCTTTACGAGGTCACAGACCATCTTGGGGATGTAATTAAATGTATGGTATTTCTTCCAGTCAAAATGCATATAAGACAAATACACAGACGTATACTTTGCTTACTAACTCAGAATGTACGCCATGAAGAACTCTTGGTGTAGAAGGATGAGTAGGAACTTTTAGGCAGACAAGAAGAGACAGTCCAAACAGAGGAAACAGCATGTGCAAAAGCCTGCACACACAAAAAGCGTGTCGGTTATTGGGGCGGAGGGGACTGTAACATAATTCAGTGTGATTGCAGCATAAGCTGGAAAGAGAATCAGGCACAGGAGAAGATGGAAACAGAAGATAAGAAGATAAACAGGGATGAAGCATGAAGTATCTCAACTGTCAGTCACGCGCTTTGTTTACTCAGGGCCTAGACCACGATTGATAGAGATTACACATGGCATGTCAACCCTCTCTTAACTCTTAAAAAATATCACTGGAACAGCTAGTGCCCAGTGGAATACGAATTGATATTCTATGTGTGGAGTTTCACTGGCATTCACTGGAGGTGTTGAGCCGTACAGTACTCACATCTCAAGCTCGTAGCTTTATGAGAGAAAAACAGCGTTAGAACGAAACCAAAAGTCCCTGAGTATCAAGTAGTTTACCCAGTAACCTACAGAACTTCAATCTTCAAGGAGTTAACAGTGGTTCTCAACACTGGCAGCAAATCAGGTTCACCTGGGCAACTTTCAAAAAGCCAACTGGGTCTGAGATTCACCCCCGGCCAACTAAGTTAGAATATGCACGGCTGGGGCCGGGACACCCGAATTTTTGGAAGCTCTTCAGACAGCTTTAATGTGCAGCTAGAATTGAGAAATACCATGTTAAGGAAAATATCCCACAAACTAAATTCCTGCCTACTAATAATTTAGCCTTAATTCTATTACATTGTTTCCATACATCATTAAAGAACTCAAAACTAATTTTTTAATTTTTAATGTTTGTTTTTGAGAGAGAGAGAGAGAGAGGGAGAGAGAGACGGAGTGTGAGCAGGGGAAGGGCAGAGAGAGAGGGAGACACAGAATTGAGCTGTCAGCACAGAGCTCAAGGTGGGGCTCGAACTCGGGAGCTGTGAGATCATGACCTGAGCGGAAGTCGGATGCTCAACCGACTGAACCACCCAGGCGCCCCTCAAAAATAAATTTTAAAGAAAATTTAAAAATACACGTTCGGGGCGCCTGGGTGGCGCAGTCGGTTAAGCGTCCAACTTCAGCCAGGTCACGATCTCGCGGTCTGTGAGTTCGAGCCCCGCGTCAGGCTCTGGACTGATGGCTCGGAGCCTGGAGCCTGTTTCCGATTCTGTGTCTCCCTCTCTCTCTGCCCCTCCCCTGTTCATGCTGTGTCTCTCTCTGTCCCAAAAATAAATAAACGTTGAAAAAAAATTAAAAAAAAAATACACGTTGGGCTATTTGAATTCCTTTGCCAAGCGGCCGAGAGGGTCACACAAGGGACTATGGGGGTGGTGAAGGTAGTCTAAACAGTATGCTCGGGGGGCAACCTCGGGACCTGCAGGCAGTCAATCTGTGTTGGGAATGGTCAGAGTGGACTTTTGCACATTTTACAGTCTCATCTCCTGGGTGTGCTGCCTGAGGCCGTTGTTCTTTTCATATCTTGCAGATCTGTCTGGCAAAAAGCCTACATGCATCAACAGTTTTTGCTAAGGGTCTTGTGATTAATTGGATGGCCTTTTAGTTGGACAGCTTCTGAGGACAAGGTTTTTTTTCCTATTTTGGCTCAGGAAGCCACAAGATTAGTCGTGTGAATATATTTAACATTACCACAGCTAATAAGTCATCCGTTGCCTTAAACAAAATATACAGTATTCATTCTAATTTTAGTTATGCCAAAACACTATATGGGTTTGCAATCGATTATTTCTTATATTCTGTAGCCTGTTTGATCCTGAACTTAGAACTGCAAGATGAGGCTCATGCAATGATTTATAAAAACAAATATTTATAGACCTTACCATGTATCAAGATACTTTGTATCAACTGTGCAAAGGGATGAGATTAGAAAATATAACAGGTATTGGCCCTCGAGGTGCTCTCGTTCTACTCAAATGGCGTAATAACTCCACACTGACTCATAAAAGTTCCATAAGAGACGTACAGTAGTCCCTCCTTATCTGCAGGGGATATATTCCAAGATCCCTTGTGGATGCCTGAGACTGTGAATAGTACTGAACCACACATACACTGTGCATTTCCCTGTACATACATACCTTTGAAAAAGCTTGACTTATAAATTAGGCACATGAAGTGATTAAGAACAATAATAAACTAGAACAATTATAACAATATACTGCAATAAAAGTTATATAAAGGTGGTCTGTCAAAATATCTTATTGCATTTTGTACTCTCCCTTCTTGTCATAATGTGAGATGATAAAATGCCTACGTGAGGAGACAAAGTGAGGTGAATGACGTAGGCATTGTGACATACTGTTAGGCTACTACTGACCTTCTGACAGGAGGTGTATATAGAAGGATCATCTGCTTCCAGACCAACGTGGATAGTGGGGAACCGAAACCGTGGAAAGAGAGACCACGGATAAGGGCAGACTCTGGTACATAAAGAAAAACATTAAGAAAGATGAACTCATGAGATGTCATGATCACTTACACCCGAGAAGCGGTAGAGCCAGATCATTGAGGGCCATAAATGCCAGGATACAAACTTTAGTAGAAACCCTCTAGACAAAGGGGAGGCTTTTTTTCTTTTGCATAGGAAAATGCTAGAGTCTGGGGTTCACGAAGGTTATAAGGTTAACCACAATATATAGGATCGGTTGAAGACTGTTAAGAGAAGAGGGAAGCTGAGTTATAGGTTTTATTAAATGGTTAACATAAGAGGTGATGGTGACTTGGGCAAGGGATGTAGAAGTCAGGACTGAAAGGAAGAGACAGATGCTAGAACCAGTGCAGAGAAAGTATAAAGGACTGAGCACGCATTTTCACGTGAGACCGCTAAACACATTGTGGGGCTATTAGCATTCTTCTATCCATCAAATCATTAAACAGGTCTTTACTAAATAACTATTATGCATTAAACATTGTGCTGGGTTCTGGAGGTACAGCAGCGAACATAGCAATGAATGGCCCCCGCCTTCATACAGGTTCAGTACTGGGAGAGACAGACAATAACTAAAAGACGCAAATAACTGGCAAACACTTATGAGTGTTATGAAGGAAGTTTTGGGCTGCTGAGAGAAAACACCAGGCAGCACTGATGGTTGGGATGGACTGAACTACTTTATACTGGGTATTAAGTGAAATCCTATTTCAGAGCAGATCTGAAGGATTCATCAGAAAGAGCAAGCATTGAAGAAGAGGGAAAATCAAGTGCAAAGGCTCTGAAATGTGACAGTCTTGGTGTATTTCTATGTTTGAGGAAGAGGGAGGTGCCAGTGTGTTAAATGACACCGAGAAGTGGAGTAAGATGAAAATGGTAAAATTGACCCTTGGTTTTAGTCGCACAGATGTTACTGTTGACCTTGATGAAAGCGGTTCCACTTGCATAAGGACAAAACCAAATTGGGGTGAATCGAAAAGTGAGTGGGAAGAAAGGGAGAAGAGAAGAGACTGTATTTAGTAGAGAAAGTGTAGAGATTCTGAGCACTGCAGAGGAAGAGAAGGGTGCAGGAAAGCTGAGATCCTGATCACCAAACCGAATGCTGCCCAATTTTGAGTTTAGCTTCATGTGAGCCCTGCCCCAAATTCCAAAAGAGGAGAGATTACTTCATTGGATCTAGCCAAGTAATAAGTGGCCAGGTAGGGAGCATACTCTGTGTCCTTTTCCTACCTTTAAAAGCCAGTGTAGTGGCCCCAGACTGTTATTTCTCCATTCGATAGTATTTATAAAATATATTGGGGGAAGCACCCATGTTTCCTTTTGTCAACCGAGGGCATTTTAAACATCCCATCATGCATACACATCATCTTATAGAAGAAATAATATGTTAGGAAGCAAAAGTTGGAAGAAGGTAATACCAGGATGAAAGACAAATAACAAATCTAGCTTCGTGGAAAAACCTCTCTACACTGTTTTCTTATTTTATTTCTAAGTCTGTCATGGATTGGTGAAAATACCATCCCAGTCTTGTGTCAGTATGGAAATTAGTGTTACGAAATCACTGGACCAGAATGGCTTATAAAATCTCTTCCCATTCAAATTCTATGATTCAGTTAATAGTAACAAAAAAGTATCATACTTGAAGCGAAATAGTTTTCTTTTCATGTTCTGCTCAATGATCTTATAAATAACTTTCCCCTGAGTCACCTTTGCAGTTCTCCACCCTTCCCAGCAGTTTTGAAGGCCTCTTCTCCCAAGTCTTCAGAGAGCCCAGGGCATTTACAATAAACACCTCTCTCAGCACAAAAGATAATAGCAGGTGCAACTCTTTCCTGCCGGCTTAAATGTTGATTAAGACTTCAGTAATCACTCCACTCTGTATGGATCCAAAATAAAAAATGGAGGTTATTTTTCAAAGAACTGAAAGGGGAAAAAAAACCATAAACCCGCTGAAGAAAAAAAAAAAGGAAAGAAAGCTCACTGGTTAGCTTTTGTGAATAATTTTTATTTCTCGAGTATTCAAATATCTTAGCATTTTTGACCGCTCTTAAAAGAAGCGTATTAATTTTTGTAATGTTTATTTTTGATGGAGAGAGACGGAGTGTGAGCGGGGAGGGGCAGAGAGAGAGGGAGACACAGAGTCTGAAGCGGGCTCCAGGTTCCGAGCTGTCAGCACAGAGCCCAGTGCAGGGCTCAAACCCACAAACTGTGAGATCATGACCTGAGCCAAAGTCGGACGCTCAACCGACTGAGCCACCCAGGCGCCCCTCTGCATAGAGAGAGAGAGAGAGACAGAGCACGGGCAGGGGGACACAGAATCCGAAGCAGGCTCCAGGCTCCGAGCTGTCAGCACAGAGCCCGACGCGGGGCTCGAACCCACAAACCACAAGATCATGACCTGAGCTGAAGTCAAAACTTAACTGACTGAGCCACCCAGGCACCCCGAAAGAGGCATATTAAAATATTACATCAAATAGGATATTTTACATTTTTTTTTAAAGTTTATTTATTTATTTTTGAGAGAGAGAGCAAGCACGAGCAGGGGAGGAACAGTGAGAGAGGGAGAGGATCCCAAGCAGGATTTGGGGCTCGATCTCACAAACCATGAGATCGTGACCTGAGTCTAAACCAAGAGTCAGATGCTTAACCTACTAAGCCACGCAGGTGCCCTTCAAATCGGATATTTTGAAAGATGACTTAGGTTACTAAAGGTGAACTTAAAATACCAGAATTGTTACTTAACGGGAGCTCTGATCTGTGGGCATGTGCCTGATGACATCTTTTCAATTCCACCAGCAAGGTCCTAGAGCAAACTTCCTTCCACTGCACTGTCTGCTTTATTGAATTCCCTACCTGTCCTAATTTTATATATTTCCAACGAGCTCCCTTCGAAGCTGACATCGGTGGAAGGGAATTGTTTTCTGACAAGCTAACATTTTAAGGCTAATGGTTTTTTAATAAGCAATTGAGTTTGCAGCTTTCAGCTCTTGTTATGTTTTATTGGTTTTTGTGCTTTAATTTGGTATGTGTGTTTTGGCACAATTCCATGGCAGGTGCAATTTTAAAAATGGAATCAATAAAATTCACTGTGATGTATGATGTGAGCATTCCAAGCTTAGCTTTCAAAACAAAATACTAGGCATGGCTCTTTCCAGAGCCCTGCAAAGAAAATGTGCTGATTCCTTAGGGCTTTCTTCACTGTAGCCTTTTGAAATCTTGTTCGCACTCCTCAAATGTCCAAATACGCCTTCCTGTAAACAGCTCTCACTCAGAGCTCATGACCTCATCTTCTCGTTCTTGAAGAGAGAACTGCATCTAGCAGGAAAGCCTAAGTGTGACTTGTTTTCCTGTTTAAAATCTCTCTTCTGTGCTTTCTGTAGTATTGTCAATCAATAGGGACTTAAGAAATCTTTGTTAAATAACTAGTTGAAAAAAATTCATCCTCTCTTCCTTCCTCTCTGACCAAAAGGAAGAGAAATTCCTCCTTTCTAAGACTAACACCTCATAAAGATGCAGAATTTATCTGATTCTATCCTCCCCTGCCTTCTTTAAAACCCTGCTTCATCATGTATTCCTTCTTACTCTAAGTGTCTTTGATCTTGATTTCTCCATTGGTCACTTTGTGGCTCCCTATAAACACAGATAGATGTCTTAATTTTGTTAAACTCTGGTCTGGGGAGGGAGTGGTGGTTGGGACAGGGCACATGGGGGAGAATACCGTGTTGAGTGCCAATGTTCTAATGCTTGATAGCCGGGTGGTAGGGATAAAGGCATGTGCTCATTTTGTGCACCTTCTGTATCTTTGTTTTATTTAACAATAAAAAGCTCAAGGGGAAAAAAAGAAAACCACCTCAAGGGCAAGAGGATAATTAGAAATATTGATAATCGACTTGAGAAAGCAAACGGCTCTAATGATTCGGTAGCAAACCCTTTTTTGCAAGTCAGGTAATTTCCAATGTTTTCTTTTCAACAAAATTGAAGAATGACTTGTAGTTGTCATATAATTATATATAACATATAATATGTAAAATACATAATTTTGAGTAACTCACAAAAAGTTTAAAGAATTGAGTGAAATGAGTATAAAAAGAAAACAACGCCATGTACTCACTTATGAAACAAAGTCCCTTTGGTATTTTCATCCAAAACAACAACAACAAAAAAATGAAGATAGAATTGGTAATGAACCCTGTCTCATTCTAGCAATTAGTGATAATCATCTATGTATTCAAGAATGAATGGGAAGGAGACAGAAAAAAATCCATGCATCTCATTAAGAAATGCATTTTCAACAAGTGTTAACACTTTACGTTTAATAATTGTTTTCAATTTTTATACTATTTTAATTTCAATCCATTGTATGCTGCTATTACTCGCAATGCTATGTCAAGTCAGAAGAAATTTAACACTTAGAGCTCATGGTCACTTGATTTAAAAAAAATCAATGTGTACACATTTTTCTTGAAATTAATAATACGGTGATCCATAAAAAGGCTTTTAAGCATTAGAAAACAATGGTCCGCTGTGGATGACTCCTACAAATATAATGCTGAAGGGGAGAACTCAAGTCACAAAGAATATATACTGTATGATCCTTTTTGTACCAAGCTCGAACACAGGCAAAACTAATCTATATCAGGGATTAGCAAACCTTGCCTATAAAGGGACAGATAATAAATGATTTAGATCTTGTGGGCCATAAGGTCTCTGTCTCAACAACTCAATTCAGACGCTGTGAGAGCAACAATGCCAGAGACATACATAATCAAAAGGGTGTGGCTCTGTTCCAATAAAACTATTTACAAAAAACAAGTGGCAGCCCAGATTTGGTTCATGAATATGAACAATCCCCGGTATGGCAATCGCCGGTCTATATTGTTCAGGGACTCATACATACATGTAACACTATCATAAAGCTAAGATTACCACTGGGGAAGAGGCAGAGTTACAACTGGCCACAGGTACAGGAGGAAAGTCTTGGGTGACACTTTGTTTCTCGATCTCAGGTTATTACAATGTTGTTCACTATACGAACAACATACATGTTGAACTTTACATACATGTTTCATGTCTTTTTCTTTGTATTACATTTTACCATACAATTTTAAGACAATTCTATTTTATTGCATATTATTAAATGATACTCTATAAAAATTATGTTAATTCACTGGTATGCCGATTATGAATAAAAATACTCCTTTCTTTACACACTCAATAAAACATGTTGCTAGTCTTCTGACCTCAAAAATCTCAATTCTAGGAATTCATCCCAAGAAACTAATTGCACAAGGGGAAAACTATGTATGCACAAGGAAATTTCCCCCAGCGTTACTTGTGTTGGTAAAATCCTGGAAACATCCATAAGTAGCCACCGATAAAAGGTTTATGAAATGAATTATGGAACACTATATTGCTACTAAGAGTTATAATGTAAATCTATATTTATTGATGTGGAGATATCATGAAAGGAAAATAAGATTATCAAATAATATACAGTATGATTCTACATGTATAATAATATATGCACATACATATATAAAAATATTCCTTAAAGTGCTCCTTGTGATTATCTAACCTCAAGAATTAGAATAAAACACTGATATGGTTTGCAGCCTGTACAGGAGCTTCTCCTTCTGCAGATGCATTTCTTCTCCTTCAGGCTCACACAGTCAATGGCAAGTGTTCAGAGAACAACGATTTGGCCCATTGTAATACCATGAATCAAAATATTGCACTGTACATGGTCAAGAGGAACCTGCCAGAAGAATGTTTTGATTTATTAAACCTGTCTCCCTAAGCATGATAAAGTAGCTAAATCATCAATAGATGAAGACACCACCTTCTCTGCCTAGATCTTAGGAGGAAATAAGCCAGTACGTACGGCCCCCACTTCTGATGCGGCAGCTTTGGGGAAGGGGACCAGTGAAAGGCTGGGTCTACTCTGAGTACGTGACTATGACTCAACATTCACACTGGAAGAACTGCTATAAATGATCTGAGTCCTGGTTACAGCCTGAAGTTTAGAACACACCCATGACCTCGGGGTGGTCCCCTGCAGGCAAATGCTACTTCTCTTGATCACCCTGAGACAGAAAAAACAAATGAAGATCCGTACACCTGAACCATGGACTAGAGTGAATACAGATGAGGTATACAGAACTTTCAAAAATCGGAGATATATGCATAGATAATTATTTGCACGTATGTATATCAAAACAATAATGGTGGTTATTTTTCCGTATTGTTGCTTTTCATATATATTTTTTTTTACTTTCTAATTTGCATTTTTTTGAATTTTTATTTTTACAATAAGTGTGTATCACATTCCCACAAAATAAAACAATAACCTAATAAAGCTATTTTAAAACTGCTTTCACCTGGGGGGTGCCTGGGTGGCTCAGTCAGTTAAGTATAAGTGTCTGACTTCAGCTCGAGTCACGATCTTGAGGTTCCAGAGTTCGAGCCTCTCATTGGGGTCACTGCTGTCAGCACAGAGCCCACTTTGGATCCTCTGTCTCCCTCTCTCCTTGCTCCTCCCCTGCTTACATGCAATCTCTCTCCCTCTCTCTCGCTCTCTCTCTCTCTCTCAAAAATACATAAACATTAAAAAAATTCTTTCACCTGGGGATGCCTGGGTGGCTTAGCTGGTTAAGTGTCCAATTCTTGATTTTGGCTCAGGTCATGGTCTCAGTGACGTAAGAACCAGCCCCGTGGGTGTAGAGCCTGCTTAAGATTCTCTTTCTGTCTCCCTCTCCATCTACCCCTGCCTCTGCTTGCATGCACACTTTCTCTCTTGAAAAATAAAAAAAAACACGTTTTCTGCAGAAAATACCACTCCCTACAGCTATTTGTCTTCTTTCTTTTTTGAATCCTTTCCCTTATTATTGACTCATCTCTTCTTCAATAAGACTTCCACCCCTACCGTTTTATTGAAAATGTACTTTTCAGGGTCAACCTTATCACTGCAAAATCCTCAGTCTTTATTTTCTTTGATAGCTCTAGCCAGCATTCAGCATAGTTAACCCCTCCCTCCCTGCTTTCCAAAATGTCTTCTTGGCTATTCATTCTCCATTTGTATTTTCCCCTAACGTTCTGCCTTCATCGCATCTGTCTCTTGATTGGCTTAATTTCCTCTGCTGGTTGTGAAATGTAATCCCCAGCCTCAGTCCTTAGAACACTGCTCCTAGCTATGTCTCAGGGCCATTACACTCTGACGAATGACTGTCCAGACTGTCCTAAGCTCGAGCTCCAGCTTTGTAACTGCCATTTCCACCAGGATATCTTGACATCACCTTAAACCTAACATGTCAGAAACTACATCTGTTGGCCCAAATCAGTTTTCCCTCTAGACTTTCCTCTTTCTGCCCACAGAACTAGGTCATAATTTCATTGTCTTTGCAATAGCCTTTGGCCAACAACAAAGAAAAGGCACAAAGTGAATCTTTAGCTACAGTAGAAAGATCAAAACAGAACAGTGAGTCTGAATACAATAATTGTTGTAGAGCCGATGTCATAAAAGAATTCAGACCAATATATCATGTCAATTGAAGTGTAGCCATAAGAGTAAATTTAGCTCCAATCTTGGAGTCAGTCAGTCTCTGGAGAGAAATGTGTTCATTACCAAGTCATATGGATTAAGAATCACGAATAGGTACACTTCTCCATTTTTATGTAATCATTCACCAACTCTTGTCAAGTTTTCTTTACTGTCTTTCTCTGTCCATTACTTTATTACATAGTTCCACTCTCACAAAATACCTAATTCAGGTCCTGTTCACCTTTAACCAAGACATTATAATGCTCTGCCGCATAACTTTGTAACTCACATACTTTGTTTCTCATATTCTGTTCCTGTTTTCATAAATTGAACCTGCTGACAAAATGACCTTTGGCACATTGCTGACCACACCATAGAGTCCATAAAGCTGACTATATAAGGCCTATAAAATCTGGTCCAAAACTGCCTTTCCAGTCTTATCCACCAGTTCATTCCTTCACAAACGATTGCTGATCTTGATAACTGCTATATATGAAAGGAATTAAAAATAGTACACGGATAGGGAAAAAAAAATCCTGGAAAGCAGAGATGGGGTGGGATCTAAAGAGTGTAGACAATGAATAGAAAACCCGGGACCCAGGCTCCGGGGTTGAATAAAGTAGGAGCCAGGAAACGAGCAAAAGAAAGAGAAGTCAGTGAGGCAGAAGAAAACTCAGGCTAAATATGAAGTTACAAAAGGGAAGAAGTTGTTCAAACAAAGATGGAGTGTCCAATTATGTAAGCAAGGACTGACTGATGGCTGATCATTAAATTAGGGACGCGGATGGCTGGAGTCCTTGAGAAAAGCAAGATCAGTGGGGTGGAGAGACTGAAGTCTGGAGTGGGGGAACAAGAATGGAAATGTTGGGAAGAAGGAACAATGAGTATTGACAGCTCTTGCATGACTTTGCAGTGACAAGAGCAGAGAAGTTGGATTATATGTGGAGAGATATGTAGTGTGAAGGAGTATTATAGTATATGTGTATGCTAACAGAAATAATCCAACAGACAAGGATAAACTGATGTTGCAAGGGAAAGAAGGTGTAAGCGAACAAGCAAAACACTTGGTTAGGTTAGGTGAGAATGGGATTCAGCGCAATCGTGGAAGGATGGCCCTGTGATAGGAACAGGGATGCTGCCTTGGTTGTAAGGGAAGAGAGGGGGTATACGAACATGAGGTGTAGAGAGTTAGCAGCACAAAGGTGGAGCAGGCTCCTCTCCGTGGCTTTTATGTTCTCAGTGAGCTATAGGACTGGGAGTATGGAGATGGGGGTGTTATAAAAAGTGTACGAAGAGAGAAGGTATTCAAATGAGGTCTCAGAGGGTAGAAAAATGAGCTGGCTATAGAGAAACAGTTGAGATTACAGGCATTATTGCGACCCAATTTGAGTTTCGAGAGCATTACTTCTAAGTCAAAGTCACTTTAACTTAAAGGGAAGTCAGGGTGCCTGATGGGTTGATTTTCTCCAGGTATGAAGAAGGGGTAGTTAATTCACAGGGCAGAAATAGGATGCAGCCTCATGATCTCATGATTTCTGACCTCTAAGACCAATGTTCTTGCCATGAAATTATTTTTCTAGCGGTATGTGTTCATAATTTCCTCTCGAAAAACCATAGTTCGGGTTATAATTGAATAAAATATTTTCTTTAAATTTAAAATAATTATATCTAAGGGGATGGTGAGCAACAATACTTAAGGGAAAAAAACTGAAGAGGCTTCCAACATGAAAGCATTCGTAATCTCTGTGCCAATCAGCATACATTTCCCCCTGTAAATATTGCAAACTGTCCATATGCTCCTGCTGCAAAAGCCCTCTTGGAGCCTTGTAATCAGGCCAGTGTACCATATTGTTATGCACAATCTAACCTCTTTCCTTCTTGGCCCCTAACAAAGGACAGCAGGCTGATAGGGCTAGAGCTAATTAGCACCCCGTTCATCTTGCCTTATGCTGTGAAAGCCTAAAGGAAGCTTCTTTTTCCTGGCTGATGATAAAACAGAATCAGTCCCTTTGCTCTCTGAGCTGAGTCATTTATCAATCATGATTCTGCAGACGCAATGAGAAGCAAAGAAGACAGAGACAGAGACAGAGACGTGGGGACATACATTCCTGTATTTAAAATGTCTTACGTTGCGGGGCGCCTGGGTGATTCGGTCGCTTAACACGTCCGACTTCGGCTCAGGTCATGATCTCGCAGTTCGTGGGTTCAAGCCCTGCATTGGGCTCTGTGCTGACACTGCAGAGCCTGGAGCCTGCTTCAGATTCTGTGTCTCCCTCTCTCTATGCCCCTTCTCTGCTCACACTCAGTCTCTCCGTCTCTCAAAAATAAGTAAACATTGAAAAAAAATTGTAATGTTTTATGTTGCATATGTATGTTTGTATTTGTGCATATGTATATTTAGTGCCACGGTATAATGGAAAACAAGTGGACATAAATGAGGAAAGGTTGAGACAAGAAAACTCGGGAGACTGTGACGGCAGCTCTTCTGGAGAGGCAGAATAGTGCAGGGGGAAAAGCATAGACTCTCAACTCAAAACTCCAGGGTCAAATCCTGCCTCTGACGCTTATTAGCCCTGCGGCCCTGGGCAAGTAACGTAGCTTTTCTGGACCTCGGTTTCCTCAGTTGTAAAAAATGAATAAAAATAGTAGCTAAATGGGAGGATTAAATGAGTTGTTTGCATTTCTAGCATTTAGTAGCTTGTGATCCTGAAGACATCATTTCACCACTGGAAGTTCAATTTCCTTATCAGTAAACTTATTTGGTTTTGTGAAATTTTTCCTCTCACGGGAGCCTACGTTTTCTGGTATTTTGGCCATATAGCTTGCCAGAGTTGTGGGGGAGTCAATATGGAATCAGTTATGGAACTTTTTAAGAATTCTCTCTGTTACTTATGCCTGTGCTTCCATCAGTGGCCAGATAAATCTATCATTTATATTTGATTCAGGGATGTCACATATGAATCTGGAAAGCAGGTATGTCTTCCTAAAAATGCACCCACATTAATATTCAAGTTGGCTTGCATTCCGTGAGGACTTATCAATGGATGGCCAAGAGGTGCACAACTGAGGAAGCTCAGTCTGCAAATATGCCCTGCATAGAAAATGCCTCACCTACAAAGCTGCTCCCTGGGGGCAAACTCATGTCTCATTAACTCTGCATTCCCAGGTTGAAAACAGGGACCAGCACAAAATAGGTCTCCAAAATGTGTGAAAAGTGAGTGAGGGAGTGAATAAGAAGGCTCATTTGATCATTTGTCTCATTTTTCATCTGCTTTGAAGTCACTTCCCATAATCTAAATCCCTTGGGGTACACTCATTCTAATATGATAGAAGCAGAGTAATAAATATGTTTATGTAATCAATTCGTAGGCAATGTCTAAGAGGTTCCCCCCAAATTCCCACACACCCACACACTGCAATCTCTACCTACAATAGAGGCTCCATTTCAGCAGCAATTAAAAAGACACATACTCAAAATGCTAAGGGGGAAAGCAGAACAGCAAAATGCTGGTTCATGCTTAAGGCCCTGGGCTTTGGTGTTCCATATGGTTACTGAGCTTGCAACATACCAAATACAGATTCCAAAAGATCTTTTTATCCCCCTGTTTTGTGATTTGGGCAGTCAAGCATGTTAGAAAGAATCAGTAACCAGAACAAAGAGCTGACCAGCAAATAGATAGCAATTTGTAATCAGTGAAGAGAATGCTTTCCCCAGGTTCCAAGATTACTTTTTTTTTTCTTTTTTAAGCCCTGTATTGCGAAGCAGGTCAAACACAGTTGTATAGCACCCAATTATAAGCAAGTGAAACCACCGTCAAGTAAGACCCTGAATCTTGGTTAGACAAAGAGAGTCAATGTATTTTTTTTTTTGAAAGAGTGGGGGAGTAATTCCAAAAGAATCACGCAGAGGTGAAACGACTGGCAGTTATTTTTTAAATACACTTTTGTGGCTCAAACATAATCTCATAAATACCCTGAAGCCTTTAACATTGAAAACTGTTTGGGGGTTCAGAGGAGTTAATCTCAAAGAGAGTGTCATCTCAGAAATCATTAGATAGATTGATTTTTGTTATGGAGAAGCACGCTAAGAAATAATAAAAAAGAAGAAAACAGTTCTTACAACAGAAAGGATGCTAGCGGTGCCTGGGTGGCTCAGACAGTTAAGTGTAGGACTTTGGTTCAGGTCATGCTTTCACATGAGTGAAACGTCATGAGTTTGAGCCCCACATCAGGCTCTCTGTTGCCATCGCAGAGCCTGCTCGGGACGTCTCTTTCCCTCTCTCTGCCCCTCCCCCTTCTTTCAAAAATAAAACTTAAAAAAAAAGAAAGGATGCTAGACTAGAAGTCATAAGACCTAGAGTCTAAACTCCAGTCAACCCTCAAAGTCACTTTCTGATCTAAGATAAGCCAATTCTTTTCTGTGTTTTTTGTGCTCCATGAAAATACTGAAGTGCTGGAAGGGGATGTGCATTCAGTCAGTTCCCTTCCAGCTCTAACATTAAATGTGTTTAAAAGTCCTTCATATTTACAGGACATGTAACCTTGTAAGATAAGACTTATTATCTCCATGTGCAGATGAGGAAATCAGAGCTCAGACAGAGCAACCAATTTCCCCCAAACCATTCTGCTTGTATGTTGCCAATTCAGATCTCCTCGTGTCAAAATCACAGTGCTTTTTCAACCATAGTACACGGGCTCCCGGATGCTATTTGCCCTGACGTACATAGATGGTATCTCTGAGAGGTTAAATTATCATATGGCAGGAAATGACCTTTTCTATTAAAAAATAAAGCACTTTGACTATGGGCCACAACCTTTTCGTAATTATCCTTTCAGAGCCCTTTAGCCAAAGACCAACAGGAACACAGCACAGGGGAACCAGCTGGGTTGCTTTCTCACTGCAGCCACAGAGGACACACCGTGGGGCGCTGTGGCACGTCTGGGTAAGAAGACAACAGACTGTTACGGGATTTGGGCTTATAGAAGGTGCTTTGGGGGAAGTTTTAAGAAAGCAGTGATTTGGTGGGAATTGGCTGCTGTCAGGAAGTGGGGGTAATAGGGTGACCGGGCACCCTGATAAATCTTCTCTATTGGGAGGCCCGTCTAGGGCAAAGGTAAAACTGTAACTGCTAAACAAACAGCAGTCACTCATATGAGCCAGCAGAGGGTAAAGTGCACTCATTTCGGGGGAACGTTCATAGTGGTCATCTTTTCTCTAGGTGCAGTCAGGGTTTTAGAGTGGTCTTTGTTTGGTTGGTTGGTTTTGGTTTTTTGGAGGGGGGGGCCTTGATCCACCATGGTCACAGAAGGGCCTCGTTTGATGTTGATGTTCATGGGTGTTCCATGAAAGCGTCCAACTTTGGCTCAGGTCATGATCTCATGGTTCGCGTGTTCGAGCCTCGAGTCGGGCTCTGAACTGGCAGCTTGGGGCCTGGAGCCTGCTTCGGATTCTGTGTCTCCCTCTCTCTCTGCTCCTCCCCCACTCATGCCCTATCTCTCTCTCTCTCTCAAAAATAAAATAAAAAACATTAAAATATTACCAAAAAAAGGAACGCCAAAGTCTAGCTGTGACAGAAAGGCCGCCTCATAGCAATACCCAGGCCTCGCTCCTCAGTGTCAGAGGCTGCTTTTCATTTTTCTCAACTCCAGTTAACCATTTTAGTGCTTTTCCCTGCAGCTGATGACACAGTGTCTGGTACAAAGTCAAAACATAAACAAGAGCCTGAGAGCAAATAATCACAATGTGTATAATAGAGAAATAAAAATATAAAATTCTCAGATAAGTCAAAAAGAAAAAGAAAATAACCCAACCGAAAAAGGCAGTGGATAGGAAGAGGCAATTCATCAATTCATAACTACAAATGAATGAGAACAGGTATTCAATGCCACTATTCATATAGTGAGTACAAATTAAAACAAAGGAACAATTTTTGGTTTTGCTCACATTGACAAAAAAAAAAAAAAAAAAAGATGTGGGACTAGGAAATGCTCCTACGCAGTTGGTTAGGAATGTACAAAGTACAACTACTTTGTAGGATATTTTGGCAATTCCTACGAAACCTTAAAAAGTACATTACATTTTTAGGAGTCTTTTCTATACAAATGATAACACATATAGAAAGACGTATGGCTCAAAAATGTGCATTATAACATTTGTGATAGTGAAAATTAGGTGAAAATCCATATGTATGTCATTAAAGGAATAACTAAATTTAAAAAATGGTGCATCCAGGGGGCCCCTGGGTGGCTCAGTCAGGTCAATGTCGGATTCTTGATTTCGGCTCAAGTCATGATGTCATAGTTTGTGAGTTCAAGCCCCTTGGCATTCTCTCTCTTCTCTCTCTCTGCCCTTCTTTCTGTCTCAAAATAAATAAATAAACTTAAAAAAAGGTGCATGCATACTATAGAGTTGTATGCAGACAATTACAATAATTAGATGGATCTGTATAGCATATACCAAAAAAATGAAAGTTACAGAGCCAGAAATCCAATTTAGAAAATAATACGTACTATCTCATTTTTTTGTCAAAATATTTGTATATATATAATGTCTGCATATATGGATAAGGCTACACATATATATGATGTATGCATGTATATATTTTTAAATGAATATAAAATTATCTGGAAGTGAACATACTAACTACAGACAGTTTATTCTGAAGAACATGAATGCCGTTGAGTTTGGGGAGAATACAGGGTGGGCAGAATGGTGGAAAGGCTCATTTTTTGTATACATGTCTGTTTTGCTAGAAAATTTTATAAGAAAATAATATTTTCATCATAAAAAGTTCAATAATAAAACAATCTCTTAGGAAACATATAACTGGGGTGGAGTAACAGGGAACAGAGGCATCCTCCTGGCAGAAACAACTAAAACATGAAACTGTATACGAAACAATGGTTTTCACATATTGGCGTTGAGATACAGCAAGACACAAAACAACAAAGTGAAGCCTTATTACTGTCCTAGTTTACCGCCTGGAAGGAGATTTTCGGCTGAATCACAGCAGCAGAACTCCAGCAGAAGCCAGCGGCCTCCCTAAGTAAAGCAGACAGAGCTGGGAGTCTAAGGAGGCAAATGCAGCTAGAGTTCCAAGGGCAGAAGACAAGAGAGGAGAGACCAGCACAAAGAGACCACTACGGCAATTTTCCCCTCAGCTCCCCAGCCGAGCCCTCATCAGTGCTTGAATGTGAGGCAACCAACTGAGGCTGGGGAAAGAATCACATGCACAGAGGAGGAACAATTCCTGGAGCTCGACCAGCACAGGAAACCTTTCATGTTCCTGGAACCCAGAATGGAAAACCTTGTACTTCACATGGCATCAGGTAGGGTTCTCACAGGGCCTGTGTACTGAACAAAAACTAGTCCTACATTAATAGCTAGTCTGGTCCTGTCTAATGAAGCTTCAAAACAAGTCTCAAAAATATCAAACTGTTCCCAAATAAATTAAAAGCGTCTTAGATTTAAGTCTGAGAATAACTTTAAGAGAAAAAATCCAACACTGAAACACAACGCCAGAAAACAATCCAACGTTGCCTGGCATCAAATAAAAAATTACCAAAAATGCAAGAAATCAGGAGAATAAGACTAATAACGAACAGAAAATAATTTCAACAGAAACAGACCAGAAAATGGCACATGTGATCAAATGAGTACACAAGAACATTAAAACAGCTATTACGACTATATTCTACATGTTAAACAAACAACAGAAAAGATCGAACATGTTAAGTTGGCACATGATACATATAAAAAACACCCAAATTAAACTTTTAGTACTGTAAATTATAGGTCTGAAATGAAAACTACACTGCATGGTATATATAACATATTAGACACTACAGAGGGAGAAACCAATGTTACAGGTTGAACTGTGTTCCCCCATAATTCATATGTTGAAGTCTTAACCACCATTATCTCAGAACGTGACCTTATTTGGAAATAGAGTCACTACAGATACAATCTGCTAAGATGAAATTATTAGGATGGGTCTTAATCAATTTGACTGGTATCTTGATAAAAAGGGGAAATTTGGACAGAGCTGTACACATAGAGAGAACATCATGTGAATAGGAAGGCAGAGACGGAAATGATGCTTTCACAAGCCACGAATGCCAAAGATTGCCAGAAAATCACGAGAATTTTGTCGAGAGGCATGGAAAAACCACTCTCACACAGTTCTTGGGAGGATCCAACTCTGCTAACACCTTGATCTCATAATTACAGCCTCCAGAACAGTGAGACAATAAATTTCTGTTGTTTCAGCCGCCCAGTTTGTGGTACTTTGTTATGGCTACTGTAGTAAATGAAAACTACCAGCAGCCTGAAAGATATTAGAATAATAAATATCTAAATTTATGCAAAGAAGAAACATTAACCAAAAGAAAGCTAGAATACCTACATTAATATCAGATATAGATTTCAGAGGCAAAAAGATCACCAGGCAAAATGAGGGAAATTATAAACTTTCCAGTTTAAAAATTTTTTTTTTTTTACGTTTATTTATTTTTGAGACAGAGAGAGGCAGAGCATGAACGGGGGAGGGTCAGAGAGAGAGGGAGACACAGAATCGGAAACAGGCTCCAGGCTCTGAGCCGTCAGCCCAGAGCCCGATGCGGGGCTCGAACTCACGGACCGCGAGATCGTGACCTGGCTGAAGTCGGACGCTTAACCGACTGCGCCACCCAGGCGCCCCAAGTCGCTTTTTTTTTTTAATTTTTTTTTTCAACGTTTATTTATTTTTGAGACAGAGAGAGGCAGAGCATGAACGGGGGAGGGTCAGAGAGAGAGGGAGACACAGAATCGGAAGCAGGCTCCAGGCTCTGGGCCATCATCAGCCCAGAGCCCGACGCGGGGCTCGAACTCACGGACCGTGAGATCGTGACCTGAGCTGAAGTCGGACGCTTAACCGACTGAGCCACCCAGGCGCCCCTAAACTTTCCAGTTTATAAACTTCCAATTTTCCAAGGCACAATTCACTAAAGGAACATAGAAATGTAAATATTGGGGCAACCCAAATAATAGACCTTCAATCCACAATGTAAGAAATGAACAAACCTGCAAGGGGAAATACACAAATCCCTAATTATCATCAGATATATCAATATCCTTCTTTCAATAATTGATAAAAGGAACAGAAAATCAATAAAATGCATCAACTTGAACAATAATAATCAAACTACCAGATTTATTTGACATTCATGTAATAGTCAACCCAAAACAGCAGAACACTGTCTTTTCAAGTGCACACAAAACACTAAGATAGAACGGTATATGAGGTCATAAAATGAGTCTGAATAAACATAAAATGATTCAAGTCATACACAGCATGTCCTCTGACCACTATGGATTTAATCAGGAAACAATATCAGAAAAATGTCTAGGAAATTCCCAATTAATTGAATATTAAATAATATACTTCTAAGGAGCATATGGATCAAGAAAGTAATGAAAGGAAATTAGAAAGTATTTTGAACTGAATGAGAATGAAAACACAATCTTATCAAAATTTGGGGGATGCAGCTTTGGCAATTTTAAGAGGTAAATTTACAGTATTAAAATTCTTATGTTAGAAAAAAATGGTCTCAATGCAATGGCCTAAGCTTCTACATTTAGAAACTAAGACAAAGAGCAAATTAAATCCAAACTAAACAGAATCAAAAAAATAATAACACTGAAACAGAAATAAATAAAACAGAAAACAAAAAATAATGTGAAAAAAAATCAGTGAAACAAAGGTTCTTTTAAGAGATCAGTATAATTGATAAACCTCTAGCCAAACAAATCTGGAGAAAAATAGATATTAGGAATGATGGAGGTGGCATCGCTAAAGGTTCTATGGATTTAAATAGATAATAGTTGAATGTTATGAACAACTTTGTGAATAGATTCAACAATTTAAATGAAATGATAAATACCTTGAAAACATAAGCAACCTGAGCTCATACAAAAACAGATAACCTAAAAAGTACTATATTTAAAAGTTCCAATGAATATTCTAGGCTTTTTTATTTCCATGTAAATTTTAGAATTAGCTTGTGCATGTATTTTTTTAGAAGACTACTAAGATTTTCATTGAGGTTGCACTGGCCACAGAAAAATTGGAGGATTGATACAGAAACCAGGCAAAGATATTACATGAAAAAAACCTGCAGACCAATGCCCTCCATGAACAAAAATTCAAAAAGTCTTAACAATTTTAAAACAAACAATATACAAACTATACAATATACCCTAACCAAGTGGATTTTAGGTAATAATCGGATTAGCATTTTAAAAATAACAAATGTGTTATAGCAGCCTGAACAGACAAGGACACCCTAAATGTATTTTTTGTAAACATTATCAAAGTCCATAATCAATTGGCTTTAAGGAAGGGAGGTTAATTCAGATAATCTAGATGGGTGTAATTCAATTAATTAAAAGGCCTTAAGAGCAGAACTCATGGTTTCTTGAAGAAAATCTGCCTGTGAATAGAACTGTCAACTCATGCCCCACAACTGCAAACTGCCCTTCCTGATTGCCTGCTTCATGGATTTCAGAGGTACTAGCCAGCCCCCAAAATCAAGGGAGCCAATTTCTTCTAATAAATTTTTTTTTAATTTTTAAAATTTGCTTAATGTTTATTTATTTTTGAGAGGGAGAGAGACAGAGCGTTAGCGGGAAAGGGGTAGAGAGAAGAGGGAGATAACAGAATCTGAAGCAGGATCCAGGCTCCATACCAGCACAGAGCCCGACGCAGGGCTGGAACTCACGAACTGCGAGATCTTGGCCTGGGCTGAAGTAGGACACTTAACCGACTGAGACACCCAGGTGCCCCTCTAATAAATTTCTTCAGATAGATAGAAAGATAGATAGACAGACAGACAGACACATAGATATAGATACATATAGATAGATTCTACTGGTTCCAAATTCTGGTTGACACTTGACTGATGCACTCAAAAACAGAGTACAGAAGTAGATTTCAAAGAAAAGCTAAATAGAAATTCTGGAGTTAATAAGTACAATAACTGAAATGAAAATAAATACTAAAAGGACTCAAAAGCATATTCGAACTATTGATACTGATTACATAGAAATAGAGAATGTGAATAGAGTTATAAAAAAGAAAAGAGATTGAGTTAGTCATCAAAAACCAAAGAAGAAATAAAGCACAGATGGCTTCACTGATGAATTCTACCAAACCTTTAAGAGATATTAACACCAATCTTTTACCATCTTCTACCAAAAATATGAGAAAGAAATACAGCCCAACTCATTCAGTGAGGCCAGTATTATTCTGATTCCAAAACCAGACAAAGATTCACAAGAAAATAAAACTACAGACCATTAATTCTTATTGATAAAGAAGCAAATTTCTTAAAATATTTTCAAACTTATCCAGCATCATTTGGACATGATTATACACCATGACCATGTAAGATTTAGCTATGGAATGCACAGTATTTTGACATGTGAAAACTCATCAATGAAATACAGCATATTAACAGAATAAAGTCCCCAAATGACATTTCAATAGACACAAAAAAAGGCATTTGGCAAAATCTAACACCGCTTCATGTTGCAAACACTCAAAAATAAGTTTAGAAAGGACCAATCTGACCTATAAAGGTCATCTATAAAATTTCCATAGCTAACATTATACTTAATGATGAAAAATTTGATTCTTTTCCACTAACATCAGGAAAAAGACAAAGGATGTCTGTTCTTATCACTTTTATTCAACACTGTACTAAAGTCTCTAGCCAGGGAAATTAGGCAGGAAAAAGAAAATAGAAGGACTGGAAAGGAACAAATAAACTATCACCATCTGCTGATAATATGATCTCATATGTAGAAAATTTTAAGGAATCCACAAAAAAAAAAAAACCTATTAGAAACGATAAACAAATTCAGCATGGGAGCATGAAAGAAACTGACAACAAAAAAACAGCTGTATTTCTATTACGGACAATGAAAACTCTGAAAATAAAATTAAGAAAAAATTTCAATTACAGTAATAAATTTTTTAATGTTAGGAATAAGTCTAATGAAAGATTTTCAAGATGTGTACACTGAAAAGTACAAAACATAATTGAAAGAAATTAAAGAAGACCTAAATATATAAAGACATCCCATGTTCATGGGTTGAACAACTTAATAAATGGCAATACTCTCAAAACTTATACATAGATTCAACACAACCCCTATCAAAATCAAAAAATGTTCCTTTTTTTCCTTAATCCTAAAGTTCATATGGAAACGCAAGAAATCTAGAATAGGCAAAATACTCTTAAAATAGAACAAAGTTGGAGGACTTGTGTTTCCTGATTTCAAAACTTACTACAAATAAAAACTTACTACAAAGCTGCTGTTATTGAAATAGAGTGATACTGGCATAATTATAGAAATATAGATCAGAAGAACAGAATTGCAAGGACAGAAACTGACCTTTATAATTTTGGTCAGGGCGGATCCTGGGAAGATGGCGGCGTAGGAGGACGCTGGGCTCACCCGGCGTCCTGCTGATCACTTAGATTCCACCTACACCTGCCTAAATAACCCAGAAAACCGCCAGAGGATTAGCAGAACGGAGTCTCCGCAGCCAAACGCGGACGAGAGGCCCACGGAAGAGGGTAGGAAGGGCGGCGAGGCGGTGCGCGCTCCACGGACTGGCGGGAGGGAGCCCGGGCGGAGGGGCGGCCCACCGGCCAAGCAGAGCCCCCGAGTCCGGCTTGCAAAAGCGGAGGGGCCTGACGGAGTGTGTTCCGACAGCGAGTGGGACTTGACATCTGGAAGGTTATAAGCTAACAGCTCTGCTCAGAGAACGGAAGGGCTGGAGGACAATGGGAGGGAGAGTTGTTGAGCCCCGGACGACAGAGCTCAGCTTGGCGGGGAACAAAGGCACTCGCCAGCGCCATCTCCCTCGCCCATCCCCCAGACAAAACCCCAAAGGGAACTGGTTCCTGCCAGGGAACTTGCTTGCACCGCACAAACACCCAACACTGGGCTTCTGCGGATCCATCCCTCCGGCCGGGGGTCTGACTCCCTCCTGGTGCCGCAGGGCCCCTCCCAAAGCGGATCTCTGAAGGAAAAGCGAGCTGAGCCTGCCCCTCCTGCCCCTGTGCACCCTGCCGATCCACCCCAGCTAATACACCAGATCCCCAGCACCACAAGCCTGGCAGGGTGCAAGTAGCCCAGACAGGCCACGCCACCCCACGGTGAATCCCGCCCCTAGGAGAGGAGAAAAGAAGGCACACACCAGTCTGACTGTGGCCCCAGCGGTGGGCTGGGGGCAGCATTCAGGTCTGACTGTGGCCCCGGCCACCAACTCCAGTTATACACCACAGCACAGGGGAAGTGCCCTGCAGGTCCTCACCACGCCAGGGACTATCCAAAATGACCAAGCGGAAGAATTCCCCTCAGAAGAATCTCCAGGAAATAACAACAGCTAATGAGCTGATCAAAAAGGATTTAAATAATATAACAGAAAGTGAATTTAGAATAATAGTCATAAAATTAATCACTGGGCTTGAAAACAGTATAGAGGACAGCAGAGAATCTCTTGCTACAGAGATCAAGGGACTAAGGAACATCCAGGAGGAGCTAAAAAATGCTATCAGTGAGTGGCAAAATGAAATGGAGAAAACAACAGCTCGCATTGAAGAGGCAGAGGAGAGAATAGGTGAACTAGAAGATAAAATTATGCAAAAAGAAGAAGCTACTGAGAAAAAGATAAAAAAAATCTAGGAGTATGAGGGGAAAATTAGAGAACTCAGTGATGCACTAAAGAGAAATAATATACGCATAATTGGTACTCCAGAGGAGGAAGAGAGAGGGAAAGGTGCTGAAGGTGTACTTGAAGAAATCATAGCTGAGAACTTCCCTGAACTGGGGAAGGAAAAAGGCATTGAAATCCAAGAGGCACAGAGAACTCCCTTCAGACGTAACTTGAATCGATCTTCTGCACGACATATCATAGTGAAACTGGCAAAATACAAGGATAAAGAGAAAATTCTGAAAGCAGCTAGAGATAAACGTGCTCTAACATACAAAGGGAGACCTATAAGACTCGTGACCGATATCTCTACTGAAACTTGGCAGGCCAGAAAGGAATGGCAGGAGATCTTCAATGTGATGAACAGAAAAAATATGCAGCCAAGAATCCTTTATCCAGCAAGTCTGTCATTTAGAATAGAAGGAGAGATAAAGGTCTTCCCAAACAAACAAAAACTGAAGGAATTCGTCACCACTAAACCAGCCCTACAACAGATCCTAAGGGGGATCCTGTGAGACAAAGTACCAGAGACATCGCTACAAGCATGAAACCTACAGACATCACAATGACTCTAAACCCATATCTTTCTATAATAACATTGAATGTAAATGGACTAAATGCTCCAACCAAAAGACATAGGGTATCAGAATGGATAAAAAAACAAGACCCATCTATTTGCTGTCTACAAGAGACTCATTTTAGACCTGAGGACACCTTCAGATTGAGAGTGAGGGGATGGAGAACTATTTATCATGCCACTGGAAGTCAAAAGAAAGCTGGAGTAGCTATACTTATATCAGACAAACTAGACTTTAAATTAAAGGCTGTAACAAGAGATGAAGACGGGCATCATATAATAATCACAGGGTCTATCCATCAGGAAGAGCTAACAATTATAAATGTCTATGTGCTGAATATGGGAGCCCCCAAATATATAAAACAATTACTCACAAACATAAGCAACCTTATTGATAAGAATGTGGTAATTGCAGGGGACTTTAACACTCCACTTACAGAAATGGATAGATCATCTAGACATAAGGTCAATACAGAAACAAGGGCCCTGAATGATACATTGGATCAGATGGACTTGACAAATATTTAGAACTCTGCATCCCAAAGCAACAGAATATACTTTCTTCTCGAGTGCACATGGAACATTCTCCAAGATAGATCACATACTGGGTCACAAAACAGCCCTTCATAAGTATACAAGAATTGAAGTCATACCATGCATACTTTCAGACCACAATGCTATGAAGCTTGAAATCAACCACAGGAAAAAGTCTGGAAAACCTCCAAAAGCATGGAGGTTAAAGAACATCCTATTAAAGAATGAATGGGTCAACCAGGCAATTAGAGAAGAAATGAAAAAATATATGGAAACAAATGAAGATGAAAATACAACAATCCAAACGCTTTGGGATGCAGCACAGGCAGTCCTGAGAGGAAAATACATTGCAATCCGGGCCTATCTCAAGAAACAAGAAAAATCCCAAATACAAAACCTAACAGCATACCTAAAGGAAATAGAAGCAGAACAGCAAAGACAGCCTAAAGCCAGCAGAAGAAGAGAAATAATAAAGATCAGAGCAGAAATAAACAATCTAGAATCTAAAAAAAACTGTAGAGCAGATCAACGAAACCAAGAGTTGGTTTTTTGAAAAAATAAACAAAATTGACAAACCTCCAGCCAGGCTTCTCAAAAAGAAAAGGGAGAGGACCCAAATAGATAAAATCATGAATGAAAATGGAATTATTACAACCAATCCCTCAGAAATATAAGCAATTATCAGGGAATACTATGAAAAATTATATGCCAACAAACTGGACAACCTGGAATAAATGGACAAATTCCTAAACACCCACACGCTTCCAAAACTCAATCAGGAGGAAATAGAAAGCTTGAACAGACCCATAACCAGCGAAGAAATTGAATCAGTCATCAAAAATCTCCCAACAGGAGAGTCCAGGACCAGATGGCTTCCCAGGGGAGTTCTACCAGACGTTTAAAGCAGAGATAATACCTATCCTTCTCAAGCTATTCCAAAAAATAGAAAGGGAAGGAAAACTTCCAGACTCATTTTATGAAGCCAGTATTACTTTGATTCCTAAACCAGACAGAGACCCAGAAAAAAAAGAGAACTACGGGCCAATATCCCTGATGAATATGGATGCAAAAATTCTCAATAAGATACTAGCAAATCGAATTCAACGGCATATAAAAAGAATTATTCACCATGATCAAGTGGGATTCATTCCTGGGATGCAGGGCTGGTTCAACATTCGCAAATCAATCAATGTGATACATCACATTAATAAAAGAAAAGAAAAGAACCATATGATCCTGTCAATCGATGCAGAAAAGGCCTTTGACAAAATTCAGCAACCATTCTTAATAAAAACCCTCGAGAAAGTCGGGATAGAAGGAACATACTTAAAGATCATCAAAGCCATTTATGAAAAGCCCACAGCTAACATCATCCTCAATGGGGAAAAACTGAGAGCTTTTTCCCTGAGATCAGGAACACGACAGGGATGTCACTCTCACTGCTGTTGTTTAACAAAGTGTGGGAAGTTCTAGCATCAGCAATCAGACAACAAAAGGAAATCAAAGGCATCAAAATTGGCAAAGATGAAGTCAAGCTTTCACTTTTTGCAGATGACATGACATTATACATGGAAAACCCCATAGACTCCACCAGAAGTCTGCTAAAACTGATACATGAATTTACCAAAGTTGCAGGATACAAAATCAATGTACAGAAATCAGTTGCATTCTTATACACTAATAATGAAGCAACAGAAAGACAAATAAAGAAACTGATCCCATTCACAACTGCACCAAGAAGCATAAAATACCTAGGAATAAATCTAACCAAAGATGTAAAAGATCTGTATGCTGAAAACTATAGAAAGCTTATGAAGGTAATTGAATAAGATTTAAAGAAATGGAAAAACATTCCATGCTCATGGATTGGAAGAATAAATATTGTCAAAATGTCAATACTACCCAAAGCTATCTACACATTCAATGCAATCCCAATCAAAATTGCACCAGCATTCTTCTCAAAACTAGAACAAGCAATCCTAAAATTCATATGGAATCACAAAAGGCTCGAAATAGCCAAAGTAATTTTGAAGAAGAAGACCAAAGCAGGAGGCATCACAATCCCAGACTTTAGCCTCTACTACAAAGCTGTAATCATCAAAACAGCATGGTAGTGGCACAAAAATAGACACACAGACCAATGGAATAGAATAGAAACCCCAGAACTAGACCCACAAACGTATGGCCAACTCATCTTTGACAAAGCAGGAAAGAATATCCAATGGAAAAAAGACAGTTTCTTTAACAAATGGTGCTGGGAGAACTGGACAGCAACATGCAGAAGATTGAAACTAGACCACTTTCTCACACCGTTCACAAAAACAAACTCAAAATGGATAAAGGACCTGAATGTGAGACAGGAAACCATCAAAACCCTAGAGGAGAAAGCAGGAAAAGACCTCTCTGACCTCAGCTGTAGCAATTTCTTACTTGACACATCCCCAACGGCAAGGGAATTAAAAGCAAAAATGAACTACTGGGACCTTATGAAGATAAAAAACTTCTGCACAGCAAAGGAAACAACCAACAAAACTAAAAGGCAACCAACGGAATGGGAAAAGATATTTGCAAATGACATATCGGGCAAAGTATCCAAAATCTATAAAGAGCTCACCAAACTCCACACCCGAAAAACAAATAACCCAGTGAAGAAATGGGCAGAAAACATGAATAGACACTTCTCTAAAGAAGGCATCCGGATGGCCAACAGGCACATGAAAAGATGCTCAACGTTGCTCCTCATCAGGGAAATACAAATCAAAACCACACTGAGATATCACCTCACGCCAATCAGAGTGGCCAAAATGAACAAATCAGGAGACTCTAGATGCTGGCGAGGATGTGAAGAAACGGGAACCCTCTTGCACTGTTGGTGGGAATGCAAATTGGTGCAGCCACTCTGGAAAACAATGTGGAGGTTCCACAAAAAATTAAAAATAGACCTACCCTATGACCCAGCAATAGCACTGCTAGGAAATTTACCCAAGGGATACAGGAGTACTGATGCATAGGGGCACTTGTACCCCAATGTTGACAGCAGCACTCTCAATAATAGCCAAATTATGGAAAGATCCTAAATGTCCATCAACCGATGAATGGATAAAAAAATTGTGGTTTATATACACAACGGAGTACTATGTGGCAATGAGAAAGAATGAAATATGGCCCTTTGTAGCAACATGGATGGAACTGGAGAGTGTGATGCTAAGTGAAATAAGCCATACAGAGAAAGACAGATACCATATGTTTTCACTCTTAGGTGGATCCTGAGAAACTTAACAGAAACCCATGGGGGAGGGGAAGGAAAAAAAAAGAGGTTAGAGTGGAAGAGAGCCAAAGAATAAGAGACTGTTAAAAACTGAGAACAAACTGAGGGTTGATGGCGGGTGGGAGGGAGGGGAGAGTGGGTGATGGGTATTGAGGAGGGCACCTTTTGGGATGAGCACTGGGTGTTGTATGGAAACCAATTTGACAATAAACTTCATATACTGAAAAAATATTAATTTTGGTCAATTGATTTTCAGCAATGGTACTGAGATAATTCAATGGAGAAAACACAGTTTTATCAAGCAATAGCACTGGGGAACTGGATATCCACATGTAAAAGAATAAAAATGGACCCTTATCTCACATCACAGAAAAATTAACTCAGGCTGGATCACAGACCTAAACATAGCAGCTAAAGCTAGACAATTCTTAGAAGAAAATATGGAAGTAAATCTTTGTGGATCTGAATTAGGAAAAGCATTCTTACATGTGCTATCAGACATAAGCAATGGAAGAAAAAAATAGATATATTAAATTTCAACAAAACCAAACCTAAAGCATAAGTGACAAAAGAAAAAAATATATTAATTAAACCTTATCAAAATTTTAAAAACTTGGGCTTCAATGGATGCCATTAAGAAAGTAAAACCACAACTCACTAAATGGAAGAAATATCTGTAAATCATACATCTGATAAGACTTGCAGTCAGAATATAAAAAAGAATTATTACAACAATAAAAAAAAAAAAACAAATAACTGAATTAAAAATGGAGAATCTGGGTGTGCCTGGGTGGCCCAGTTGGTTAAGCATCCATCTTCGGCTCAGGTCATGATCTCATGGTTGGTGGGTTTGAGCCCCGGATCAGACTCTGTGCTGACAGCTCAGAGCCTGGAGCCTGCTTCAGATTCTGTGTCTCCCGCTCTCTGCCCCTCCCCTGTGCTCGCTCGCTCTCTCTCTCTCTCTCTCTCTCTCTCTCAAATAAGTAAACATTTAAAAAATGGAGAATTTGTGAAGATGTTTCTCTAAAAATATACACAAATAGTCAATATGTACATGAGGGGTGCAGAAGTCATTTAAGTCATTTAAGCATCCAACTCTCAATTTTGACTCAGGTCATGATCTCACTGAGATCAAGCCCCGAGTCGGGCTCTGTGCTGACAGCACAGAGGCTGCTTGGGATTCTCTCTCCCTCTCTTTCTTACCCTGTCCTGCTTGTACACATGCACATTCTCTCTCTCTCTCAAAATAAATAAATAAACTTAAAAACTATGCACATGAAAAGTTGCTGAACATCATTAGTCACTGGGGAAATGGAAATCAAAAGCACAATGAAATACCACTTTACATCCACTAGGATGGCTATATTTTTTCAAAAAAAGCAGAAAATAACAAATTTAATGAGAATGTGGAGAATCTGGAACCCTCAAACCTTGCTTATGAGAATGTAAAATGGTGCAGCTGCTGTGGAAGACATTTTGGCAGTCCTCAAAATGTTAAACATAGAGCTGCCATGTGACCTAGCAATTCTAGTTCAAATACATACCTCAGAGTATTCATAACATGTGTGCACACAAAAACCTGGACACGAACGTCCATTGCACCATTATTCACAAGATCCAAAAAGTGGAAACAATCCAATGTCCTCAGCCAATGAATGGATACACAAAACAGGGTAAATCTATGCAATGGAATAGTATTCAGCCATAAAAAGGAATAAACTGATGCTACAACTGGATGAACCTTGAAAACATTATGCTACATCAAAGTCCAAACACAAAAGTCACATATTACATGAGCCCATGTATAAAAGGGAATAGGACAGTCCATAGAGATATAAAGTAGACAGGTGGTTGCCAGGGGCCGGGGAAAGAAGCAATGAGGAGTAACTTCTAATGGATATGGGGTTGCTTTTTAGGGTGGTGAAAATGTTCTGAATTAGATTGTGGTTATATTTACATAATTTTGTGAATATGCTAGGATAAAAATACTTCAGTACTTCAGCATACACTTCACAGTGTGAACTTCATGGTATTATATCTGAATAGAGCGGTTATCTTTAAAATATCCATCAATAGATGTGAACAAATTATGGTATATCCATATAATGGAATACTACTCATTAATAAAAAGGTATGCTACTGATAAACATAAAACATAAAAAATTCATAAAATGAATCTCAAAATAGAGTAATTATGCAAACTGAAAAACTCAGACAATAACACATACATATTGTATCATTGCATTTATGTAAAATTCTGGATACAAACTATTCTCTAGTGCTATAGTGACAGCAGATGTGTGTTTGCTTGGGGACAGGGTGAGGGGGAAGAGTGGAAGGGAAGAATGACAAATCTTTTGAAGGTAGCAAATGTGCTCACTTTAGTGATTGTGATGATGCTTTCATGGCTATATACATTTTTCAAAATGTTTCAAATCATACAACTTAAAATATGAGCAGCTTACTGCATGTCAAATACACTTTAATCAAACTTTAAAAAGTATAACCACATATAAATCTGTATCTTGTGCTGAGTAGATAATCTGTACATTGTCACTCCCTGTTTCAAAACTCTTCAATGGCTTCCCTTTATCTTTAGCATCAAATCTAATTTTTTTGAGAGGGTGCATGCGTGTGCTTACAAGCAGCGGAGGGACAGAGGGAGAGAGGGAGAGAGAGAGAGAGAGAGAGAGAGAGAGAGAGAGAGAGAATCTTAAGCAGGCTCCATGCCCAGCACTGAGCCAGATGCAGGGCTCCGATCTCACTACCGTGAGATCATGATCTGAGCCAAAATCAAGAGTCAGACCCTTAACTGACTGACTGAACCACCAAGGCATCCCAAATCTAAATTTCTTAAGTGGTCTATGATGCCCTACATTATCCCATACTTTGTTAGCTCTCTGACATCCTCTACTACTCCCTCTCTAGTTTGCTCTGCTCCAGAAACACTCGTCTTCTTTGGCTGTTCCTTTGATATTTCAAGCTCTTTCATACCTCAGAGCTGTTGCCCTTGCTATGTCTTCTGTCCAGGACACATTCTCGCAAGTATTTACTTATGTCATTCCTCACATCACTCAAATACCACCTCATTGTAGAGGTATTATCTACACCAATTCCTTCTTTCAACTCTCTATTTCTTTTACTGTAGTCAAAGAACTACCTGAAATCATACATTTGTGTATGATCTGTAAGCTCTATCAGGGCAGAGATATTTGGTTGCTTTTATTCACCACTGAATTACTCAGTGCCTAGAAGCGTACTTCCGAAATGCGAATCTCTCATTAAACACTTGTTGAAATGACTCTATGCATAAACGTTGGTTGACTTAATATTCCAAAAAAAAGTAAAGAAATAAAATATTAGGTGTTAAGGCAAAAAGTCTTTCATATTAGTACTTCAGGCCAGAAATGCAGAGTGAGTCTGAGTACAGAGATACTCTAGACAACAAGAGAGGAGAAACTGGAAAGCTTGAAACTCAGATTGGTAAAATCCAAAGATCTGGAAGATTACAAATGAGTCTTTTGCCTCCAGCATCTTAGGGCTTGAAGGATGTATGGATATTTCCCTTAGGGAAGAATGGGGGGTAGGAAAGTGATGTAGTAATTAGATATGTCTCACACATATATTTATTATATATAATTATTGGTGTGTCTTAATTTACTCTGATATGCCTAGGTTCCCCATTGGTCTCCTTCTGAATTCCCAGTACATTGGATAGTTGAATAGTTCTGATCTGTTTATTTAATATTAATCTCTTCATTTAATGTAATATACTATATGTGTTCCTACTGAATTTATGTTCAATTATAACAATAATTTATTTGTCCATCTTTTTATAATGTGATATATATTTTGAGAAAAATATAATGAAGATATTTAGGTCAACTACTGAAATTAACTATTCTCAGTATTGTTAAGTGGCTCACTTCATCTCTCCAAAAAGAGTTTGTTCCAGAAATCACAGGGCCAAATAAACACAAATGTCTTCACTTCTGCAATGTTGTATATTGTTGGCATTTATTGGATTATCTTACAAATAAATTATTGAGAGAAATTAGCATGAATTATTATATTAAAATATGTATGTTTTTATTTTTTAATTTTTTAATGCTTATTTATTTTTGAGAGAGAGAGCATGAACAAGAGAGGAGCAGAGAGAGAGAGAGAGAGACAGAATCCAAAGTAGGCTCCAGGCTCTAGGTGTCAGCACAGAGCCCAACGTGGGGCTTGAACCCACAAACCGTGAGATCATGACCTGAGCTGAATTCAGACGCTTAACCAACTGAGCCACCCAGGTGCCCCGAAAATATGTATGCTTTTAAACAGATAAATGTACCCATTGACTAAATGGAAAGAAACAAAAATCAAAAACACTTGAAAGCAGTAAATTCTCAAAACAATAAAAATAAAAACAGTAAATTCTCCCCTATGTAAAGTATATTCTGAGCATAAATAAACAAACAATAAAAACCAAGTCCCCCCACCAAAAAACAAAACAAAACAAAACAAAACAAAACAAAACAAAACAAAAACCCAGGAAGGTGGTATTTTAAAAATTCATGTAAATAAATTTTATCTTCACTAATATCTTCATTTATAGCAGTAGGCTGTAACAAAGTCATTTCAAAATCTGCATTGCATTAAAGAAATGAAACAATATAGCCTGTGTTTTTTTAATCCCATAAATATATTTGCAAATAGATTTGAAGATGCTTCCCAGATGTTTTTCATGTGATTTTTTTTTTTCAGACACAGAAAGCAAATGAGGGTTTTCGCAGAAAACTTGTTTTTTAATAAGTTGGTGGTTGATTGTGCAGGTGTGTGAATGAATTTCAAGAGGCTCCCAACATTCCTTGGGGTTTGTCCTCCAGGGGATATATTGTGGAGCACAAGCACAGGGCTGGGGCCTCTGACTCCCTTCTCAATACCAAAAACTCAAAGTGTCTGATTTGCCTACAGCCAGCCGCACAAGCCTTAGGCTATAAAAAAAAAAAATCTAAAATGATCCAACTGTGATTGCTATTTTTGTCAGAACCAGCACTAAAGTAACGCTCAGAATGTTTTGTCCTCTAAATTCTAATAGACAATGTTTCTCATACACAAAGCACCAGAACGTTTTGGGTTTTTTGTTGTTGTTGTTCTGTTTTGTTTTGTTGTTGTTGTTGTTGTTGTTGTTTTAATGAAGCTTGAGTAGAGATTTACCAAGCACCCACACAAAGCTGTTTCAATATTTTGGAAGAATCTGAGTTATATTACTAAAACAATATATTGAATTCAAGGTAGTTTTTGAGTTAGGGAAGGGTCTCACCTCATTTGATTCCAGTTATCTCATTTTACAGATTTTACATAGCAGAGAAGGGAAATGATTTCTGGAGATTCATACTGCCAAACAGTGAGAAAACTAATAGCAGAAACCAGGTCTTCTGCCTACACTCCCACTCGATCTTTCTGCTATACCTGTCCATCTATGTTTGAATTCAAAGTTGAATAAAATAGCTGAAATGCGCCCCCAATAGTTTCTCGATTTTTGAATTATTCAATTTAAGCCTACAAAGAGTGTAAGAAGGGGCATTTTGTTTTACAGCTAATACACGAAACATATATATTTTTCTTAAGTAGGAAGGCAGAAACCAAGTTGACAAGTCTGGTGCACAGTATCATTTTCAAGCATATCCCTGGTGAAAAAACATATTGAAAGGAACATAAACAGCACTGACTGTTACATCAAGCATATGACAAGTTGGTAAATGCTTTTGATCCTTCCAGTGGGAAGGAAAAATGGAGTAGATGACCTCCATCAACTTGTGGAAATATACCCACTGCCCTCCACCCTGGGAACCAGCTTTCTGCATGCAAACAGAAAAGGAAAGCAAAATAAAGTAAGCAGTTTACCCACGTAGAGCTAAGCTGAAAATACGTAGTATATGATGCTGTAGTTGAAGATGTCAACTGTGAAGTCAGTCACCACAAGAAGAGAGCCAGCTAACTGAATCAGGGAGAAAAGCAGAATGAGGGAGTTGTCTTGAAGAGCACTGTGGGCTACAAATTATAACAGACTAAGTAAGGTTATATGCAGGTTCACAGAGACAAAAACAAGGTCCTGGACTGGGCTCCAAAACTTTACTGTGCAAGATGCAAAGTAGGGCCTTCCTGGTAGTCCATTTATATAAGATTTAAGGAATTTAGTTGATAGTTAATATGAATCAATTAGCAATTAAAAAAATCTAATGTGGTCTTAGGTGCATACGTTGCAAAATGATATCAATAATAGAAATTCTAGTTCCACTCTGTTCAGTGCAGTCTTGTGTAAATTACTTAACTCCATGGGCCTCAGTTTCCTCATTAGTCAAATGAGGGGTAAAAAGGCCAACTCCCAGGATTGTTGTAAGGATTAGATTAGTTGATACATGTAAAATGCTTAGCACAGTAAGTGATGCTCAATAAACGTCCATTTCTATTATTAGAAGCATCGTTATTCATAAGGCATTGAATCCAGTGACACAACTTTTATGTGTGTTCCAGTAAAAACTTATTTCTAGAAATGAAAAATTTGAATGCCATATCATTTTTTAAGTTTATTTATTTATTTTGAGGGAGAGAGAGAGAGAGAGAGAGAGCACAAGTTGGGGAGGAACAGAGAGAAAGGGAGAGGGAGGGAGGGAGGGAGGGAGGGAGGGAGAGAGAGAGAGAGAGAGAGAGAGAGAGAGAGAGAGAATCCCAAGCAGGCTCTGCACTGACAGTGCAGAGCCCAACGAGGCTCAAACTCACGAACGGTAAAATCATGACCTGAGCCGAAATCAAGAGCTGGATGCTTAGCCAACTGAGCCACCCAAGCACCCCTATGCCATATCAATTTTACTTGTCACAAATGCATTCTTTTGATTTGTTTTCAACCATTTAAAAATGTAGAAAAACATTCTTAGCTTAGCCTGTGTGCCATACAGAAACAGGTCCAAGTTTGGTCTGCAGGTCGTAACGTCGTGCGACTCCCTGAATTAAGGAAGGATGTTTGGTTTTCAGAACTTCCTAGATTTTGGAGTTGTGGATGAGGAATTGTGGACCTAAAGTCTCCCCAAGTTAATACTGTCACTAATGTAAAGTGGGAATGGCAGCCTGTTGTTATTTTGGTGGCTGTTTCCTAACAGCGGAAGGGCTTGAGACCCTTGGCCATGTGTCTGGGGCTAAGCCTTGCATCCTGCCCTCAAAAGGAGCAGCAGCCACCCCCCTTGGCCTGATGAACCTAGAAATGTACCTGTCTCTCTCCCTGCTCTCAACCACGCCAAGCCTGAGGCTCCCACCCACAGGGCTAGAGGTTATCATGTTGGAAGACAGTGCTCAGTCCAGGGATACATTTAAAAAAAAAAAAAAAAAGAGGGCATAAACAAACTAGGAATTGTTCAATAGAAAGTAGCCAAGAAGGTGGGGGGGACCCTTAAAAACCCATCAAATAAGGAACATATGGAAACCAGTGTGTTTAACGTGGAGGAAAGATAACTTGGAGTACTATAGAAACTGTCACCACATACCAAAAAGGCTGTCATGTAGAAGAGGAGACAGACTTGTTCTCTGAACTCAAGACTGTGGGTAGAAACTATGGGGACTCAATATCTGGATTAATACAAGGAAGACTGTTCCAATTAACAGAACTGTCCACTGATAGAATGGGTTGCCTCAAGAGGCAGGGTTCAAGCATTAGTTGTATGCTTGTTTGGCGAGGATTTTGAAGACAGAGTTTACACCAGATTAACCACTTAGCCAAATACTTAGAACTGCAGAAAGTGGCAATCCCCTGGGGTGGGGGGGAGGGGATCAGAAATATATGAAAAGCTGCTCAATATCCCCCAAATCACAGAAATGCACATTTAAAACAATAATTCAGGTGTTAACATTTATAAAGTTTAATGATTTTAAGGGCTGGCAAGGGATGTGGTAAAATAGGAACCCTCACGCACTCCTAAAAGGAATATAAATTGCAATTCCTTGGGATCTTAGGACACTCACACAAAGCAAATATAGACAGGGTTGTCCACAGTAGCCTCGTTTGTCATAATGACACATGGCAAACTATCCAACAATATGTTATAGATAAATAAAATATGATATAGTAGATCTATATGCACTAACTTGGTAAATCTACAAGACTCAGTAAAATGATAAAAGTAAGCTGCACAACAATGCATACAATAGGAGACGATTTAAGTTAAAAATACACATAAAGACACAATGCAAACCTACTAGTTCTACAGAAATATCCATATTTACATTAAATGCATAGAAAAATTCCTAAAAGATAGACACTAAACTGATGGGAAAGGAAAAGGAATTAGCTCAGAGCTCAAAGGTACTTTAGTTTAATCTGTAATATTTGGAATGTTTACAATGGGAATTCTTCATGGTTTGCTTGTTTAATTAAAAATAAATATGTAAATTGGAATATAAGAGAAAACTAGGGCCGGGAAGGAAACTAGAGATTACTGATCCAGCTACTTCAATTTACAAATGAAGAAAACTGAGGCTTGGAATAGCTAAGCAATTTGTTCAAAGCTCTACAGGTATTTAAAGCCAGAGCCACAATGACAGAACATGTGTGTAATAAGAAAACATAGGCTTTGAGTCGAGAAGCCTGGATCTGGGTTCTAACTCTACATGATAGGTTTATGACCGTGGGAAGCACACTTACTATCAGATTCTCAGTTTCCTCTTCTGTACATTGGGGGTTGTTTATTCAGGATTCATTCAGTTGCAAGGAACAGTAGCCCAGCTAACTGAGATATAAAGGAAATACATCCTCTTAAAATAGACGAGTGGAGAAGACCTCAGGCACAACTGCATTCAGGGATGCAAAGAATGGCCTCAAGACTTCTTCCCCAAATATCACTACTTACGTGTTTGTTATTCTCTCCCACTCTAGTACCATGTGGTTCTTGTGGGATGGTCAGCCAGGACACCCTGCATCCCTCTAGGTATTGGGTTTGGGATATTTCCCCAAAGAAAAAGAGTTGCTGTAACAAAAAAATGGGGGAAATTTTTTATAGGTACAAAGAAACAAACAAATAAAACAAAACAAATTTTTTAGCCACTTCATAGTATTGATGGGAGAAGGAAACAAGAAAACTTAAGAGATGGTATTGCACACACTATATGATGTTATGCAAACAAAAAGAGTCATTAACTCATGTGCCTAAACTCCTCGCAGTCTGTAATTTCCACTCTTCGTTGTATCTTTTAGGACTATGATGTATCGTTTAGGACTATGATGTATCGTTGTATCTTTTAGGACTATGATGAATGATCATTACTGGTATGTTCACAGTGGGCCTCTTCTCCCCCAACGTTTGTGTCTTATGTAGCCTACTTTGTCAATATTTCATAATGGCCATTGTATTCCCATTGAAATAGAAAACATTCAGTATAAAATGTTTCTACTTCAGAGGAGGAGGGAAGACTGTGGAAATTTAGTAGCTGTTAGCAACATCATTGAAAGAAGTTGCCACACTGGAATTTTATTTCTAAAATAACAATGTTGAGGGGGCACCTGGGTGGCTCAGTTGGTTGAGCGTCCAACTTCGGCTCAGGTCCTGGTCTCACAGTTGATGGGTTTGAGCCCCACAGAGAGCTTGCTGCTGTTGGCATGGAGCCCATTTCGGATCCTCTGTCTCCCTCTGTCTGCCCCGCCTCCACTTGCGGGCTCTCTGTCTATCTCTCTCAAAAATAAATAAACATTAAAAATAAAATAAAATAAAATAAAAATGCTGAGTGAAATACTCTTAAAGCTCTACCTTCTCCTGTCTTTGCTGCTCTTGTGACAAAGTTGGATGCTTAGCCGAATGAGCCACCCAAGCATCCCCACGCTAGTAAAGTTTTGAAGCATTCATCTATATCATCTAAATCATCTCCTCTTACCTGATCTTTCTCAGATTTGTGTCTTGGGGGAACATAAGGAAAGAGCCCTAAACTAAGTTCGCTCTATAACGTTGACAACTCTTAAAACTCTCAAAACTATCATTTTCTTCAGGCACGTTCCAGCATTTTAAAATGTTAGTACTGGTCACTATTGGGATAGCATGTTGAAAATATAACAGCAAATTGACGACAGCTCAAAAGAAAGCAACCAAAATGATAGCAGGTTCAAAGCTAACAGGTTAGCTTGAATTTTTCAGCCTTGTTTATCCCATTTTCTGTTACTTCTTCCCCTTCCAAGTTACAAATAACTTTCCAGCTCTTATCTGGTCAGTCAACGATGAGAAAAATCTGTAGTGTTGTACCTTAGCAAGCACTGACACCCCATCAGCTCATTTATTTTCGTGGTAAGATTCAATGAACTAGCGAGGCAGAGATTACTGTGCCTATTTTGAGAAGAGGAACTTGAGGCTCATACAGATGAGTTCCTCTTGTGTTAGGTCACAGGGTAGTAAATACAAGGGCCAGAACTTGGATCCCACTCTAGTATTTTTTATGTGACATCACCAAGTCGTTCAACAAAAATTAGTATCCACTCTGCACAAAACACGGAGGAAAATTGATGGTATAGATATATGAGGAATTGCCTATATATTCCTCAGTGTCTAAGGGGACACAGTTTCAATAGCGGAAAGTTCTGAAAAATGAGCAGGAAACTTTGTTGATGTCATTTACCACAGTATGCCCAGTGTCTAGCATATGGCTGAAACACATTAGTTGCTCAATAAATATTTATAAAGTGTGTGAATAAACTAATGAATGCAAGACCACATAAAGGCCAAAGTCACAATAAGTATGAAATATTATGGTGCTGAGTATACAAGTGCTCAGGAGACTGCCATTCTTCAAAATCTTCCTTAAAACAGACTATGTAGTATGACATTTATGAAGTTTAGACTTGGGGTCTCACAGAAAGTCACTTAAGATCTATGAGAGGGGCCTTGGGAAAGTTATTTTATCTCTTGGACGTTAATTAAGTCCTTCATTCAACAGACACGGTACACTTTCAGAAACTAATAATAGGCTCAAAGAGTTGTTATGATAAAATGAAAGAAGGCATATGAAATGACTAGCATAGAGGAAGACCACGATTCATGGTGGTCTTTTATTTTTTTTTTTTAATTTTTTTTTTCAACGTGTATTTATTTTTGGGACAGAGAGAGACAGAGCATGAATGGGGAAGGGGCAGAGAGAGAGGGAGACACAGAATCGGAAATAGGCTCCAGGCTCTGAGCCATCAGCCCAGAGCCTGACGCGGGGCTCGAACTCACGGACCGCGAGATCGTGACCTGGCTGAAGTCGTAGGCTTAACCGACTGCGCCACCCAGGCGCCCCTATTTTTTTTATTTTTGATATCATGGGGATTTTATTTTTATTATTATACCTTCCAACGCTCCCTTTCTTGAAACACCCCTAGACAATTAAACAGGTGAGGTAACACGGGGGCAGAACACTGTGCCTTCTCAATTCCAGAACAAAATAAACAAAAGCCCACGATCAAAAACCCAACACAGATTAGTGCTTGGATGTAACAAGCCAGCTCTACTAGTGTAGGATGGGGGTCATCTGACGTGACAGCAGCCACCCTTCCTGAAGGTGACAGAGTCATCACAGCAGAATATTTTAGGTAAAAGGAATCAAACATTTCTAGGAGGAAGAGTTTGGCAGTAAGTGAGGATATTTAGCTTAGGGAAGAGAAGAGAGAGACACTGGGGCAGACAGAACAGATAATATGTGAGCTGTTCTCAAGGGCTATTAAGGAGGAAAAAAAAACCCTAAAGCTGTTCATGATTATCCCCAAGGAAAGCAGAGCTGAGTGACAGCTTCATGGAGGAAAAGTTGGATTCACAAAATAGGACATGACTGAATTTTAAGCAGACATATTAGGGTCAGAAAAGGCTGGAAGGGAGGACAGAGTGGCCCACAAAGACAATATAAAAAAATGTTAGATGTCCTTTGAATAGTGCTGTGGTATCAGAGCGCAGGTGCATTAGGCTGAAATGAGCATTGTGACCTGGCCTGGGTCAGATTTATGGGTAACACAGACCCAGACACTAATAGGAACATGGGACCTGCCATAAACGAATTTAAGGAACCGAAGTTAGGTGTTCCTTAAATGAAGAAAAATTATAAAAACCCAATAAATAGAATTCAACCTCTACAGTCTGTGTTGTCTTCATTTGGGGGCAGGGGGTTGAGGTGCGGAGGAGGTGTGGTAAGTCCTCTGAAAGCAGCTTGAATAATAATGATGATAATTACGATGCCTCACATACCCCAGCACTTTTCTTCATAGCCACATATATCTCCTCATTCAGCCTACAGCAAAATGGTTACATTGTAAATATTATTTAACATTAAATGTAATTGCTTCACAAATCTGCTTTTATTAAGCAATCCATAACAACAATTCAGTTATTCTCTTTCACTGCTCCATTAATCCTTCACTTCCCTACCAGGAGAGCAGAGAGGTAAAAGTTTTTTGTATGAGTTGCCAAATCTTATCTGAGCATCTCTGTCCTTGGGAATAGGTGCATCATAAAAGCTTTACAAAACTGTAGGGGAAATAAAATCCGAAGGAAAGATAAGATAAAGTCTCCTAATGCTGAGGAACATGTCGTAAACAAGTCAGTTAAAATGCGGCAGGAAGAGTTGCTTTAAAAATGGCTTCAAGTTTATTTACTTCATAAGGATGTTCATGATATCAAAAGAAACATGGGATACATATGACAATGAGAAGAGAAGAACTATTTATTTTTTTTAAGTTTATTTATTTTTTGAGAGAGAGAGAACATGAGTGAGTAGGGGAGGAGCAGTGTTGAGACAGGGAGGGTAAGAGAATCCCAGGCAGGCTCCGCACCTGCAGCGCAGAGCCCGATGTGGGGCTCGAACCCACAGACCATGAGAATCATGACCTGAGCCCAAACCAAGAGTCAGATGCTTAACCGACTGAGCTACCCAGGCACCCTGAAAAATTTGTTGTATAAAGCATTTTAGTGGAAAGAAAAATCTCAGGTGTCTCATGCTACAGAGGTAGCTTTCTCAAAATGATTCTACAGATCCATAAAGAATTTGTTTTAGGGGCACCTGGGTGGCTCAGTCGGTTAAGTGGCCGACTTCGGCTCAGGTCATGATCTCACGGTCCGTGAGTTCGAGCCCTGCGTCGGGCTCTGTGCTGACAGCTTGGAGCCTGGAGCCTGCTTCTGTTTCCGTGTCTCCCTCTCTCTTTGCCCCTCCCCCATTCGCGCTCTGTCTCTCTCTGCCTTTCAAAAATGCATACATGTTTAAAAAAATTTTTTTAAAAAGAATTTGTTTTATAACACTACATCTTAATGTGAAGTCCAAATCAGAGATCTACGAGTCCTCAAGATTCCAATTTGGAATCTTATGCTAGACATCACTGTATCACATGTATGTATCAGTCTTGAGTAAATTCTGAATAGGCAAAAGTCAGACGGAATACGAAAGCTTCCTGATGTAAATGAAATGTCTTGAGATTATGAGCAGAAAGACACGCTCTGACTTTATTACTCTCAACACATATCTGTTGAATTCAAAGGAGATATTAAGAACATGGCCCGTGCTTAGTACCAAATAGCACATAGACATGAATAATTTATGCGTCCATCCTTGGAGGAGTGCTAATAAAATGTGAAATAGGCACATATTGAGGACCGGTGTACGATGGCGAGTTTCATAACAAAGGTACAACAAATTCATATGTAATCAAATGCTACACGAAGGTAAAGTCAAATTATAAACCAATAATTGCAAAGCTGACGAAGACACCGACAAGAAATAGTGTGCTAAGAAATATATAGTGTCGAATTAGTAAAGATAAGCCATATGCAGAGATTTTTTTTTAATTTTTTTAAATGTTTTTTATTTATTTTTGAGACAGAGAGAGACAGAGCATGAATGGGGGAGGGGCAGAGAGAGAGGGAGACACAGAATCCGAAGCAGGCTCCAGGCTCTGAGCCATCAGCCCAGAGCCTGATGCGGGGCTCGAACTCACGGAGCGTGAGATCGTGACCTGAGCCGAAGTCAGACGCTTAACCGACTGAGCCACCCAGGCGCCCCGCCATATGCAGAGATTTAAGTGAGGCGTGGATGCTTTTAAATGTTAACATTGACATCCAACTTACTTTGGGAAATTGAACGATTGACTTTCTTAAAAAATACATCAACTATACCAACCATACAGTCATTCATTTTAGAAAATTTAAAAGGACGAATGTCACACAATTACTAGAATCTCTGTTACACACATTTCCAAAATCTAAAATCGAATTATCTTGGCTTTCAGTCAGGGATCATTTGTCTAATGAGGATCATCATGAAAGGTGGGTAGCGGCCACACTCCACACATTACCAAGAGAACCCAAAGAATACTTGGACAGTCTAAGGACAGAGATTCTGAAACAGAAACCTAAGATATGGTAACTGACAATTACCCAGAAAAAAGATCTTGCCATCTGTAAGCCTTATGTGATTTTCTTGTATGTCACTTTATTAACACTCACTACCTGTTATACCCATTGCACTTGAACCACGAAATACTGTTAAGCACAGTGCTTACGAGGATTGGCTTTGGAATCAGACAATCCTATGTTCTCCTAGGAGAACTTTAGTTCTCAGAGCCTCATTTTCCTTATCTTTAATTGTTTTCTGGATGTTTTATAGTTCCCTTATTCCTTTATTCCTCTCTGCCTGCCTTAGTTTGTGAACTGAATGGCTTCCACAGCAGTATGTTTTGATTCCCTATTGATTATCTTTTGTAAACCTACTGTTGGTTTTTGCTTTGTGGTTACCATGTGGCTCACCTAAAAGTTCTTACAGCTGGAACAGGCTATTTTTGCATTGATTGCAATTTACAGTTGACCCTTGAACAACACGGGTTTGAACTCATTTAATCTTCACAATTCTACTTCATAGACTTATTTTGCAAATGAGGAGACTAAAGCTCGTCGAAGTAAAGGGACTTGGAAAAAATCATATGCTATGTAGTGGGGTCAGAACTTGAAAAGACAGCTGTCTAAATTTCAAACCCAAGCTCTTAAATTTTATACCACTGTTTTTCAAAGTGTCATACAAGAAATAACCATGAATATCAGAATCTATGCTGAAGGATGAAAATGGGGTGGGAGGAAAGGTTTTTGTTTTGTTTTGTTTTGTTTTTTAATGAAAAGAAAGTGTAGGAGAAAATCCATGTTACCCTAGATGAGATGATGAGTTTCTAGAAACAAACCAAAAGCATCATCCATGGAAGAAAAGAAATGATAAGTTCAATTTTGTCAAAATTTAAAACTTATACTTGCAAAAGATCCCATTAAGGCCACATAAAGATAAGCCATAGTCTGCAAAAAAAAATATTTACAAAATACCTACCTCATAATACATGTCTGATAAAGGGCTTTTATCCAAAATATATAATGAGCTCTTAAAACTCAACAATAAGAAACAAGCTAATTAAATAACATACTCTGTATCACAACACATCACCAAAGAAGATCAGCACATGAAAATGCTCAACCTCATTTTGCATCAGGGAAATGTAAATTGTAATGAGACACTACTACACATCTACTAGAATGGATAAAACCTAAACACAATGCCGACTGCTGGGGAGGAATAACTATTCATTGGTATGAATGCAAAATGGTACTTTCACTTTGGAAGACAGCGTGGCAGTCTCTTACAAAGCTAAACATAGTTTTACCATATCACGTAGCAAATGTGCTCCTAGGTAGTTACTCAGTTGATTTGAAAACATATGTTCACCCAAAAGCCTGCATGTGAATGTTCCTGGTAGCTGTATTCATACTCACTCAAAACTGGAAGCAACCAAAATGCCCTTTAATGGGTGAATAGACTTTTTTTTAAAAAGTGTGGTATTTTTACAGAGTGAAATGTTATTCTGTAATAAAAACAAATGAGTTACCAAGCCATGAAAAGACATGGAGAAACCTTAAAAGCATACTGGTAAGTTAAAGAGGCCACTCAGAAAGGCTACATACTGCATGATTCAAATTACATGACATTCTAAAAAAAAAAAAAAAAAAAAGCAAAACCACAAGAACGATAACAACAAACAGTGGCCAGAGGTGTAGGGCATGGGGGTCGAGGAGTAAGGTTTCATGTCTGAACCCTAACCGTAACCCTCACCTTCAGTGCAGAGCCTGGTTGGGATTTTCTCTCCCTCTCTCTCTGCCTCTCCCAGGCTCGCTCTCTCTCTCTTATAAAGTAAAATAAAATTTAAAAAAATGTAAAAAGCAACTTGACAGTATGCATCAAGAGCCTGCGAAAAACAGCTTTCTCTGCTGGGAATCTATCAAATTGGCTGGATATGTTTATCACAAAATTATTGGCTACTATTAAGAAAACAGAGAAGAAAAATAATTTCAACTCACTTAATAGGAGAGTATTTACAAAAACGGATAAATCCACTTGATGGAAACATAGGTACTCATCAAAATGTTTATAAAGTATTTACAAGCATTAGGTTTAAAAAGGCAAATACAGAATTATACATATCATTATAATTATGTAAAAGTTACACATAATAAACAGACTAGAAGGATATACACCAAGAATATTTATAAGAGTTGTCTTTTTAGTTTTGTGTACTTTCCAAAATGGTCTAGAGTCAGCATGTTATTATGGCTGAAGTTAAATAGACTGTGTGTCTAATTAGCTTCCTTCCCCCAGGGGTACCAGCACAATAATGGAAAGCCCAAGAGCTTACCAGAAGATATCACTGAGGAAGCATTTTAGCGATATTGCTGACGGCCTAAAACTGTCATGGACAAACCACCACTGAGCCCCTTCTGCATCATAGGGAACATGTTGAGAACAATGTGGCCTTGACTGTTTAGTTGCATTTTACTCTTATTGTTCCTGAATCTCAACTGGTTTAGCATTTTGTCAAATAGACTCCCAGACAGTATGGAGATAACGATTCCAGATAGATTCAGACACTTTATTCTCTACACAGACAGCAAGAGCAAGACCAACAACGTGCCAGGTTCATGCACCGCTTGACTGACAGGATGGCACCCAATCAAAGTGGCCAGAGGAAAGACACCGTGAGCAACAGGTTGCTCGGTTGCCAAGGAGCCCATCTAGACTTCAGCTAAGTGGACCGACAGGATGCGGCTGTACTCTGAGGACAGGGGAATGAGGTGGCCTGGCCTATGCCTCATCCAAACCAGGGAGGCAGATGGGCAAGCGCCTCCTGGTAGCCTCGCACAAGATAAGGGGTCAAATAAGAAATGCCTTATGACAGCTCCCCGCAGGGCTGCCGATGCAGCCATGGTCCTGGGAGAATCACAGGGCATTCCACTAAGACTCAGGGCAGTCTGTGTTGGAGTCGTGCCTATGTGGCCTATGTGGAGATATGCCAGGTCGTCAAGAGTACTGGTGTGGACCTACTACCCTACACAGCTGTCCTACCTGCTTTCACTCTTAAAAGTGTCTTGGTATATGGGCATCCTCATACCTAAAGGCGATAATCATGTCCCCCTTCCCACAACACACAAAACACCGCACACATAGATCAACCTATTTATGGGTCGAGAGCGAGAACAAATGGAAGAGTGAATGCCCACCTCTGGTTTATTTAACGTGGTTTTTAGAACTTAATAAAAGTGATTCTGAGGTTTACATACAATAGATGGACAAGATTAACCAGCAAAAGGGACGCACATATTAATATGCATTATAAAGCCACCATAATTAAACAGTTTAATGATAAAGGATTAGGTAGACGAATACTTGGAAGAGAAAGAAGAAACAGAGCTATGTTTCTCTGTTTACATAATGAAACTGGCACAACCAATAGGTGGCAGAATGGATTCCTTAAATAAGTGGTATTGAAACAACTGGCTGAGGGTTTGAAAAGAGCGAGACGAGGTTCCCTGTCTCACACCAAATACCAAAATAAACTTCAAGAAGATCAGAGGGATAAATGTAAAAAGTCAAATGACAGACGAACTGGAAAAGATACGTTGGGTAAATCCTTATCTGATGAGGCATGGTCTTGCAGCATATGAAACACAGGCAACCTCAAAAGCAGAGAAAAACTAATAGGTTCAGCTATGCAACTATGAAAAAAAGTATGTCAAAATAATAATCATGCCTACTCCACAGCATCATTTTTCCCATTTTTCAGATGAGAGAACTGAGAAAGTTTAAGTGACTACAATCCAAGCACCACGGCACCAATCTGAGGTACAGCAATGTATCTCTTAGTAGATAGCATGCACCGATTTCCTCATGAGTGCAGAGGTCATATCTTCTCCGGGCTTCTCCTAGGACTCTGTATGTGAGCTTTGTTAATAACCGTAGGTGATTAAGGAATTGATTAAAATTCCAGGAAGGTCTGATGCAGCCAAATGTAGCCCACAGAGAACCTGCAGGAAAAATAAGCAATGAGCATATGTAGCCTCCGTTACTGTCTCAAAGATATGTTATGACTTAAACCCAAAGCAAGGGGATTATTTCTAGTCTTGATCTTACATCGCTCATCTCACTGCTACTAGCGCCAATCCTAATTACGAGGAGAAAATTTAGCAGCAAAGCAATTATCCAGGACATTCTGGAAGGAAAATTTACCTTTGTGAAGTTTATGTATTGTCTGAGACTACTCCTTTGCAAAGACGAATAAGTGGATCTCGAGGCAAAAAATCATGGCCTTGAAGAAGTGACTAGGCTAACGTAACGTGACAGTCACAAAATACTTTCTTCTGAGTAATGAAAGCTGAGCGACTTGGGAATAAATATGTAGAATATTATGATGCCGCCTAACAAGAAACCAGATTTGCAAATGCCAATTGTCTCTTTCATAAACTACAGTTTCAAAATGCTTTCACAAACTTTAGGGGTCCAGGTCCTTCTCATTGAAATGGCTCTGCCTTTAAGACACTTAGAAATATGAAGCATATATGCCTGAAAGGCCTTTAAAGAGCAGCTGATAAAAACTATTTTGCAGACAGGGAGACTAACCAACTAAGAAAAAGATGAACACAGCGTTACAACATTGACAAGGAATGTGAGTAGGAAATTCCTCCAAAAATAAATAATAATAATAGGAAATAAACACATAAAAAGATCTATAAACCCACTAGTACCCAAGGAAACAAAGTTATAATAATAGACAACATCTAACATTTACTGAGCATTTTCTATGTGCTAGGTACTAATTGCTTATTTAGTCTTCACATTGACATATGAAAGAGGCACTGTTCTTATCCACATTCATACATGATCCTTAACCTTTCACCTACTGGGCCTACGGGGAGACGTGCAAGGTTGTCAGGGCACAGGCACAGAGCTGCTTGCTCACAAACAAGTTCTGCTTCCTTTCATTCTCCAAAGTATTCTGGTTTGGATTCTCACCATCCTCCTCTTTCCACCCGCTACATGGAAAAGTGTCCTATGGCTTTAAATATCTTCATGTTTCAATTTCAGTCATTCTCCAGAGAGAACTTTTCTAACTACCCAATATAAAGTATATCATCATGTTATTATTTATCAGTGCACCCTATCTATTCCTCCATAGCATTAACCACATCCTATAATTATTCATTTAATTTTTTGTTATCTGTTCCCTGTTTCTCACTGAAGGGTGGGCTCTTTGACAGGACAAAATATCTTAGCTGTCTGTAATAACACATATCACACACAGTATGACAAACAGTAGCAGCTTAAAATAACTTTCTCAGAATTTCAGTGCTTCCCTACTATTCAGGATATCATGGCTGGACTATAGGAATAAGCTTTGGGTTTTTTTGTTTTTTGGTTTTCTTTAAGAAATAAGCATCCCAGTGATTCCGACGCAGGTGCTTTGCAAATTTCCCTTTTGAGAAACACAGGCAAAAGATATTGAATTTTTGAAAATAAATACCTCTTTATTCATTCAAAATGTATTGAGGGCCTACAATATGTCAGACATTATGCTAGGACGTAAGCCAAAGAATCATTCGGTAAGTCCTGATAAAGGTTGGAAAAGGAAATAGACCTCACTAATACAAAGGAAGAAAATCTCCTGAATCACTTAAGCAGCTAAGACAATGGGATAAACAGCCCAGAAGGACACAGAAAAGTTTTTAAGACTTTGGTCTTACTGCTAACATAATGTCTAGCCAAACGGTTTGAAAGGAGTTTTCATATTTATATTTCACAGCAGGTTTCGTGGACTTTCTTAAGTAATGATTCTGCTTTGGGAAGCTTCGTTTGGACACTGGGGCAATTATAATACCATGAGTACTTCAGAATAAATGCTTTTGGACTCTACAGGATGTAGAAAAATCGTGTTTATGAAAAGCAGCTTGTACAATGTCCTGTGTCGGTGGGTGATACTCGAACATCTTATCCCTTTAGCACACCCCTCTTATTTCCTCACATGGGTAGTGCTAAGTGGCCTTTCTTGAGGTAAAAAAATAACCTCAAGAAACTATTAAATTTACACCCAAATTGAAGCCATTAAAACAAGTGGATTTTTTAATGTAAAAACTTTTAAGGCATCACTGTCAGAAAAAAGCAATTACGGGACTGGATTTCTATCCATGGTTCCCAACATCTTCTTCCTTTGAATTCTAAATAATCTTGAGAGTGTTTTTATTTCTCATAACTTACTCTTCTATGATAGAATCTGGAGCCATTAATATCATTTGGTAATTCATTCAACAAATACTCATGGGACTCGAAATATGTGCCAGGTCCTGTCTTAGGAGGTGGGCATACAATGGTGAACAAAACAGACAAAAATGCATGCCCCCGTGGAGTTTCTATTTGAGTGTGTGTGGTAAGTAGGTACAGTAAGTAACTCATAATTTATGTCACATGGTAATAAATGCTATGGGGAAAAGCAGAGAATGTGAGTAGTGATTGCTGCTAGTGGCATTAGAATTTTAAACGGGATGGTCAGGGAAGACCTCACTGAGAAGGTGACATTTGAGCAGAGTCCTGAAAGAAGTTCAGGACAGAGACACACAGCTATCTGGGCAAAGTCCATTTGTGACAAAATGAAGCAAACGGAAATACATTCTGGTGGAAGCATGTCTGTCATACTCACGGAGAAGCAAGGAGGCCAGTGTCGGCGAGAATAATAAGCAAAGGGGAGGGTCATCGGAGGAGTTAAGGAGGTAGGCTGGAGCAAGAGGACCTTATGGTAAGGCGTTCACCCGAGTGGAGAGAGGAATCGCTAGAAGGTTTTGAGTAGAGAAGTAATATGATACTTCAGAAATATCACTGTGGCTGCTATGGGGAGAACAGACTGCTAGTCCAATGTGGAAGTGGTGAGTCAAGTTAGAAAGATACAGCTGTACCCTGAGTGTTGTCTGTAAGTGATGAATCATGGGCATCTACTCCTGAAGCCAAGAGCACACTGTATACACTGTATGTTACCTAACTTGAAAATAAATTATATAATAAAAAAAAAGATATAGCTATAATCCAGGCCATAAATGATACATTGCACCAGAGTGGTAGTAATGGGAGTGATGAATAAGAAATGCCTAGAGGGTCCAAGAATCAATCCCAGAGCACTCCAAAGTTTAGAACTGAGGAAGTAGAGGAAGGGGTCCTCAAAGGGCACTGATAAGGAGAAACCAGTGAGGTAAGGGGGAAATCAAGAGAGGAAAATATCCTCGAAACAAAGTGAAGATATTGTGTCAAGGAGGAGGAAGTAATTAACTATATTAAATACTGCTGATAAGTCAAGTTTCGTGAAAACTGACAGTGGGCCTTAGGTTAACCACATGGATGTGACTGATAACTGTATTAGCTTGCTAGAGATTGATTGGCTCACTGTTCTGGAGGCTAGAAGTTCAAGATCAAGGTGCTGACAGGTTTAGTTTCTTCTGAGGCCCTTCTCCTTGGCTTTCCGCCACTCACTGTGCCCATACGCACCTGGTGTGCCTCTGTGTGTCCTAATTTTCTCTTCTTTTAAAGACACCAATCCTATTGGATTAGGGCCCACCCCAGTGACCTCATTTTAATGTAATGGCCTCTGTAAAGGCCCTACCCCCAAATAAGGCCACATTCCGAGGTACTGGGGCTCAGGACTTCTACATATGAATTTGGGGAGGGCACAATTCAGCCTACAACAGTTACTTTATAAAAATCGATTGTGCACAGAGTGGTAAAATTGAAAGCCTTTAAGAACAAATTGGAGAAGAATCAAAGACAAAACAACTCCAGACTACCCAAGGGCTTTTGCCACAAAAGGGAAAGCGAAAAGGGGCAGCAGCCAGAGGGGAAAATAAAACCGAGAGAGCTATTTTGTTGTGTTTTATTTATGAGGACAGGAGAAAGATTAGTAGGAAGATCCAGGGGAAAATTAATGGCACAGGTAAGGAAGAAGAGAATGGCGAGAGAGAGATTCTGCAGTTGGTGAGCAGGGATGGGATTAAGTGCAATGCTTTGAGCTGGGAATATAGATAGTTCATCCATAGTAACCGGAAAGAAGGCTGAATATATGGGCAAAGAAGTTGGTTGCTGGGAAGATGTGGTGATAGTAGCCTGAGGAAAATTTCTCCTGATTGTTTCTATTTTCTCAGTTGAATAGGAAGCAAGTGGAGGGAGTGAATATTTGAGTTTTGAAAAAGGAGAAGGCATGAAATTGTCATTGAGAGTGCTAATGGAATTGGCAAATACAGCATAATTGCCAGGCAGCATTAAGGACCCACTTGAGGCTGGTGATCTTGAATTTAAAGTGAGACCACTTAGCATGATTGTATGTGTTTCTCCAACCACATTTGATTTAACTGGGCTTGGGATTTTGTCAAACGAGTATGATTAACAAGAGAGAGGCAATGGGGTTTAACATAATAACAAGCAACGGGCTCTAAGCTGAATGCGGAGGGAAGTGAGGATATGTTTGGGGGGGGGGGGGAATGGGAAAGAATTTTGGAGGTCCCGGTGGGATAAAGTAATTTTTATCAGGTACCAGAGGGACTGAGTTGGTAGTCAAGTAGGATGCTTAACACTGAGGTTACGGAGGGGTTGCAGTTATGAATAATGACAAGATAAGTTATGGCCATGGGAACAAGTGCCCCACTTGGTGAGGAAAAAAATACTGAAAAAAAAAGTCATGAAGCTGAGAGGCCAGGGTGTCAAAAGGATCGTCTACATGGGTGTTAAAGTCACCAAGAATTAAAACAGGAGTTGTATCGACGAGAGTGGTAGTGTGCTATGAGGACAAACATCTTCAATGACTGAGGAGTAAACGAGGAGTCAGAAGACGACTGTAATAAAGAGAGGTGTATTAGTCATGGATTCTCCAGAGAAACAGAATCAAGACCTGCAGTCAGCAAACTGGAGACCCAGGAGAGTTGATGATGCAGTTCTAGTTCAAGTCCAAAGGCCTGAGGACCAAGAGAGGTGTTGGCGTACTTCCTGGCTCAAGGGCCAGGAAGAGCCAATGCTTCCGCGAGCTGACGTCCAAAGACAGAAAAAAACAACAGGGTCCCAGCGCCAAGACACTTAGGCAGGAGGAATTTAATCCTATTTAAGGGAGGTCGGCCTTTTTGTTCTATTCAGGCCTTCAACTGATTGGATGAGACACATCCACATTAGAGGGAGCAATATGCTTTACTCAGTCTATCAATTTTAATGTCACTTTCATCTAAAATCACCTTTACAGACACAGCCAGAAGAATGTCTGACCAAGTATCTGGACACCCTATGGCCCAGTCAAGTTGACACATAAAATTAACCATCATAAAGCATAACAGGAGATGTAAAGTCTAAGATTCAAAGCTGGGAGGAGGAGAAAGGGAGAACAGCCTGTCATCAGCAAGGAGGAGCAAGGAAAATACCTACCCTAACTCCAGGATCAACAGTAGTTTGGCTGTGTTAGAGAAAAAATAATAATCAACTCTTGAAAAAGCCTACAGTGACAGCCTTTAGGGGAGAGCCCGATTTCGGTTAGCCTTTAAGAAGGTGAAGGAAATATTAAGAGAAGTTATTGAAAACACAACTTTACTGAACACTGACTGATTTCCAGAGGGCATAGGAGCTGAGAAATAGGGTTAAAATGAAGGTGTCCAAAGCAAATATGGAGATAAGGAAGGCTGGGGTGCCTGTGGGAGGAACACACCAAGGATAGAAGGGCAAGGTGACATTAGTCCTAACAGCTCCACAACAAACCAGTGGTGGAGGGACTGATTATTGCTGGCCAGAGATGAAGGGTGGGGATTTTGTCTGAGAGCATACCTGTTTAGCTTTATTCTGCTCTTCATGTTTTTCCCCTGGTATGGTGATTTCTCCCCTTAACACCTAATTTTTTTGCTGTGGATTTGTAGAAAAGCAAATCCAGCATCTGATGAACTGTTATGATAGGCCCATGCCTTATTCGGTAAACCGTCATATTGCTTAGAATGTGAGCCCCTTGAAGACAGGGTCTACACAGTGAACATTCACTCTAAAACCAGTTGATCCTATAGAATCTTTCAGCTTTTCTATTAATGATTTCCTGATGGCTGATTCCAGTCCATAGGAATAACCCTGTCTGTTCAATTTTGTTCAATTATCTGACCTACCCATGTCCTCAGGCCATTGAGAGAGCTCCAACAATCTCATCTCCTCCAGGAAACCAAAACTGGAAGAAAGGGGGCAAAGACCCCGAGGCAATTCAGTCTGACCACAGAAACCCCTTACTCGCTGTGGTAAGCTGACTGGTACCCACCCCCTCCCCACTCCACCCCCCAAAAACATGCCTACATTCTCATTCCTGGTAACTGGGAAGGTTACTTTATTTGGAAAATGGGAATTTGCAGACGTAATCAAGTTAAGGATCTTGAGACGAGGAGACCATTTTGGCTTATCCTGATGATCCTTAAATCTAATGACAAATGTCCTTATAAGAGTGAGGCCGAGGGAGGTTTGACAGGGGAGGAGGAGGCGGCAACGGGACTCCAGAGGCAGAGAGTCGAGTGATACGGCCACAAGCCACCAGAAGCTGGAAAAGAAACAAACAAACAAACACTCTCTCTCTCCTCGAGTCTCTAAGAGGCAGCCTTGCAGTTCCGCGTGCACCTTAATGTCAGACCTGTGGACTCAAAAACTGCAAGAGAACAAATTTATGGTATATTAAGTCACCAAGTTTGCAGTACTTTCTTACACTAGCCACTCACCCTTCAAATGTACACCCTCCCGTGTATACTCACTACTCTATTACATGATATATTCATTTGATGCCTATGGTTATTCATAGAGAATCATGGTGTGGTGATGCCTTTGGGGGTCACGTAGACTTGACTTTGAATCCTGGCTCGGACGCTCACCAGTCTTAAAATGTGGGCAAGTGTTTATAACTCACTGGGCTTCATAAGAATACTACTACTTTCGAAAGAATGCGATAAAAGCTAGAGATAATGATGTGCTGTGCTTAGCAGAGTCCGGTATCCTGTACGCGTTCAGAGGCATCATCAGGCTCAGTACTCCAAGGGGTCACATCAGCGATGCCTAACGTTAAAATGCCGAAGGGATCGATAACCACATCGACTGAAGCAAGCCACCCAAAACCCAGAGTACACCTCACTTCTTGCAAACTGCCACCATCTACACTTCTCTTTATCACTATTTCTTAACAACACCAAGAACCCAGGGATTCTAAATTCTAATCTCAATTCTGGGACAGGCTTATGAGTATAACCCTAGGTACTTCCAACAGTCCTTACCTCAATTTCGGTGTCTACAAAAATAGATTTTTTTTAATGTTTATTTATTTATTTTTGAGAGAGAGAGTGCGCCCACACGCACACACACACACAAGGTAGGAAGGGTAAGAGAGAGACGGAGACACAGAACCCAAAGCAGGTTCCGGCTCTGAGCGGTCGGCACAGAGCCTGACACGGGGCTCGAACTCACAAACTGTGAGATCATGACCTGAGCCGTTTCTGACACTTAACCATGTGAGCCACCCAGGCGACCCTACGAAAAAGATTTAATATACCTCCTGAGAGACACAAAGATGGATAAACAAATAAAACACCATAAACATTTTCAGCCTTGATGTGAACTGCGTCATCACGGAGCCATTAACTGCAGTGACACTGGACCTCTGTTCAAATGGTTACTTTTTGCAAAAGAGAATGATTTGTCCCAGGGATTAAAAGCTACTTCAGCAGCAGCTGAAGCATCGTGTCAGCAAAACTGAAGCCACACGTTGTATGCCTGCTTTCCAGAGACATCTCTGCAAGAGGCTCTCTCCCATCGTGGATAGCTAGATGTACAGCCAGAAACCAAAATGGGTTGTTGTGGTTTTCAAGGGCGTGTGCAGGTATTTTTAAAGTATTGAACAGATACGTAATTGACAATGACCTACCATTCAATGATTTGAAGGAGTTTATTTATATTCTATAGGCATTTTTCAAAATCTATCCAGCAATGCCTTGATGTAAGAGGATATCGAGACATCTTTCACTGAGATGAAAAGCAGGACATTTTCCAGTATCGTATTAGCTTCCGGACTACACGTCCATGAAACTGTATCTCTCAGAGGCAGGGCTCTGTTATGAGCATTATTAGAGAAAGGGCAAAGTAAAGCTCAGTAAATACATACTCTCTTCCCGCTTCTATCTCTCGCTCCTAAAAACGTGTTGACTGCCACGCCACTGATCAAAAAATTTCCCTCAGGTTTTCTGGAATAATCCAATTCAAGGGCTAAAGGAGTATGAGGAAAGGGCAAGATTGAATCTGATGTGCGTATATATGTGTTCAGGGGGAGGAGGCTGAGGCCCGGGAAGGTCTCACTGAGGAAGTAAACATTTGAACCAGACCACCAACAGCCATACAGCAGAATATCATGCAAATGCTAGATATCAAAGAAATATTTCTATCATAACTTCCAACTGAAAATTTAGAAATTACTATCAATGATGCTTAAGTTTTCCATGGGTACTTCTGACAAAAGGAATTTTAAAAATAACCAAAAAGCATTAAATATGCAATGCTTAACAGACAAGAACACATAAATAAAATATTCTCTCAAATTCTATTGTTCCATTCATATGTATGAGGGTAGCTGCCATCCCAGAGGCAATTATACCAAGCTCACTGCAGAATGGAATGTTGCATCCAGAATTCTTTTTACTGCACCTTTCGAAATTTTAGACCTAAAGGTGTATAGGCTAAGCATACTTATGAAAACTACGCCATTCCATGGTTGATTCATCAGTCAAGGGAAGAGGGAAGTACACAAAAAAGAAAAGGACATGGAAATTGGAAGGTATGAAAGAAGAAAAGTAACCTCAAAACAGGTAACTACTGTATGCATACAGACATATCTCTTGTATTGACATTTTTAAAAACGCGTTATGTTTCCTTCCCCAAAAGTGTCCTTTAAGCCTAAAATTTAAATCAGTAGCATTTCCCAATTTCCCTAGGGTGGAAACATGAGTCCAGTGTTCTCAATGGTGATGCCTTGATTTTTTTTTAATAGTAAAACCTTGGTTTGCGAGCATAATTCGTTCCAGAAACACGCTTGTCATCGAAAGCGCTCGTATATCAAAGCAAATTTCAAGAACCACTGGCTCAGTTGTGATCATGTGGCACTCGGCATCACGTACTACTCGTATTGCAAGACATCACTCGTTTATCAAGTTAAAATTTATTAGAAATGTTTGCTCGTCTTGCGGAACACTCGTAGAGCAAGTTACTCGCAATCCAAGGTTTTATTGCACTTGCATCGCCAGCAGAGCGTAGGACAGTTTAATGTTATGACTGACAATCAAGTGATAGGGAAAGCAGAAGCTGTATACGTCATTGATAAACCACACAAAGATTTCCACTCCCAGCTCTCCTTGCTTACTACTTTTCATTGGCAAATTAAACAAGGAAATGATCATGACATACAAAGTGCTGAAACAGGGGCGCCTGGGTGGCACAGTCGGTTAAGCGTCCGACTTCAGCCAGGTCACGATCTCATGGTCCGTGAGTTCGAGCCCCGCGTTGGGCTCTGTGCTGACAGCTCAGAGCCTGGAGCCTGTTTCCGATTCTGTGTCTCCCTCTCTCTCTGCCCCTCCCCTGTTCATGCTCTGTCTCTCTCTGTCCCAAAAATAAATAAAAACGTTGAAAAAAAAAATTAAAAAAAAAAAAAAAACAAAGTGCTGAAACAATTTACCAAAAGAGCGCCATGCCAACCTGCTTTCGCAGAAAGGCTTACTTCCTTCTAGGGCATGCTCCTGCCAGTCTCCTTCCTTTTGTATTTACTAAGGTAATGCTGCCTGAATTTTCTGATTTCCCCAGACCTGAGTATCTCGTGTTTAAAATCATTCATTCACTCATTCGTTCATTTATATAACAGATATATACTAGTGCCTACTAGATGACCTAGGTACTAGGGCTATAGTGGAGAATGAGACAGGCAAGGACACTGACCTCAAGGAAGAAGTATAGCATACTGAGAGTTTATAACAGGGTAAACTGGTGTCATTTGAGAAGCGGGTGGCACTGGCCAGGTAAGGCCAATCTGGAAAAATTATATTTGAAGTAAGATCAGAAGAATGTTGGAGTCAGCCAGGGAAAGAGAGGTGGGGAAAATTGTTCCAGGTGGGAAAACAGCAGGTGGACGTTCTTGTGGAAGGCAAAACTGTGGCAGTCCTGAAACTTCAAAAAGCTGGTGTAGCTGGAGCTCTGAGTGAAGAAGAGAAAGGGAAAGATGAATTCCAAGAGAAGTAGGAAGGGGGGGCACCTCGTGCATGGCCATGGCAGAAAGTCTACATTTGACAAAGCACTCCAGGTACTCCTAGAATTTGGTGGAATAAAGACAATCATGTTAACTAACTTGCTAGAACTCTTTGTACAAATCAGTGTCAAGATAAACATCCATCAACATGCACACGCTTCATATCCGCAAAATGTGTACATTTTTACATTGATATACTATTGAGTTTATTGAATGCAATATATTTTCTCCCATTATTTTTCATTTATATTTTCCCATTCCTCATTACCTTAAATACAAGTAGTCAAATTTAAGATATATGAGATTATGCACTATGCTTGTTTCTGAAATTTCAGTATGTTGTAGAAAGCATCTGTCATCACATTAAATCTGTTCTCACAGATACTTGGAATTTTTGTTTGCTTTGGTTTTTATTTTTAATCGGCCTGTCTTCAAAATGGCTGGTAACATAGAGCCAATCTTGTCTCTCGATTAAGCAGACGAGTAAACTGAGGACATACTATGAAATAAAAGTATGTTCTCTAAATAATAACAACTCTGTATGCCAAAAGCCTATTTGGATTTTATGAATCGATGGTTTAAGGCAATCTTCTCCCACGATATCCTTAAAGGATGTGTGTGCGTGAGAGACAGACAGAGGTACAAACAGACGTACACATACTGCTGTCTTCCATCGCCAACGATACTACTTGTAGTGAGAACTGCTAGTGTCATACTACAACAAAAATAGAATCAAAACCAAAGATGGTTTTCTTTACTAAATGCACACGTAAACTGACCTATGGGTTAAAATGTTTGGCCAACTACTGCCATGAAGACAGTGAATTCCATTTCATGGAACCAGTATGGAATGAACAGAGTATAGGGGTTTAAGTTCTCCTATAGCTATTCACTAAGTGTGTGCCTTGCACAAACTACTTAATCTTTCGGAGCCTCAGTTTTCTTATCCATAAAATGAGTATAATGCATTCATAAAATCGAAGTGCAGATCAAACTATATAATATAAAGGTATTAAACATTTTATTAAGCTATTCACTATTATCAATAATTAACTATAATTAATAATTATTAAAATGCTAGTAAACTATTTATTAAACAAAGTATTTTGTAATGTCACTTTTTTTTCCACTGGAGAATTCTGATGTACTAATCTTGCAATGGTTATTTTGCTCATATAGATTTAAAATGAACCTGAATATGACAATCTCGCTGATACTTAAATTGTCCCAGAGCATAGTAAAAAGAAAACTTTCATTTTTTTGGATGAATGAAGCACAGTATTAATATAGAAACCTGGTAAAAACACAAACAGGAGAACTACAGACCAGTCTTCTGAATATTGATGGAAAACTTAGAATTATATGTGCAAAAAGATTCCAATTACATATCAAAAATAAAAAGATAAAAATATATGATGACCAAATCAGGGGTGCCTTGGTGGCTCAGTTGGTTAAGTGTCCAACTTCAGCTCGTGAAGGTCATGATTTCACAGTTTGTGGGTTTGAGCCCTGTGTTGGGCTCTCTGCTATCAGCATGGAGCCTGCTTTTGATCCTCTGTCTCACTCTCTGTCTGCCCCTTCCCTGCTTTATTTCTCTCTGTCTCTCTCTCTCTTTCTCTCTCTCTCTCTCAAAAATAAATAAAAATCAGGGGTGCCTGGATGGCTCATTCAGTTAAACATCTGACTTTGGCTCTGGTCATGATCTCATGGTTCAGGAGATTGAACCCCGCATCGGGCTCTGTGCTGACAGCTCAGAACCTGGAGCTGCTTCTGATTCTGTCTCTCCCTCTCTCTTTGCCCCTCCTCCTCTTGTACTCTGTCTCTCTCTCAAGATAAACAAACATTAAAAAGAAAGTTAAAAAGATATTATGACCAAATGGGATTTATTCCAGAAATGCAGGGATGGTTTAATATTAGAAAATTCCTTATCCACCATTTTAATAAATCTAAGGAAAAAAAACTATAAAATTTTCTTCATAGATGCTGAAAACAGGCTATACAAAATTTAGCACTGTGACGTAACATGACCTCCCTCTCTCTCTCTCTCTCTCTCTCACACACACACACACACACACACTCACACACATACACACACTACACAAATGTATACCTATGTGTTTATAAATATGAAGGTAGGGAAGCAGGAGGTCTGTCATTAAGGAGTACAAAAAGAGAAGAATTCCCTCTACCTCCATTACAATTTCATGACAAAAGAAAAAAAACTGTAGGCATGAGAATTGGAAAAAAAAAAAGCTTTGCATATAATAGTCTATCTGGAGAAACAAAACAAAAAAACACAAAAGCTAAATTAAAGTTTTTGGCATGACATAAAATTAGCACAAAGAAATAGCATACATATAGAGAAAATTAGCACAAAGAAATAATAGCACACATATATATAGAGAGAGAGGGAGAGAGAGAGAGAAATCAGTTAGAAACTACTTAGGAAATGCAGTATTCAAATCCTATATAGGAAAATATTAAAACATCCCTGAAAGGCCTGAAATGAAATCTGAACAATTGGAAATGCAGCTCTTACACTTGGATAGGATAACTCAACTTTGTAAAGACGTCGCCCCAGTTTAACATATTAATTCACTGCTATCTCATCAAATATAATGAGTTATTTATGAAACTAGACATGTGGGTTCTGAAATTCACATGGAAAAATTAACATGTAAGAACCCTGAGAAAAAAGAGCACTATAAGGAGAGCTACGGCGACCACATGCTAAAACATACCCTGAAGTTTCTATGATGAAGATTGTGTGTAATGGCAGATAAACAGGCCTACGGGCTCATTTTACTAAACAGAAAGTTCACACATAGACACAAAGACACATGGAAATACAGTATATATAACTATATCACATAACAGAAAAATAAATGTTTTACCAAATGGCATGGGACACCTGCATAGCCACTTGGGGAAAACATTAAATTGGATACATCACACACTAGAATAAACACCAAACAGAACAGCAATGTAAATGTTAAAAAATTGAAACCACATAAATATTAAAAGAAAACACTGGGGGGAATTTCTATACAACCTAGACGTAACTATAACTCAAAGTCTAGAAGCAATAAAAGAATGATGAATTTATCTACATAAGAATGAAAAACGTCAGCACTGCAAAAAATAAATACATAAAAATGGTAAAAGAGAAATGAAAAACTAGAAGAAAATCCATGCAAGTTATATCATAAACAAAGGGCTACTTCCCAAGGATATAAAGAGGTTTTCAATGATGAGAAAAATAAGAAAAATAGTCAAAAGACATGAACAGATAAGTCATAGAAAAAGAAATAAAAACAACCGTTATCATAGGAAATATACTTTGCTCACAATAAGAGAAGTGCAAGTTAAAATTAAACTGAGGTACCATTTTAAAAAACCTATCAGATAATCAGAATTCAAAAGAGCTTTTATCCTGGTAATGCTACAGGATAACAGGCAGTCTCAGCCATTTCTGACAGGTATGTAAAAGGGCAAAACCATGGTGAGAGGGAATTTAGAAATATCTGACACAATACACATGCACTTACCTTTTGATCTAGCAAGCCTTTTCCCAGGAATTTACTTTAAAGATATACCTCCACAAATATAAAAATAAAATATGCACAGTCTTTAATGGCGAAAGCTATTTTTTCATGACAAAATATTTCCCGTACATAGGACCATACACAAAAGAATTATGAATAAGTAGGGCAAATCCACAAAGTTAATTATGCTGCTGCACCAAAATGAGGATGGTTATCTATGAATTGAGAGTTACTTCCGGATTTACAATTAAGTGAAAAAAACAAGTGCAAAGGAATGTATGTAGAAAACTCCCCAACTGATACTATGAGGCCAATATTATGCTTATACCCAAACTATACCACGACATCACATTACATGACATTATTCCTTATGAATACAAACAAAAATTATCAAATTATTAGCAAACCAAATCTAGCAACATATAAAAAGGTTGTATTACATGAATAACTGTGATTTATTCCAGGAAGCCAAGGTTGATTCAACATATAAAAATCAGTCAGTGACATACCCCCATATTAGCAGAATAAAAAACAGAAAAGACACAATCATCTCGATACATACAGAAAGAGCATGTAACAAAATCCAACATCTTTACATGATAAAAACACTCAAAAAACTGGGAGTGGAAAGGGATTTCCTCAACTTGCTAAAGGACATCTATGAAAAACCCACAGCTAATCTTAGATTTAATGATGGAAGACTAAAAACTTTCTAAGATCAAGAGCAAGACAAGGATATCTGTTCATGTCACCTCTATTCAACATAGTACTAGCGGTTATAGCCAGAGAAATTAGGCAAAAAGAAAGAAAGAAAGAAAGAAAGAAAGAGAAAAGAATGAAAAGGCATCCACATTGGAAAAGAAGTAAAACTATCTCTATTTCCATACGACATAATCTTGTATATAGAGAATCCTATGTAATCTGCAAAATGAACTATTAAAGCTAATACACAAGTTCAGTAAAGTTGCAGGATACAAGACCAGTAAACAAAACTCAGGTGTATTTCTATACACTAACAACAATATGAAAATGAAATTTTATTTTTTTATTTTTTTTATTTTTTAAATATAATTTATTGTCTATTTTTTTTTTTGAGAGAGAAAGAGAGCGCATAAGCGAGGAACAGGGGCAGAGGGAGGGAAGGAGGGAGGAAGGGAGGTGGAGAGGGACAGGGAGAGGGAGAGAGAGACAGAGAGAGAGAGAGACAGAGAGAGAGAGAGAGAGAGAGAGAGAGAGAGAGAGAGAATCTTCAGCAGGCTCCATGCTCAGCACAGGGCCTGACACAGAGCTCAATCCTATAACCCTGGGATCATGGTCTAAGCTGAAATCAAGAGTCAGATGCTCAACCAATTGAGCCACCCAGGCACCCTTGAAAATGAAATTCTAAAAACTCAATTTAGAATAATAGCAAGGACAATAAGAAACTAAGGGATAAATTTAACAAAATAAATGGAAGACATACAATAAAAACAGGAAAACATCACTGAAACAAAATAAAGAAGACCTAAGTAAATGGAAACATAATGTTTATTGATTGGAAGACTTAATGTTGCTAAAATGGCAATATTCCCCAAATCGTTCCAGATTCAATAGAGTCTCTATTAAATCTCAGTTGTCTTTTTGGAAGACACTGACAATCTGAGCCTAAGATTCATATTAAAATGCAAGGAATCCAGAATAGCCATAAAAATCTTGGAAGAAGAAAAAAGTTGGAACACTCATGCTCCCAAATTTCAAAACTTACTACAAAATTACTGGCATAAAGATAGACACACACAGCTCAATGAAGTAGAACAGAGATTCCAGAAATAAACCCACACATCTATGGTCAACTGGTTTTCATTAAGAATGCCCAGATAATTCAAAGAGTGAAATAACAGTCTTTCCAAAAAATGGTGCTAGGACAATTGGATATCCACATGCAAAATGATAAATATATGCTACTACCTCACACTACGTATAAAACTTTGATTCAAAATGGGTCAAAGACCAAAATGAAAGAGCTAAACCTTAAAACTCAGACAATTATGAACACATAGATGTAAAACATTAAAAGTATGAAAATGTAGGTGTTATTCTTGTGACCCTGGGTTAGGAAATGGTTTCTTAAATAGGACAGCAAAAGCAGAAACAACCAAAAAGAAAATAGATAAATTGGACTTCATCAAAATTAAATATTTTTGTGCTCCAAAGGACACTATCAAAAAAGTGAAAACATAACCTGTGGAATAGGAGAAAATATTTGTAAATCATATATATGATAATAATTAGGATGAGTACGCAGAATATGTAAGTATTTGTAACAACTCAACAATAAAAAAGCAACCCAATTAAAAAATGGGAATTTCTGTAAAAAAGATATACAAATGGTCAATAAGCAGAAGACAAAATACTTGCCATTATTACTCATTAGGGAAACACAAATCAAAATCACAGAGATCTACCACTTCATGCCAACTAGGATGACTACAGTTGGAAACAGACAATAATAGGTGCTCCTAGAAATGTGGAGAAATTGTAAAACCCATATATAATGTTGGTGGGATTATAAAATGGTATAGCCGCTTTGGAGAAACAATTTGTCAGTTCCTCAAAATGTTAAACATAGAATTCCATGTGACCTAGCAATCCCACTCCTAGATATAATCCAAGAGAATTGAAAACAGGTGTTGAAACAAAGCTTGTACATGAATATTTATAGCAGCAGCATTTATAATAGCTAAAATTGGAGATAGCCTGAATGTCCATTAATTGATGAATGGAGAAACAAAATTTGGTACATTCTACAATGGAATATTATTCAGTCACAAAAAGGAATGAAGTGCCGATATATGCTACAACATGGATGAACCTTGAAGGTATTATACTAAGTGTAAGAAGTCAATCACAAAAGGGTATGTATTGTATATCATTCCATTTGTATGAAATATCCTCAATAGGCAATCCATAGAGACAGAAATTAGTGGTTTCCAGGAATAGGGGGGAGGGGAGGGAGATGCGGTAATGGGGAGTAAGTACTAATGGGTACAGAATATCTTTTCGAGGTGATGAAAATGTTCTGGAATTAGACAGTGGCGATGGTCGCACAACTTTGTGAATAGTGTACAGATACTGAATCGCCCAAATGAAAGGGTGAGTTTTATATGATATGTTAATTGTAACTCAACAAAAAGGGAATTTTAAAAGAGCAACCCAGATATAAATGTTTTGTTAAGGAATTCCAAAACTTTCTGAATATGGGGATCACTGAAGGATTTTTGAATAAAAAAAAAAAGTGGTAAATGAGATTTAGGTTTCAAAAAGGCAAACACTAACAGCAATGAGAACAGGTTAGAAGGAAGAGAGCCTGTAAGAAGGATCATCTAGGAGTCCATTGAAATAAACATGGCAGGCAAGCAGGGCCTGAACTAAGGCAACAGTAGCTGAAAAAGAAACAATAATCTGGAGAGGTAGTAGAGGAATGTATCTTTTTCCAACTGTACTGACCTGAGTTACCACTAAGGTAAATGTTTCAGGATAGCCTGTTTTCACTGATAAACACAGTTTTCTTATCAACTGTCCAGCAGAATTAAAGCAACATAACAGAATTTATAAATCCAATGATCTATATTTTACAACAGGATGTGAATGAGTTTACGGTTCTTACAGTATAAATTACTGTTTCCAAAAGAGCATGATTTTACAATAGTGTCAACAGTTGTTTTTCATTTTCACCGTAACTTTTCCAGAATAAATGCTAATTCTATTTGTTTTAAATTATGTTAGTACTCATTGTAATAGAGCTGAGCAATATAGAATGAAAGAGCAAAAAGATTCCTTAAAACTTGGCATTGAGATTTCTGTTCTTTTCACCTTCTATACGTGTCTGTATACACACACACACACACATTCATATACACATAGGTTTTAAAGTATTTGTAAATGGCATCATACTCTACATGTATCTGTGAATTACTTTTACGCTTAATAAATCCTATCAGAACTTCCCTTCCTAAATATAAAGAAAATATTAGTTTTAACCCTGCATTGTAGCTCATATAGGGATATAATTTATTGTAATTTATCTAAGTCTATCTCCTTTGATAAACAGTTTGACATTGTTGCTCTTGTTGTTGCTGTTGCTATTAAAAACTAAAAGAGTAATCCCAGAATCTCTCTCTTTTTTTATTTTTCTAATGGTTATTTATTTTATTTTTTTTACATTTATTTTTTAAATATAATTTATTGTCAAATTGGCTAACATACAGCATATAAAGTCTGCTCTTGGTTTTTCGGGTAGATTCCCATGGTTCATCGCTTACATACAACACCCTGTGCTCATCCCAACAAGTGCCCTCCTCAATGCCCATCACCCATTTTGCCCTTCTCCCCCACCCCCCATCAACCCTCAGTTTGTTCTCTGTATTTAAGAGTCTCTTACAGTTTATTTTTGACAAAGAGAGAGAGAGTGTGTGAGCCGAGGAGAGGCAGAGAGAGGGAGGCACAGACTATGAAGCAGGCTACAGGCCCTGAGCTATCAGCACAGAGCCTGACGTGGGGCTCAAACCCACGATCTGTGAAATCATGATCTCAGCTGAGCCGAAGTCAGATGCTTAACGACTGAGCCACCCAGGCAGCCCTCTCAGCGTCTTTTTCAAAGCTCATACTAGTTCCTGCAAGTACCCCAGTGTTTGTATAAAATGGGGATGGGATCACAGAAGTTCAGAGTTGGAGGGGACAGGGGGAGTTGTTCATTCTAAGAGCTATTTTTTTTTTAACGAAAGAAGAACCTGTAGAGGTACCTGATAATGAAAATACTTCAAACTACAAACAAGGAAGCAAAGATCTATGAGACGTGAGCAACCTGAACAAGGCACTACTTTCAGAGGCAGCATGAAATTTATCAAAAGAGCACTGGACTTGGGGTGGGAATTCCTGGCCGAGATTCTGACATTTTCTAACATGGACAAGTCCTTGAGCATCCCTATCCCCAACTGTAAAAGGTAAATAAAAATCCTTGTCCACTGAGTTGGTGTGAATCTCAAAGAAGAAAATGAATACAAAAGTGACTTTTAAAGTGTTAAATTATGTTCACATGTTAATTAATATTTTAATGTGTTGAATACCTTTTATCCTGACACTCCAAATCCAGGATCAGTATCTTTCTACCAGAACATGCAAGTCTATAACAGTCAATCTTACATTCCTATTTTACTACATAGTATCTAATGAAGAAAAGGAGAATGAAGTTAACATTCACTGACTACAAGATAAGCTACTAGGCAGTTTTTTCTTATATTAGTCCAGAGATGTATTTATTCCCATGATATACGTACAGAAGTGTTGTGTTGTGTTGTGTTGTGTTTTGCTTTGCTTTGTTTTAGTAGGCTCCACATTCAATGTGGAGCCCGATGCAAGGCTTGAACTCATGTCCCTGAAATCAAGACCTAAATTTGATCAAGAGTCAGATGCTTAACCAACTGAGCAACCCACGTACCCTAGTACAGAAGTTTAGAGTCAAGTGAGTTGTCTGGGGTTGGCAAAGCAAACCGGTAGCAAAGCCACAACAGGGATCCAAGTCTTCTGATCACCAACACATTCTCATTGAACTCAAACTTTAAGAGCAATCCATTCTCAACTCACAATAAACCCATCCTTCTATATATACTTGTCCACTTCTTCAAAGGTCCATTTTCTGATACTAACTTCTACGTCCCCAACTTTTATTCCAATGAATAACAGATTTGTTTCCCTTTTCTATATACATATTAATCAGATTTCTACACAAGCAGCCTCTCTACTCCACAGGTATCTGTCTAAAACCCTTTCGTTTTTCTTCTTGCTACAAAAGGGGAAAAACAGTTGTTTCCAAAACTGATAGTACAATTTTTGAAACACACATGTGTGCACACACACACCTACACACACACACACACACACACACACACACACACACACACACACACCTGTAGTGAGAAAATATTCTAAGTCATTAATATTTTCATTTCCTTTCAGGTTCTCCCACCCCTAGAGTGGAGTCTTTTTCAATCCCTCTCAAAAGTTAGCTTGACACTTTGTGGGAACGCAGACTACCTCAGGTGACTGAGACATCAGAACTACTGAGCAGTGGGGTGAGAACAGAAAGTACAGAATGTTGACTCTGAAAATAATATCAGAAATCATCTAGGTACATTCAGGTACAATGAAAACAAGAGAGCGCCACTGAAATGACCCGTGAAATGTTAAAGCAAAGGTGTAGGGGGTCAGATTTGTCTCATCTCCAGAAAATGGGAAGTACACAAGGTACGAGCCACCAATGTTGAGTTATTTGTGCCAGAGAAAATGATTTTGGGACTGGACTGAAAATGACAAAAGAAGGCTGACTATGGTTACTGGGGAAGAGCAGCATTACTACAGAGTACACAGGATCCTGAAGCATCCTTGGAACCCTGCCACCGGGGTGGGGGTGGGGTGGGTAGCAAATAACACTTCCTAGAAAAATATTGCCAGAAACAGATGTGACTTCATATCACTGACATGAACTATCATACTATCTCATATCACCCTCAACTTTAAAAATAAAAAGCAATCATTGCTAAGCAACAAGAGAAGAAATCAGAGATATGAAATTCAGGAATATGCAGGAGTCAGTAGAAGCTAACACATGAGCTGCTAGTACCCAGCAGAGACATAGAAGAAAAACAAAACTATCACAGAAATGAAGCCAAATTGGAAGCAACACAAATAAACATGGATACTCCTGAAACCACTGTAAAAACATACAAAACAGGATTGAGAAAAGTAAGCAGAATGAAATAAAAATGAAGAAAACATTTCTGAGAAAATTTAAAATATTAAGGGCAGGTACAAGGGGGGGGGGTCAACATAAATATCAGTCTATATTATATGTATTCAAAGAAATAATTACGATAGTTTTGTATAAACAAATCAGGCCTTGAACATACATATTAAATGGTCAAACCAGGTTCCACAAAATATAACAAATAATAAATAACACTCAGATATACCATGTTCCAATGTAAAGAAAAAATATCTGACAACTCAATAAAAATATCAAATCACTTATGAGTGAAAAATATTAGGGTGATCTCAGACTTCTACAAAATAACATTCAATGCTAAATGTTGACAAATTAGTGAAAGAAAACTGTTTGCCTTCAAAAACTCAGGGAATATAGTTCTGGGAGGTTTTCAGGGTTTGTTTTGTTTTGTTTTGTTTTGTTTTGTTTTGTTTTGAAAAAGAAACAACTACAAAGTGGGGGGGGGGGGGGAACCTGGCTAACCAAAAGGAGTTATGAAAATTGAACAAGATAATAATTATTTCTTTCATTTATCAGATATATTAAGATTATAACACATGTAGGGATCATGGTCACAGAAAAATATGTAAATATTTCAAACATGGACGACATAAAAACAATGTAACTTACAAAGTTGATAGGGAAATAGAATTAGTGCATATGTTCAGTTCCTCATCTTTCATGGCTGAGAGTCAAAACAGATCATTCGTATCTGAAAAATAATAGAGGTATATACACTATTTAAAGGTATAAACACTAAGAGAAAGAATGTAAGCATATAAACTGGGAAGCACAGAAATGGGAGGAGAGAGTGGAATAAATGGAAACATTTTAAACCTTTTCACAATGACCTGAAATATCATAAAGAAAATAAAAAGGTAAGTGACAAACTGGGCGTAAGTATTTACAACATGTATCACAGATCCCTCATAAATAAGGAGCTTCCAAAAAATTGAGAAACATCAAAAACCCAAGAGAAAATTGAGCAAGGATATGAAAAAAATAAAGCAAATCCAGAATATAAGAAATTCCATAGGACATGACCCAGTTTCCTCAACAAATAAATTACAGGAAATAAAAAGGGCGGAGAGAAACGTACCAATTAAAAGGTTAAGAGATATATAAACTAAAGGCAACATGCTGACATTTTTCGAAAATGGATTCAAGCAAATAATTTAAAAGACCTTTTTATTTATAATTTAGAAGATATTTGATTATGGATTATTAAATGTTAGTGAGTCATTGTTAATTTTAGTACATGTGATCATAGTATTATGGACTGTTTTTAGAAACTTTATCTGTCAGAGGAGTATGCTGAAGTATTGATGTATCTGGGATTTGATTTAAAATATTCCATGAAAACTATAAGAAAAGGGATAAAGGAAGCAAAAACATTGGTAGGTTTTGAATCTGGAGATGGGTTTAGGGTACTCATTATACTATTCTCTCTACTTGTGTGTATGTTAAAAATTCAACATACATTTGAATGCACATTTCTAAAAGTCCCATATGGCAATGCAATTATCTGTGCCTAGGGAACAGATAAATCAGAAATATCACAATTATCTCAATTTCCACTGAAATATAATTGCCTTTGCTTTCCTTTACTGGTATTATTTTTTTTTTTTAACTAAAGATTTAAAATGAGGCACAAAAACAGTCACGTGACAGTTTTTATCTTGTGCTGACGGGTTGACTCTGAATTGGCTGTTCGATTCAATTAAACTAACTATATAAAGAGTTTGGCTAAAATATAAGACTTGCAGTACTGCAATTTTGCTGATGAAATACTTCCATCATTTAGAGAGGGGAAGGGAGGAAGTATGTAAATGTGGTGAATGGCATCATGGGAAAAATAAATTTGTTATTGATCACACCTCAGATACCAGCCCAAGGGGAGAAAGGGAAGTACACATGTCTGGCTATTCTGAAATCCCCTTCGTGGTACCTCAGCCCCCCACCCCCTGCCGCTCCATGAACAAATCTCACCATGCTATTCATGATGGCTTCAAGCAAGCTATTGCCCATCCCAGGGTAATTGCATTGTTTTTTTGTTCGTTGTTTTTTGTTTGTAAGTCTCTGGAAACCAGAACATCTGAAGATTTAAAAAAATTCCTAAGAGGCATTTCAGACAGGAGAAAGAAAAATGCAAAGAGAATGATCAGAGCTTCATTAAGGGAAGTAGGGTGGTTACCAGCACTATCAAAGGACAGCAACCAATTCATTGTATGTACCTTTAAAACTAAATGATCATCAGAGTGTAAGGAATATACTTGAACAACTCAGTAATGCAAACCACCAGACACGTTAAACACAACTTTAACAAAATTCGTATTTCAAAGCAAATAAGAAATATGCTTTATACAATTATCTCACCCTAATCACCCATCAAGGAAAACATTTTCAGGACCTTGAATTCATGCTCCTTTATTAGCTTCAATTGCTTTAAGAACCTAGAATTTTTTCTTTGGAATTCATTTGTTAAAAAACAAGTGTTCCACTAATTTCAAGATGTCTCCTTCTCTTCTGCCTACTTCCAAATTGCTGAGGTTTTTACTACGTTGCAATAGCAGAAAATAACCAAATACAATGTGCATAATGTATCTCTAGCTTCATATACCATCCTGCAAAACACAGCAACACAAAATTATGAGATAGCAGTGTTTACCTATTCAAATGATTAAAGAAATCTAAAATACAACGGTAGATTTTTCATGATTAAATGATCATGACCTTTAATATGATTAATTTCATTTCCTTGGTCGCATGTCAGTGACCATTTTAAGGCCAGCATGACCAAGATGAGAATTCAGGAGTCTTAAGTTCCTATCTGCTATTTCAACATTTCTACCTACTTTTAACAATTTACATCCAAGTGGTGCTTTGATCTTCAGACCTGTTTATTTATTTCCCCATTCTCTTCTGCTCTGCTTTATGCCACTGTCACGAACTTCATCCTACGTGGTAGAGTCCTTGCAAACAACTGTGCTTTTCTTGCAGAATCTGCCTCCCAAGGCAGCCAGATTCTCACACTTCTCTACAGCTCACAGAACAACCTGCTGTTCCATCATACAGGAAGGACATCACCCCCCATACACACCCATACACTCAGAGCAAGCTCATGTGCATACCCGCATACACACACACGTGCGCCCAGGACATGTGCATTTCAGATCTCAGAAATTCCTTGGCCTAGCTTCCCTGGCTGCTACTCAGAGAGCCGTTCCTTCCCCACAGAGCATATGCTCACTTGGTTTGCTGCTAGGGAATAGATCTCATCTACTCATGTCTTCAACTTCCACACCAAAAAGTTTGCTCCCGGATCTAATCACTGTCCAGATTCTTTCTGGACCTTATCTGTAGCTAGATATCATCCCAGTTCTGGCCCAAGGCACCATAGAAACAATAACCTGGAATCCTAACAGGGCAACAAGCACTTTTCATTCACCACTGTAGCATTAACTCCTCTCAGTATATCTGGACCACTGATAATTACGAATGAGTGATTTGTGGTCTTCCTGGGTCCTTTTCGTAGCTTTCAGCTCTTGCCCACCACTTTCTCACATCTACTCCCAGTTTGGGCTTCAACCTCCTTTGCTAAGCCATATCCATGCATTCTTACCCTCCAGAAACAACATTCCTGGGCCAGAGAAATCACTCCTGCCCTCAACTTTACCTGTTTACTAAGTAAACTGGCTGGCCACCTCTTAGTCCCACAGAGTAAACGAGGTCTCAACCATTCTCTCATTTCTACTCTCCCTGAGCCTGTTCTGTACCTGTTCACCCCCTGACGTTTTCCTACTAAAGCCAAACTCACAGCAAAACACCTGCTCTGAAAGTTAGACTTCCGATCCCGAGTCTGGGAGTTAACAGCACATGTTTAGTGAGTGCTCACCATGTGGCAGGGACAGGTGTAAATACCTCATGGGTGTGATCTCAACAAATACAAACATGTGTGGAGACCAGTATGATGACCAGTATCTCATTTAACCCACACTGTGCGGTTTACCAGTACAAATAAAAGCATAACCAGCCTCAAAAGGTCTTATGCAATAGGCAAGTTTATTATGTAAATTAGAGATCTTAAGGTAGGGCTGGCTCCAGCCATGGTACAATGAGTACATTTGGGCAGATACAGAGGATTCTGAACCCTTCACATCCTCTTCAATGTTCCTGGTGGACAGAGGTAACCCCCAAAAACCGCACAACCAAACCTCTCTAACATTTCAATGAGTTTAATGAGCACCCGCCCCACTCCCTCAATGCCTCTGAGCCCTCCAGGTCCACAAAGAGGTCCCAGCATAGCCCAGAGAGCAGTACGAGGTCTCGTTCAGGAGACAGCCAGGCATCTTGCCAATTTCTATAGGTAGGAATCTGGGACACATGTATGGGTGGGGATTCTAAGAGTGTTCACCTGGGGTGATGAAATGTTACGATCATGCTCTATTTACTATGCGTACCCTCACCTAGGATTTAGGATTTAATGTTAGCTCAAGCACTTGAAAGGGGGCTTTAGAACAATGTGCTACCTTATTAATCATAGTCTGAACTCAATAGCACCCCACAGGCAATAAGGATTAAGGGGCAGAATTTCCCTGGTGGTGTTGAGAGAACTTAAAGGCTCTGGAGGATAGTAACATTGTATGTCTGGATTTATGCCTATTGTCCCATTCTAATTATTAATAGTGCCCCCTTTCACTCTCAAACGTGTTCCAGTTTGGGACAGTGTGCCACCTGCCAAACCACCCCTTACCCATGCCACCCTGGAGGCCCCAGAGGACACTCACTCCCTTTGCCAGGGCTTTAAGAAATGCCTTGGCGGGGAGAGTACCAGAAGCCCTATATACAAAACCCTGTGGGCGCTGTCCTCTGTAGCCTGGAGGTGACAGTGGTGAGTACTGGGATTGAACTAGGTTTCCTGATCTCGGTGGTAGTAATGGGAGTCAGAGTGAAACTGGGAGAGGCCAATGATAGCACTTAACCATTAAAAGACACTCCTTTCTTTTTTCGTAGTGCTTGATATTTATTGAAAAGAACGTAAACGCTTTTTCCAGGTGGTATTGAGGAGCTGGGCTGAGTGCCTGTTTTTGTTTGTTTGTTTTGTTTTTGGCATTTTTGTCCAAATGCACACATCTGTGGGACTGCTGCAGTTTTGAAAGAAAAAGGACAGCTGTGCAAAACTGGTGCATAGGAGAAAAGAAATGTCAACAATTTGGCTGCCAGGCACGTTAGGCTCCTGCAGCAATCTGGTGGGGCAGGGGAGGACTCTGAGAGTAGGTAGGGAACTAACCAGGTTCAAAGACTGGCCCCTTCAGGGGTTGGTGAGTTGTCCGAATCAATGTCCGAGGACCAACTCAGGCATCTTCTAGGTCGGTCCTTGTTTTCAAGGCTGTGGTCTGTCGCTGGAATGTGGTGGATGGTGGTGAAGTGGCAGCGTAGGTCTCTGGGCAGATGGAGGCCTTGCAGTCGGCAGGGCTGTGCGTAGTCTCACCAGTTTGTAACAGGGGCCTGCCCTATAGCCGGGGCTCAGGACACAGTCCAAATTAGCAGGGCAGGGTCCTAGGGCTGGCCAGAGAGGGTGGCGGCACGCTTCAGAACGAGGCCCCAGCGGCAGGTTAACTGGGGTACAATTCCTGGAACAAAGGCAAGCACTACGGGGGGCGGTGAGGAGGAGAATCGGAGGGCAGGGGTAGGGAAGGGGATCGGAGGGCGAAACGGAGCTTGGCGGCTCCGGGCCGGGCGGGGGAGGGGGGGAGAGGATGGCGGCGTGCAGGGCCCTCCCCCCTGGGCCCGAGGGTCTCCCGGCCTAGTAATCATCTTCTTCGTCGTCGTCGTCGTCTTCTTCGTCGTCATCCCAGCCAAAACACTGTTTCATCTCATCGAGGAAGGCCCGGTAATCACCTAGGATGGGGCTATCCATCTCAATGTAGGGCACCACCCACTCCTCGGCTTCCCCGGTGAGCAGGCTGATTAGGAATGCCACCTTCATGGCGTCGTTGCAGAATCGGTTCTCGTTGACGAGCATGTAAGACGCCGTCTGCACGATAAACTCGGGGAGCCGGGAGCTCTCGCCGCTAAACGTTTCGGGGAAGGGCACCGGGCAGCTCGGCGGACGTACCTGGCGCAGCAGGGTGGCCCTCTCGCACACCAGCAGCCGTAGCTGTTCCATGAGCTGGCTGTTCTCGATGCTCAGCGCGCGGTGCCGCATCAGGAGCGCGTGCAGCAGTAGCACCAGCTCGTCCACCATGGCGAACGACTTGGAAGTGCAAGGTTGAGCTCGGCTCGGTTCGGCTAAGGTGCGCACTGAGGCCTCGCAGGAAGTGCGTGTCCGCGGAGGCGCACGGAGGCCAGGGGCGGAGGGCGGTGCGCGCAGGGGTCCGGCGGCTGCGCAAGCTCCGCCCGCAGAGCCACTGGGGCGGCCGGCGCGCCGGCGCGGCCCGGGTCGGGGGGCGTGGTCAGGGAAGCCACCGACTCCGCGTGGGGGCGTGGTCAGGGGGAGCGGGCCGAGCCTCTGGGACTCGGTCTGGGAAGGGGCGGCCGGGGTCGCCGAGCGGCGGGCCCGGTAGGATTCCAAGTCCGCCCGTGTAAAGGCAGGGGACCGCGGTGGCACCCCGGATATGGGCCCGGCTTTAGCCAGGAACGAGTGAGCGCCACAACCCATCTCTCAGAGAGAGCGAACCCGCTCAAGTTGAAAGGATTAATCACCGTGCAACTCAGCCGACTCACCCAATGCAGCGTTCCTTGTCGGGTCTGTGGCCGCTAGATTCCATTTGCGTGTTTTGTTAACACACTTCCTTGCTTATTTAAATCTCAGCCGCCCAGAGAGCTATTAGCACTAAGGGCCGCGCTGCGGGAGTCACATACCTTTCGGAGTTATGAAAGACCCTTAGGGCTCCTCTTTTAAAACAAAACAAACAGGGATTTTTCTTTAGTTGGGAAATAATGTATACCTACATCCTTCTTTTAAAAAAAAATTATTCTTTTAAACAGTGAACTGTAAAAAGTTCTGCAAAATCAACTTTCGAGAACCATTTGCAGGCTCTTGCCTATCTTTGACTATTTCATGTCCTAATGTTAGTCTCCCCAGGCCATCATTCATACATTATTCGTTGCTTAACAATGAAGACTTGTGTTTTTAAATGCTTTCGGTTTTCTGCTTTGAGTTTGATTATTTAAATAGCCGTTGACAACGAAGTTGGGTCCAGGACCTTAGAGCTGACATTATGTTGGCTGTGCTTTTAAAATATATCCCCAGTTCAGTCACCTCTTGTCACTGTTACCACTAGCACCCTGATCCAGCCTTCCTTTCTTCCGACCAATTACTTAGCTCTCACTCTTCTGTTCCTATAGCGTACACAGGAGTCCCCCCTTATCCATGGCTTCGCATTCCGGTGGTTTCAGTCACCTGTGTCAACGGTGGTTCGGTCTGGAAGTGGATGACCTTCCTTCCCACCTAGCCTCAGATCAAGACTAGCCAGATGCTGCATCACCATGCCTGTCATTCACCTCACTTCGTCTCATCACTAGGCATTTTAGCATCTCACATCATCACAACTAGGGTAAGTACAGTACAAGAAGATATTTTAAGAGATATTCTGAAACTTGTATTATAGTAAAGTGATATAAACATTCTGTTTTATTAGTTGTTAATGTCTTGCTCTGCCTAATTTATAAATTAAACGTTATCACAGGTATGTATGTATAGGAAAAAACCTGGTCTGTATAGGATTCAATACCGTCCTCAGTTTCACGCATCTACTGGGGGGGAGGGGGTCTTGGAATCGATCCTCCGGGGATATGGATATGGATATGGATATGGATATGCCCGTATTTCTCAGTGCCCACGGAGAAAGGCAGAGGACTTCTCCACAGAGTAGTCACAGGAATCCTTTGGAACAGAAGTTAGAACTTTTTATTCCCTTGCTCAAAATTCTCCAGCAGTTTTCCCCTCTCACTCAAAATAAAAAGCAAATTCTTGGGCATGGTCTACAAAGCCCTGCCTCACCCCCTCACCTATTCCCATCCGCTGCTCTAATCACATTGTCCTTCTTGCTGATCCTCAGTACACATCACGTAGCTCTGGCCTCAGGATCTTTGCATCTTCGATCTTTTCTGCCTTGCAAGGCTCTCTCCCCAGTTAGCTGCCTGACTCCTTCGCCCACTGTTTTCAGAGAAGACTTTTCCTGGCCACGTCATCTATCAGAACACCCTACTCTCTTGTCAGTAATGTCTAACCTCTTACCCTGCTTCAGGTCTCTACGTAGCATTTATCATACTAGTGGCCATGGTACCATATAGCACTTTGTTCATCAGTCTGCCTCCACTTTACAATGTAAGTCTCTGTGAAAAAAAAGACTTTGCTTTGTTAGCAGCTCTATCCCCAATGCCTAGAAAAGTGGCCCGGAGTAGAAGATCCACAAATATTTGGTGGGTGAAAGAATCTCAGGGTGCAGATGTTGAGCTAAAAATTAGAAGTGGTGGCTACACCAGGTGTTCAAAATACTCTTTAAATTGTCCAAAATGAGCTATCTCTGGTCATGAGTCAGTGAAATGATGACTGATGTAATACAAATGGCAAAGTGGGTTTTTAAACGTCCTATTTTGTATTTTTACAATAGAATTGAATGGGCATCCGTGGAAGTGAGAGGCTGAGAGGAGACAAACAGGGCAAGTCCAAGTAGGAAGGGGGGGGCACATAACACTACTGGGAGGGTGTGCAGCAGGGAGAGCATACAGGAGGCAATATGAGCCTTGGGCTCTCCTGTGGTATCGGCTCCCCCACTAGATGAGAAGCCCCCGGGGGCCGTGCAGAGACCCTCTGTCAGTCATTCTTGTGTTCAGCCTCTCACAGTGTTTACTGGGCACTGGAATGAAGGGAATGAAGGGGCAGGAAATATGAGGGGTAGGTATCTGGCCATTCTGCCAATTCCCAGCTGAGGGTAGAGGGTGGACCTGCTGGGCGGTTGTGTCCAGCTCCACTTTCCATGTCCAGACCCTAATACAAGAAGAGATGCCCGGGATTCTACTCCCACTAGCAAACATTGTGTGACAGCCACCATATCTGGTGATTGACATGAGCTGCCTCACTGACCCTGGAACAAGGGCCTTGCACAAGGATGGGCACTCTAGGAGCCTGAGACCCGGGAGAGCAATACGTTGGTGGCACAGCACCACAGTCTCGGCCTCTGTAACTCTGGTGCACACGCCCTCTCACTGCACAATTGTTACACACTGGGCCTCGGTGAATGAGGCAGGTCTGGTGGGGACCTAGAGATAATTAGGCCCCTGCTGCCCTAGTCCTCTTCCTTATGACCCTGTGGCAGAGGGAGTCTGGAAGGAAAACAGAAGAAGAAACCATTAGTAGCACCTCTGAGGGGGCTAGTGTTGCTAGGAAACAAGAAATGCCCTGACCAGAACTGATCACAGAGCTGAGCAGTGACTTTGGAAGGTGCTTTCCAGTTTGGATGGAGGGAGGAGAGACAGGCAGTTCATCAGTGACCCAAGGGGGAAGCAGCTGGGAAGAGGTGAGTAGGATCCATAGCCAAAATCATCATATAGACTCATAATGTTCATGATAACCAGTATGTGGGTACCCATGATGCTCTGCCACTAATGCTAAGGCGTGCTAGCCCTTCCTTCTCCATTTGTCTTGCTCAGGGCTGCACATCGCCTTCCTTGCTCCCTTTCTTCTCTCAAGTGACCCTTGGATGTTCCCTTTCACCCGTGCGAAGATGCCGGGGGCAGGGGCAAAGTACACTGTGTGTCTTTTCTCAGGCTCAGAAACTTTATCAGGACAGCTCTGGCTCGGAATGTTCTGAGGGTGGTTCACACCCCCACTATTTAGCAAGAGCATTGGCCCAAGGCCAAGGAAGTGATCTCTGGTGCTCCTCACTTCCACCACCTTCGAAGCTTTAAACCCTACCCTGGTATAAACTTGTAAAATTACAGCCAGACTTGTAAAATTGCCTTGAAACAAACATGAAAGTGTCCCTTGGTTCTTTAGCCTCCAGAAGGATATGTACAGATCGGACAAACCAGTGTGGTACTTGACTGTGAAGCCAGGTGCACAAAGCAGCTTTGGAGGGGATATTTGTAAGAGGGGCAAATGGATGCCACTAAGATCCAGGCTCCTGCCTATAGACCTGTCCCTTTCCTCCTTCTTAAGCAGGTACACTCTGGGCTACTTTTTACAGCACCCACATCAGGAGGGCTGTGGAGACCTCCAGCCTAGGGAGAGGAATGAGCAGGTACAGCTTACCAAAGTGTCCTAAAACATTTTTACATGTTTATTTACGTACTAAATTAATGTATTCTTATGGCTAAGAAAATTAAATAATACTGACATATTAAAATTAAAAGGAAACGTTCCTCGTACCTCACCTGCTACCTACAAAATCTCACTTGAAAATTCAAAATTCAGTTTGTCTCCTTCCAGATACATCCATGGGGTTTGCAGGATCCAAATACACATAGTTCTGCTAATAAACATATGTCAGTCCGTACATGTCCGTAGACACAGATAGGATACACAGAGCTGTCTTCTTAATGACTGCATAATACTCCACCCGAATTTCTAGGTACACTACTGCTTCGGAGCTAAAGACACCCAGCTCTGTTCATTTTCTCAGACGATGCAGGAGAAGGATCGTACCAAATACACTCACAGTCCCAAAGATGAGGAAGTGGAAGATCAGATTTCTTTTTTTTTATTTAAAATACCTTTTTTAACATTCATTTATTTTTGGAGAAAGAGACAGAGCACGAGCAGGGGAGGCATAGAGAGAGAGGGAGACACAGAATCGGAAGCAGGCTCCAGGCTCTGAGCTGTCAGCCCAGAGCTCGACGCGGGGCTCCGACCCACAAACCGTGAGATCATGGCCTGAGCCGATGTCAGACGCTTAACTGACTGAGCCCTCCAGGTGCCCTGGAAGATCAGTTTTCTATAACTGAATGATGATTTTTATAAATTAATGTCTTATTACTAAGTAATTTTCATTATCCATGTATATGTTTCTATTTTGCTATAACCTAGAGTTTATTTCCTTCAGTATATTGCACTAGATTTTTGTTCTCATTTTTTTTCATTCCTAATTCTTTTAATGTAATGAGTCACCTGGAACAGACAAGAACTTACACTTTTGGTTTGTTTCTAGCATTTTGATACATTTGTTGTTATAGATATTGGCATGTGTCCTGTCAATTTGTGTTTACTTGCTTTGTTTTAAATGTAGAATAGGCCTCTCTTTCAAATTGGTTGGTTACTTAATTAAGAGAGATGTTTCATGAGGCAGAATACGTGAAGTGAATCGAAGATAATCACAGATTCTTTGCCACTTAGCGTAATCAGGAGGTAGAAACAATTGTGGGTTTTTTGCCCCTTTAATCTGGGCTGACTTTGTGACTTGATTTGACAAAAAAAAAAAAATGGGATGGAAATAACTTATAACTTAGGAGGCAAGGTCTTAAAGACCTGAAGATTCTGCCTTTGCCACTCAGAATGCTCCCTACTAGGAGCCAGCGGCCAGATAAGAAGTCTAACCACCCTGGGACGCCTGGGTGGCTCAGTTGATTGAGCAGCTCACTTTGGCTCAGGTCATGATCTCACAGTCCGTGAGTTCGAGCCCTGAATCAGGCTTGCTGCTGTCAGCGCAGAGCCTGCTTCAGATCCTTTGTCTGCCTGTCTCTCTGCCCCTCCCTTGCTCATGCTCTCTCTCAAAAATAAATAAAAACACTTAAAATTTAAAAAGGAAGTCTAACTACCCTGATAACACTGTGCTGTGAGGAAGCTCAAGCTAGCCCCATGGAGCAAGGCTGCAGACACACATGAGAATGAAGCACCCCCCACCCCCTGGATGTTTCAACCTGAATGCAGCTGAGTGAATGACTCCAGCGGACCGCTTAGAGCCAAAACACTATCCTGAATTCCAAAACTACATGAATTCCCAATCTACAGAACCATGAACAAATAAAAGGGCAGTGGCTTTCAACCACAAAGGTTTGGGGTAGTTTGTTGCATGACAGTAGAGACTGAACCTGGAGAAATGGGGAGATGCCACACATAAAAGCATGCACCCCCTGCAAAAGCACTGACATGATACAGTGAATCTACAGTCCTATTCTCTTTTTGTTACATTCTGTATACGTCCACTTTGTATCAATCAATTACAGGGCCAGACTCGCAGCCAGAGTTGTTTACACCTTCCCTGAGATCCAGAGCCTTTACCCTGAAACGGTCTCCTTTTCTCAGTCTCACACACCAAGCAGTATTTCCACTGTCTTGAATCGACCCAGAGCCAGGCCCTACACAGCTAGAGACAGTCCCTCTGCCCCAAAGCCTTCTGGGATCATTTAAACTCGTGAATCCTAAACTCTTTACCCTGCATTGCCTAGCCTTTCTGGTGGGAACTCCAATAAGAGCTCTGTCCTGTATCTTCCCCTTACTCCCTTCTGCCTACTGACTAAAACCCGGTGCATCCCCGTGTGGCCTCGCATAGCGTGGTATGCCCTTTATTCTTGGCAAATATAAGGAATACAAATTTTATTCCAATGGCCTTGACCTGTCCATATAGTTAGGCATCTCCATAGTTTAAATTGCTGTGCGTACGATTGAGAGAAGTCCAAACTATTCCGCTCTAGTGGGGAGCTCTAAGGAGACCGCACATCTGTGTCATTGTGTGAGTGGCTGTACCCAAGTGGACATATGCCTGTTGCTGCCCTCTGCCACCAGCGATGCTACTTGTCATGAGAACTAGCAGGGTCACAGTATGACAAAAATAAAATCGAAACTGGCTATGTTTTCTCTAAGGCATATGCATGCTACGTAAATGCCGTGAAGCGCATTTCAGGGCAGCATCAGGGAAAGAAAAGAATTTGTGAAATTTGGGTTCAAATCGTCAAACTCCTGTTTACTGTGTGGCTTGAGCGAGTCGCTGAATTCTTCCGAGCTCAGTCTCCTTTTTAACAAATGTGTATAATAGGATCTAAATCACAAGACTGCAGTGAAGATCAAATGCTAAAATATAAAAGTATTTGGCAAACTACAAAGTGCTATACATAGATTGCATGTTATTTTTCCCTGGAGAATTATGATTTATTAGTCTTACAGTGACTATATTACCTGTATTTTAAATTTAATATGTAGTTTGTTCACCTCTCTTACTTACTTCTAGGATATAAATTTCGCTATAAAATTTAAATTAAAAAATGTTTACTCTTGAAAAAAAAAGTAGTTGGAAGAATAAAATACGATTTCATGGTAGTCGTGCTTGCTGCCAGTTCAAAACATGCTGCTCTCATAATGAGAAGACATGCTTTTTTAGGGAAAAGAAGTGTCTAGCCTAGCATTCTGAAGGCCATTGTATAGCATTTCCTATTTTCTCTCTCAGTCTTGGGAGACTTCATGCTCCATCTGGGTTGTGGATATATAACGCTCTGTCAGAGTAAAGAGGCGACTGTACTTCCAGAAACCTTCCTTCATCACCTTGCCACCATATCGGTCCTCCTGGGAGAGACCAGCAGCCCCAGGGCATCTGAGAGAAGGAAACAGGGTTTTCCTTAGCCCTAGGAGCATCTCTGGTCGGCCCTCAGCTGAGTTCCAGCATCCTCTCCTCTCAGCTTCCCTAGGCTTTCCTGCTAGCTGCCATCAGCTCCCTTGGCTCCTGTACACCCAGTGTCTAGTTCTCTCGATTTGGAAACTGGATTCTTTCCGTAAAAACCCTCCCTAGTTAAGAGGAAGTGTGTGCTGTATAAGAGTGATCCCAGGGGCTCCTGGGTGGCTCAGTCGGTTAAGCATCGACTCTTGATCTCTGCTCGGGTCATGATCTCAAGGTTCATGAGTTTGAGCCCTGTGTCAGCCTCTGTGCTGGCAGTGCGAGGCCTGCTTGGGATGCTTTCTCTCCCTGCATCTCTGCCCCTTCCCCATTCTCTCTCACACACACTCTCTCTCTTTCAAAAATAAATAAACTTTTTTTAAAAAAAGAGTAATCCCAGTACCTTTCTCAACTGTCATACTGTTTCCTGCAAGTGCCCCGGTGTTGGTGCAAAATGGAGATGGAATCCCAGAAATTCAGAGTTGGAGAGGACAGTGCTAGTTGCTCATTCTAAGGGCTATTTTGTTGTTAAATGAGAGAAGGACCTACAGAGTGGCCCGCTAATGAAAACCAATTATAAATGAGGAGCTGAAGTTCTAGTTCTAAAGCAGTAACTTGCATAAGGCAAACCTAAGATCCTATCTTTAAAGGCAGCATGGAATTATAAAAATAAAGTAGATTAGGGGAGGGAATACCTGGTCCAGGTCCTACATCTGACATGTTCTATCACAGATAAGCCATTGAGCATCTCTGAAACCCAATTTCCTTATTTGTAAAAAGTGAATAAACATGTCCCCTCACAAAGTTGGTGTGAGTCTCAAATGAGAAAATAAATATGAAAGTAAGTTTTAAAGTGTAAAATGCTTTTCATACACTAATTCTTAATTTCCTTTCTTTTAAAACTTGCTTTGAAATCATTTCAAATGTATAAAAGACTTGTAAGATTTTTATTAATTCCTACATATGCTTCCCCTAGGGGAACCAATTGTTAACATTTTACCGTATTTGGCATATCTTTCTCTCATAGTCAGTATTTTTGTGTGTATGTGTGTGTGATCTTTTTTCCTAAACCATTTGAAACCTGCAAACAGGAAAACTCATTTCCACTTATTATTACAGCATGCATTTACTGTAAGCGAGTACACTGTCCTACAAAACCACAGTCTAACTATCGAAATCAAGGAGATTAATATTGATATACTTTTAAATTTTTTTTTCAATTTTAATGTTTATTTATTTTGAGAGAGAGAGAGAGAACAGGGGAGGGGCAGAGAAAGGGAGAAAGAATTCCAAGTAGGTTCTGCACTGTCAGCACAGAGCCCAATGCAGGGATCGATCCCACAAAGCATGAGAGATTATCACCTGAGCTGAGATCAATAGCCAGACGCTTAACCTACTCAGCCACCTAGGAGCCCCAACATAATGCTACTTTTGAGTCCACTGACCCCATGAAGATTTTTCCCAATTGTCACCAAAAGGTCATTTTTAGGTCTACCATCCACTCCTGGATCACGTATTACATTTAGCTATCATGCCTCTTCAATCTTCTTCAGTCTGGAAGAGTTCTTCTGTCCTTCTTTGACATGACCTTGATAGTTTTGAACAGTACAGGCTTTTTAGTAACTTTACAAAGTGTCCCTCAGTTGCTGATATCTCTCCATTATTAGATTTATATTATGCATTTTTGGCAGGAATACCCCAGACATGTCACTGGGTTTTTTTCAGTGCACCGTGTCAGAAAGCACATGATGTTCTTGTGTTCCATCACCAGTGGTAGTATTTTATCAGTGGGTTAAGGGAACTTCTACCAGGCTTCCCCACTCCAAAGTTAAGATAATTATTTTGTACTCATTAAGAAATATTTAATATTAGTTTACGTTCTACTCTAAAAGAGAGTTTTCTGTCTTCTTTTATTCATGTTTATTTTTATCAGCATTGACCCTTGAATTATTATTTTATACAATAGATTATAATCGGTTACTATCTTTATTCATGCTGCTATTAAAATTTCCCAGATTTGAAGTGGGAATCCTTTTAGGCTGGCTCCTGTGTCCTCTGAATATGTTTACCGTATTCTTTAAGCACTTTCTTTCTGGGACAGTAAGATATTCTTGGCTCATCTTGTCCTTTTCCTGCCCCAGCTCTGGAATCAGCCATTTCTCTAAAGAACCCTCATTACCTTTAGTGGAGAATGGTTTTCAGAAATAAAGATATCACGGTTAGGAATGCAAATTGATATTATAGATTATAGATTTTTTACTTCTAGAACAACTATATAGGCATGTGGAAAGAAAGGTGAGCTTCAAATCTTACCTCATTTCATGTATAACCATTAACTTGAGATAGACCAAATAAAAGTAGAAGCTAAAACTATAAATGAAGCTTCTATCAATAAAAAAAACTTAGAAATTGGTTTCATAAAAATGAAAAATATATTGTTCATCAAAAGATGCTATTAAGAAAATGAGTAAGGTGTTAGAACTTAAGAGACTATCAACTTACAATGGGCTACTGTGTTCATCAGGTGTTGTATATGAACATCACAGTAACCACAAACCAAAAGCCTATAATAGATACACAAAAAATAAAGAGAAATGAATCCAAACATAACACCAAGGGAAATCATCAAATCAAAAGGAAAGAGAGTGAGAAAAGATGAAAGAAACAGAGAAGAACTACAAAAATAATCAGAAAACAATGAAAAAAAAGGCATCTTTTCTGACCACAACAGTTTGAAACTTGAAATCAATTACAAGGAAAAAGAAACTGGAAAAAAAACACACATGTGAAGACTGAACAATATACTACTAAACAACCAGTGGGTCAATGAAGCCATTATAGAGGAAATTATAAAATACCTTGAGACAAATTAAAATGGAAACATAATATTCCAAAACCTTTGGGACACAGCAAAAGCAGTTCTGAGGGAATTTTATAGTGATACAGGCCTACCTCAAGAAACAAGAAGAATCTCAAAGAATCTAACCTTATACCTACAGGAACTAGAGAAAAGCAAACAAAACCTAAAGTTAGTAGAGGAAAAGAAACAATAAAGATCAGAGCAGAAATAAATGAAATAGAGACTTTAAAAATGGAAAAAAAATAATGAAACTAAGAGCTGATTCCTTGAAAAGATAAACAAAATTGATAGACGGCTAGCCAGACTCACCAGTAAAAGAGAGGGACCAAGTAAATAAAATCAGAAATGAAAGAGGAGAAATTACAAATGACACCACAGAAATACAAAAGATGGTGAGAAACTACTATGAAAAATTATATGCCAACAAATTGGGCAAGCTAGAAGAAATGGATAAATTCCTAGAAACATGTAAACTACCAAAACTGAAACTGGAAGAAATAGAAAACTTGAACAATAACCAGCAAAAAAATTGAATCAGTAATCCTAAAACTCCCAGCATAAAAAGCCCAGGACCAGACAGCTTCACAGGTGAATTCTACCAAACTTTTAAAGAAGAGTTAATACCTGTCCTTTTCAAACTATTCCAAAAATTGAAAAGGAAGGAATGCTTCCAAATTAATTCTATGAGGCTAGCGTTACCTTGACACCCAAACCAGACAAAGACACTACAAAACTTACAGGCCAATATCCATCATGAATATGGATGCAGAAACACTCAACAGAATATTAGAAAACTGAATTCAACAATACATTAAAATGATCATGCATCACAATCAAATGGGATTTATTCCAGTGATGTAAGGATGGTTCAATATCCACAATCAATGAATGTGATACCCCACATTAACAAAATGAGGGATAAAAATAATATCACCTCAATAGATGCAGAAAAAGCATTTGACAATATTCAAGATCCATTCATGATAAAAATTCTCAACAAAGTGGGTATAGAGGGTACATATTTCAACATAATAAAGGCTGTATATGACAAAACCCAGCTAACTTCATACTCAATGGTGAAAAGCTGAAAGCTTTTTTCTAAGATCAAGAACCAGACAAGGATGCCCACTTTCCATTTTTATTCAACATAGTACTGGAAGTCCTAATGATAGCAATCAAACAAGAATAATAAATAAATGACATCCAAACTGGTGACGAAGAACTAAAACTGTCACTGTTTACAGATGATATACTATATATAGAAAACTGGGAGCATCTGCGTGGCTCAGTCAGTTACTCACCTGACTCTTGATTTCAGCTCAGGTCATGATTCCACGGTTCATGAGTTTGAGCCCAACATCAGGCTCTCTGCTGTCAGTGGGGAGCCCGCTTTGGATCCTCTGCCCCAGTTTTGCTGGCCCTCCCCCACTTGTGTGTGCACACTCTGCTCTCTCTCTCTCTCTCAAAAATAAATATTTAAATTTTTTTTTAAAAGGCAGAGGGTGCCTCAGTAGCACAGTTGGTTAAGCATCTGACCATTGATTTCACCTCAGGTCATGATCCCATGGTTCATGGGTTTGAGCCCCATGTCAGGCTCTGTGCTGACAGTGCAGACTCTGCTTGGGTTTGTCTCTTTCCCTGACTCTGTGCCCCTCACGCCTCTCGAAAGAAGGAAGGAAGGAAGGAAGGAAGGAAAGAAAGAAAAGAAAGAAAAAGAAAGAAAGAAAAGAAGGAAAGAAAGAGAAAGAAAGAAAGAAAGAAAGAACGAAAGAAAGAACGAAAGAAAGAAAGACAACTGAAGACACCACAAAATAACTATTAGAACTAATAAATGAATTCAGTAAAGTTGCAGGATACAAAATTAATAATCAGGTATACGTTACACTTTTTTAATTTGGAACATAGAGGAATTTTATTTTATTTATTTTTTAATATGAAATTTATTGTCAAATTGGTTTCCATACAACACCCAGTGCTCAGCCCAACAGGTGCCCTCCTCAATGCCCATCACCCACCCTCCTCTCCCTCCCACCCCCCATCAACCCTCAGTTTGTTCTCAGTTTTTAAGAGTCTCTTATGCTTTGGCTCCCTCTCACCCTAACCTCTTTTTTTTGTTTTTTCTTCCCCTCCCCCATGGACTTCTGTTGAGATTCTCAGGATCCACATAGGAATGAAAACATATGGTATCTGTCTTTCTCTGTATGACTTATTTCACTTAGCATCACACTCTCCAGTTCCATCCACGTTGCTACAAAAGCCATATTTCATTCTTTCTCATTGCCATGTAGTATTCCATTGTGTATATAAACCACAATTTCTTTATCCATTCATCAGTTGATGGACATTTAGGCTCTTTCCATAATTTGGCTATTGTTGAAAGTGCTGCTTTCAACATTGGGGTACAAGTGCCCCTATGCATCAGCACTCCTGTATCCCTTGGGTAAATTCCTAGCAGTTCTACTTTTGGGTCATAGGGTAGATCTATTTTTAATTTTTTGAGGAACCTCCACACTGTTTTCCAGAGCGGCTGCACCAGTCTGCATTCCCACCAACAGTGCAAGAGGGTTCCCGTTTCTCCACACCCTCGCCAGCATCTAGAGTCTCCTGATTTGTTCATTTTAGCCGCTCTGACCAGCATGAGGTGATACCTGAGTGTGGTTTTGATTTGTATTTCCCTGACGAGGAGCGACGTTGAGCATCTTTTCATGTGCCTGTTGGCCATCTGGATGTCTTCTTTAGAGAAGTGCCCCTTCGCCTCTCAAAAGGCCTATTTCTTCACTGCATTATTTGTTTTTTGGGTGTCGAGTTTGGTGAGCTCTTTATAGATTTTGGATACTAGCCCTTTGTCTGATACGTCATTTGCAAATATCTTTTCCCATTCTGTTGGTTGCCTTTTAGTTTTGTTGATTGTTTCCTTTGCAGTGCAGAAGCTTTTGATTTTGATGAGGCCCCAATAGTTCATTTTTGCTTTTAATTCCCTTGCCTTTGGAGATGTGTCAAGTAAGAAATTGCTGCAGCTGAGGTCAGAGAGGTTTTTTCCTGCTTTCTCCTCTAGGGTTTTGATGGTTTCCTGTCTCATATTCAGGTCCCTCATCCACTTTGAGTTTATTTTTGTGAATGGTGTAGGAAAGTGGTCCAGTTTCATTCTTCTGCATGTTGCTGTCCAGTTCTCCCAGCACCATTTGTTAAAGAAATTGTGGTTTATATACACAATGGAGTACTACAGGGCAATGAGAAAGAACGAAATATGGCCCTTTGTAGCAACGTGGATGGAACTGGAGAGTGTGATGCTAAGTGAAATAAGCCATACAGAGAAAGGCAGATACCATATGTTTTCACTCTTATGTGGATCCTGAGAAACTTAACAGAAACCCATGGAGAAGGGGAAGGAAAAAAAAGAGGTTAGAGTGGGAGAGAGCCAAAGCATAAGAGACTCTTAAAAACTGAGAAAAAACTGAGGGTTGATGGGGGGTGAGAGGGAGGGGAGGGTGGGTGATGGGTATTGAGGAGGGCACATTTTGGGATGAGCACTGGGTGTTGTATGGAAACCAATTTGACAATAAATTTCATATATTGAAAATAAAATAAAATAAAGAGACTGTCTTTTTTCCATTGGATATTCTTTCCTGCTTTGTCAAAGATTAGTTGGCCATATGTTTGTGGGTCTAGTTCTGGGGTTTCTATTCTATTCCATTGGTCTATGTGTCTGTGTTTGTGCCAATACCATGCTGTCTTGATGATGACAGCTTTGTAGTAGAGGCTAAAGTCTGGGATTGTGATGCCTCCTGCTTTGATCTTCTTCTTCAAAATTACTTTGGCTATTCGGGGTCTTTTGTGGTTCCATACAAATTTTAGGATTGCTTGTTCTAGCTTCAAGAAGAACGCCTGTGCAATTTTGATTGGGATTGCATTGAATGTGTAGATAGCTTTGGGTAGTATTGACATTTTAACAATATTTATTCTTCCAATCCATGAGCATGGAATGGTTTTTCCATTTCTTTATATCTTCTTCAATTTCCTTCATAAGCTTTCTATAGTTTTCAGCATACAGATCTTTTACATCTTTGGTTAGATTTATTCCTAGGTATTTTATGCTTCTTGGTGCAATTGTGAATGGGATCAGTTTCTTTATTTGTCTTTCTGTTGCTTCATTATTAGTGTGTAAGAATGCAACTGATTTCTGTACATTGATTTTGTATCCTGCGACTTTGCTGAATTCATGTATCAGTTCTAGCAGACTTTTGGTGGAGTCTGTCGGGTTTTCCACATATAATATCATGTCATCTGCAAAAAGTGAAAGCTTGACTTCATCTTTGCCAATTTTGATACCTCTGATTTCCTTTTGTTGTCTGGTTGCTGATGCTAGAACTTCCCACACTTTGTTAAACAACAGCAGTGAGAGTGGACATCCCTGTCGTGTTCCTGATCTCAGGGGGAAAGCTCTCAGTTTTTCCCCATTGAAGATGATATTAGCTGTGGGCTTTTCATAAATGGCTTTTATGATGTTTAAGTATGTTCCTTCCATCCCGATTTTCTCGAGGGTTTTTATTAAGAAAGGATGCTGAATTTTGTCAAATGCTTTTTCTGCATCGATTGACAGGATCATATGGTTCTTATCTTTTATTTTATTAATGTGATGTATCACACTGATTGATTTGCGAATGTTGAGCCAGCCCCGCAGCCCAGGAATGAATCCCACTTGATCATGGTGAATAGTTCTTTTTATATGCTGTTGAATTCGCTTTGCTAGTATCTTATTGAGAATTTTTGCATCCATATTCATCAGGGATATTGGTCTGTAGTTCTCTTTTTTTACTGGGTCTCTGTCTGGTTTAGGAATCAAAGTAATGCTGGCTTCATAGAATGAGTCTGGAAGTTTTCCTTCCCTTTCAATTTTTTGGAAAAGCTTGAGAAGGATAGGTATTATCTCTGCTTTAAATGTCTGGTAGAATTCCCCTGGGAAGCCATCTGGTCCTGGACTCTTATTTGTTGGGAGATTTTTGATAACTCATTCTATTTCTTTGCTGGTTATGGGTCTGTTCAAGTTTTCTATTTCTTCCTGTTTGAGTTTTGGAAGTGTGTGGGTGCTTAGGAATTTGTCCATTTCTTCCAGGTTGTCCAGTTTGTTGGCATATATTTTTTCATAGTACTCCCTGATAATTGCTTATATTTCTGAGGGATTGGTTGTAATAATTCCATTTTCATTCATGATTTTATCTGTTTGGGTCCTCTCCTCTTTTCTTTTTGAGAAGCCTGGCTAGAGGTTTATCAATTTCATTTATTCTTTCAAAAAACTAACTCTTGGTTTCATTGATCTGCTCTACAGTTTTTTTAAATTCTATATTGTTTATTTCTTCTCTGATCTTTATTATTTCTCTTCTTCTGCTGGGTTTGGGGTATCTTTGCTGTTCTGCTTCTATTTCCTTTAGGTGTGCTGTTAGATTTTGTATTTGGGATTTTTCTTGTTTCTTGAGATAGGCCCGGATTGCAATGTATTTTCCTCTCAGGACTGCCTTCACTGCATCCCAAAGCGTTTGGATTGTTGTATTTTCATCTTTGTTTGTTTCCATATATTTTTTTAATTTCTTCTCTAATTGCCTGGTTGACCCATTCATTCTTTAATAGGATGTTCTTTAACCTCCATGCTTTTGGAGGTTTTCCACACTTTTTCCTGTGGTTGATTTTAAGTTTCATAGCATTGTGGTCTGAAAGTGTACATGGTATGAGCTCAGTTCTTTTATACTTAAGAAGGGCTGTTTTGTGACCCAGTATGTGATCTATCTTGGAGAATGTTCCATGTGCACTCAAGAAGAAAGTATATTCTGTTGCTTTGGGATGCAGAGTTCTAAATATATCTGTCAAGTCCATCTGATCCAATATATCATTCAGGGCCCTTGTTTCTTTATTGACCGTGTGTCTAAATGATCTATCCATGTTGTAAGTGGGGTATTAAAGTCCCCTGAAATTACCACATTCTTATCAATGAGGTTGCTTATGTTTGTGATTAATTGTTTTATATATTTGGGGGCTCCCGTATTCAGCGCATAGACATTTATAATTGTTAGCTCTTCCTGATGTGTAGACCCTGTGATTTTATATAATGCCCTTCTTCATCTCTTGTTACAGCCTTTAATTTAAAGTCTAGTTTGTCTGATATAAGTATAGCTACTCCAGCTTTCTTTTGACTTCCAGTGGCATGATAAATAGTTCTCCATCCCCTCACTCTCAATCTAAAGGTGTCCTCAGGTCTAAAATGAGTCTCTTGTAGACAGCAAATTTGATGGGTCTTATTTTTTTATCCATTCTGATACCCTATGTCTTTTGGTTGGAGCATTTAGTCCATTTACATTCAATGTTATTATAGAAAGATATGGGTTAGAGTTATTGTGATGTCCATAGGTTTCATGCTTGTAGCGATGTCTCTGGTACTTTGTCTCACAGGATCCCTCTTAGGATCTCTTGTAGGACTGGTTTAGTGGTGATGAATTCCTTCAGTTTTTGTTTGTTTGGGAAGACCTTTATCTCTCCTTCTATTCTGAATGACAGACTTGCTGGATAAAGGATTCTGGGCTGCATATTTTTTCTGTTCATCACATTGAAGATTTCCTGCCATTCCTTTCTGGCCTGCCAATTTTCAGCAGATAGGTCTGCCACTAGTCTAATGGGTATCCCTTTATACGTTAGAGCGTGTTTATCCCTGGCTACTTTCAGAATTTTCTCTTTATCCTTGTATTTGCCAGTTTCACTATGATATGTCATGCAGAAGATCAATTCAGGTTACGTCTGAAGGGAGTTCTCTGTGCCTCTTGGATTTCAGTGCCTTTTTCCTTCCCCAGATCAGGGAAGGTCTCAGCTATGATTTGTTCAAGTCCACCTTCAGCTCCTTTCTCTCTCTCTTCCTCTTCTGAAATTCCTATTATATGGATATTGTTCCGTTTGATTGCATCACTTAGTTCTCTAATTCTCCCCTCATACTCCTGGATCTTTTTTATCTCTCTTTTTCTCAGCTTCCTCTTTTTCCATAATTTTATCTTCTAATTCACCTATTCTCTCCTCTGCTTCTTCAACCCGTGCTATGGCCGCCTCCATTTTATTTTGCACCTCATTTATAGCATTTTTTTTTAGCTCCCCATGACTATTTCTTAGTCCCTTGATCTCTGTAACAATAGGTTCTCTACTATCCTCTATACTTTTTTCAAGCCCAGCGATTAAGTTTATGACTATTATTCTAAATTCTTGTTCCATTATATTTCTTAAATCATTTTTGATCAATTCATTAGCTGTTGCTACTTCCTGGAGTTTCTTTTGAGGAGAGTTCCTCTGTTTCATCATTTTGGGTAGTCCCTGGGGTGGTGCCAAACTGCAGGGCACTTCCCCTGTGTCCTCTGGAGTAACTTGTGTGGGTGGGCGGGGCACAGTCAGACCTGATGTCTGCCCCCAGCCCACTGCTGGGGCCACAGTCAGACTGGTGTGTACCTTCTCTTCCCCTCTCCTAGGGGCAGGACTCACTGTGGAGTGGTGTGGCCCCTGTCTGGGCTACTTGCACGCTGCCAGGCTTGTGTTGCTGCTTCTATGGGATCTGGTGTATTAGCTGGGGTGGATCTGCAAGGTGCACAGGTGCAGGAGGGGCAGACTTAGCTCCCTTTGCCATCGGTGGTTCCATGCGAGAGGGGCCCTGCAGCACTGGGAGAGAGGCAGACCCGTCAAAGGGATGGATCCACAGAAGCACAGCATTTGGTGTTTGCCTGGCGCAAGTAAGTTCCATGACGGGAACTGGTTTCCTTTGGAATTTTGGCTGGGGGATGGAAGAGGGACATTGCACTGGCCAGGGCCTTTGTTCCCTCCTCCCCCAGGCTGAGCTCTGTCTTCCGGGGCTCAACAACTCTCCCGGTGTCCTCTCACCCTCCCCGCTCTCCAAAGCAGAGCTGTTCACTTTTAACATTTGAGATGTTAAGTCCTGCTGGCTGTCAGAATTCATGCAGTCCGGCCCCTTCGCTTTTGCAGGCCAGGCGTGGGGGCTCTGCCTTGCCGGGCTGGCTGCCCCTCCACCGCGCCGGCTCCCTCCTGCCAGTCCGTGTAGTGTGCACCGCCTCTCTGCCCTTCCTGTCCTCTTCCATGGGCCTCCTGTCTACACTTGGCATTCTGCTAGTCTTCTGGTGGTTTTCTGGGTTATTTAGGCAGGTGTGGGTAGAATCTATGTGATCAGCAGGAGGAGGTGAGCCCAGTGCCCTCCTATGCTGCCATCTTCCTCAGCTGTCCTGTGTTGCATTTTTATATACAAATATCACACAATCAGAAAATGAAATTATGAAAATAATCCCATTTACAATTACATGCAAAATAAAATCCCCAGGAATAAATTTAGCCAAGGATGTGAAATATCTGTACTCTGAAATTGTTAAGACAGTAATGAAAGAAATTGAAAATGACACAAATACATGGAAAAACATACCATGCTCATGGATTGGAAGAATATATAATGTTAAAATGTCCATACCACCCAAAGCAAATCTATAGATTCAATACAATCCCTATCAAAATTTGAATGACTTTTTCACAAAACTTGAGCAAATAATTCTAAAATTTATATGGAACCACAAAAGACTCCAAATAGCCACAGCAATCTTCAAATATAACACAGCTGGAGATATCAGACTTCCTTATTTCAAACTATGCTACAAAGCTATAGTAATCAAAACAGTATGGTACTGGTACAAACACAGACACATAGATTAATGGGAGAAAGTAGCCCAGAAATCAACCCATGCTTATATGGTCAATTGATCTACAACAAAGGAGGCAAGAATATACAATGGGGAAAAGACAATATTTTCAATAAATTGTGTTGGTAAAACAGGACAGCTACATGCAAAGAGTGAAACTAGGCCATTTTCTTACACCATATAAAAATAAATAAATTCAGGGCTTATGGGTGGCTCTGTCTGTTGAGCATCTGACTCTCCATTTTGGCTCAGGTCATGAACCCAGGGTTGTGTGATCAAGCCCCATGTTTGGCTCTGCACTGAGCATGGAGCGTGGTTAAGATTCCCCCTCTCTGTCCCTCTGACCCTTTCCCCTGCTCACACACTCTCTCTCTCTAAAATAAAAAAATTAAAGAATAATAAATAAACTCAAAAAGGTTTAAAGACCTAAATTTAGCCCTGAAATCATAAAATTCCTAAAAGAAAATGTGGACAGTAAACTCTTGGACATTGGTCTTAGAATTTTTTTTTTTTTTTGGATCTGTGTCCTTGGGCAAAGGCAACAAAAACAAAAAGAAACAAAAAGACTATTTCAAACTGAAAAGCTTTTGCACCGCAAAAGAAACCATCAACAAAACAAAAGACAACCTACTGAATGGGAGAAGATATTTGCAAATGATGTATCTGGTTAATATACAAAATATATAAAGAACCCATACAACTCAACACCAAAAATAACCCAATTAAAAAATGGTCAGAGGACCTACATAGACATTTTTTCAAAGAAGACTTACAGATGGCCAACAGACACACGAAAAGATGCTCGACATCATCAGGAAAATGCACATCAAAACCACAGTGAGACAAGAAATCTAAATTAACATGAATCGGTCAAAAAAAAAACAAATGAAAAACCTATGATGAGATATTGTATCACACATGTCAGAATGTCTACTATCAAAAAGACAAGAAATACGTGTTGGTGAGGATATGGAGAAAGGGAAATTTTGTGTACTTCTGGTGGGAATATAAATTAGTGCAGTGGAAAATAGTATGGAAGTTACTCAAAAAAATTAAAAACAGAAATACCATATAATCCAGCAATTCCACTTCTGGATATTTACCCAAAGAAAACAAAAACACTAATTTGAAAAGACATATGTACCCTCTATGTTCATTGAATTATTTGGTACAATATTCAATATATGAAAGCAACCTAAGTGTCCATAATAGATGAATGGATAAAGATGTGATATCTCTCTCTCTCACACACACACACACAGTGGAATATTACCACTCAACCATTAAAAAATAATGAAATCTTATCTTGTCATTTACAAAAACATGGATAGACCTACAGTGTATTATGCTAAGTGAGATAAGTCAGACAGAAAAAGACAAACACCATATGATTTCACCTATATGTGGAATCTGAAAAACAAAACAAACAAAACAGTAATAGAGTCATAAAGATGGAGAAAAAACTGGTGGTTGCCAGAGGGGAGGAGGATGAAGAGATAGATAAAGTGGGTAACAGGAATTAAGAGGTACAAACTTACATTTGTAAAATAAATAATTCACAGGGACATAAAACACAGCATAGGGAATATAGCCAATAATATAATAACTTTGTATGGTGACAGATGGTAACTAGACCTATTCTGGTGATTACTTCGTAATGTATGTACATGTTGAGTCACTGTGTTGTGTACCTGAAAGTAACATAATTTTGTATTTCAACTATACTTAAATAAAAAGTGTATTTTTACAAAGCTTGCTTTTAATTGGAAGCCAATATAAATAAATTTCAAATTATCAGGGAAAAATGAATAGACAAGCCACTGAATATATATATATATATATATATATATATATATATATACACACATTGAGGACTAATATATATAAAAGGTAAATATATTTTAGAATATATAATAGGACATATGTATCAGGAATATATAAGTATGTAAATAATGCCTAAAAATCCACAATAAAAAGACAACCCTTAGGAGATATTCTGGCAGTTTCTTATGAAACTAAACATATTCTTACCATACTATCCAGCAATTGCATTGCGTGGTGTTTACTGAAATGAGTTGTAAACTTACATGCAAACAAAAGTCGGCACATCAATGTTTATAGTAGTTTTATTCATAATTGCCAAAAGTTGGAAGCAACCAAGATGCCCTTCAGCAGATGAGTGATAAATAAACTGTAGTACATCCAGACAATGTAATATTATTCAGCAATAAAAAGAAATGAGCTATCAAATCATGAGAAGACATGATAGAACTTTAATGCATATTGCTAATAAAAGAAGCCAATCTGGAAAGGCTGTATACCGTATGATTCCAACTGTGTGCCATTCTGGAAAAGGCAAGACTATGGAGACAGTGAAAAGATCAGTGGTTGCCAGGGGTGGGGTCGGGGTAGGAATGAATAGGGAGGATTTTTAGGGAGTGAAACTCTTCTTTATGATATAATAATGGATACATGTCAATACCCATAGGATGTACAACACAGAGTGAACCCTATTATAAACTACAGACTTTAGTTAATAATAACGTATCACTGTCAGCTCATCAGTTGTAACAAATATACCACACCAGTGCAAGATGTTAATGACAAGAGGAACTGGTGAGGTGATGGTTGAGGGAGAATACGAAACACTATACTTTGCATTCAATTTTCTGTAAACCAAAACTGCTCTAAAAAATAAAATTTAGGGGAGCCTGGGTGGCTCAGTCAGTTAAGTGTCTGACTTCGGCTCAGGTCGTGATCTCACGGCTCATGAGTTCTAGCCCCGCATCGGGCTCTGTGCGGACAGCTCAGAGCCTGGAGCCTGCTTCTGATTCTGTGTCCCCCTCTCTATCTGCCACTCCACTGCTTGCTCTCTCTCTCTCTAGCTCTCTCTCAAAAATAAGTAAACATTTAAAAAATCTCTTTCTCTCTCTCGAAAATAAGTAAAAATTTAAAAAAAAATTTTTTTTTAAGTTTATCAGGGCACCTGGGTCGCACAGTCGGTTAAATGGCCAACTTCAGCTCAGGCCATGATCGCATGGTTCATGCATTCAAGCCCTGCATCTGGCTCTGCACTGACAGCACAGAGCCTGCCTGGGATTTTTCTCTGTCCTCTCTGTCTCTGCCCCCTCCCCTATTCATGCACTCTTGCTCTCTTTCTCTTTCTCTCAAAGTAAAGGAACTTTCAAAAAAATAAAATTTATTTACTAAAAACAAAAGGCAAACTCAAAATTTTTAAATGGGCAGAAGTCCTGAATAAACTAATTTGCAAAAGAAAACATCGGAGTGGTCAATAGGTACATTAAAAGGTGCTTAACATCATTAGTATAAGGGAAGTAGCGTTAGATACTATTTTATATTCATTAGAATGACTTTTTAAAAAAAAAATCTGATAATTCCAAACCATGTTGAGAATGTAAAATGGTACAGCCACTCTTGAGAACTGTACTGTTTGGTAATTCCTTATACAGTTAAATGTATATCTGTTCCTACAATAAAAATATACGTTCACAAAGATTTCTACTGGAATGCTCATAAGGCATTAGAAACAACCCAAATGTCTATCAACAGAAGAATAGATAAAACAAATTGTGGCACATCCCTATAATCAATATCACTCAGCAGAGTACCAATATACACAGCACAAAGATGAATCCCCAAAGCATTATGTTGAATCAAAGAAGCCAGCCATACTTGTGTGGTTCGATGTATACAGAATTCAAAAACAGACACAACTGCTCCGTGGTGATAGAAATCAGAACAAAGGCTGCCTGGGGCTGGATGTGCAAGGGAGATTGACTGCAAAGAGACACAGAGAAATTTTGAGGGTGATTAAAGGGTTCTAAGATTTTAACTGTGGTGGTTACATGGCTCCATACAATTGTTAAAGCTCATCCAACTGAACACTTGAGATCTATGCCTCCTGATTTATATAAATATACCTGAATTTAGGGGGGAAATGACTGCAGTGCTATCTTCAAAGATCTTAACAGAAGAAAAGCTGACACGAGAATTCTAAGCATTAACAAATCTGACATTTGAATATAAAGATACAGAGTGTTTTTGGCACTTGGGAAAAACTAATGGAACATATTTCCCAGGAGTCGTTTTTTAAGATACTGCTAAAATTCAAAATTTAGCTATATCTCTGAGGGTCCATTCAGATAAACAAAGGACACTCTCTTTTTGCACAGTTTATATATGCACAAATTTCAGTTACCATGTTTTATGGGCTGAATTGCATACCCCCATTACCACCAATTCATATATAGAAGTCCTGAGCCCCAGTATCTCAGAATATGACCTTATTTGGAGATAGGGAGTTTAGAGAGGAAATTAAGTTGAAATGAGCTCATTGGGGTGGGCCTTAATCCAATAGGGCTAGAAAATTGGATTGCAGACACATACAGAGGGAAGGTGATGTGAAGATATGGAGAAGATGGCCATCTACAAGCCATGGAGAGAGGCCTGGAACAGATCCTTTTCTCATGGCTCTCAGAAGGAACCAACTCTGCTAACACCTTGATCTTGGACTTCTAGCCTCCAGAACTGTGAGAAAATAAATTTCTGTTATTTAAGCTACAAATCTGTGGTACTTTGTTATGGTAGCCCCCCAAAAACTAATGGACTATGATTTGGTTGATTAACATCACTGCTCAGAAATATGCTTCAAATGTCAGTTACGTATATCAATTGACTAATCACATAAAGTAGTAGATTCGCTGCTAACTCTTCAGCCCACACATGACTATGTATATAATAAGTATGCATCACGATAAATGACCAATCACATTACTTCTAACATGGTCTGTCAGTGATTGGTCACTATGCGCTTGATATTCAGTTCAAACACAGCAAAGCCCGCATTTGTGTTGCATACTTTCTTTCCATTGATAAGGCTATGTGACATTTTACAAAAGTGGATAATAGAAAGATGGAATTAACCAGTAAACAAAAGTACATATATCAAAGCACCAAAAAATAACACCAAGCATAAAATGGGAAAGTGATTGTAATGAGAAAGATAAAAATGTCATGAAGACGTGACATGGACAAAACCCCTCACATTAAAGGAGCTCTTAAAGAAATCGCACAATATTGAAAATGCAAAGGGTAAAGTGTTGGGAGCTGACCCATACTTAGAAAAGAGTATGATAATTTGCCGAGGTATAGGCAAGATGTTTGTTTTATATCATAAGTGATATTACTCATATGCTGGGAAGCTATTGTGATTTTTCAAGAATCTCGAGGAATCTCCCAGTATCTATCTCTGCCACTGTGAAGCAGATGTCTCTCAAGAGCTTATTAGGAAACTCCTATGAATCTCACATCTGCCAATGCATCTGGCTACAACTGCTGGCACAGTATAAGAGAGTGATGTGTTCCCACCTTCTAAATCTCATGCAAGTGCCTCTCATTGGCAAATTTTAATACAGAACCGTTTAGGACAAGGAATTCTGGGAAACTTCCCTCTGGCCTCTCTTCTGTGATACAAAGAAAACCTTAAAATGGTGTGATGGTTGTAGGAGGCAGAATTATTGCCACCCAGAGATGTCCAGTCCCTGGAACCTATGGATATGTTACCTTTCACATGAAAAAGAACTTTGCAGATGCAATTAGAGGTACCTCCAAATGGGGATATCCTCCTGGATAATGTATGTGAGACCAGTGTAATCATATGAGCTCTTATTAAAGCTGGGAGAAGGAGGCAGAGGAGTAAGTGGGAGAGATTCAAAGTATGAGGAGGACTCCAAACCACCGTTGCTGGCTTTGAAGAAAAGTTTCTCTTTGGAGAAAGGGAACTAGGACTGAGGGTTCGCAGAGAGCTGTACAATCTGTCAGCCAATGAGGAAACAAGAACCTCAGCCCTACAATTGCAACGACTTGGATGTACAATGACTCTCACTTACAGCATTTAGAAAGGAATGCTCTGGTGACTCACCGATTTCTGCCTAATGAGAAACTTGTCAGACATTAGACCTACAGAAATGCAGGGTAATAAATTTGTGTTGTCCAAGCCACTGAGTCTGTGGTTATTTGTTACAGCAGCAGCAGAAAACTAATACAGTGGTCATGCTGCATTCATGAGGAGATGAGTGCAAAATCTGGCAAAAACACTAACAATAAGTAGTGTATCCATTGAAATGTAAGGCTAAAAGTAAAACAAATGTGGAGATTATAATTAGAGATGAAAAATACAAATTCCATAAACCCTGATAATGTAGAAAGAGGCAAGTTAGGAAGGGCAGGACTGGGGAAAGATGGCTAATGTTCTTTATAGTAGCAAGTTCATATTTAATGACTGAGGTCAAATCATAGTATTCTAATTTGATAAAGTAATTTGTGTATCCGTATGTTCTAAAAGATAATGATAAATACTTGGATAAGTAAGATAAGTAAAATTTCAGGAATAGAGATGGAAAAAGTGAAAATCTATCAATTCCACCAATGTCCATGATCAGCAACGAATGCTGTCTCAAACAGCAGAGGATTAAACATGTTCTTTATAATTAATGGAAAACTACTATATTAAAAATGTAATCCTTTGAAAGTATCAGAAGAAATAAAAAATCAAAGAAAATATATCAATGGTAATAAAAACAGAAAGCATAGCATACAATAATTTGACAAAGCTATGTCCATAAATGCCTGCCATTTCAATAAATAAAATCAGCTAAATTCGCTTATCAAAAAATGAGAGCTTTCCGATAAGACCGTATTGCAAAATCCAATGTACATAAAGGGACTCCAAAACACTGATATGAAGTGAAGGAAAGAGTTAAAGTATGCAAACACAAGCAAAAATAAAACAAGGTTTATAATTTTGAAATCAGGCATGTTGAATTTAGGGCAACAAACATTAAAATAGAAAAGAAATTTGGGATGGGTGAAATTCTTAACAAAGGACCAACAGTTGTGAAAATCTGTGTGCCCAATAATATAGCATTAATTTTCATAAGACAAAAAAATAACAGGTAATAAAATGAGAAAGAAAGAAACATATGAGTAGTACAGATTTTAATTCATCTCTATCAGGCCATGGTAGGTGCAAGTAGACAAAACAATAAAATCAAACACACAGAAGATCTTGGTATTATAAGTAAAGTATATCTAATTGACAAATATTGAACCATACGTATCAGTGGCAGGAAAAGAACAGAACTTGAAGTTCAGAGTCCCATTTTGCTGCTTTGTTGCCTTTAAAACTGTGATCTCCTCTAAGACAGTAACATGCAAAAGAATGAGGTTGAATTCATTGTTTCACTCCAAATGAAACAAAAACCTTAATATAAGAGCTAAAACTATAAAACTCTTAAGAGAGAACCTAAGTGCAAATCTTCACGACCTTGTATACTCCAAACACACAAGTGACAAAAGGAAAAAAAGTAGGCATTTTGGATTTCACAAAAATGAAAAACTTTGTATCTCAAAGGACACTGTCAATAAAATGAGTAGACAACCCACAGAATGGGATAAATTATTTGCAAGTCACATATCAGATAAGTGACTGATATACAGAATATATAAAGAAATTCTGCAACTCAATACAGAAAGACAAAAATCACAGTTAAAAAATGGACTTGAATAGACATTTCTCTAAAAAAGATATACAGTTGGCCCCTAGGCACATGAAGACAAGCTCAACATCGCTAATCATTAGCTATATATTAAAAAAACAGTAAGTGTTGCTGAGGATGTGGAGAAACTAGAACCCTCATTTATTGCTGGTGAAATTGTAAAGCAATGTAGCTGCTTTGGAAAAGTCTGGCTTTTGATCCAGCAACTCGATTCCTAGATATATACCTATGAGAAATGAAAACATATGTCCACACAAAAATATAGACGTTCTTCTTCATGGAAGCGTTATTTATAATCACCAGAAATGGAATTAACTCCAATGTCCATCCACTGTTTAGACAAGTAAAATGAGGTGTATCCATAGGAGGGAATATTACCGTGCAGGCAGAGCTATGTAAGTGACACAGTCTCGAAGAACCAGATCTGTATGGCAACTGCAGACACCGCTACGAGTGATAGAAAATAAAGCATTTAAGTTTTTTAAATTTGTATTTGATTTATTTTGAGCAAGAGAGAGAGAGCAAGAGAGAGGGAGGCAGACAGAGAAGGAGAGGGAGAGATTTGCATTAAATGTCCAAGACAGGCAAATGCATAGATGTAGAAAGTAGATCAGTGGTCGCTTAGTGCTGGGGGGATGGCAAGGATGGGTGTGACTGATCAAGGATATGGGGTCTCTTTTTGGGTGAAAATGTTTTAAAATTGATTGCGGCAATGGTTTCACAACCTTGTGAATATAACAGAAATCATTAAACTGCACACTTTTTTTTTTTTTATATTTATGAGACCATGCAAGCAAGGAGGGACAGGGAGAGGGGGACAGAGGATCTGAAGCGGGCTGCGTGCTGACAGGCTGACAGCAGCGAGCCTGACGTGGGGCTCGAACTCACGAACTATGAGATCATGACCTCAGCCAAAGTTGGATGCTCAACTGACTGAGCCACCCAGTTGCCCCTAAACTGCACACTTTGCAAGGGTGAATTTTACGGTATGTAAATCATGCTCCTCTCCCTCTCATATATGTATACGGAAGCATTCATAGTTACGGTCAGCGTAGCGTATGGTTATGCAGTGTGGCAGTCCTCGCACACTGTCGCAGATGTACTTCCTCGTCCTCCTGACATGGGTATCAGCGTCGGGCTTCCAGCCCCTTTGGCTCCTGCTGGACCTTCAGCTTCAGCTCCTCTGACTTCTGGACCAGGTGTGTGTTCAGCTTCCTGCTGAGAGATACCGTCTCCTCTTTTCATTTATCTACATCATCAGAGAGGTGGCAGGAGACCGACATGGCTTCTGGCTTATCCCTGTAGATTCTGGTTTGTCCTTTCTTCCCTCCACTCTCCATGCATCTTTCCATCCTAACTACCTGCCCTCCTATCTTCAGGGCAAACACAAGCCTCAGAAACACCAGATACCAGTTCCCCAGTTCCAATGATAGCACGCAATCAAATAATTCCCGTAATAAATGCTTTATTCTAGGGGCGCCTGGGTGGCTCAGTCATCTTGATTTCGGTTCAGGTCATGATCTTACTGTTCGTGAGTTCGAGCCCCATATTGTGCTCTGTGCTGACAGTGTGGAGCCTGCTTGAGAATCTCTCCCTCTTCTTCTCTGTCTGCCTCCCTCTCTCTTGCTCTCTCTCTTGCTCAAAATAAATCAGACACAAATTTTAAAAAATTAAGTGCTTTATTTTCTATCACTGGCAGCGGTGTCTGCAGTTGCCATACAGACCTGGTTCTTCGAGATTCTGTCACTTACATAGCTCTGCCTGCACAATATGATTGCCCGCTCCGCTTACCCACGTTGCTGAACTCCATGGCAGTTCTCTCAGACAGCTTTTATGTTATGCCAGTGTGCTCTCAAAGCAACAGTTCTCTTATGCCAACAGTTATGCCAACAGTTCTCTCTCAGGGCTCCCTTAAATCATATTTTGCATCTCTCAGTCTCCTCCACAAGAGAGCAATATGAAAATAATACTTATTATTTTATTGCTTTAAATGTGCCTTACCAGAGATCATTTTTTTGTACTCTAGTTGTTCTCTGCTCTGTCTTATAAGGTCTCCCAATCTATAAACTTTTTCATTTGAAATGAGAAACTTGTATGTCAATTGCTTTTCATTAAGAGACGATGTCCTGAGGCAGAGTGGGGGTAGGGGAATATTAGTGTCCACACTTACAGGTTTTCACACCAGTGAAAACCTGGTACTTTCTCTGCTAGTTTTGGATAGATTTATTTTGGCAGCTTGGTAGTGACTGTTGGAAATGATCGACAGGAGCCTGAGATATGGCAGAGAGTAGAGATAACACTCTGGGGTTTAGACTAATCTGTGAGATGTGGTTTCTCCTTTCATTGAAGAACTCCTATTTTGCTTGGCCTCAAAGACAATAGAAAATCGTAGTTTAGAGGAAGAAATGATCAAATTAAAGCTGAAAGCACTCAGTTTCTCTGTATTGAAAAGCCCGGTCTCACTATTCCAAAAAGAATGGCCAATAAACCTTAGAGTTAATTGGCCTCATTTTGTGAGCAAAGTAAGACAAAATTGCAATGCTGAGAATTTAGCACTACTTGTTCATATAACAGATTAAACTAGATATGCACATTTCAGTGAACAACTGCCTTGAGTGATTCTTCAGAGGAGCAGTTCATTATAAACAAAGAGATAAAATATGCAAGTAGTAGAAACTGATAATGATTTTTCAAAGTAACACTAACTCTTATCAGACTTGTGGAAGAAACCACTACAGACAATGATAAATCATAACTTTCCAATAGCGGGTCCCTAGGCTTTCAGAGAAAATGGGATGGATACACATTGAAGTTTGCATTGCTGTTAACTTTTAATTAATCAATTCCACTACCTACCTCTGAAAACATAATAGCCCTGTATGGAAGCCCATTTCTGACAGACAGTTTCAAGACAAAACCTGCGTGTGTTACTTCTGTTGTGATGAGACCTGTTATCACATTAGAGCAGCTCAATGGCAAAAGGAGCTTTGTGACTTAACTAGAACTGAGGACAAAGGCATTTAAGGAAACACTGTGTTTCACTAGGGTTCTTATGAAGGCGTGCGCTCAGGCATTCAAATGATTTGGAAATGCATTGCCTTATTATCTCGTGGAAGGCTATAGTTCTTTTTATTGAAATATATTTGGCACATAACATTGTGTAAATTTAAGGTGTACCAACTGTTGATTTGATATGTTAATATATTGTAATATGACTGCCATCGTAGTGATAGCTAACACCTCTATCGCAGCACGTGACTATCATTTCTTTTTGGTGATGGGAATAATTAAGATCTAGTCTCTTAGCAGATTTGATGATTATAATACAGGATTGTTGTCTGTATTCACGATGTTGTGTGTTAGATCTCCAGGACCTCCTTGTCTACTAGTTGCAAATTTATATCCTTAAACAACATGTCTCCTATTTCCATACCCCGCGCCCCATATATTAGTGGTATCGTACAACCTTAGTGCCCATCAGTGGATGAATGGATAAAGAAAATGTGGCAAGAATGTACAATGGAGTATTATTTATTTATCCATAAGGAAGAAGGAAATCCTTCCATTTTTGATGATATGGTAGAAGGCAAAAAGTTACTAACGTAGTAAAGAGTTGTGGGCACTTGTGAGGAGATAGCCACAGGACCAAGTGCATGTGATTGGAGGAGGTTTTTAGTTTCAGTACTTTCTGACCTTTGCTGCTATGTACCAGGAAAACTATTGGGTTACCTTATGCATTTGGGGCTAGTCCACCAACATTATGACCATCCCACTCCCAGTGTACTCAAGGTCTATGAAAAAGGACCTTCAGAATGAATGGGGGAACTTTCTGAGCAAGATTCTTATTTTACATGTGGACCTTCTCACCAAATCCTTATCTATTCAGATCAGAAAACTGTACTCGAGATAAGACTGCTGACTTCTATTCTTTAGAGTTTTTTTTTTTTCATTTTTCTTTCTGGTTTTAGTAAAACTTTTGTTTTGAAAATCCCAGTTTGTCATACCTTTGTTAAAAAGAGCAAAAAAACCAAACAAACCGGTTTTAAGAAAAGCTTTTGTTGTTTATTCTTTGGCCAGAAAGAAAGTGGGTATAGCTTTCTCTTGACCTGGGGTATAATGAGAACAGTAGGAAGAGAGAAAGAAGAGGGGCCCACCTGCCCAAACTCTCTCAGGGGTGTCGTGAAACTGCTTGAGGAGCATCTCTTGGCTCCAACCTTGAAGAGCTTATAAAAGGTAAAATGGCAGAGAAATGGTAAGAACACTGGGAATAATAACAGGCAGATTTCCATGAAAGCACTGGTCTCCCATGTGATGTTAACTAAGCCACCTGACCTCTTTACTACAGCTCCCTTTTTGGAAAATGTAGCTACTACTGCCAAACTTGAAAAATCATTATGTGTTAAATAACATAATGTATATTAAAGTAGCTCACAGATAATAAACATTTGATGGATGTTTATTATTACCACTATTTGTGTGAGTTAAACAGTATTTCTTCTGAACATGCTGTGGTAGTTTCTTGGGCATATTGTTCTTAACACAGAAATGTTTGGGTGGGGGGGTTCTCATGTTTTTAAATATCAGTTTTGGACGTTGGCCTTCCATCTGATTTTTGTCATAATGGACATCCTCCTCCGTTAGATTTTGTGCCTCTCTGTGTTCATTATAATTTGTGGCTATTGTAGAAGTATTCACAATGTAACTGACATGCCTATTACCCACCAGAATACAATCTGAACTACCCAGTTGAGCTGGAACTAAATCAACTTTTCCAAAAATGAATCATAATCCTTACTAATATACTTTGACTGCTGTTCATTATGCTTGTAATTGTGGCTGATACATTTATTGAAATATTTCCATCTAATTGGACACTCTCTGAACCAGTTACCATATGATAGATACTCCCTCCCTATCCACTCTTCTAATACTGAGCAGGAGTGGGGAACTAAATGCCAAGAAAGTTCGAGGTTCGATACTCATGGTCCTTTGCTTAAACCCCAAAAGAAAAGTCTGTCTTAAGAGGAAAGAGGATATTGTCTATCACTTTTGTAATTTAATCTTTTTTATTTTAGAGAATCTTCAGGTTTACAGACAAATTGAGCATAAAGTACTTCTCTCTCATTTTACTATGTTGTGAAAACCTGATGTTGAGCCATTTCAGGTGAGAAGTTTATTGTCTGCTCCTTTTCACTCCTGAAGAATTCAATCTCAATTCTGCTCTGGAGTGAAATGGCATTCAGTAATCACATATTACTTCCTATTATGGGCTCATCAGAAGTGTAACTTTCTACTACTGCTAACCCATTTGAAAGAAAAAAAAAGAATGAAAAATGTAGGATTTGCAGTTCTGAATAAGAAGAATACCTAAGAGAGATTATCGTGAAATCTTACTGTGCCAATAAAAACACCAACTTCAGCTGGAGGCACGTAACTGGCCCTGTGATCTAAAAGAGTCACTTTACCTGGCTAAGTCCCACTTTCCACAGCTGCAAAATGAAGACATGAGACCGGCTCAGTGGTCCTCAACCTTAGTGATGGCACATTGCAACCTTCTGGAATGGGTTTTCAATCTCACTGTGGCTGGGCATCAAAAACAGTTTTATAAAACAGGATCATCTCCTCCTTAAAGGTTTGACAGAACTTGACAGTAAGCCTGCCTGGGATGTGTGCACATGGGGTTGTGTGTGTGTATTAGTGTTGTTTCCGCGGTAGATTTTAATCTACTGTTTCCGCTTCCTTAGTGTCTATACTTCCATTCGGGTTTTCAATGTTTTGTGAAACACTTTTGAGAAGTCTTGTTTTTCTAAGAAATCATCCATTTCATGCATGTTTACATGTAAATTATTAATAGTAGTCCCTTATACTTTTTGAATCTTCTGCTCTGTTTTCAGTTATGGTCATATTTTCACTCTTAATAGTGGTTTTCTTGGCCCTTTTGTCTTTCTTTTTGACCTGTATTTCCAAAGTTTTATCCGCTATATTTGACTTTTTATAAAAAAACAACTTTTTGCTGCTCCTCTCTGTTTCTTGATTTCTTTTTCCTTTATTTCCATTTTTATATTTATTTACTTCCTTTTTTATTTTCTTTAGTTTTATTTTGCTGTTCATTTTATAATTTCTGATGTTGTACACTTTGCTCACTCATCTGAAGTCCTTACTCTTTTCTGACATATGCATATGAGTACAAATTTCCCTCTTACCACTGCTTTGGCTGCATCCCACAACTTTTGATAGGAACTATTTTCATTGCCATTAAGTTTAAAATATGATTTGATTTCTATTATTGATTGTCTTTTTTGCATGAGTTATTAGAGATATATTTTAATATTTTTTAATAAATTGGGAGTTGGTTATCTTTTAGTTATTTATTTCTGTTATTTCATCTCAAGCAAAACAAATACTTTCTGATCTATATGATATTGTTTGGCATTTATTAACATTTTTGTCCTGGGCTAAAACATGGTTAAGATTTTTTCTTGACAGAGTCTCGTTTATTTATTTATTTTTATATAATATAATTTCCCACCTTTTATTGAGGTATAATTCACAAATAAAAATTATATATATTCAAGGCATACAGCTTGATGTTTTGATATACATTGTGAAATCATCAACACAGCCAAGACAAATAACATGCCTAGTAGCTCACATAATTACCATTTTCCATTTTTTTCTTACTTTCTTGCATTTTCTTTTTATATGGATGAACTTGGACAACATTATGCTAAGCTAAATAATCCAATACTGCATGATCTCACTTGTATGTGGCATCTAAAAATAGCAAAACTCAGGGGCACCTGGGTGGCTCACTTGGGTAAGCATCCAACTTCGGCCCAGGTCATGATTTTACCATTCCTGAGTTCGAGCCCCACCTTGGGGTCTGTACTGACAGCTGAGCATGGAGTCGACTTCAAATTCTCTGTCTCCCTCTCTCTTTGCCCCTCCCCTGCTCGCTCACTCGCTCTCTCTCTCTCTCTCAAAAATAAATATTAAAAAATTAAAAACATAAAAATAGCAAAACTCATAAAACAGAGAGTAGTAGAGTGCTGGTTACCAGGGGCTGGGGTGGAGTGGAAAATGGTGAAATGTTGCTCAAGGAGTACAAAGTTTCAGTGATGCAAGATGAATAAGTTCTAGAGAGCTAATGTACAGCAATGTAAATATACTTAACAATATTTTCCTGAATACTTGAAATCTAAGAGGGTAGATATTAAGTGTTATCACCAATAAAACTTTATTTGTTTAAATGTTCCATTTGTGCTCTGAAAAAAATTATTGCTGGGTGTGAGATTCTAAATATGTCCATTAGGTTAACCTTGCTAATTTTGCTGTACAAAGTATTATAGTCTTAATACTTTTACTGCTTGCTTCATTTGTTTATGAGAAATAAGTATTAAAATCTTTCACTATGATCATGGATTTGTGATTTTCTCTTTCTGGCTCTGATATTTTTGATGTCGTGTGTTTTGACACTGTGTGTTATATGACTATATATGCCCAATAATATAACTTTAGTATATCTTTTAGCATTATCTTTCATTTTTTGCTTTTTTAAATTTACATCCAAATTAGTTAGCATATAGTGCAACAATGATTTCAGGAGTAGATTCCTTAATGTCCTTCCCCATTCAGCCCATCCCCCCTCCCACAATCCCTCCAGTAAACCTCTGTTTGTTCTCCATATTTAAGAGTCTCTTATTTTTTGTCCCCCTCCCTGTTTTTATATTATTTTTGTTTCCCTCCTCTTATGTTCATCTGTTCTGTGTCTTAAAGTCCTCATATGAGTGAAGTCATATGATATTTGTCTTTCTCTGACTAATTTCTCTTAGCATAATACCCTCTAGTTCCATCCATGTAGTTGCAAATGGCAAGATTTCCTTCTTTTATATTGCCCAGTAATACTCCATTGTATATATACACCACATCTTTATCCATTCATCCATCAATGGACATTTGGCTCTTTCCATACTTGGGCTATTGTTTATAGTGCTGCTATAAACATGGCGGTGCATGTGTCCCTTTGAAACACCATACCTGTATCCCTTGGATAAATACCTAGTAGTGCAATTGCTGGGTTGTAGGGTAGTTCTAGTTTTAATTTTTTGAGGAACCTCCATACTGTTTTCCAGAGTGGCTGCAGCAGCTTGCATTCCCACCAGCAATGCAAGAGATCCTCTTTCTGCACCTCCTCACCGACATCTGTTGTTGCCTGAGTTGTTAATGTTAGCCATTCTGACAGGTGTAAGGTGGTATCTCATTGTGGTTTTGATTTCTATTTCCTTGATGATGAGTGATATTGAGCATTTTTTCATGTGTTGATTGGCCATCTTGATGTCTTCTTTGAAGAAGTGTCTATTCATGTCTTTTGCCCATTTCTTCACTGTATTATTTGTTTTTTTGGGTGTTGAGTTTGATAAGTTCTTTATAGATTTTGGATACTATCCCTTTATCTGATACGTCATTTGCAAATATCCTCTCCCATTCTGTTGGTTGCCTTTTAGTTTTGCTGATTGTTTCCTTAGCTGTGCAGAAGCTTTTCATTTTTATGAGGTCCCAGTGGTTCATTTTTGCTTTTGTTTCCCTTGCCTCAGGAGATGTGTTGAGTAAGAAGTTGCTGTGGCCAAGATCAAAGACATTTTTGTCTGCTTTCTCCTCGAGGATTTTGATGGGTTCCTTGTCTTACCTTTAGGTCTTTCATCCATTTTGAGTTTATTTTTATGTGTGGTGTAAGAAACTGGTCCATAAACTAATCAGGTGGAGAGATTTGTGTTCCTGAAAAGCGAGCTTGGCCCAGTTGGGCAGGGCTTAGCGTAACGGCTTCATTCTCCACTAAATGGCGCTGCTAGCCCAGTGGGGTGGATTGTTGTGGCACTTGGAGGCGCGTATGTGCATGTGCAGGAGCAGTGAAAATGATGTCACCCACCTACCCTGTCTCTAGTATTGGAACTCTGTTCTCCCTGATCAGCAATCACACACCATCCTTTGTTTTCAGCTTGCATCCACTCCCCACTTTTACACAGTCCGTGACCAAGCCCCAGGCAGCACCTCCTTCCCAAGTTTTGTCTCACATGCAGCTGTTTTTCCTGGCCCCTTACTTCTGAGGGACTGCGGCTTTGACCCGTTCTGCCCCTCTGCAGAAGGTCTCATCGAGCAATGGCAGGGTGCCAGCCGTACCCAGGAATGTTTGCGGGACTGAGCTGCTGTCGATGCCTAGAGACTACAGCCAAGTGCCAGCCCACCCCAGAAAAAGTTCACATGATCGTGTAGTGGCAGCATTTCAGGAATTATGGAAAATCACAACATACATCTGGCACCAGGCTTCACCTTTAATGACCTTGTTCCAGCACCAGTGAATGTGGTTTTTCTCCCGGGCCCACTGGGGCCTTGCCTTTGTGGGGCTCACACAGCCTCTACCAGGTGTCCTCCCAGGAGGGGAACCACCTCTCCCCATGTGGCCTGAAGAACCCGGACTTCACGCTGCTCTTGGGGATTCGCCCTTCCCAACAGAGCACTGCCAGGTATCGAGCTGTGGAGTTTCAGACTCTGCGCTCCCCCTGTTTATAGCCTTAATGGAATTTAAACCCTCTCCTTTCTCCTTTCTCCCTTTTAAGTTCAGTCTCTGTGGCTTTTTCAAACCTTCAACTTTCTCTCCAGCTGCTTTTGGGGAGGGGTGCTTTCCCCATATTCTCCCCACCATCTCCATCCTCTCTCTGCACGCAAAAGCGGCTCCGTCCTCTGTGGCTTCTCTCTCCCCAAGTTCACCTCTCTGTGCCACATACCTGCTGAATTCTGTGGTTCACGTTGTGAAGATTGTTTTGTTAACCCTCAGATCAGTTTTCTAGGTGTGCAGGATGGTGTAGTGTTGGTCTGGCTGTATTTCATGGACACAAAACACACAGAAAACGTCCATGCTGTTCCGCCATCTTGGCTCCTCCTCCTAGCATTATCTTAACCCTTAGAATACTTACTTCATCTTAAAACTGATTTCATTTAATATTGATATATCCATGGCATATGAATCCTGATATATTTTCTTCCATTTCTTTGTCTTAACTCTTCTAGGTCTTTGCATTTTAGGCATATCTCCTATAAACAACATATGGCTAAATATTTCTATATGCAATACAAGAACCTTGATTTTAACTAATAGTTACAAACATTTATATTTATTGTGATTATAGATATATTTGAATTTATTTCTGTCATTTTTTACACTTTTTTCTTTTCTATACTCTTTCTTTGCTTTAGTTTACCTCTCTCCTGTCCTGATTCTCTTTACTAATCCAGTCTTCTTTGTTTACCTTTTCCCCTTCTACTAGTACATGTGACCCTTGAGCAACATGAGGTTAGGAGTGCCGACCCCCTGTGCAGTGGAGAATCTGTGTATAACTTATGATTCCCCAAAACCTTAACTACTAATAGCCTACTATTGACTGAAAGCCTTACCAATGACACAAACAGTTGGTTAACATATATCTTGTATGTTATATGTATTATATTGTGTTCTTACAACACAGTAAGCCAGATAAAAGAGTATCTGATTAAGAATATCATAAAGAAGAGAAAATATGTTTACAGTACTGTATTGTAAAAAAAAAATCCACGTATAAGTGGACCTTTGCAATTCAAACTCATATTGTTTAAGGGTCAACTGTATGTAAAGAACACATTTGATTCCTTTTTTAAAGCTTATTTATTTACTTTGAGGCAGAGAGAGAGAGAGAGAGAGAGAGAACACACACACACGAGTGGGAGAGGGCAGAGAGAGAGAGGGAGGAAGAGAATCCCAAGTAGGCTCCACAGTGTCAGCACAGTGTGCCATGAGATCATGACCTGAGCCGAAATCAAGAGTTGGACACTTAACCAACTGAGCCCCCCAGGCACCCAACACATTTTATTTCTATTATCTTAGTTTTTAGCCTTAACATATTATTATTTTTTAAGTTTATTTATTAATTTTGAGAGAGAGAGTGTGTGTGCCTGAGCACAGGAAGAGAAGAGAGAGAGAGAGAGAATATCCCAAGCAGGTTCTGCACTGTCAGTGGGGTCAAACCCATGAACCACGAGATCATGACCTGAGCTAAAATCAAGAGTCTGATGCTTAACGGACTGAGCCAGCCAGGAACCCCAGCCTTAACAACTTAAATAAATGACTTAAACTGTAAATTTCAGCAGTATCTCTACCCTCCTTTTGGACAATTCAAAAACCATAGAACACTTTTACAGAGATCATTTTCTTTCATTCTTAGATGTCTGGTATTTTAATTCCATTTGGCTTTGTACCCCCTCTGAAATTAGCCACAATTATTATTTTATATAGTCCATGCTTGGATTACCCACATACTTATCACTTTCTTTTTCACCATTGCTCCTTATATCTCACTCTTTCTGCATTCAATTTCTATACTATGAAGTAGTTCTGTTAATAGTTATTTCAGCGAGTGTCTATGACTGGTGAACACTCATTCTTTATTTCTTTGAAAGTATGTTCAGGTTTACATTACAAATTTGCTAGTTAGAGAATGCTGGATTGACAATTACTTTCTTCTATTATCTGTGGTGATGATTTCATTGTCTTCTGGCTTCTATTGCTGTTTTTGAGAAGCCCTGGCCCATCTAATGGTCTGCCATTACTTTGTACATAATCATCCCTCCTCTGGTTGCTCTTAAGATGTTTCCCTGTTATTGGTCTACAGTTTCACTATTATATGTCTACAAGTAGTCTCAGTTGTATTTATCTTCTTGTGATGCATTATACGTCCAGAGTCTGAAAATTTATATTCATAAATTCTAGAAAAGTATTTGCATATTGCCTCATCCCTATTCTATTTGCTCTTTCTGGAACTTTTGTGAGATATATATCAAACCGTTTCATTCTATCTTCCATGTTTCTTGTTATCTCTTTCACATTTTCTTTTTTTGTTGTTGTTACACTGAAAATTTTGCTTTATTTATTTATTTTTAATAAAATTTATTGTCAAATTGGCTTCTATACAACACCCAGTACTCATCCCAACAAGTGCCCTCCTCAATGCCCATCACCCACTTTCCCCTCTCCCTCACCCCCCATCAACCCTCAGTTTGTTCTCTGTATTCAAGAGTCTCTTATGAACTGAGAACAAACAAACTGAGGGTTGATGGGGGGTGGGAGGGAGGGGAGGGTAGGTGATGGGTATTGAAGAGGGCATCTTTTGGGATGAGCACTGGGTGTTGCATGGAAACCAATTTGACAATAAATTTCATATATTAAAATAAATAAATAAATAAATAAATAAATAAATAAATAAATAAATAAATAAAATAAATTTTTTTAAAAATTTAAAAAAAGAGTCTTATGATTTGCCTCCCTCCCTCTCTGTTTGTAACTTTTTTTTCCCTTCCCTTCCCCCATGGTCTTCTGTTAAGTTTCTCAAGATCCACTGGAGGGCATTCTGCTAAGTGAAAGTCAGAGAAAGATAGATACCATATGTTTTCACTTATATGTGGCTCTTTCACATTTTCTATTTATCTCTCTGGAATGAACTCTAGGTAATCTTTAAATATCTATATTCTAGTTCACCAGTTCTAAATGGATTATAGACAGCTGTGCCCAATATATTGTGACTTTAGGTTGAAACGTCCTATTATTTATTTCTGGAAGTGCTATTTGGTTATTTTCCGGATATACTCATTTCTTTCTTTTTCATAGCATCTTGTTATTTCTTAAGGTTTTTATGCTAATCAGATCTTTAATTATAATAAATATAGCGATTTTATAGTCTCTCAGATTATAAAATCTACTGCCTAGATGGAGGAATGAGGGAAAAGTAGGAAACTTCTATTTAAAAAAAGTTTATTCAATTTTGAGACACAGAGAGACAGACCGTGATTGGGGGAGGGGCAAAGAGAGAGGGAGCCAGAATCTGAAGCAGGCTCCAGGCTCTGAGCTGTCAGCACAGAGCCTGATGTGGGCTCGAACTCATGAACCGTGAGATCATGACCTGAGCCAAAGTCAGATGCTTAACTAACTGAGCCACCCAGGTGCCCCTAGGAAGCCTCTATTTTGCTGTTTCTGCTGATTCTCACTCACAATGAATTGTTTCCTCCTGTGTTCTTAAATTTGGGGTTGAGTTATATTCTGTAGAGTTTTGTATGAAGAAATTATGGGTCACTGGTCTGGAGGCATGTTCCCTCAGGATGGTTTTATGTTTGTCATTATCCAGGGATAATGACATAATCCAGGGATTGCAACTCACTCCCAACCTTATGCTAATTTTTTGGCTTAGAGTTTCTTGCATCATACAGGTGGAGTGTAGAGCTTTTAACCCAAATCCACATGTGGTACAGACCTAGGGTTTTGAATTATTAAGAGGCACATTTTGATATTTTTCTACCCAGATACATGGAGACAAAAATTCTTTGTCATCATATCCCTCCACTGTTGGGAATCTTAATTTGTTTTGTTTCTTTTTCCCATAACTCATCAGTTAGCTGAAAATTCAGCTCTTCAAGGGTCCTAGCTTTAAACCAGCTTTTTACTTCAAATTATTTTTCCTGTATAAGCCCAAGGGCTAATTTCCTGTCCTCAGGTAGATGTTAAATACCCCAACCCTTACATTATTGATACTCACAACCCCCTATCATTTCTATCCCTATGTACTCATGTACTTCCTGCTCTGGTTTTCGGTTTTCACTTCATTTCTGATAGCAGAAACTATGATCTGAACTATGTACCCACAAGAGTTTTGTTGTATCCAATTAGGCATTACTAAGTATTCGCCAGGAGTATTTTCAATTCTCTTTATCTGCCATTTTGCTGAAATCAGAAGACTATTTTGGGTGTCTGTCTTTCACAGTAGACTGAGCGCTTCTCTTACAACTAGAGTCAAGACTTCATGGAATGTGTGGCAGGGGGCATTCCAGGCAATGATAACAGAATGTTCAAAAGCATGGAATTAAAAAGTCTATGTTGTTTTCTGGGAATAGCTCTGGGTGGTTTATCTTTTGGTTATGTGAGGTTATGTTAGAGGAAGCTATGACAGGTGCCAAAGATGACAGTCATTTCATTCCATAATGAAGAATTTGGATGTATCCAACAGTAAAATTGAAGCCATGAAAGAGATTTAAACAGTGGAATGTCATAATCAGATTTATGTTACAGGCTTATCCCTCCAGTTTCTCTGGGACTGGACTGAGTGTAAGAGAAAGTAGATTGGGAGACCAATGAGATTGCCAGCACAGTCCAGGAAAGAGCGAATTTTTAATCAGCCTCTTTTTAATAGCACAGTTTGACCTCTAGATTTCTGGAGAGCAGAGAAGATACTCCATAGAAATTCATTGTGCACACATATACCACCACTCCCCCCAAGCTTTAAATAAAACTTGGCATGTTTATGCACTCAATAAGTCATTAATTACTCTCTAATTGATTTGACAAAGTAATCTATTATTGCATAGCCTCACCCCAGCTACAACATCAAGCCCTTATGATTCATATTAATCTTCCGAATAGCATGAAAAGAAGCTGAAGTTTAAAATAAATAAAATATGGGGCGCCTGGGTGGCTCAGTCAGTTGAGCATTCAACTCTTGGTTTCAGCTCGGATCACGATCTCGCGGTTTGTGAGTTCGAGCTCTGAATCGGGCTCTGTGATGACAGCACGGAGCCTGCATGCTGTGTCCCTAAATCAAACGCTTGTATGGGTAATTAGTTCCTTCTGTCAGTGAATTAACAAGTGTATGAGACTTCCCTCTCCTAACAAGTTACTCCAAGACCTAAAATAAAATCCCTCCTTGTATAAAAACTTATTGTCTTCTCTAAGTAACCCACCTTGAATGATTTCTGTAGGAGAGAAGCTGGCTGTCAAGATCAGTCTGTTTCCTGAAACTCCCATGTACCCTCTAGTGAATACCTTTCAGCACATACTCAGACTTGCCTTTCTCCACCAATTCCCTAGGTTGTCTGATGGCACAGGGATCTACTGGTGTCTAACCTGTTTTATTGTCTTCAAACAGCTGCTGAAGACAGACAGAGTCCACACCGGTCAGTTTAGAAGGAAAAAAGATGTATAAAAATATACCCAGGTGGCCACAACATGACATTTTCTCTCAAATATTCTGTACTTGTGGCCCACCAGATATTTCAAGAATATTTTTCTACTTTATTTGGACAAGGTTCCTGTGAGTAAATGGGCTGTATAAAACACCACAATGAATAAGATAAGAGATTGATAAGGTATTGAGAATTAGTAAGCAAGCTATCCTTATAACAATATCCGTATGCTGTTTACTCAGCTGAGAGTAGTGTGATTTGTTTTACTTTTTAATTTTGCTGAGAAGATACCCTTTCTCTCTCTCATCCTCATTTATCTCATCCATGATTTTTAAGATTCACCAGCAATTCATTTTGTTCCGAAGAACGGTGATGGCCCGCTGCTTTCAGATACGCATACTGTATCAAGAACGGGAGAGTTTCCTGAAGAATGCTCCATCAGCTAGTGGCGCACACTCCTTCTTCGAAGGAGGAATGCGGAGACACACAGCTAGTCGTGATGATCATAGAGAAACATCAGGCATCTGTGCATCACCCCCGTGTGGCAGTCTGTGTTTTCCGCGAGTGCGGAGTCGCTGCCTGCTGGCACTGGGGGATTCTTAGCCTCTCCTGAAGCCGCCGTTTTTCCATAAGTGCCATGCACTGAGCCTGTGTGTGCTCCATCCTTTGTGCGTTCATTTAGCAAATATGCATTGCACTCAACATTTACCCTGTTCCGCAGACAGTATATGTTTTGGAGCAAGAGCTCGGAATCTGGGCAGTCAGGCCAGGTTCAAGTCTTGGCTCGGGCAATTATTGCTTTGTGACCTTGGGCAATTTGCTTAATATCTGTCCCTTGCTCTTTTCATCTGCAAATTGGAGGGTAATAATACCTCTCAGGGTTATTCGTTAGGATTAATCACTTAATAGTCAGTGCTTAGAAAAATACAACACTGCTTATTATTGTGCTAAGCACTGAGGAAATGCCTGTCAGGGTCCCTGTTCTCAGGAACCACCGAATCCACCTGGGGAGACAGATCCCTGAACTGGCATTACAAGAAAGTATGGCCAGTGCTTTGCGGTGGAAGTTCAGGGGGTTATGGGAACTCCCATGAGGAGGACCTAACAAATTCCCAGGTGCGTCACAGACAAGTGGCATTAAAGCCAAGATCTCCGGAGGATGATTGGGGTTAATAGATGACGCGTGCGGGAGTACGTGCTCCTGATGGCTTGAGTGCGCAGACGGAAGCTCATGTACCAAAACCCGAAGGAGATCTTGACATGATACAGAGTAGGAAATGAGAACATTTGACCTGGCGAGGCCATGAACTCTTAGTGACTTTGGGTGCTGGGGAACATGTAGGGATAAGGGCAAGGGATGAAAATGGAGGTGGAAAACAGGTAACACAAAGCCTTATAAACCTTGTAAGAATATGCAGACTCTGATTAGCCATTAAAAGTATGAGTTTTGTCCTAGGAGCAATGGGGAACGCCTGAAAGGTTCCAAGCAAGGAAATTATACAGTTACTTGTGAGCAATAGGAATATTGTTTTGGCTGAAGTAGAAGAATTCATTCATTTATTCAACAAATATTTCTTAGCGTCTGTTGTGTGCCAGGAACTGTCCTAGGCCTTGGGGGATACAACAGCAAACAAAACAAAATTTTTAAAAATACCATGTCATGGGGCACCTGGGTGGCTCAGTCATTTAAGAGTCGAACTTCAGCTCAGGTTATGATCTTGCAGTTTGTGAGTTTGAGCCCACATCAGGCTCTGCATTGACAGAGCTCTGAGCTGTCAGTGCAGAGCCTGGAGCCTGCTTCAGATTCTATGTCTCCCTCTTCTCTCTTCCCCTCCCCTACTTGTGCACGCTCTCTCTCTCTCAAAACTAAACATGAAAAAAATTTTTTTAATTTAACAAAATACCAAGTCATTATAGGGTTTGAGTGGGTGGAGAAAGACAATAAGCATGATATATATATATATATATATATATATATATATATATATAGTAATTATAGATAGTAATTATATATAGATAATATACATAATAGTAATTATACATATGATACACACCCACGTGGGGGTGTATATATACACACCCACATATATACTATTTTATGTAATGATAGAAGCAACATAAGAATTAAGACTGCTGCGGGATGGCTTCAAATTTTAAATGGGTCTCATTTGAGAAAATGGCATTTGAGCAAAGTCTTGATAGAGAAGAGGGAGTGAGCCATGTGTCTATAGGGAAAGGGTCATTCTAGGCAGAGGAGATAACCGATGAAAAGGCCCTGAGGCAGAAATATGCCTCACACAATAGTATGAAGGCTAAGGAGACTAGAAGACAGTAAGTAAACTAGGAGGGGTCATAGGCAATGAAGCAGAAATATAATGATGGGGTATGGGACGTCTGTAGGCCATTGTAAAATGGGCTTTGATGATGTAAGGAACCTTTGAAGGGTTTTGAATATAGGAGTGATTCAATCCGACTTACATTTCAACAGAATTGTTCTGACTACCCAGTTAAGAATAGATGGTATGGTGACATGTAAGCCAGGAAACCAGTTAAAACATTACTGCAATAATTCAGGTGAGCGATGAGGGTGGCTTTGAACTCAGTAGGGCCAGTCTTAGGCCACCCTAAAATATGTAATGCTCAAGGAAAGAGTTTAAATGAAAGCCCACATGTGATATATTCTGTCTTCCTATCTTACAAATATGCCTTCATATTAAGAATTTTTTAATTTTTTTTTAGCATTTATTTATTTTTGAGAGACAGAGACAGTGCCAGTGGGAGCAGGGCAGAGAGAGGGAGACAGAATCCGCAGCAGGCTCCAGGCCCTGAGCTGTCAGCCCAGAGCCTGATGCGGGGCTCGAATCCCTGAACCGTGAGATCATGACCTCGGCCGAAGTCAGATGCTTAACCGACTGACCCCATGTTAAGAATTTTTTAATGCATAAGTATATGCTTTTCAAATAACTAGAAGCTGGAAAAATATCAAATATGACCATATATATATATATATATATATATATACACACACACACACACATATTATTATGTATATCTGGGAGTTCTATTGGTGGGCTGACAATGTATGCAAAATTAATAACATAAAACATGTATTTCATAGTTTATTATATATCTATCCTATAAAATTTTTCTTGTCTTTATTTCTGCAAAATCATTGTTGTTATAATTGAGATTTTAACATAATATTTATTCTGTTCATGACAACGGCAGATATCCTTTTTTGAGTCATTATAGTAATAATATATTGTTAATAATTTCAATTTGGGGAAACGTTATCTGTGAGGCAGTAGCAATTGAAATTGCAGATAAAATTGTTAAAGCAATACTTAGATTAATAAATGAACCATAGATTTTACTTACCACATTCAAATAGCATAATGGAGAGCATTTGACAAATTTCATTATTGCAGAAAATATTACAATATATTTAAATTTCATCATTTAATTCACCAGGATGTATACAAATTTCATAAGCCCTTAAAGTGATATATAGATATGTATAGTGATTTTAAAAATTGGTTTCATGCTTCCCACAAGTTATGTGGAAATTTAAAGAAATTTACATTGTAAACAAATATGAATTATTTAATATGAGAAAATATTCCTCAGCTGCCATGTCCCATTGTGAATGCTGAATGAATTCATAACTCCTTCTGGGACCATGAACTAGAACACAAAAGAAAGCAAGCAAGTGGATGTGTAGCACTCCTAGGAAATGATTTTCTTCCTCAAGACTCTACTGCGTTTATGCTGTTTGAGAGGGAGGATTTGATAAGTTAATTTGCTCTTTTCATTATTTAGGGGCTTCTGCATCTGACATCCTCCCCACTCTTATGCAGTATCCGTCTTCAATTTCAGCAGCCATACAAACGGAAAGTCTTCAGAGCATTTATATGCAGTTATTTAGTTTTCCAAGAATACAGAGTAAGTGATGTGTTTCTCTGGCGCCTGAATGGTATTCGTCAGGAAAATAGACATTTAGGGTTACAGATTATATTTTGTCAGTGCTGAATGTCCATTCTCACATAACAAAAAATGTCCGTGTGTTCCTTAACAAATTTATTTTTGTGTGTTTGGGATAGGCAGGGCCCTCTACAGAAGTAAGCCAAGAGAAAACGCACCTCTTCTCTGGGGTCTAAAGGTAAGACTGATGGAGGAGTTCAAAAGGAGGCAGATTCTGGATATATTTTAAGGCGTAAAGAATCTGCCATTCACCAAGATGGGCAACACTGTACTAGGATCAGGCTTTAGTGTGGGAAGATTAGGACCTCTCGTTTTGAATCCTGAATTTGAGATATGCATTAGACATTTATTAGACATCCAAGTGGAAATGTCAAGTAGGCAACTGTATATACAAGTCTGTAGTCTAGGAGAGAGGTCCAGGCTGGAGATGTAGATTTGGGAGTCATTAGCATATAGATGGTATATAACGGCATGAGATTAAGTAAATTCACCAGCAGAGTAAATATATTTTAGAGAAGAGCTATGAGTAGGGATCCCTTGGTCCTCCTCCTTTAAAGTTTGGGAAGAAAAGGAGAAGATGGAAAAGGAGACTGAGAAAGGAAAGCCTATGAGGTGAAAAGAAAAGAATAAAATATATCACAGAATCCCGATATTTAAGCCAGACACTGTTTAAGGAGCATTGTGCCAAATGCTTCTGGTAGATGAGAACTGAGACTTGACCATTGTCTATAGCAATGTGGTCATCATTGGTGACCATGAGAAAAGCAGTTTAGTGTGAAGTTGTATGAGTGAAAGCCTGATTTGAAGATGAGAGAATGGAAGGAAAGGAATTGGATATACAAGTATAGACAACTCAAGGAGTCTTGCTGCAAAGGATAAAAAAATGTGGTGGCACCTGGATGGCAAAGTGCAGCCAGGATTATTTTTGGAAGATAGGAGGAGTGGCAACATGTTTGATCGTGTAGAAAGCATGATCATGTAGGAGAGATCCAGGAGAATGGCTGGAGCAATAGGCGTCTAGAGTGAGTGAGAGGAACTGTGAACTAATGCATAGATCAGAAGGAATGGCTTGAGATAGAAGCATGTGTAATTAATCTATGGTAACAGGTGGGAAGGTAGAGTATGTGAGGACAGCTGCTGGCAGGTGAGTATGTGTGATGGCATAAGCATGTGGAAATTCTTTTCTGATTACTGCAGATTTCTCAATGATAGAGTAAGCAGTCTCATCAGCTGATAATAAAGGTGGGGTAGGCAGTTGTTGAAGTTTAAAGAGAGAGGACACAGTAAAAATATGAATGTTGGAGAGTGAGGGAGTACCTGGATTACATTAAATATCTGCATGTAGTCGCTGGGCATGAATTTAAAGTAATTCCAGTAAGCATGGCTGTGTGATTTTACCCAGCCACATTCAGTTGCATAGGTACTGGGGCACAAGAGGAAGAGAATTGGTTTTAACCAGGTTATTGTTCTTCTAAGAGAGTACAACAGAGCAAGAGAGTATCAAGGGAGTGAGGGTCATTACAAAGTCATTGCAAAGGAAAGATTTTAATGTTGAACTCTGGAGTTTAATCTGGTCAAGGAGGTAAGAAAAGACATGAGGATTGAAGGACAGTGGCAAAGATGGTGGAACCACTTATGTCAACATGAGTTGAAGAATCTTTTGAGTTGATGTAAGAGAAGGAATCAGATGGACAGATAGGAGGGAGTGGACACAGTGATGATTGAAATGGAGACTATGGAAGAGCTGATGTGACAGAATCAAGGTTATGACCATGGGAATGAGCATCTGAGTGAGAGTAACGACAAAACCATTAGAGGAGAAAGCTTCAAGGAATTGAGACATTGGAACGTTGGAGTATCTATCACTTATGGCTATTATGAAATTGCTAAGGATTAAGACAGGAGTCGCTTTAGAGAAAATATCAATGCACCAGGAAATAACATCTTTGGGAAATGATTGGGGAATGGCCTAGCAGCCAGCAGAAGTCACCACAATAGGGCAGAATGAGTAATTTAGCCTCACTGATTAGACAGGAGAATCAAGACTGACAGTGTTTAGGGAGGAGGAAGAGAGAATGGTCTGGAGACAGTAATGAAGAATCAAAGTGGACAGCTCTCTCTGACCTCCAGATGTAGTGTAAAAGGAGGCAGTGGGAGAAAAATGAGGCACAGTGTGAGGTGATGGCAGAAGAAGCAATGTGCTCACGAGAGATCTAGGTTTTAGTTAGAGAAAATGGGAAAGGGGAATTTCAGAACAGAGACTGACATCATGGTGGGTTTTGCTAATGATGGGACTGGTGAGTTTCAGAGGACACAGTGGATGACTTTCTGGAGTCGGGGAAAGGTCAGAGAAATGGACAAGATGGGGGTGATGGTATGGAATTATAAGGAATTTAAACTGGTGAAGATGAACCCTCGGAATCTGGGGCTTCTTGTGGTAACTGACATATCAGGGATAAAATCACCCAGGTCCGGTGGTCTCAAGATGGGCTGTGGTGGTAAAGCTGTGTGTTGGAGAGAGAGAGTGCATGGATTACCTTAAATGTCTGGGACTAACTCTTGACCCAGGAAATGCAAGAGTATGAATTGGATTAGCTGCTATCTTGATTTGGTCCACTATATATATCAATTCTTATTGTCGTTGGTTTAGTGACTACCTTTGATTTGTTTGTGTGTTTCTGTATGTATGTATAACCATCTGATGCCATTAAGCCAGTTGTTTTCATTAATACTAGTTAATTAACTAATGAATTAATTACTTGTATATTTAGAGAGCAAATTCCTTGGACCAGGATGCCAGGCACAGGGACTGAGAGTGGAATATTGTGCCTACCTTTGAGGAGCTCACAGAACATCAAGGGAGAATGAGTAGAACAATGATTATAGTTGTATATAATTAATAATTCTAAATGTGGTACAAAAATAGGCTAATATATTGTCCGTCAGGCAGATGATTGAATTTACCTTCAGTAGCTCCATTCATTTTCATTTGTTGATCCGTAAAAGTGCAAAAAATAAAAATTATGTCTAGATACCTGCTGTCATGAGCCCTTTTCAGCTTACTGTCCCAAAGAATCTTGGGCTTGAGCGGCAGGGTATTTAATGTAATCCCTGCTTCGTGACAGCAGAGTGTTTAGCGGGAAAAAGACTGGAATGGGAACAGGGAAACCTGGCCTAGCTTCACTCATTTTATGAGTGTATGGCCGTGAGCTTGTGTGTAAGAGTGTGGGCTTAGACATTAATTCACAAAGCATTTATTGAGTGCTTATTATGGTAAGGATTTCTAATAGAAAGCCAGATCAAGGAAGATAGGTTTCACCTCACACTCTGCTGCCTAATTATTTCACAAATGCAAAATGTGCTTTTCATAAGGAAAGAAAATTTCCTCTGAAAAAGCTTGAATAAGAAAAAAATCCACCCTCCCACCCCACCCCACCCCACCCCACCCCCCTTTTTTTTTTTTTTGGTTGGCAGGGCTGGGGAACTCATTCTTGCTGGTTACCATTTAAATCCCTGACAAAAGCTTGACTGAAAAACTGGGCATTAGTTTCCAATTAGCTGATAATTAAGGTGCTAACTGATCATTAGGGGGTTGGTTGGTAATAGGTGGATTTTTTAATACTCCTCACACAATTACATTGTTGCAGGGTGGGAAGTGGACAAAACAACACGCTGCTCTTTTGCATTTCCTGTCCCATCATTTCACTGCTTACCCGTGGAGAAACGTTCCAGGATTGAGGGGTAGCACCCAAATGGACACTCATTCTTTTTCTATTGGTTTCATCCTTCAGGTGCTTTGGTGTAGTCCCTTTAAAGGGTCTCGAAAAGGGGGGCGGGGGAGAAAAGGTGCTAACCCCTGTCTTACAAGAAACGTGGCTGTATGGGAAGCAAACAAGAACAGCAAATAACCCCGATAATGTCTGTTTCTCCATAGCTTTAATTCAGGTACATACAGCATCACATTATCTAGTACTAGCTACTCGGGTGATATAGTCAACAGGTCGACAGGGACACCCGGAAAAATGCCACTGCAGCACAGGAAGTTATTCTTGAAACCAGCTGAACAGCAAAACTGATTTTATGCTGCTTTATCTTATGGTAAAACCAACAGTTTTACAATGCCTGAGCCATCGCTAACACAAGGCAACTTTTAGAGGTGGAGGCAGAACTAAGCGAAAAGAGCAGTGATTGTCTTTGAATAATGATTCGAAAGAGCTGCTGTTTCAGAGATCAAATCGTGCTCACCCGAGAAAAGCCATTGTTTCTGGGTAGAGGGCCAGATAATGTCTCAGAGGGAGAGGAATTTCCATGTGCACTGAGACTCAAAGAACAATCTTTACATTCAATATTTGTTCACTGCTGAAGGTTAAGCCGTTTAGGGACAGGATTTCTGGAGCTTTTAGTGTTACCGAGCCTTCCTGGGGGAAAAGGAGGCCATCACTCAGTGGCTTTGTCAGCTTTGGCCAACCTGCCTCTTTAGAATCAGCAAATATAAGCTGTTTGGGAGGGGGGCAGATATCTGAACTAGAAGTATACTTCTGGGAAAAACATAGCTGGAAAGACTTCTAATTCTTCCAGGAAGAAGACAGTGTCAACATTAACAACGTACTGAGGAAGCCAACCTCTAGGACTGACAGGAACTTTTATTCATGGATTTATCCATATGTTCAACGAACAGTACAAACTACCTATTGTACTCACTGCAAATGGTTAGTAGGTGAATATTAAACCATCTCTGCCACATAGGAGCTGTCCAGTATGGAAGATTAATAAAAAGATAATTACAATATAGTACAAACAGGGTTTCGATCGGGGAATCACAGCTTGCTGTGGAGATATGCCGGAGAGTCATAGGGGTATAGATAGGGAAGGTTTCCCGATACTTAAGCTCTTTTATTTGTACTCAGGTGACTCCTTCTTAGTGTCAGGAGAAATCAACTTTTTAACTAATCTATTTAGTAAGTATTTAGTGAGCATTCACCATGTTTTAGGTGCCATTGTAGATATTGGAACCATGAATAAGAAAAGATTATACTATAGAAATAAGAAAGAAATAAGAAATAAGAAAGAATATAGTATATATATACATATATATGTATATATATATATTCAAATAGTCTAAAAAACAGAGTCAGGAAATAAACAATATAAATAAGTAAACAAATAGTATGCTAGAAAGTTCAAAGTGTTAAAAAGAAAGTGCAGCAAGGAAGGGGAATAAGGAGTGTCAGATGAGCAGAGGGTCAGATGAGGGGGAAGTCTGCAAAATTTAAATGCTCTTACTCTGAGTGAAAAATTAAGTTCTAGCAGAGGAGTGACAAGATCTGATTTCTACTTCAGCAAGATCACTGTAGGTGGTATGTCAATAATAGATTCATGGGGCCAAGTTGGGAAATAGGAAAGCTATTAGAATAATCAAGACAAAAGAAGATGATGGCCTGGATCAGATTTATAGCAATGGGAATTGTGAGAAATGGGTAGATAGAAATGGATATATATATATATGCAGGGTATATCTTGAAGATATTACCTAGGTGCATTTGTGGATGGGTTTGGGATGTGAAAGGAAAAAGGAAATCAAGGACGGCTCCAAGAATTTTGGACAGAGCAACTAGAAGGATAGACTGAGCATTAACTAAAGGGGAAAAGAATGAGGAAGCAGCAGGTTTATGACGGGAAGGTGGGAGATCAGGAGTTCAGCTGCGGACTTAAAAAAGGTTGAGGCGCTAATTAGCCAAGAGGAGATGTTGATTAGGCAGTTGGATACATGAGTCTGGAACCAAGGGGAGAGCTTGAAGGAGTAATATAAATATGTAAATCATCAACTTAACGATATTATGTAAAGGCCTGAGGCTGCATGCCATCACCTAGGAAGTGAATGTCGACAGAGAAAAGGCTCGAAGACTGAACATTTAAGAGTTTGGGGAGATGAGGATGAACTAGCAAGGAAGACCGAGAAGTACCTGCTGGTGGGGCAGCAGGAGAATGGGGACTGTGATGTCAGCAGCTAAACACCACAAGTGTTTCAAGAAAGAGGGGGTCACCAACTATTTCAAATGCTGCTAAAAACTAAATGAGTTGAGGAAGAAGGATTGAACACTGGCTTTATCAACGTGGAGATGTTTTCTGGCCCGGACAAAAGCGATTGTGGTAGAATGGTGGGGTCAAAAGCCTGATCAGAGTGGGCTCAAGAGAGAATGGGAAGTGAAGAATTGGATACATTGCATAGACAACTCTTGGAAACCACTTCTGACATCCTCTGTTTGATAAATAAAGGCCTCCTCAGGCAACTTTCCATTCTTTTCCTATACCTTTAAGGGCATGGAGTCTGAACAGGCAGCTTTCTTTTACAGGGGAGGGGGAAGCAGGGAGAAACCATTTGGAATGGAATTCAGCAGGAGGTTCTCAAATTCAAAGAGGGCAGTAATGTTATTGGACTCTTTCAGTTTTCAAGGAACAGAGAGATGTTCTGGTTGACTGAGTTCAAAAGTGCTAATCGGAAAAATACATAGAGAAATGAAAGCTAGGAAAGAGTCTCTTGGAAAGCTGGAACATTACTCAAGATACAAGCAGGGACCCAGTCTCCTCACCAACAGATGTTCATTGCTCCCTATTCTAACAACCTTAGCATATTCCTGACTCAGATTTCCCCTCTATCTGCTTCTATTTGTTCTACTTGGGCTACTACTCCTGGTTATCTCTGTGCTCTTATCTCGTGGCTTCTAAATAATTATAAACTCTACTGCCTCATGCTTCCACTTCCTGTTTTGTCTCATCCAGTTTCTGTCCAACAACCAATCACTAACTTTTTCTGTATCTCCAAGTTAAAACTCTCCAATAGAGAGAGGATTAGATTGGTTTGCCTAGAGAGGGTAACCATTCTAATGAGCACAGTTCTTTTTTTTTCTTTTTAAAGGTTCTGGTCCTATATAGGACTCGTTCTGATCTCTGTCCGATTGTGGTCAGGGTGTTCATTAAGAAAGAAACATGGGAGTGTTGTCACGGGCATTGGTAGGCATTCAGAGCTTCACAAACTTCTTTTTTCTATAATTTCAAATTTTTTAAAGATTTTATTTTTTAAGTAATCTCTACACCCAACATGGGGCTCAAACTAATGACCCTGAGATCAAGAGTTGCACATTCTTCCGATTGAGCCAGCCAGGTGCCCCCAAACTTCTCCGGAATACAGTTGGCTGAAGGCAAAATAAGTTGGGAAAAGAGATAAATACACGGAAAAGATGGTTACAATGACTTCAAATTCAATTGTGTAGATAGAACTTTTTGAAATAAAAAATACTATAATACATAATTAAAGTAAGCATGAATGCAGAGGTGAATCAATTCCTATATAGGAATACTCTATATTGTAAAGATAATTCCCTCCAATTAAGCTATCAGTTGAATCCAATTCAAGAGGAACCAAAATCCCAGTGAAAATTTCTTTCGAAACTTGACAAGTTGATTCTAAAATTCTTATAGGAAGAGAAAATATGTTGAGGGAATCTTGCCCTACAAGTGTAAAAGTCTATTATAAAACTACAGCAATAAAAAGAGTATGACCTGACACTAAATAGAATAGATAAATGATCAATTAAACAAATGGAGATTGCAGAAAGAAAAGTACGCATCATAATTCAGTAGGCGATAAAGATTTCATTCTGTGTCATCATTAAATATATAATGATGAGACAACAATCTGGGGAAAAAGAAATGAAACAGAGCTAAACTGTACTTCATACCATACGTCAACAAAAATCCACATAAATTAAAAACATAAAAAAAGTTAAAACCAAAAGAAATAGAAGAAAACAAAGGAGGCTATTTGTGTAACCTTGGAGTAGAGAAGGCCTTCCTAAACATTAAATCAAACATACGTATTAATACATAAAGGAAAAGTTCTTATATTTGATAATATAAAACTTAAAAACTTAGGCAAAAGGTACCATAATAAAGTAACAACAACAGCCAAAAAAATAGAGATGGGAGAAAATAACTACCATATATGTGGCAAACGAAAGGTTAACATACAACATACAATGGCACATTAGGAACCCGACAGAAAAAAAGAGCAGACATTATGTCCCATCCCTTCTCCTTTTGAGGTCCAGGAAAAGGTATAGTATCTATAATTAGAAATTGTATATGCAGACCAAGTTCTGCTATTTACTATGGCAAGCAAACCACATCACTTAACTCTCTGAGATACCAATCGTACCTAATTCATGGGGAAGGGAGCACTTACTTAATTCAAAGACATGAATGATGCCATTTCAGCTATCAGTGCAGGGCTATTTGTTACTATGGGACTATACCATGACCTTCAAATGATGTCTATTTACTCTGTACATGCAAATTCTAAAGATCTCAGGAAAGATTTTAACTTCTCTTCTTCACTACCCTAGACCCTTCAAAATAGTGAGTAATTTGTGTGGTAATTTTATTACACGAATCCTCACCTTCCAGCACTTAAAGCCTCTATCAATTCACCCTAGATGGCTTGCTTACAAACGTTCCTAAGTTGTAGAGTACAGCTCCCAACTGGGTCATAAATTTTTCCAGGGCAAGTACCACATCTTTGAATTCTTTGTATTTCGTCCTGGTATTTAGTGGTATTTAGTGGAGTTCTCTTCACACGCACTGTGAATGGGCTTTGAGTGTATATATCCACATCTACTGCTGGGCACAACTGTAAAAGGGAACTTTGATTGTAACACGAGAGTGGATTTACAAATGAATTCCTTACAAGAAATGCGTTTCCCTCTAATTTAGGGCTATATGTGCAAAACCCAAGGAGACATTGACTTAATTCATTTTTCATTATAACCATTAAGCCTACCTTTTACCGGATTGATTATTTTTATCACTAATTCTTACTCTATAGAAAACTAAAGTGTGAGTTATCCTTCAACATGTGTGAAACCAAAAGTAAAAATATTAGCCCTGGTATGCCTTAAATGTTATGGACTTGATTATTCTTTCCCAGCTGCGTGGTGAGGATATTAGGGATGACATCACTGTGTATATACAATATATTTCAAATCCCCATTTGGAATGCAGTGACAGTCCTAGCGCCATAAAAGTATTATACTACTAAATAATTAACTAAGAAATTATGAAAAACATAATGGAGAATAAAAGACAACTGCAAAAGCATCTATCACAACAAAATAGTTGTCTTTTACAGTTTATTCTGTTTATTTTTCTGTGACTGAAGAACAAAATATCAGTTATGGGCAGATGGCCATTAGCATAATCCATAATGCCAGAAGACAAAACAATGCTTTGTATCTATCACCTTTGATTAGTAGCATAATGTTTTATTTGACTCTGTATAAATAACACTGCGTAACAGAATATGGGTCTTGACAAAGCAACAGTTTGTTTTCGATAGCAGCATCTCTGTTAGGAAATAAAAGAAAGGATGAAAATACCATCTAAAACCTCAAACATGGGGACACCTGGGTGGCTCAGTCAGTTGAGCATCCCACTCTTGACTTCCGCTCAGGTCATGATCTCACGGTTAGTGAAATCCAGCCCCGCGTCGGGCTCTGTGCTGACAGGGCAGAGCCTGCTTGGGATTCTCTCTCCATCTCTCTCTGCCCCTCCCCTGCTTGTTCTCTTTCTCTCTCTCTCTCTCAAAATAAATAAATAACCTTTTAAAAAAGTAAAACTAAAACCTCAACCATGAATCAAAATGTGGGAAGTTCCCGATTTGCCGAAACCAAGAACACACATTCAGTGTATAGGCAGTCTGCTTAAAAATTAACATTTCCATGAAAATCTTCTGTAACAAGATGAAAAACAATTTGGGCTTTCTAACATAAAACCAAACAGCTTAAAGAATATAGCTATATTCTAAGCGCCTGAAGGAAAGTTTATGCTTTCAAACCTGGCAGGTTTGGAATTCTTGTCTTAGATTTTACCTAATAGGCCTTTGACAGCTTCTACCCTGTGTGGTTTCCTTAACCTCCATTGCCCTCCACTCTATTCCCACCAGGAGGGAAAGAAATCAAAGGCCACAGACAACAAAACCTGCAGAACCTCCATCCTTAAAATTTAAGATGCTCCTGTGGCTTAGATTGGCTGACTCACAGCTAATGGCAAACTCCGGCAAACATCTTTTCTAAATAACATCTCAGAAGGAAGAATGGGCAAAGGCTATAAAACATGAGACTGCGGGTTCTTTAATTCTACTTGGGTGCAAAAGTCACAACCATTTTATAACTTGCATGAAATGGAGGCGAACACCAGCAAACCTGCAAAGAGACCAGTTCTAACTGGAACTGGGTCAGCTAAGGGGATGACTGCTGGTAGAGAAAGCAGAAAAGAAGTTCTGGGGGGAAAGGGACTGTTACGTAACGCGAGAGAGTCTTCTAGGCAGCATTCAGCAAACGTTCTTCCTTTCCTCTACCTAGCACCAACGAGGCAGCTATTTTGCAAATACCTTTTGCAGCAAATGTATTTTGCAGATGGCATTGGCAGACCCAGTTTGCACTAAAGGAGAGATGCAGTGCCAGCCTTCCATAAATCTGTGAAGAGAGCAACTAAAGTCATAGAAATATAAAGACAGGATATTAAGCAACTGCCATTGTGTTAAAAACTCTCTGCGGTTGATATTTTGGAACTTAATGGCTAGACTTTGCAGACCAAGTAAGGAGCCCCTTTTCATCATCTGATAGTACTTCCCCTAAAAATCTCTATCGTGGTCTTAATAACATTTTTGGGTTTATACGGATCATGAGAGCAATATATGCTCAACATGGACATTATAAAATCCCTAAAAAATGTTTTTAATGGAAAATTCTATCATCCCATGATACAGTTTCTATATTCACATATATTCACCCAGGATTCTTCTTTCATTTTAAATTGTATGTGAGTGTGTGTGTGTGTGTGTGTGTGTGTGAGAAAACTTAGACCATATTCCAAAAATAATTCTGTATCTTTAAAAATGAGTACACGAGGTGCATTTCCCTTGTCATTAAGTATTCAGATTTCCTCCTATATAGTATTCAGTATAACTATTGAGTCTTAGTATAAAAACTATTTTGCTCTCTCTGTAATTATCATTTGGAGTATTAGTTAATGCAATAAGACAGCAAAATTAAACATGTAGTATACATTTTAGAACATAAGACAATATCAATATTATTTGCAAATACTATGATTGTGTATCTAGAAAACTCAAAATCACCAGGCAAATCAACTATCAGAATAAGGAAATTTAGGAAGTTGGTTAGAAACAAGATGAACTTTGTTTTATTCTAACTATATACAATTAGAAAGTGAAATGGAAAGAATAAGAAATTCTATTCACAATTTCCACAAAAGCTATCAAATACCAAGGAATAAATGTTATAATGAAAAATTTTAAGAACATATTGAAGCCATATACAAATACCTCAATAAATTGATAGACATAGCATAGTCCTTGGAAAGGAAAAGAATACCTTACAGGTGTGATATGTTCCTAAATCTAAATTAAGTTTCTGTTTCAAAATACCACTGAGTATGTAATTAGTATGGCATGAGATAAAATGTAAACCACGTGGCTTACATGAAAATCATTTTGGAAAGGTGCAGATATCACCTCTGGGAATAAGGCAAGTGCCCTTCAGAGCAATTGACACTGAAGCACAAGACATCCATGTGGCGACTCATCAGTAATGACATATAGGAGGCTGCAGATACAGAAAACATCTGAGCAGCCAGTCACAGGATGGGATATTATGAGTTACAGATGTTGATTTGCAGTCAAAATGATTTTTCTACCTGAAGAGCAGTATCTAAAGTTAAAGAGCTAAGATTTATTTATTTGTAATGGCTGATAATAGCAAAGTTGGGCAATAGAGTTAGCATATTAATTAATTTTCAGTCAAAATCCAAGTGGATTTTTTTGCAATTATAAAAAATACATCTAAAGTTCTTGAGACAGAAGAAATGCTTGAAGTGCCAAGAGATTCTTTGAAGAATACTGTGGAAGGACTAGACCTATCAGATATCTAAATATATCATAAAGCTACAATAACCAAAGGACTATGGTGGTGAAAAAGAATAGGAAAAAAAGATGAATAGAACAAAAAATAGAGTCATGGAACAGATCCAAACATATTCAGGGATGAAATATATTTAAATGGGAGTAATCAAAGATGCGAAGGAATGAAGGATTATTCAATAAATCTAATTGGGCCCACTGGGATATATTTGTAAGAAAATAAATTTATATTTTCATCTACATATATTTTGGAATGATTAAAATGGAAATGGAGGGGCGCCTGGGTGGCTCAGTCAGTTGAGCGTCCGACTTCGGCTCAGGTCATGATCTCGCGGTCCGTGAGTTCAAGCCCCGCATCGGGCTCTGGGCTGATGGCTCAGAGCCTGGAGCCTGCTTCGAATTCTGTGTCTCCCTCTCTCTCTGACCCTCCCCCGTTCATGCTCTGTCTCTCTCTGTCTCAAAAATAAATAAATGTTTAAAAAAAAAATTTTTTAAAAATGGAAATGGAAAAAAAATTCAATGTTGTAAGAAGGTAATAATTTGTAAATTCTGTATGGATCAGGATTTCCTAGCAAGATAAAAAAGTTCCAGAGGGAATAAAATAAAAACTTGATCGCTTTAACCACATAAATATTAAAATTTTCAATATATCAAAAGATTCTATAAATAAATTCAAACAACAAAAATGAGAATAGAGCATTTTTAAAATTTTTTAATATATATTTATTTTTGAGAGAGAGAAAGAGACAGAGTGCAAGTGGGGGAGGGGGAGAGAGAGAAGGAGACACAGAATCCAAAGCAGGCTCCAGGCTCTGAGCTGTCAGCACAGAGCCCGATGCAGAGCTCGAACTCATAAACCAGGAGATCATGACCTCAGGTGAAGTTGGCCAGTCAACTGACTGAGCCATCCAGGTGCCCCAAGAATAGAATATATATTTTTTTTGGTGGGGGGAACAGAGAGAGACAGAACATGAACAGGCGAGGGGCAGAGAGAGAGGGAGACACAGAATCGGAAACAGGCTCCAGGCTCTGAGCCATCAGCCCAGAGCCCGACGCGGGGCTTGAACTCACGGACCGCGAGATCGTGACCTGGCTGAAGTCGGACGCTTAACCGACTGCGCCACCCAGGCGCCCCGAATATTTTTTTAAAATATAACAGACAAAACATTCACATCTCTGTATGCAAAAAATCCTGCAAATCAATAATAAATAATTTATTATACAAAATACAAGTAATACATTGTAAAATAGGCAGAGTGTGAATACAACATCTACAGGGTTAATACACAATCAATAAACATATGAAAATATGTGCAACCTCAGTAGTTTTCAAGGAACTGAAAATTGAAATAACAAAAGTGTATGATTGTTTTGAAAATTAGAGTGGAAAATCAGGAGCTGATGATACCTACTGCTAGAGCGGGTACAGGAAAAGGGCAAGATCTCACAGATGTTGGCAGCAGTATAAGTTTGCTCTACGCATTTTGGAAAGTAATTTGGCAGCAACTGTGAGCATTTTAAGAGTGCATACCTTTTGATCCAGCCACTTGCTTCACTTGTATACATGGATATATGTGTACACGGATGCTCATTATAGCACCCCTGAGTTTCCCAGACATGGCAACGGCTCTTTATTGCCCAAAAACACCTGAAATAAGTCTCTCCGATCCAAGATAATTGACCTTTAGAGTTTGGCCCCAAAAGCAGACATCCAAATAATGCTATCAGACTTGCACCCTTAATTGACCAAGGCAGTCAGTCATTTTGTTAAATTTATTCAAGTACATTGAACTTCATAGAAAAACTCTTAGAATCCCAGTAGTAGACAATGGGCATTGGGGGTAGACAAAAAAAAATGTTCAGTCTGTGCCATTGGTAGATCTTTTATCCATCTCTGTCCCTTTAATTCTCTGCCTATGTATAAATATTCAGGTGTGGAGTCAAAATTTCTGATACCACATGATATAGTGTGATTCCAGTCTTCTTTGAATTTTCTTATTTCCCAGTTGACAAGGATGTAAGACAAATTCAATTATTAAAGGAGTTTGCTCTACTAATACTTTTAACATGTTAGTTTAGATAGTTATATTACAATATCACTAGTACAAGTTAGACCCTCAAGAAGTTTTGATTGAAAGAATGAACAAATAGCTTTTATTGAGGGAAAGAAAGATGTGGAGCATGGCAGGGGAAAGACATAAACCATTTACCCAGGTATTTGTGGCATGTCTTAACTTCTTATTTTCTTCTCCAAATATTTGTGATGCACATACACAAGGCACGATTCATTTATTCAACAAATGTTTCTTGAACACCTACTATAAACCAGGCCCTGTTCCAGAAACTGAGGACACAGCAATGAATAATACAGATGATGGAGCTTTGATTGTATCAGAAATTTCCTAGTCCTGGGGCGCCTGGGTGGCGCAGTCGGTTAAGCGTCCGACTTCAGCCAGGTCACGATCTCGCGGCCCGTGAGTTCGAGCCCCGCGTCAGGCTCTGGGCTGATGGCTCAGAGCCTGGAGCCTGTTTCCGATTCTGTGTCTCCCTCTCTCTCTGCCCCTCCCCCGTTCATGCTCTGTCTCTCTCTGTCCCAAAAATAAATAAACGTTGAAAAAAAAAATTAAAAAAAAAAAAAAAAGAAATTTCCTAGTCCTTATACATACACTACCTACCTGAAGGTTTTTCCAGCATGTTTCAGAACACACACACACACACACACACACACACACACACACACACACCCCTCCCAATACGGACTTCCTTAAAGCTGCAAGTTGTTTGAGATTTCATTCATTTGATCAAAACATGTCTACTGAATGCCTGGCACTATGAGTCAGGCACTGTTATTGGCACATCAGTAAATGAGAAAGACAAAGCCTTTGTCTCAAGGGAATTGTGTTCTAAAAACAAACAAGATAATTTTAGATATTGATAAATGGCATGAATAAAATAAAGAGGGCCATATGATAAAAGTAATTGAAGGGAAAGGCTAAAAGTTAGGGTCATCTGTGGAGGTGACCTGTGAACTGAGGCCTGAATGACCAGAAGGTGCCAACCATGGGAAAATACAGAGGAAGAGCTAAAGCTAGATCTTTATAGATGGGAGAACAGCTTCTGCCAGAAGGGATGAACTTGTGGTGTTCTAGAAACAGAGAGGCACAAATGATCAATGGAGAGAGTGGTAAAAGATGATTTCAGAGAGATGTCAGGAGGCCAAATCATGTTGGACGTGGTAGGCTAGGGTAAGGAATATGACTTTTATTTTAATATGTGGTGGAAAGTCACTGGAAGGTACTGAATAGGGAAGGGAATGATGGAATAAGATTTACATTTTTTGAAGATTACACTGGCTGCTCTTTAGAAAACCGGATATTGGGAAGTAAGTGTGGAATCAGTGTTGCATTATCCCAGATGACAGATAATGATAGTTTGGAACAGAGCAGGAGCAGACAAGATGATATAAAGTGGTTAACTCCTGGATACATTTTGAGGGTAGAGTGTTTCAGGGGCCCCAAGACCACCTTCAACTTTGTTGATTCACTACAAGGGCTCACAAAATTCAATAGCAATTCAATGTGAATGGTACGGCTCATGACAACAAAGGATACAGTGTAAAAGCCACAAAGAAAGATGTGTATTGGGCAAAGTCCAGAGAGGCTAAACACAGGATTCCAAGTCCTGCCCCATCTGGCGCCGCACAGGACATGCTTTCTGTCTAGCAGCAAACGTTGGGGACAGGTGTGCAATGTATCAGTCAAGGGAAGCCCATTTTAATCTTCTGATCTGAGGCTTTTATTAAGATCAGCTAACAGAGGCACATCATGCTACATGATGGCTCTCAAGCCACCATACTTACCAACCCATCTGTCTTGATCTTGAAAAGTAGCCACACCACAGCAGATGGACACCAGAATATCATGAAGACCTAAGGTCCTAAAAGCATATTAAGTTAGAGCTGAAACAAATGAAACAGTGAAAAGGGAAAAATTAATAGCCCTTCACATTTGAATAGATTTACAGTTTACAAAGCTTTTGTTTTCATGTACCAGTTTCCCTGATTGATGCAGCCCAGGGTTTAAAATCGGGCTGCGTTCATCATTTCCTTGGTCCTTATACTACTAGCCTCTGAAAATTGCCAACTAAGCATGGCTTCTTATCCTTATCTAGAAGCCCTGCACTGACTACTGCTTCATTCACTGAGCATGCCCACCTTTGGTAGGACCCACTGCCATTTCCATGGAGCTGCCATCTCCCCAGAAACAGCTGGTGAGATCAGCGTGCTAGGGCCCTCAAGGTGTCAAGGCTTCAGAGTTCTGTGGCAAAATGGGGAAGATCACTTCTTTACCCTTTTCTCCCATAGAAGTCCCAGAGCAATACCGCATGGGTCCTAATATGTTACAGGCTCTTTAATGAAATACCTGTGTCCGTTTCTGCTCCCAGTTCTCTATTTTCTTTGGACACAGACATAAATATGCTCGCAGGAATGGATGTGGAGTGATGCCCTTTCCAATGACATCATGTTCCTAAATGGAGGGACCCATGCTAGGGTAACACTACCGGCCTTTCTTCACAGAAGAGGAAAGTCTTCATTCAGCTCAACATTTCTCCCTTCTCCCTTTGGGAGAGGACTCCCGTCAGGGAAGAGTCTTACTTCTGCACACCATGAGTTTTGTAAACTCAAGTCCCCATTGGAGGGGGTGCACCGCATTTGTTGAGTGCTGCCTATGACTAGCTAATTCTGGGGTGTGGTCCTAGGAGTATGTTATGCACAAACTACGTTCTCCAAACCCATCAGTGTTTAGGAATAAAGATGATATGGTTGATCTTCATCAATGAATTTGGTGGGCCCAGTCAATGGAATACCTCTTTTTCATCTGAGTTTGGAACTAAAGGAGTCAGAGAGATGAAGTTCAATGGGAACTTAGCTGGAGACAGTGTCAATGACAGACTTTGCTTAAAACTACTGCTCTTGGGGCGCCTGGGTGGCTCAGTCGGTTAAGCGGCCGACTTCGGCTCAGGTCATGATCTCGCGGTCTGTGAGTTCGAGCCCCGCGTCGGGCTCTGTGCTGACAGCTCAGAGCCTGGAGCCTGTTTCAGATTCTGTGTCTCCCTCTCCTTGACCCTCCCCCGTTCATGCTTTGTCTCTCTCTGTCTCAAAAATAAATAAACGTTAAAAAAAAATTAAAAAAAAAAAAACTACTGCTCTTCTCTTGTCACCATATTCTTTTCACTGGGCTAATTAGCTGCCTATAATATCTTAGGAGAATGAAAGTATAATGATATTTGCAGTGTTGCGTTGAGGTCCTCATTTATTACTTCCTCTTGGCCTTCCTTAATATTTTATCGAGTGTATGTTGTATTCCCAGCATGGCCGTTAGCTCTGGCCATGCAAGAGTGCACAAGAGAGACATAGCACCTACTTGCAGGAAGCTTACAGTCTAGTAGTCCAAAAGACATTAATGAATCAATCACCCAAGTCTTAGAATGTATAATATCAACAAAGTAAGTGCCGAAAGGGTCCTGAGCTCTGATACAGTCTGAGGGACCAAGGAAGGCTTCCCCACGGAAATGGCACTTTAGCTGAGATCCGAAGGATGAGTTGGGAGTTCACAAGACAGAGAGATGGGGCGAGAGCAAGAGAGTACGTTAGGGAAGGGTAAAGGAACCAGCAAAAGGCCCTATTGTCGCAGGGAGGTAGTGCGTCACTGTGTGCCAAAATTTGTACATGTCTTCCATTTTAATTCTCTCAACAGTCCTTCCTACAAAGTAGCTAAGACCCCCATTTTACAGACAAGGAAATCGAAGCACTCAGAGTTACTGGCTGCATGACCTCGGGTAAGCATTAGAGCCAGCATTTAAGGCCAACCTTGAATGCCCGCAGGGCAGTGGTTCTCAATTGGACCCTTTCCCCAGGGCACATTTGGCAATATCTGGAAGCAATTTTAATTGTCGCAACTTGAGGAGTGGTGTAGTACTGCGTTGAGGCCAGGCATGCTGCTAAGATCCTACAATGCACTGTTGAAATTCAGGCCGAGCCCAAACTCCACTCTTCCACACCTCCGCCTTTCTCCCTAGAGGCCGCTCAGTCCTTTGTGCAGATAGACTTCTGGCCAGTCAGCTGCAATTAGCCACGCGTGCCGTAGTGACCATGCATTGGACTCAGGCAGGGACCTCTGCTACTCAGCAGTTCCCTCGGGGATCCACACCAGCTTTGTGTTCTCAATCCCATCTCACAGATGAAGAAACAGAGCTCGAATAACATGCCTCAAGTCACAGCAGCCACAGTGACAGAGCAAGTGAGCCCAGCTCTTTTAAAATTGGGTCCGATGCCATTTTCCCTTCATAAGGCAGCCCTTCAGAGGACAAACACTTCTTCTCAAGCCTCTGCAGGTAAAACTGGCGGAGGCTGGAGATGCGGGTCTGGATGTGCACTGACTGCCGGCGTGCTATCAAGAGTCTGTCGAGTTTAGTGCCTGCATTATTTTTTTAGGAGCTTGAAAATCAGCCCAGTGTTATTCGGCTTGAATTCTTCTCTTGCTAGGCTCAAAGCACACTAGACACACAATCTGCTGTTTGTGTAGAGAACGTGTCAGGAGAGAAAAGAATAGCAGCCGCGTGCGAGCATCTGCTAGAAAAATCCATCTCACCATTAACCGTACAATTGAGTGAGAAAAACATCTGTGCCTGCGATTGCAGATGTAATCATAAAACCCAAATGGAGCAATGGAACAAACTGGAAGAGGAGCAGAGGGCAAGAAACAGGAGAAACACGTAGCTTTTGTGTCAGAAAGGGAGAGGTCTCGTCTGGGCTTCTGCACCGAACACTCTCGCCTTCACCTTTCAAACACAACACCATCTGTAGGAAGCTGCAAGATCGTCAGCAGGCAAATTATGCAAGGCAGCTCCAAGGAAGCAATAAACAAGGCAGAGGAATCCCAGACACTGTAAATCAACAGCAAAAATATATCTGAGTATATGTTGGTGGCATTTCAGTGTTAAGGCTGATGACTTAAAATCGTGGAGATAGAGAATGTAAAACCCGGCAAAGCTGAAGGGCCCTCAGAGATCTACTAGTTCAATCCCCCTTGTACCCGTGAGGAAACTGAGGCCCAGAGAGGGATGTGACTACCCAAGGTCACACAGCTAGGTAGTGGCAAATGATTCTGGGCAGTTCTGGGGGAAACTTTTTTTTCCCCTGGACTCGCAAAAGAAGGAACGTTTCACAAAACTTTACAAATAGCTGAGAACATCAGCTTCAAAGCATAACTGAGTTACAACCATATAAATTTATACCTCGATTCTGGAAGCCGAAGCCAATGCTGATTACCCACCTTTGTCCAAAGTGCTGAGGTGTAATTGTGCCACTCAGAGTGGAATAGAGACACCTACTACATCTCAGCAAGTGACACTGCACATCTGCTTTGAAAATATATCTCAACTGTAAATGTGGCTCTGTGCCTGCGAGCCTGCCCCTTTTAAAGTACCATGCAGTGTGCATCTAAAGGTAGAAGGAAAGGGAAATCAACCAAGCCCACAGCACCCCAGGCCATGCTCCCTTCATTGGCCCATGAAGAGTCTGCATTGAGGGAGTCAGGAGGGCTTTCGCTTCCGGTTCGGCCTAGAGCTAGTTATATGACCTTGAAGCAAGTACAGACCACTGGACTTGAGCCCTCCAAAACCTTTTCAGAGAGAAGGAGATAAGAGGCAGCAAAGGGAATGGAAAAATTAGAGAAATATATGGGAAGAGGTGTTGGGAAGAAGCAGGGTTCTCCTCTCTCCCTGCCCTATGCCCTCAATTACCAGCCTAACTAGCAGTATTTTCTGGAGCTGAGACAATGCCCCTCTTAAATCTGGCCTGGGTTGCATCATTCATTTGTAGGCCATTCATTTGATGGCCATCTTCCTTTGCGAAATAGCTCTTCAAATCTTTGCCCACTTTTATTGGCTGTTTGTTTTCTTATTAATGACTTATATGAGGTATTTATATATTCTGGATACAAGTACCTTGTCTGATACAAGTGCTATGAATATTTTCTCCCATTCCAAGGTTTGTCTTTTTGCTCAACAATATCTTTCACACATTAAAGGTTTTAAATTTTAATAACATCAAATTTATCACTTTTTTGTATTTCTGTGCTTTCTGTGTTCCATCTACAAACTTTTGCCTACCCTAAAGTCACAAAGATTTTCTCCTATGTCTTTTTCTAGATGTTTTAGAGCTTGAAGTTTTACATTTATGTATATTTAGGATCCATTTATATTTATTATCTATCTTGAGTTGATTTTTACACATGACCTAAGGTAAAAGTTGACGTTCCCTTTTTTTTTTTCTGTATTGAGATCCATCACTATTTGGTGAAAAGACTGTTTTCCCCTCCACTAAATTGCTTTGGCACCTTTGATCAATTGACCACATATGTATGACATCTTTCATTTTTTAGCGTATGTATTTTTCAAGGACAGCACCAAAAGGACATAAATCTACATGTACATTTGCACTAACCACAGGTGAAGGAGGGTGGAAGGACAGGAGGCCATTTAGAAAAGTAATTGGGGGGCTCCTCGGTGGCTCAGTTGGTTTAACGTCTCTCTCTGCCCCTCCCCCCCAAAATAAACACATTAAAAAAAACCTTGCGAAAAGCAATCAATATGATCCCCATGGTTCAGAGTGAAGCTCTGAGAGGTTATCTTATGTAAGGTCACATTGAGCTGGAGAAGCTGGAATCTCAACCTAAACTATGATGCCAGAGCTGTGCCTTCAATTACTGCTTCTGTCGCTCCATCACTCTTACCTCCATAATGCTCGGTGATGGTTCCACCTGAAACCATCTCCTCTGTTCCCTTCCATCCGAGCTGTTGAGGGCTAGCTGATAAAATAGTCACTATTTGTTGAATACCAAAGGGTTCAGTCTTTTTGTGTTTATTAACTCATTCAATCATCCCAACTGCCCTAAATTGTTATACACTATTGTCATCTTCATTTTAATGATGTGGAAACTCAGGCTCAGTAAGTTTATATAACTTGCTCTAGATCACACAGCTATTAAATAGCAGAGCCAGGATCTAAAGCCAGATTTACTTTCCCCGCAAATCTCTTGCTATTAACCATTAGATATGCTACCTTCTCGACTTCAGGTAGATTGCCCCTGCACGGTTGCACAGGATGAGTTAATGACACTGGTCAGTCACTAATGTGCTGTCATAGCCAACAACACAATGGGGAAAAAAAAAGGTAGTCACCCTTTCCCTGTCAGCACATAGTGGCTCCTGTGTTTTCCCAATTCCGCCCCGTATGCCCTTCTGTATTTTATCATTCAAAGCCATGGAGGGGAGGGATGAGCATTCAGGAAGCTCCCACACCAGACTTAGAATTTCCATATGGAACTACCTACTCTCAGAAGATCGAAGGCTGCCGTATCATAAAGGGACACCATTTGCTCTGTTATGCCTTGAACTTCAAGAAGTACAATATATGCAAAACAATTCATTTTGATAAGCCGGTATGACTTCCTCTAACAACGAAGAAATTACTCAGGATTTTCCCAATAACTTTTTATGTTTAATCTTTATGGTCTCTTACTTGGTGTTTCACAACCTAGCGAGGTAAGCAGAGGAGATCCTACTATCTCCATTTTACCGATAAAGAAACTGAGAATCCCATGGAGATAAGAGACTTGTCCAAATTCACGTAGCTAGTATGCCGTGGAACTAAGACTGAACCCTAGGTCTTCTTAAAACCTGCTACTAATTTTCAAATCAAAAGCCACTGATACTATAATCATCATTTCTTAAGATTATGTCTCAGCATGTTCAGATGAAGTGTATCGCATCACCAAGGTCTCTAAAGATTTTATTTAATAACACTTTCCCCACATTGTAAGCACACTGGTATCACCCTCTGGACCACGAGGATAGACACAGTTGCTCCCTGACCTTTCAAGTGATGTCACTTTAGCAGGCTTTTAAAAGAGTGGGCCAGGGAAAAAAGATTCCTGAGAGGAAGAACGTGTTACCTTGAAGAGTAATCAATTATGCGAATGGTCTCACTGCCTGTTATATCACGGATTATGCTTTCATTTTTCATATTAATGTTCTTTATGTTTTTCAATTAGTCACGGCAAATTACCTGTCCTTCGCCTTGGCAAGGGCAGCTCAGTGGTCCTCAGTGGAATATTTTCCAAGTTCTGTCTGGTGAATTCTTGATCAAATTCTTCTTGAGGCATTAACATGTAATTTTTTGAATGAATGAATGTGTTCTCTTTGACACTATCTCATTCGTGTAGGAAATTACCTATTGAATAAGGAATTGGAAAGATTTGCGTTTCTTTTTTTTTCTTTTTTTTTTTGCAATGGTACATTGCGAAGAAATTAGTTTAACTTAAATATAAAACAAGAATGAGAACATTGAAGAAGGTTAAAATTCATCTAATACTTCTTAGTCATTCTAACAGAGACGGTTTGTGGCATGGAGCTTACAAAGTAGCAGATAGTCCAAAATCCATGTCTACCTCCATTTCCCCCTGCCGAGTCCTGGCAAAGTGCCTGCCCCTCCCCTGCACTCCATCCCACTGCCCCCCCCCCCCCCCGTATTTCCCAGACCACAATAGCCAACTATCAGCATTTTAATAGCCTGTTTAATAGTCCCCATCCCCTCCCCTGAGAGTGTAAGACCTCTTAGGACTAGAATAATGTCTTAATCAGGACTGAATCTCTACCTCTTAGCACACCGCACAACCCAGAAGTGCGTGCCTAGTAACTGATGGGGGAATGAAGCCATTTGCCTTTGGAACACACAAGTACATGCTTGTTAGCTACAGCCTTATCTCGTAAATTAGGCTTTGCTCAGTCTATAATTTAACCATTATGTTGTGTTTCCACAATCCTCTCTGGGTAAGAAAACCAAATAACTTCCCTCCCTTGACAATCTCACAGTCCAATGAAACTCTGCCGAATATTACCTTTGTAAAGGCCATGTGGTAACCTCCCTTCAAAGTACTTCATCAGGACCTGCCATTTTCCTTTTCCTTTGACATGTGGAATGGTCCTTAAAGTTAGCAAATTCGAGGCACCTGGTGGCTCACTCAGTTGAGCATTGACTCTTGCTCTTGGCTCAGGGCGTGAGTTGGAGCTCCACGTCGAAATTTGTGCTGACAGTGTGGAGCCTGCTTGGGATTTTCTCTCTTTCCCTCTCTCAGTGCCCCTCCCCTGCTCATGTTCTCTCTCTCTCTCTCTCTCTCTCTGTCTCTCTCTCTCTCTCTCTCTCAAAAATAAATAAATAAACATTTTTAAAAATTAGCAAATTCCTTCAAACACTGATGGTGCCTCAAAGGTCAAATACTTTGGTGTTACAAGCTGGTCAGTTCTTTAGAAAGACATCAGAATATGGGGCAGGAGGCTCTTCTTCCTCAGACTGGTTTTATTATATTTTGTAATCTTTTTGCCTGGGGAGTGCACTATAGAAACTCCAACCCAAGGCCTACCCACAATTACATCTTTGGTCTTCACCAGAGGATAATTTAAATTTCTTTACACTCCATTTTCTAGTGTCATTTGATGACTTGGGGAGGGGAGGAGAGAGCCTCTGTGGACTCTCTGAGTCTCCCTAAAGAACTCTAAGTTATTATTAAACCAATATCTTTACTATTGAAATCCCTCATTGCTATTCATAATTCTTGCAGTCACCAAGGTGGAGAGTTACAGAAGAAAATGCTATTATTTGTTCAAACTGTATGTTAATTAAGTCAAACAAATGATATAAAAGTAGATCTCAAAATATCTCTAATTTGTATGCATTGTGCAAATGAATGAGTACAAACATCCCCTCAGTGAGTGCTTACTTGACTTGAGACACAACTAAACTGCAGCTGAGGTCAGAGAAGTTTTTTCCTGCCTTCTCCTTTAGGGTTTTGATGGTTTCCTGTCTCACATTCAGGTCCTTCATCCATTTTGAGTTTATTTTTGTGTATGGTGTAAGAAAGTGTTCTAGTTTCATTCTTCTGCATGTTGCTGTCCAGTTCTCCCAGCACCATTTGTTAGACTGTCTTTTTTCCATTATACCCCAATGTTTATAGCAGCACTTCCAACAATAGTCAAATTATGGAAAGAGCCTAAATGCCCATCAACTGATGAATGGATAAAGAAGGTGTGGTTTATATATACAATGGAATACTACTCAGTAATGAGAAAGAATGAAATCTGGCCATTTGCAGCACTGTGGATGGAACTGGAGGGTATTATGCTAAGTGAAATAAGTCAAAGAGAGAAAGACAGATACCATATGTTTTCACTCATATGTGGATCCTGAGAAACTTAACAGAAGACCATGGGGGAGGGGAAGCGGGAAAAAAATAGTTACAGATAGGGATAGAGGCAAACCATCAGAGACTCTTAAATACTGAGAATAAACTGAGGGTTGATGGGGGGTGGGAGAGAGGGGAAAGTGGGTGATGGGCATGGAGGAGGGCACCTGTTGGGATGAAGACTGTATTGCATAAAAACCAATTTGACAATAAATTATATTTAATTTAAAAAAGGACAAAAAAAGATACGACGAAACTGCAAAAGACCTGAAAAAGAACCCATGAGGTCTCTCTTTCCAGAGAAGTCTGTAAGTGATACTCGCTGCTAATGGACTGGCATGTGGAAACAATCAAAGGAATAGCATAGCAGAGTTGAAGAGTTGTAAAAAGCTTGAAAGAATGTCTGTTTTCCTCAGCTTCAGTACAATGTAGGATTATTTGCCCTTCTCTCGAACCCTCCAGGAAGCAGAAATGCCACACAACTCTCAGTTACCCCTTCTTGCAACTTAACAAACCAACAAGCAGAGTTCCTTCCTATGACTAAGGAACACTTTTCCTGCTTTGATATCATTTCAGTTCCCTTTACTGTGATATTCTGATGCAAAGAATACAACAAATCCCTATTCCTTTTGTGGAAATTTTTCATGCCCTTTAACACCATAAATAAGATGACTCTGATGCTCATAATCTCCACTAGACAAACTCTACGATATTCTCATTCCCTCTGATTTTACTCATTTAATCCTATTTAGACACCAAAACAAGAACAGCTCCAGAATCTAATTTCTCCATTCCTGGTTCTCAGAACTACTGGAGACTGATACAAACTGGATCCACCACTCACAAAGTCATTATATCACACCCACAACTTCACATAGGTAATTGCCTGGTTCAAAAACCAAAAACCAAAAACCAAAACCAGATATACAAAGAATCCTGTGGAGAGGCAGGCTGTGTGTGTGTGTGTATGTGTGTGTGTGTGTGTGTGTGTGTGTGTGTATTTCATTAAGGGTTAGAATTGAGTAGACATGCAATTTTTGTGGTATTAACTCTGAAATGGACGATTTCAAAAATGAACAAGAAATTAAGGTCAGCTAATTTGGAGATATAAATTTGATGGCAAAAAATAGGATTTTAAGATTCCTAGGGAAAGGGAAATCACTGTCAGTCAAAATGTCCAGCAGACAGAAAAGTCAACAGTTTAACACAGATGTGGTAGAGTGGAAAAGATGGAACTAAGGTTTATATTCTGTGTGATGTTGGGCAAGTCTCTTAATCTCTGTTAGCATATAGTAAACACCTCTTGGACTGGTGTTCCAGCTGAGAATTCTCCTTCCTCTGAGAATGGCCTCAATATGCAGGGATGGTAGGCCACCAGCGCTCATGTTAATACTATGAGATCCTGATCACTTCGCCATGGTTATTGATCCAGGGGTTGGTACAGGATCCAAACCAAGTACATAAGGTTCTTTCTTTGGGGATTGTAAATCTTGAACAGAGAGGCACAGTGTACTGTTTGCAGTTTGGTGTCCTATCATTTCATTCTGCCTAGCCCATCCACAGTAAGTTCTTTACATGTCTTTAACTTGACGCTAGTTTCCTTGAGGACAGGACCTTTGTCATATATCCCTCTACAGGGTAACAGAGGAAAATTTTATATTGATATAAATATTCATTATTTTGATTATGATGGTGAACTCATGAGTGTATACCTATGTCAGAATCATCGAGTTTTGTACTTTAAACATATACAGAATATTATGTGTCAATGAAACCTCAACAAACCTGTAAAAATGTTGTGGAAACCCATTGGAAGGAGCAATTAATCTGTATTGGTGTGAATATGGGAGAGATTTGTTTCAAATAAGAAAGGCTTATGGTTTTCCAGTTAGCTCTGAGTACTTTGTGCCAATAGTGCCACTCTCATGGTCCTCTTCTAAGAGAAACTGCTCTTTCCATGGGCTTTGCTAATGAAAGTGTCATTGGGCTGCTTCTTGAGCAAGGGTTAGTACTTACTGTATCATAAATGGATCACCTCACCTAAGGATGGCTAATCCCATTAGGTGATTAGCTAGACCAGTCAAACCCTTTCCAGCCAGAAATTGATTGGATAATAAGATAATCTTCTTGTTGGTAGCAGAAGAAAATATTTGGAATGAAGAGAGAGAAGTCAAGATGCCATGAGAGAGAGACAGAGAGAGAGAGAGCGAGCAAGAGAGCCCTGCATCAACAATGTCACCTTGGTTGCCCAAACAGAGCATCAGAGTAGTTACTGTGGCCACTTACAATAACTCCATGATTTAGGATAATCTGAGTGAGACTATAACTTTCTAATTAAAACACCGGAATCATCCCATTACATTGTCAAGATGCCCACTGGTCAGGAGCAGCATGGGATCTGATTAAACTTCTCTCTTTTGCCATTCCCACTTCCTGCCAATTAAGACCAAGTCTTTTAGCAGTAGCAAATGTACTGGTGACTTGTAGCATTAGATATCTGCCCCAGGGGTGCCTGGGTGGCTCAGTCACTTGAGCATCCAACTCTTGATATCCACTCAGGTTGTGATCTCACTGATCGAACCCCGCATCAGGATCGGTGCTGAGCGTTGAGTCTTTTGGGATTTTCTCTCTCTGCCCTTCCTCCTCTCATGCTATCTCTCTCTCTCTCTCTCTCTCTCTCTCTCTCTCTCTCTCTGTGTGTGTGTCTCAAAATACATAAATAACATTTTTAAAAAATAAAGAAATCTTCCCCAAGTGATGCTGTACATCATTAGTTTCAAACAAGTTGTTTTAGGTCACTTTCAGAGTAGATACCCAAACTGACCTATCTGGGTATGAAGCAGTTTTATTCCTTTTTTGGCAGAGGGATGGTGGTGGACAGTGATGGATATTCTCTGTTTGCACCTCAGGATCCATTTTCTGCCTTTCTTTGCCCTTCTTTAAGCCCTGGTGGACTGACATCATTGACTGGGTCATCCAGGCTCCCTTAGCTTCCATTTGGTTCAGCCTCTTGGAAACTCTAGCAGACTGTTGGAGAGAGGGAGGAGGGAGAGTTGGTAGGGGTTGCTGTTGGGCAGGGCCTGTGTTCCTCTACCTAAGGCTACAGCTCCTCCATGGCCCCTCTTCTATAACGCTCACTATATTCCAGAAATGGTTGCCTTCCTTGTCCCTTTAGGCCTGGGGATGATAATGGTTTCCCAGGCTTCCACCATTGCTAAAATCTACAATACTTCACTATTCCTTATTGGTTACCTTGCCTTTAAATAGTTCTTTTATTAAACTCTTCATATACTCTTTTTGAATATGTCATCTGTTTCAGTGAGATCCTGACACAGGGACCTGATCAAAGTTAACTGTAAGTTTGGAGCACCTATGAAGCTTTTCTTTTCCATAAACGTTCTAAGTGACAGTAAGGGCCGACATGACATACACCTCCTATTCTAGACACGAAGAATCTGTTTGCCTTTGTATCTTCTACTCCTATCATAGTACCTGACACAGAGCAGATGCTCATCAAACATGTACCAAAAGATTTTTGTTAATGACTCAATTAATTTAAATTAATGTGACTTCTGCAATTAATGCTTGGATAAAGGTTTCCTGATATTTTATATGAACTTTTCTAATTGGGAAAGAAAACCAACAGCGAGCAACCTCAGCAGTAATTTAAGGGATGCAAATAAAAACAGCAATGCTGTAACATTCTGCACCTATTAAATACACAAATTTAAGCTCTAATACCAAATGCTGGTATTGTAGCAAAGCTGTATATTCAAATACTGCTGGTAGCTGTATGAATTGGCAGAGCCCATTTAAAAAGCAATATGGCAATATGTGTCAAAAGCCTTAGAAATGACCCAGTAATCCCACTCTTGGGGATTCATCCCAAGGATGTAATTGAGGAGAAGCAAAAAGCCATATGCGCCAAGGTGTTTAATGAAGCAATACCTATTATATCAGAAAAACTGGAAACAACCTAAAATGCCCAACATGCATTCGATGTTTGGGGGGGATATTATAGAGGTGGCAACAAAAGAGAAAAGAGTTCTATGTATAAAAAGAAAGAGGAAATCTGGGGACATAGACACATGCAGAGAGAAGCAAGGTGACCATCTACGAGGCACGGACAGCGGCCTGGAGTGGATCCTTCCTCGTGGCTTTCAGAAGGAACCAACCCCGAGAATACCTTGATCTTGGATGACTGTTAGAAAATAAATCTTTTGGGGGCACCTTGTGGCTCAGTCAGGTAAATGTCCAACTCTTGATTTCAGCTCAGGTCACGCATGATCTTGCGGTTCTGAGTTTGAGCCCCACATCAGGCTCTGTGCTGACAGCACTTTCTCTCTGCCCCTCCCCACTTTTGCTGTGTCTGTCTCTCTCAAAATAAATAAATAAACTTTAAACAAAAGAAATCTTTTAAGTCCCCCATTCTATGGTATTTTGTTGTGGCAGCCATAGCAAACTAATACTGAAGCAAAGGTCAAAATGGTGAGAGCAGTACAACTATTAAAATACAGATGTATGTCAACAAAGACAGAAAGTGAATATGCAAAACCAAAATGCACTGATGAGTTATGGTAGTCGGATATGTGCGATTCCTTTATCTTGGCAAATGCTGCAATAGCTACATTTATCCAATTTAAAAAATTGCCACAGGGAGGGAAAAATGTGTGTCAAAGGTTTATTACAACAGCATCAATGAAAAACAGACTTGGTTACACTGCACTATATAGCTATGATTAAATGTATCCTAATTCTCTCTCTCTCCCTCTTTTTCACATAATTTCAGTAGCTTTGCATGCTGTGCTTATGTAGTCATTTGTAAATGATGATCTGTTGAGTGACGAAACATGGTAAATTAACTTGTGTGGTGTGCTTAATAACGTTTTTTTCTCCTGAGGAATAAAGCTTTTGTGGCTGGAAACAGTTGAAAACTTCATGCTATTGAACCACAGCTCTACAGCTGGACCTCGATCCCTGTTTGGACATTTTGCCAATCCCTAGAGAATCTTGACTGGCTCCCAGCTTCTTTAGGCCTCTCCTTTCAACACCTGGGGTCATCAGCTTGTGTACCTATACGGTGAGCCATCACAAACCAAATCTGACCTCAAGCACGGGAATGTGAACCAGACTGGAACATTTTGGCAAGCTACCTGATTGTGAATGCACCCTTAACCTTGTCTCCCAGCCATCTCCCATAATTGGATCTTGTCTTATTTGTGCTTGAAGCTATATATTAATAATGTATAAGGTACTTCAGCCCTCTCAGAGGCTCCTGTCTTGTTCTATCCAATACTCAGAGCTCAGTTTCTGAACCTCAGTCTAGAGTTACCTTCAGTAACTCTCTAGTCTCCCTGATTCAGGAATTGCTCCTAACTCCGATAACCACCACCAAATCCATATGAGGACCACTCGCATCTGAAAAAACTCCCTCAATTCTTAAAATACACATGCATGAACCCCGTGCTCTCTTCTCTTGGAGTAGACTCCATGAATCTGCATTTTTTAAGCTTCCCAGGTTATTCTGAAAAGAATATAAACATATAAAGAATATAAATATATATAAAGAATATAAACATATAAAAACTCAAGTTCAAGAGCAATTGTTCTGCACAGCAGCCAGAAAGATCTTCCTGAAAGTCAAATCTGACACCTTACTTCTCTGCATTACAACCTTCAATTTCTCATTACATTTAAGTTTAAGGCCCAAATGCTTAAGACAGGTTGCAAAGCCTTTCAGGACCTGACTCCTGTCTGCTTGTCCATGGTCATGTCTTACTGGTCCCTGTTTTTCTAGTAATACTCAATTGCTACTGGTTTTCTGTACCTACCATGCTACTGCAAACTTTCATGCCTCTGCTTAGGCCTGTCTACCTAGTGAATATCCGGTCTTCAAAACCCCACTCAGGTAACCTGTACCAACACTACAAAGCCTTTACACATCACACACACACACACACACACACACACACACACACACACACACGGTCTCCAGACTTAATTGCTCTTTCTCTATCTTTACTGTGTATGTCATTCTGTTGTTGCATTGAACTCATACAAACTGCATTTCTTTTATTCCTGTCACTACTTCACCCTCTGCTAGACTGTGCGTTCTTGGAAGACAAGGACACCATGCTAATAACCTCCATATTCAGAGTGCCTTACATATAGTAGGTGCCTGATAAATGTTGACCACAATGCATATGCGCTCTTTAAAGCATCCAGATTCCAGTGAAACTCTTTCTGTCATGATAGTTAATTTCATGTGTCAAGTTGACTAGCTACATCGTGCCCGGATTAAACATTATTTCTGGGTGTTTCTGTGAGGGTGTCTCTGGATGATATGAGAATTTGAATCAGTAGACTCAGAAAAGTAGATTGCCTTCCCCAGTGGATGTGGGAGTCATCCAATCCATTGAGGTCCTGAATAGAACAAAAGATGGAGGAAGGAGGAATTCAACCCTTTTTCTTTCTGCCTGGTTGCTTGAGCTGGGACATGGATCTTCTCCTGCCCTCAGTGCTCGTAGTTCTCCTTTTAGACTCAGACTGGAGTCTACAACATTGGCTTCTCTGGTTCTCAGACCTTTGGAGATAGAGAGATAGAGATAGAGATAGAAGATTATAGATATATAGATATAGATATTCTGCCCTATTGTTTTTGTTTCTCTGGGGGAACCCTGACATCTATGATGCATCTATGATACACTGATCCAGGAATAATTTCTGACTATCTTGCCTCCTGGCTTGCTATTTCCATGCATGCTATTTCCTCTCGATAAAGTTTACTTACTCCATATGACAAAATTAGATTAATTTTGTTAAGTCCCACATTTAGTACACAACGTATCTCTTTGTACCTCTATTGTTGTGATTTTCACACTCTGTTTAATGTCATCATTAATTGAGGATCTATAGTTTTGCTCAACATTGTATGTTCAATGACTGCCACATGGTAGGTGCTCAGTAGTTAGGTATCAAATTAATAACTGATATTCTTTTTTTTATAACTGATGTTCTTTTGCCAAGGTCATGAGGTCTTATTCGATTAGAAACCTAGAAATGATTTCCTTTATTCAGCAGACTGTAAATAGTATGTGACATTGATTTTAAAGTATTTTGCTTCCTCTTGTCAGTTCTTGATGAGATGGTTCAGTGTAATCCATCATTTTAATATTTGATCATTCTCAAAATAAATTAGTTAGTTCCAAGTCTTCATGGGAAACAGGTTACCATTCAGAAAGCACAAATACTCTTTCTGGTTTGAAATGTGATTCCTTGGGGTGCCTGGGTGGCTCAATCGGTTAAGCGTCCGACTTGGGCTCAGGTCATGATCTCACAGTTCTTGGGTTTGAGCCCCACGACTAGCTCTGTGCTGACAGCTCAAAGCCTGGAGCCTGCTTTGGATCCTGTGTCTCCCTCTCTCTCTGCCCCTCCCCTGCTCATGCTCAGTCTCTCTCTCTCAAAAATAAATAAACCTAAAAAAAGGAAAGTGATGTCTTTGGATGTTATCTTATGCTTTCTAAAGATTGAGCTAAAATATTAAACTTCACTTGTCTCACATCAAAAAGTGCTTTGGGGGTGCCTGGGTGGCTCAATAGGTTAAGCGTCTGACTTCTGCTCAGGTCATAATCTCACAGTTCGTGGGTTTGAGCCCCACATTGGGCTCTGTGCTGACAGTTCAAAGCCTGGAGCCTGCTTCGGATTCTGTGTGTGTCTCTCTCTATCAGCCCCATCCCCGCTAGCTCTCTCCCTCTCTCTTGCTCTCTCTCTCTCTCTCTCTCAAAAATAAACAAACATTACAAAAAAAATTTTTAAGTGCTTTCAGATGGAAGAAACAGGGTGGGAAGGAAGTCAATCAGCATTCCCTGAGATCCTACTATGTTCTCACTGTAACATAACAATATAGGCATTACTGTCCCCTTGAATGTAAAAACAATGCAACTATGATACCGATTCCCATTTTAGAAATGCCAAAAAGGAAGTTAAGGAATATGAAGTGTATTTCTCACTGTTACTCAACTCAAGCAGAAGAGGAAGGATTCAAATCCAACTCTGACAGCCACTAAGACTGTATACTTTTCAGTGAACTAAGCACATCATCTGCCTTAGAGCTCTTAAGCCTTTCCCAGTAGCAAGAAAAACAAAGAGAATAAATTGTTAGATAAAACCTTGGCCACGGAGATTAATACCGGATCTTCTGTATGTGTTTTCAACTTGCAGTCTATGCTATTCATTCAACAAATAAGTATTGAGGGGTCTCCATTTGGGAACTGGGGATACAGCAAGTTCAAAGACTAGCACAGTGTCTGCATTGGAGGAGTATACATTTGAGAGGGAGATCTTAAAAAATAAATAAACAGCAAATCATTCATTCCATTTTCAGTAAGTGATACAGAGGGGAAGACGAGGATGCTGTGGATCATAGAAATGGGCCTGACCTCTGGATGTCAGAGAAGGTTTCTCTGAGGATGTGACTTTTAGAGGTAAGATTTGTAGGTGGCAAAGAGTTGACGGGACAAAGGATGGAGAGAGAGTTGCAGGCAGTGGGAACAGTGTGGGAACAGTTGCAACAGTGTGCAGTGTGCAACAGTGGGAACAGTGTGCCTTTGAGGCAAGAAAGAACACGGAGTTTTAGAAGAACTGAAAGATAAAAAGGCAGACAAGGGTGGGAATAGAGCAAAGATTTGCATCCTCAGCCTCTGCAGTGCTAAGCTTCTCCATGTCAGTGCTGGGTCCAGCCAACTAAGGTGAAGAATATGCCACACTCAGTTGCCAGGAAAACAGACAGCTGGTGAGATGAGCGGCAAAGCGGGTACATGCTGCAGTTCATTCACCCCAGAGTACAACCCAACGTGGCAAAGACATCCAGGCTCTTTATTCCTAAGTCACCAAAACCTTCCTGTGTTCCCAGTGAGCATCAAGGCTCTGCCCGTGTAGCTGCGATGAAAGTTGCCCAACCTCCTTCTCATCATGCCTATTTTTAACCTACTCTAGGGATCTCTCACCTGCTCTCAACCCAGAAGGGCCATCCTGCCTAGCTCTGAGCTAAATAAACTGTTCTCCAGAAGTTTTCTATTCCTATTTCTATTATTTCTATTTTCTACTCATGAATGGCAGATGCAATCTCTCAGGGCCCCGTTTAGTGTAAAAGAGACACAGTTCACTGAAGAATTGTATTGTTTTCTGAGTCTCAGTGCCCTTAACAATAAGGAAGTGAATAAAGTGCTGGTTGGTAAGGATTACAGTATAAACTGAGGTTGATCAAATCTGCAGGGAAGCCATCTAGAAAGAATGCGTTTAGATAAAGGTGTAAGTCATGGCCCAATAGCAGGCCCAACTGTATAGCCTTTGAGGCCGACCAATTCCCAATTTCTATTCTTGAAAAGGAGTGTAAAATGATCATTATAAATGAAAAAAACATGACATGAGTAATCTGTTTTCTTAAAATTCAGGAGGAAAATTAATTCAAACATTGCTCTACTTGACGTGCACAATTAGCAGAGTTTTGGAATGGCCCCAAGTGACAGCTTCAATCTTAGCTCTTCAAATAAAAGCCTACATATTTTTAGACAGAAGAACTGACTAAGATATAAGTGGCTCGCAGTTAAAGTAATTGCATATCTGGTGGTGGTAAAGTGAATTATAGAAGTGACAAATGCTGTACTTAAATAATTTCAGGCAAACAGCATCCCCCTTCTGCACAGAACGGATCCAAAAGAGCAGAAGTCAGTACAACATCTGCCTCATTTATTCTGTTCTTGCCTACACGGCCAAGGCCCAGTTCCCTGTTTGAGCTGGAGTCACCAACCAGCCTCTGACAACAGCAGATAGACCAAGAGTGATTCCTAGCAGCAGTCAGCTTCCTTTTCTGAAAAGTGAAAAAATGATGACAGTATCTCTAAATCCACAACATTTAACCTTGACAAAAACTTTTCTTCTGGTTTCAATGAAAAAGGACTCTGCTCTTCAACAAATGTGAAGAATGCCACTCTGCCTGGAATGCTTTGTCCTCACCAACTCTCCATGTCGGCATCACAGTGAATTTCCCCCTACCTTGCCTTCTACAATCCTGGGTTATATGCCGGTGCTTACCACTCTGCGTTCTTTTAGCTGTGCCAGGATTCATCTCTCTTCCTAAATAATTTGCTGAGATCTAAGGTCCTGGAAGACGGATACCATGATCCCAACTCCACCTCCAATATGTAAAATAGCTTTGGGCACACAGTATTATTATTTAATAAGGGCTTTTTGAAGTAGATACCAGGATTTAAAATCTTCTTTAAGCCAATCATTCTGAGATTGTTTACGTCATACTTTGAAAACAGGTTGCATCATATATGCAGTGAAGAAACTACTTCTGAACTATTCAGCTGACCCTCTTAGTTTTTTTAGAAGGTTCCTAGATGCTATGTTTCACAAAGTCATGGTTCGACTGCTTTGGGGAACGTTATGCTGCCCATTGGGTAAATAGAGCTTCTGTGTTAAAAGAAGACAAACTTCAATTCTGAAGATTTTTTTTTTTTTTGCAGGTGGGGGGTGGTGGGAGGAGGGGCAAATAGCAAAAATTACAAAGGAAAACTTCTGGTATCTATCTTTGTTAAATTCACAAGTATGTGTTTCCTTTGAAAATACCAGCCTAAAGAGCATTAAGTTGCTCTTTAGAATAATTAAGAATATGAATTTGTTTGGTACATATTTTTTTGATTATCACAGTCACTGCATTGTTTCCATTAACATATGCAACGTGATTATTGATTAAATGCTTGTTTATGCATTCAGCCAAGCTAATAAGTTATGTAGCTTCATCATCAAGTTCTGCCGCTGGATCTCTGAAATATGAAATTGGATAAGCATGGTCTAACTTTTTGTTAATAAAATATGCAGAAAAGGTAGCAAAGTGTACACCGTGAGTATTCAACTGGTAGACTTAATCAACATAAAAGTGTGATTATGTAAGTGCAGGGCAGAATCAATGAAGTGTGCCACATGAGCCCTGCGTTGTGCTGCATAATTCTCAAATTACACCCCTTTGTGACCATGCTTATCTGGAACACCACAAACCTAGATCAGAGAAAAGGAACAGATACCTGACCATATGACATTTATGGGTCTTCCAGAAGAGGAAGTGTTTTCGATCTCATTTCTTTCCTCCTAGAATTTTATGTGGCAAAACACTGACCCTTAGTGAAATTGGCAAAGTTGTGTCTAAATATACGTACGATTGAGCTAGACTCAGGCATCACTCAAAAAAATTCTTAGCACCTTTTTAAAACTTTCTTTTTGATCAAGGGCAGTAGGAACTTTTCACCTTTTCTGTTACATGAGGAATTTTTTGAAGGTTACTCTGTCAGTCAACTAGAGGCTTTAGTCTAACAAAGGGTTTTTAGGTATGTAATAGATTTTTTTTTTCTTGAGGTTAAGTGATACAGTGGGGCCAAAGTACCTTGGCACAGGCATTGGTCTTCTTTATTCATGGACTGAACCTGGGGACAAAGGAAGCAGCCTTTTTTACCTCTCTCATCAAAGATACTACTCTGCCATAAGCATTCTCTCTTTGACTTCTGCCTTGTACTGATGGACCCTTAAGATATACACACAATTGGATGGGAAACTAACCATTACCCCAGTCTGGAGAAATTTAGAAGGACAATATAAAATCCAGGTATCTAGCATTTTCTTCAGTCTGGACTATAATATTTCAGCATTCGTATCCTAGGATTCACATAATGCTTTTATTTATCTATGTACTTTTCAGTTTCACTGAGATATAGTTGACATTTTACATTGTGTAAGTTTAAGCTGTACAGTGTGTTGATTTGATACATTAATAGATAGCAAAATAATTACCACCATAGCATCAGTTAATACTATTCCTCCATCCCATCACATAATTACCATTTCTTTGTTTGTGGTGAGAACATTTAAGATGTACCATCTTCGCAACTTTCAAGTGTATAATACGGTGTTATTAGCCGTAATTACCATGCTGTGCATTAGATCCCAGAATTTGTTAATCTTATAACTGGAAGTTTGTACGCTTTGAGCAATATCTCCCCATTTCCCATATTCCTCAGGCCCTGGTAACCACCATTCTACTCTCTGTTTCTCTGAGTTAAGCTTTTCTAGATTCCACATATAAGTGAGATCATACAGTATTTGTCTTTCTTCGTCTGACATATTCACTTAGCATAATGCCCTCCAGGTTCATCCAAGTTATTACAAATGGTATGTTTCTTCTTTTTTATGGCTGAATAATGCTTCATTGTGTGTATCTACTGCATCTTCTTTATCCATTCCTCTGCTCAGGGACACTTAGGTTATTTTTACATCTTGGCTGTTGTGTACAATGTTGCAATGACCGTGGGGACATAGGGATCTTTTTGAGATCCTGTTTGCCTTTACTTTGGATCTATACCCAGAAATGGAATTGCTGGTTCAAATGGTTCTATTCTTCATTTTTTGAAGAGCCTCCGTAGTGTTTTCCATAGCGGCTATATCAATTTACATTCCCCCTAAAATTGCACAAGGGTTTTCTTTTCTCCATATCCTCACCGACTCTTGTGATTTCTTGTCTTTTTGATGATAGTCATGCTAACATGTATGAGGTGATATCTCATTGTGCTTGTAATTTGCACTTCCCTGATGATGAGTGATATCGAGAACCTTTTCATGACCTGTTGGCCATATGTATGGCCATATGTTGGCCATATGTATGTCTTGTTTGGAAAAATGTCTATTCGGTTCCTCTACCCATTTTCTAATCAGGTTTCTTGGGTATTTGCTATCGAGTTGCACGAATTCTTTATACATTTTTGGTATTAATCTTGTATCACATATACCATCAGATATATGATCTTCAAATATTTCCATAGATTGCCTTTTCATCTTGTTGATTGTTTGTTTTGCAGAAGATTTTCAGTTTGATGTAGTCCCACTTGTTTATATTTGCTTTTGCTACTTGTTTTTGATGTCCTACCCATAAAACGGTTGCCAAGACCAAAGTCAAGAAACTGTTTCCCTATAATTTCTTCTAGAATTTTATTTTCAAGTATTCAATCCATTTTGAGTTAATTTTTGTGAGTGGCATAAGATAAAGTTCCTATTTCGCTCCTCTGCATGTGGTTACCCAGTTTCCCCAACACCATTTATTGAAGAGATTTTCCTATTGTGTGTTCTGAACTCCCTTGTCAAATATTAGTAGACCCTATATGCAAGAGTTTATTTCTGGGCTTTCAATTTTGTTCTGTTGGTCAATGTGTCTATTTTTATGCCATTACAATACTGTTTTGATGACTATAGCTTTATAGTATAGTTTGAAATTAGGAAGTCTTATGTCTCCAGCCTTGTTCTTTCTCTGAATTGCTTTTGCTATTCAGGTCTTTTATGACTCCCTACAAATTCTAACATAGTTGTTTTCCATTTCTGTGAAAAATGCTCTTGGAATATTGATAGAGAGTTCATTGACTCTGCAGATGGCTGTAAGTCGTATGGACATTTTAACACCGTTATTCTTCTGATCCATGAACATAGGATCTCTTTACATTTCTTTGTCTTGTTCACTTTCTTTCCTCAAAGTCTTCATGGTTTTAGCGTACAGATATTTCACCTCTTTGGTTAAGTTTGTTCCTAAATATTTTATGTTTTTAATACTACTGTGAATTTAATTGTTTTCTTTAGTTTCAAATGCTTAGTTATTAGTTTATATAAACACAAATAATTTTGTGGATGTTGATTTTGTATCCAGCAACCACACTGAAAATGTTGATTAGTTCTAACAGTTTTTGATAGAATATTCAGGATTTTCTACATATAAGAACACACCTGGGTGGCTCAGTCAGTTAAGTGTCTGACTCTTGATTTTGGCTCAGGTCTTCATCTCATGTTGCATTCTGTAAGTTTGAGCCCAGTATCCAGCTCCATGCTGACAATGTGGAGCCTGCCCTCCCTCTGTACCCCTCCCTTGCTTCTTCTCTCTCTCTCTCTTTCTCTCTCTCTCTCTCTCTCTCTCCCTCTCTCTCTCTCTCTCTCTCTCTCTCTCTCTCTCTCTCTCCCTCTCTCTCTCTCTCTCTCAAAATACATAAACTTAAAAAAAAAGGTCAGGGGTGCCTGGGTGACTCAGTTGGTTAAGCATCCAACTTTGGCTCAGATCATGATCTCGCAGTCCATGAGCCCGAGCCCCATGTGTTGACAGCCCCATGTGTCAACACACAGCTCAGAGCTTGAAGCCTACTTCAGATCTGTCTCTCCATCTCTCTCTGCCCCTCCCTGTCTTGTGCTCTCTCTCTCTCTCTCTCTCAAAAATAAACATTTAAAAAAAATTTTTAAAGATCATATCATCTACAAAGATAATTTTGCTTCTTCCTTCCATATTTGGATTTTTTTTTAATTTCTTTGTCTTCTTTAATTGCTCTGGCTAGGACTTCCAGTACTATGTCCAATACGAGTAGTGAAAGTGGGCACCCCTATCTTCTTCCTGATCTTAGAGAAAAAGCTTTCAGCCTTTCACCATTGAGTACACTGTTGGCTGTGGGTTTTTCATATATGGCCTTTGTTATATTGGTTTGTTCCTTCTATACTCCATTTGTTGAGCATTTTTATAATGAAAGGATATTGTATGTGACAAATGCTTTTTCTACATCCATTGAGATGATCATACGTTTTTTATCTTTTATTCTATTAACGTGGTGTATCACACTTATTGATTTGCATATGTTGACCCATCCTTGTATTCCATGGATAAATCCCATTTGATCTTGGTGTATTTAATCCTTCAAATGTGCTATTGAATGCAGTTTGCTAATTTTTGTTGAGAATTTTTGCATTTATATTCATAGGAAATATTGGTCTGTAGTTCTTTCTTATAGTATTCATATCTGATTTTGGCATCAGGATAATGCTGGCTTCATAAAATAAGTTTGAGAGTAGGCCCTTCTCTTCAGTTTTTTGGAAGAATTTGAGAATTATTGGCATTAATTCCATTATAATGTATGGTAGAATTCACCAGTGAAACCATCCAGTCTCAGTCTTTTCTGTCTTGAGCAGGTTTGATTACTGATTCAATCACCTTACCCATTGGTCTGTTAAGATTTTCTATTTCCTCATGATTCAGTCTTGGCGAGCTGTATGTTTCTAGGAATTTGTCCATTTCTTCTAGGTTATTCAGTTCGGCATATAATTGTTCACAGTTATCTATTATGATCCTTTATAATTCTGTAATATCAGTTGTAATGTCTCCTCTTTCATTTCTGATTTTATTTGAGTCCTCTCTCTTTTTTTTTGCCGAGTTAGTTTATGAATGTACTTTATCTTTTCAAAACACCAGCTCTTAGTTTTGTTTATCTTCACGATTGTTTTTTGGTCTCTCATTTATTTCTGCTTTTTTTATTTCCTTCCTTCTGCTACCTTTCTTTGGACTTGGCTTGTTCTTTTTTCTAGTTTTTTTGAGGTATAAAGTTAGGTTGTGTACTTGAGATCTTTCTTAATGTAGGCATTTTGCAGTATAAACTACCCTATTAGAACTGCTTAGGCAGCATCCAATATGCTTTGATACGTTGTGCTTTCGTTTTCCTTTGTTTCAAAATATTTTACTTTCCTTTTGATTTTTTTCTTTGGCCCTTTTATTTTTCAAGAGTATGTTGTTTAACTTCCATATATTGTGAATTTGCCAGCTTTTATTCTATTACTGATTTCTAGTTTCATCTCATTGTGACTAGAAAAGATAGTTGGTATGATTTCAGTTTTCTTAAATTTGCTAAGGCTTGTTTTGTGACCTTTCCTATGTTCTAGGAGAGGGGAAAATAATTCCACGGGCATTAGGAAGAATGTGTATTCTGCTGCTGCTGGGTGGGATGTTCTGTATATGTCTATTAGTGCCATTTGGTCTAAAGTGTGGTTCACTGGCACAAAAACAGACACATAGACCAATGGAATAGAATAGAAACCCCAGAACTAGACCCACAAACGTATGGCCAACTCATCTTTGACAAAGCAGGAAAGAACATCCAATGGAAAAAAGACAGCCTCTTTAACAAATGGTGCTGGGAGAACTGGACAGCAACATGCAGAAGATTGAAACTAGACCACTTTCTCACACCGTTCACAAAAATAAACTCAAAATGGATAAAGGACCTAAATCTGAGACAGGAAACCATCAAAACCTTAGAGGAGAAAGCAGGAAAAGACCTCTCTGACCTCAGCCGTAGCAATCTCTTACTCGACACGTCCCCAAAGGCAAGGGAATTAAAAGCAAAAGTGAATTACTGGGACCTTATGAAGATAAAAAGCTTCTGCACAGCAAAGGAAACAACCAACAAAACTAAAAGGCAACCAACGGAATGGGAAAAGATATTTGCAAATGACATATCGGACAAAGGGCTAGTATCCAAAATCTATAAAGAGCTCACCAAACTCCACGCCTGAAAAACAAATAACCCAGTGAAGAAATGGGCAGAAAATATGAATAGACACTTCTGTAAAGAAGACATCCGGATGGCCAACAGGCACATGAAAAGATGTTCAGCGTCGCTCCTTATCAGGGAAATACAAATCAAAACCACACTCAGGTATCACCTCACGCCAGTCAGAGTGGCCAAAATGAACAAATCAGGAGACTATAGATGCTGGAGAGGATGTGGAGAAACGGGAACCCTCTTGCACTGTTGGTGGGAATGCAAATTGGTGCAGCCGCTCTGGAAAGCAGTGTGGAGGTTCCTCAGAAAATTAAAAATAGACCTACCCTATGACCCAGCAATAGCACTGCTAGGAATTTATCCAAGGGATACAGGAGTACTGATGCATAGGGCCACTTGTACCCCAATGTTCATAGCAGCACTCTCAACAATAGCCAAATTATGGAAAGAGCCTAAATGTCCATCAACTGATGAATGGATAAAGAAATTGTGGTTTATATACACAATGGAATATTACGTGGCAATGAGAAAAAATGAAATATGGCCTTTTGTAGCAATGTGGATGGAACTGGAGAGTGTGATGTTAAGTGAAATAAGCCATACAGAGAAAGACAGATACCATATGGTTTCACTCTTATGTGGATCCTGAGAAACTTAACAGGAACCCATGGGGGAGGGGAAGGAAAAAAAAAAAAAGAGGTTAGAATGGGAGAGAGCCAAAGCATAAGAGACTGTTAAAAACTGAGAACAAACTGAGGGTTGATGGGGGGTGGGAGGGAGGAGAGGGTGGGTGATGGGTATTGAGGAGGGCACCTTTTGGGATGAGCACTGGGTGTTGTATGGAAACCAATTTGTCAATAAATTTCATAAAAAATAAATAAATAAAGTGTGGTTCACACTCAATGTTTCTTTGTTGATTTTCTGTCTGGATGACCTATCCATTGTTGAAAGTAGAATATTGTAGTCCCCACTATGACTATATTGCTGTCTGTCTCTCCCATCAGATCTGTTAATATTTTCTTTATATAATTACACACTCTGATGTTGGACGCATCTATATTTACAATTACTACTTACTCTTGATGGATTAAACTAGGTTTTCTCCTTCAAACTAGTAATAATTATTGTGTATCGTTGTGGTATCCTTCCCTAGCTAAAATGAATTCCAAATGAAGAAAAGAAAAGCTCTACTAATCGTTTGTTGTCTGATGATATAGTTTATAAGGAATGTATGTGTGATCATTTGCTTACTGCTATATATTGGAATCTATACCTACTATGGCAATGTTGTAACATCATGAGGTGGAACCCCATTGAATTTTGTTTTGGATTCTTTTATATTAGCACTTTATGCTATGTTATACTTCCATTTTTTTAGTTATTATATTTTCTTTTTTTCCTCCACTGGATTGAGTACATGTATTTCTGCTGGTACATGAATAGCACCACCATTCTGAAACAGTCTTGTATAAGGATTAATTGAAATACATAAGTGCAGATTTGCTGTTCTCTTTCCTACTCCCTGTTTGGATAGCCTTTCCCAGCGTGATGATAAGCATGGAGATCAATGCAAAAAGCAAGCTGTCTAAACTGTTTTAAACTTCATACAATGTATCAGGAGAGTGTGTGTCTCTTTTCTCAGTCCAAGTTCCCTAATTTCTCAAGTCTCTTCCTAAGTAATGATGACAGAGTAGACCAGTAACACAGTGTGTATATATAACTTTTATCTAACAACAACAACAGTTGTCAGTGCAGCAGGCTAACTTTTATATTTAAGTCTCCCTTCATAACACCATTTTTTGCATAATGTATGTCTCTAAAACTTCTTTCCCAAACTTCCCTCAAGGAGGAACTAGAGAGGACATGTTACTCCAGCCCCAGTTATTGTTTACTTCATTTACTTGTAGTTTTCCTATCGTAATGCTATTCACATAAAGAAGGAGACCTAGTTTTAAAATAACTGAGAATGGACTATGAACAGTGCAGCTTTGACTAAGACCTCGAACTTTATCTGTTAAGATTATTACTCTGCTCTTGGCTATCAGCATTCTTGTCATTAGTAAAACTAAAGTCATTATTCAACTCTGTCTTTTACTCTGTATGTTTGTCTCTCTCCCTCAAAGGTCTCTCTCTTGCCTTAAGTTCTGGCTGACCTAAATAGTTTGCTTTCACTTTATTAATTTAAGTCCTTGTACTTCTATGAACTAACCCAAATGCCTTTCTTTCCTTTCAGTCAATACTTTTCTTCTCTGATCTATAACTTCCACTTGATATTAAATCCATGTACTGATGAAGAGAGCTCTGAATTACTAAACCCTGTATGTTCAATTTTAGTTTTTAATAGGTACAATTGCAAAATAACAAGACCAAAAAAAATATCAAAGGGAAGAGGAAGGAGCCAATAACGATAAAAGCAGAGAGTAGTAAATTGTATAATAGAAAAGGGAAGTAGTAATTAATAAATCAAAATACGGCTATTTCAAAATTCCAATAGCATAGACAAATCTCTGACAAGTTTCATCCATTCAGCGTTTGCAATAAAATGGTTGAGTGGCAGGTTATAACTACTATATCACATTTTTAAAAATACTACCCATATACAATGTTAAAAAGTATAAAGTTCTGAAGGAAACAGGTAATTAATTTTCAAAACAAAAATTAACGTTTGCTCAAGAAGTAAAAATTCTGCAATAGACATGGGAGAAATGGACAATGCTGTCAAAGAACTATCTCTTTATAGATAAATGGCTAAAGAAGATGTGATGTGCACACACACACACACACACACACACACACACACACACAGTGGAATACTACTCAGCCATAAAACAGAATGAAATCTTACCCTTTGTAACAACATGGATGGACCTTGAAGGAATTGTACTAAAATAGGTCAGACAGAAAAAGACAAATAAGGTATGATTTTGCTTATATATAGAATCGAAAAATCAAAACAAATGAACAAACAAACAAAACTCATAAATACAGAAAGTAGAATGGTGGTTACTAGTGGGTGGATGTTGAGGGTTGGGCAAAATGGCTGAGGGGCATCAAGAGGTACAGACTTCCAATTATAAAACAAGTCAGGCATCGGGATGGATTTACAGCACAGTGACTACAGTCAATTAAAAACCTCTAACAAGGCAGGGATTACTCTTTTTTGAAACTCTGTAATTTATCCCACTTAACATAAAACTTAAAAATTATTTCCTGATATAAAAACTTTTAAAAAACAACAAAAGAACTACCTCAATAAAAGCACCAAATCCCAATTATTTTACAGATAACTTGTTTCAAATCTTCAATAAGCATATAATTTCGATATTATTACACTGTTTCACAGCATATGAATACCTGTATATTTTCTTTTCAAATTTGAATAGTTTATATAGCATGATAAAGTTCTGGATTTGGAGTAAAGCATATCTGGATTCAGTTCCTAGTTCTGCCAGTTACTAAAATTGTGTGAATTTGAACAGTCAACTTCTCTCTTATTTTCCTCATTCTTAAATAGGGATTACATGTCTCTGTCTCTGTCTCTGTATCTCTGTCTCTGTCTCTCTCTCACACACACATTCTTACCTCCTAGTGTTATTGTACAAATTAAATATGTAAAGCATTTAAAGTTTTCCCTAGATTTGGTAACAATATAAAATGAAAGCAATTATTATTAACAATTCCACTTGTTAAGCTAATAAAAACTTGATACTGAAATCTGACAATGTCAGAAAAAAAAAAGTACCCATAGATTGCACTTATGAATTCACCTGCAGAATCTGTGGTTATAATCACAAGTTATAGCCAACAGAATATTTAAAAAAAATAACATAAAACTTCCAAGCAGGTTTTATTCAAAGAATGGCTCAATATTAAGAAGTCTCTTAGTATATTTTATACCATTAACAGGCATATTATCATATCAATAGATGCCAATATGATAAAAATCCAAGTACCACTTCATAAAAGTCTTATCTTTTCTGATAAGAAGTCGGTTCATAATTAGTAAAGAAAGATTCTTTCTTACTGTGTTTTTCTTAAAAATACCTAGATCAAACACTCATCTACCCATATGAAATGATCGAACAATTAAGAAGATAATATTAAAGCTATGGTGAAAAAAGACCATCATCATCTCCATTATTGTTTAATACTAGCCTAGAAGTCAGAAGAAGAACCCAACCAACACTATAGTCTTGGTTCCTGACTCCAATAAACTTCACCTTTATTTACTTCACTCTTTAGACTGTGTCATCATCTGGAATTCGTCCACTGCTGACCTCTTAAATTCAAATATGCAATCCTCTAACTATTATTTTCTACCTCTCCTACTCTCTTATTCCATTATTCCCATGCTACTTGTTCTTTAACTCCCTTTCAGTTCCCATTCCTTATCCTCTTCCACTTCCTCCAATTCTTTTATCTCTTTGCTGGTTGCACCTGGTTCAGTATCTTTTAGCTAGACCCTATTGTGTATCAGTGAAGCTGCTATCCTCCATTTTTTTTTTGTCGCTGTTCCTATCCAGCGTGCCTCCAACCCAAACCAATCCAACCACCTGCCCTCTTTGCCCCCTACATACACCAGCCCTGCTCTTCACAGTCAGGTGCCACCACAAAGCCATGGTCTCCTACCTTCGCTGGACCACCCAGACTGCTTGGAAGCATGTCTACATGTTCCTGATCAGATTCCTCATTTTCATTGCCTACCTTTCTTTCTCTGCAAGTGATCTTATTTCCTATTTCACTGATTAATTACAAGTAATCAGTAGTGAGACATGAAAAGCCCTAAACCTACAACTCCTTCCTGTGCAAGAGAAATGTCTACGTCTGGGATCTTCTGTCTTTTAAGTGTATCACTAGCAATAACTAACAGTTACTAAGTAAGTGCTTATTGTGTGCCAGGCATTGTGCTAAGTGCTTAATATATATTATTTCACATAATCCTGCAACAGCCCTATGAGTTAGGAACTATTATCATGTCCATATTACAAGTAAGGAAAGAGAGTCCCGGAATAGTCAGGTAAGTTGCCCAAGATCACACAGTTAAGATATAGTTAGTCAGGAATGAAACCTAAGTCTGATGTACTTCCAGGCCTGTGGTTTTCAATAACCACTCTATCATTTACCAGTTGTGAACTTTCCCTTTTGTCTTTAACATTTTCTCTATATTGGCACTTTAACTTTAAATGCACTCAATCCTCTCCCGTTAAAAATACTTCCCTACACTGGGGCGCCTGGGTGGCTCAGGCAGTTAAGCCGCCAACTCTTGTTTCGCTCAGGTCATGATCTCACGGTTTGAATTTGAGCCCCGCACCAGGCTCTGTGCTGGGCACCAGTGCCGCCCCTTCCCGACTCGTGCTGTGTCTGTATCTCTCAAAATAAATAAATAAACTTAAAAAAATACTTTACTACACTGATCCTATATTTCACTCTACTCACTGTATCCACATCCTTGCTCCCTTTTGGTCCAAGCCCAATTTTTACCCACTTAGATCAGCACAGTCCAATGAATTGTGTGAGCCATGTGTGAGCCACATGTATACTCTTAAATTTTCTAGTAGCCACATTAAAAAAAAAAAATAAGAAACCAGTAAAATGATGGTTACCAATATATTTTAATCCAATGTATCCAAAATATAATTGGACTATGTGATCAATATAAAGATTACTAGAGAGATATATTGTATTTTTTTCTTATGCTAAGTCTGCAAAATCCAATGTGTGTTTACACTTACAGATGAGTCAGTTGACAGTTGCCACGTTTTAAGTGCTCCACAGCCACATGGGGCTAGTTGCTGTTGTACTGGACAGTGCAGACCTAGCGCACGCCACAGTGACTGCGTTTGAGGTGGTCAACACCGATTACTTACGTGCTAAATCTTTCTTTTTCTTCTATTTTTTATTTTTACTTTCAGATAGCATGGGAGCCAGGGGAGAGGAGCAGAGGGAAAGAGAGAGAATCTTACGCAGGCTCCGTGCTCAGCGTGGAGCCCAATGCGGGGCTCGATCCCACGATCCTGGGATCATGAACTGAGCTGACATCAAGAGTCAGAGACACTCAACTGACTGAGCCACCCAGGTGCCCTACTTACATGCTAAATCTAATGAGCATTTTTAATATCTTATTGACTGAACGTTATAGAGCAGTTAAGACCATTAACTACTTCTTAAAACTCTCTGTCTTTAGCTTCTTTTTTTTTATTTTTTTAACATTTATTTATTTTTGAGACAGAGAGAGAGAGAGAGAGAGCATGAATAGGGGAGGGTCAGAGAAAGAGGGAGACACAGAATCCGAAACAGGCTCCAGGCTCTGAGCTGTCAGCCCAGAGCCCGACGTGGGGCTCGAACCCACGGACCGTGAGATCGTGACCTGAGCAAAGTCAGACGCTTAACTGACTGAGCCACCCAGGCGCCCCACTGTCTTTAGCTTCTAAAACACCATTCTTTTTAAAATTTTACTCCTGTCTGTCTAGTGCTTCTTAATATCTCTTCCTTCCCCTCAAACCTTATATTTCAGTCGTCCCTGGGACTCTGTCTATGCAGAAGTCTACCACTGGTGGCCCTCAGGCTGTAACTTGCTGGAGAAATTCTCAAGTCTACCTCTGTCCGTTAGCACCTTGCTCTTCCCAGGACAGACAGCATCAGCATCATCTGGAACATTACTAGAAATCCACAATTTTGGGCCCCACACTAGACCCACTCACTCAGAACCTGTGTTTTGATAAGCTCCCCAGGTAATTCACATGCACATTAAAATTTAAGAAGCACAGACCTCTGGGGCTCCTGGGTGGCTTAGTCGGTTAGACAGCCGACTTCGGCTCAGGTCATGATCTCGTGGTTCATGGGTTTGAGCCCCGCATCGGGCTCTGTGCTGACAACTGAGAGCCTGGAGCCTGCTTCAGATTCTGTGTCTCCCTCTCTCTCTGCCCCTCCCCTGCTCATGCTCTGTCTCTCTCTCTCTCTCTCTCTCTCTCTCTCTCTCTCTCTCTCTCAAAAATAAACATTCAAAAATTTTTTTAGTAAATGAAAAATAAGAAGCACAGATCTCTATAGCTCTGCCTCTCTGATGCCTTTCCCTATTATGTTTTCTTGGAAACTGTCTTGTTACTCTCTAAAATTTAGCTCAGGTTTTATTCCTTCTGTGAGGCTTTTAAAGAATCCTCTACTTTCCCCCAATGAAGAGCCAAGTACCTTGACTTCATTTTGCTCCCTGTTGTTGTATCTCTACTATAGCCTCTATTGTATTGCAGTTATCTTTCTACTTAAGTGTCTTTCCTAGTAGAAGTAAGATGGTCTCTTTGAGGACAAGCATTTTAGGCATTTTGTTTGGTCATTCTGGGATCATTCATTTTCATGCCTTCATTTCACCGTTTTTTATATATATTGGAGGCTCAAAAATGCTTGTTAAATAAAAGAACTGTGGGACATGGGCAGATAACTTGCCCTTTCTGAGCTTGAGTTTTTTTCAACTGTAAATGAATTTCTTAATAATCCTTCCCTTAACCATAACAAGTTGTCATGAATATTAAATCAGAACAAACATTAGCTTTCTGTTTCCTAAGTAAGGAAAACTACCTCAAAATTCAGTAAATAGACACATCAAGTCAATTTAAATCAAGATCTCAAAATACTTGCATCTTCGTTGGGTTTTATAGGTATGTTCACATTTGAAACCCCTTCTGCGGTACCTGGTTACTAGGCCAAAATGCAAACTCTTGAAATTCTGGAGTTCCTTACATCCAACCTCCTCCCCAAATTGCCTGAATTTCTTGACTGGAAATAAATCTGTTTTGACTTATTAAATCCTTTCATCATAAAAGTATCTAGTAAGAAAGAACATAATCATCGCTAGTACTCTTAGATTGAACTCCTTTCACTAGCTGCTCTGCTAAATCTTTCCCCTGCTTATTAAAAAAAAAGTCATCTTCAGCCCTAACATTTTGAAGAATTTCAGAAAGAACTATGTCATATTTTTATCATCAGCTCCCTCTGGAACCCTCAGAAAATGAGTAGTGAAGACTTTCCTCTGATTTTCCAGCACCTCTGTACTGCAATGCACTCAATTATCCCTTAGAAGTCTGCTTTGCACATTAATGGTTTGTCTTGTTTTTTCCCTCCTGGATTTAGAGGTTGGCATCAGTTTCCAGAAGTTATAACTTTATTCCATCCGTATTTTCCAGTGGAGTAGTTTCCATCTCATTGGTCTGTTCATTTTCCCTTGATGAGTTTGTAGTATATGTCTTCCCAGCTTTATCTGCTGTGAAAGCAGAAGGGAGATAAGGAGCAAACTGGGCAGATATCCTGATCTCTAGATCAGGACACGACCATTGCCAAAGCCAGTTTGGCTCTTTCCTTGTTCAAGGGCAATCATGACACACAACTTTGTGTTTTGTTTTGTTTGTTTGTTTGTGGAGACAGACTGAAGTGCAATGAAAAGGCTTCTGTTCCTAAAATTTTTAATTGTTGTTAGTTGACAACAGCAGCAAACATGCTTCTCCAACACTGCAAACAGGTGGGCTGGTAATCTGGGAGAAGAACGAGGAAATGAGAAAATACAAGAGAAATTTAGAAAACAAGTCATGTGATATGAGATGACCTTTGGATCTCACAGTTGTGAGATCTTTGGATCTCTTCAGTTGTGTATTCAGAGGGAAAGAGGTAAAGGCTTGTTTTAGTCATTCACTAAAAATAATCTAGGAGTGGGGGTGCCTGGGTGGCTCTGTGGGTTAAGCCTCCGACTTTGGCTCAGGTTATGATCTTGAAGTTCGTCAGTTTGAGCCCCAAGTTGGGCTGTGCAGACAGTGGGGAGCATGGTTGGGATTCGCTCTCACCCTCTCTCTGCTCCTACCACGCTTGCGTTCTCTCTCTCTCTCTCTCTCTCTCTCTCTCTCTCTCTCTCTGTCTCTCAAAATAAATAAACTTGTTAAAAATCTAGGCATTTGTCAATTTTTTAAAAAAACATACAGCACACTTATGTCAGAAAGAAGTAAAGAAATAAAATGTAAAAGTCACATCTTTATCCCCAAGTTCTGAGTCGTTCTTAGGATCCTTGACTGTATGTGCCTTTTCTTCTTTTTTAGTTAGGCAATTTTCATCTCTGCAATTTAGCTATATGAACATGACCAGTTACTTCACTCTCTGAAGCTGAGTTTCCTCTTATGTAATGTACAGAAAACAAGACTACCTTTAGAGTTTTTATGAAGATAAAACAGATGTTATATTTTTTAACCTGTGGAGCTATACAAGTTGTATTAGTAATAAGAGACTCTCACAAAGGAGATGGAAGCTGAATTAAAAAATGATAGATGGGCCAGATGGGCAGAATGAGGGGAAGAATATTCAGGGACATTCACGTAATGCCTACTAGGTTCCAGGCACCTTTCCACGTTACGGTTTCAAAAATGATGAGTGAAAGCATGGAGGTAGCACTGTACCAAGTGTCACTGAGTGAAGGACATTACAGAAGCATAGCTAGAAACGGTTGGAGCCAGATTGCTGTGGTCGCAGATACCAAGCTCAGTACTTGCATTTTTCGCCCTATCGGCAACAAGAACCATATCCCTGCCATTCGTCTCAGTGGTGGTAGCCTAACCGCTGCTGGCTGTGACACTGATGAAGGTGAATTTGCTTCTCAGGGGAAGCGAGAGAGTCGAAAAACCAGTCCTACATATAAGATGCTCTTTACTGGGTGCCCGGTGGCTGAGTCGGCTGAGCGTCCGACTCTTGACTTAGGCTCAGGTCATGATCCCAGGATCATGGGATTGAGCCCCACTTGGGGCTCCACAATGAACATGGAGCCTGCTTAAGATTCTCTCTTTCTCCCTGCCCCTCTCCCTTGTTCACACACTCTCTCTATATATAAAGTAATAAAATTAAAATTAAATTAAATTAAATTAAAAATATGATCTTGAATTAGTTCAGGATTCAAGTGTTTTGGCAATCCAAAAAAAAAGGAACCCTGGAATTACTTTAGTTTTAATTACAAATAAAACCTTGGTGGGTTTTTTTTGTTGTTGTTTTTTGTTTTTTGTTTTTTTTACATAGACCACTTCTTAAAAGCCATGCGGAAATGTCACCATGAGAAGTTTACTTAGACTAGCAAACAGTTGGTCCTGGTTACAGATTCGCCATACTGTCTGAACCCCTGGCTTTGCCATATTGGTAAGAAGAAAAGGGCAGTTCCAGGGAGGAATAATCTTTGCACAGCATTTAGGGAAGGGCGTGAGGAATCCGAGTCTGCGTGAACAAGTTGTATTGATTTTTCCACCATCCCGCCTAAAGCTGTGTTTATGGCTTGAGAGTTGTTGCCTTTGCAAATAGACCGCATTCCAAAAGCTCATTTGGGAACCCACAGAGTCCTTTTACGGTCGTCAGATGAGCACCCTGACAGTCTACGGTGAGGCAGCAAGACGGGGAGGCGCAGCTTAGCAGCGAGCAGCAAGACGGGGAGGCGCAGCTTAGCAGCGAACTTGTCCAGGCATGCCCGGAAGTCCCCCAGAGCGTCAAGTGGCACAGACGCAGCGCTCCGATCCGCGAGACGATCTGCCACCGCGTAGCTGCATCGCCACACCACATCCCAAAATGTACTCAACAGATGGCCGGTTACCAAAGAGAGACCGGCACACCTGCCTGCATGAGCCGCACACAGGAACGTGTGCTGCTGAATATGCAGAACATTTCAGAGCCAGCCAACCCCAGGGCCCAGCAGTCGCTTGCTTGGTGCTAAGTTGAATGGGAGATTCCAAGAAATGAATCCTACGTTTCGTTCGTGCCAAGATTTTCCCCGATGCTTCTCTTTATTATTCGTATCCCGTACCCTCAGACAGATGTGCAGATATTGGCATCAGCAGTGCAGAAACGCAAAGCCAAGTGCCGTAGGCAGCCCAGATGCCTCCCTGGGAGCTCCTTTGCCGTGACCCCAGGGAAGTGTAATGGGATGCCTTATGAAGGTTCTGTGTAGTTGTTGCCAAGATGCTTCATGAGGGGCCCTTGGTCTTTGCTTTAATGGAAGATCAGTGGAAAGTCTTTGTGTGGTGAATGTCAGCATGTATATTTTAGTACCTCGAGACTGAGAAATTGCTTTCCCCGGCTTCTTCAGCCCGCCACTCAAGACAGCGGCAGGGGTAGGTAGTGGGGGGAGGGCGGATGGCAAATTGGGAAAACCACCGGAATTGTCCCGGAGCATAGTCAGTACGGGCTTTCACTTTGAAAGTCCAAGGTCACTAATTTAAATCCTAGCCCCAAAGAGGTGAAGCTTCACGTTGGCTTCTCAGATCACATGAGAACACAAAATTAGCATTGTGCTTTTTCCTTCTATGAAGGGCAAAGGGAAGGGCTCTTTAGATGTTCAAAGGAAGTGATACCATAGATGAACAAGGAAAAACATAGTTTTCCAAATTCAGCACAGAGGTCACCACATTTGGTCCCTTTCTTCTCTGCATCAGACCCTAATAACAAATTAAAACTAGGCTTCACACGCTTATATGCCCGGACATGACCCTCAAAGATAAACGCAGAGAAACTTCCTAGAATGCTACGTTACCTTGAAAATTTGGAGTGGAAAGCACTTTATATTAAAGTAAAAACAGATATATTAGGAGTTAGAATTTTTAAAGCATATTTTATTACATAAGGAGAAGTCTTCAAAAAGTTTGGGGCTTCGAGCTGCTGCGTCAGGCCATACATAAGTCCAAAAGAGCCGTGCATTCTCACTCCTGCACCGCGAGCACCTTTTTCTCAGAAGAATTTTCGAATTACTGCCGTGAACATAATCCCCCAATTCCTGGGAATATTTCTTGGGTCTTTAAACCATGCAGCTTCTGGTTCTGATCCAATGACTACCTTTGTTAAAAAAAACAAAAACAAAAACAAAAAACAAAAACAACGATGTCTTCTCTACAGTCAAATTCAAACTAGGGAATTTGGGGGCTAAAAATCAAAACCTCTGTAAGTAGGTAGGGTGGTTGTTTACTCATTACTCTAATTTTACAGATGACAAAACTGAGGCCTGGAGATATAAAATGGCTTGCCCAAGAGCACACAGCTAGTAAGCAAAAGAACGGTGACTGCCACAAGTTGTTTTGGGAAAGTTGTGCCCCCACGGCATGCTACTCCACAGGGAATGGGAGGCAGCAAGGATGATGCTTCATGCCAAGGCCACAGCTAGTCAGGAGCCCGTTCAAAGATGCCATTTTTACTCTCAAGTGATATGTCATAATGCTGCTTCTGACAAAAGACTGACACAAAGGTCACAGAGATTGTCTCTGAAAGAAAAATCTCCTCAGAGTTTCACCTTGTTAGAGAGCTGGTAGGAGGATAGGATACCAAAGAAAATCCCTGAGCCCAGTAGTTCAAGTTTGATTTTCACTTCACTCAAAGTGTTTGCCTCTCGCTTCTCATTAAAAAATAAACAAATACAGGGCGCCTGGGTGGCTCAGTCGGTTAAGGGTCTGACTACCGCTCGGGTCATGATCTCACAGCTCGTGAGTTCAAGCCCTGTGTCCAGCTCTGTGCTGACAGCTCAGAGCCTGGAGCCTGCTTCGGATTCTGTGTCTCCCTCTCTCTCTGCTCCTCCCCCGCTCCCACTCTGTCTCTCTCTCAAAAATAATTATTCAAAAATATTTTTTTTTATATATGGAAAGAGGGGCAACTGGGTGGGTGTCTCAGTTGGCTGAGTGTCCCGACTTCGGCTCAGGCCATGATGGCCCCACGTCGGGCTCTGTGCTGACAGCTCAGAGCCTGGAGCCTGCTTCAGATTCCGTGTTTCCCTCTCTCTCTGTCTTTCTCCTGCTCTCTCTCTCTCTCTCTCTCTCTCTCAAAAAAAAAATAAATAAATAAAATAAAAAATAAAATAAAGTTTATTTTAAAAATAAATAAATAATAAAATAAATAAGTCCCCCGAATAACCATGACTGATACTGTAACTGCGTAAGTAATAATACTTGCCTTTATGTTCTTTTTAGCGTCTTTTCAAAAACCTATTTATTTGAGTAGAGTTGATACACAATGTTACATTACTTTCATATATACAACATAGCGATTCAACAACTCTATACATTATGCTGTGCTCACAAGTGTGGCTACCATCTGTTACCACACAATGCTATTACAATACCATTAACTATATTTATTTACTATGCTGTGCCTTTTATTCTCATGAGTTCTATTCTTAATATATAATGGTTTTGTGCTAAATGCTAACTAAGCCTAGGAAACCCAGGAAGAGGTTCCTGGAGGTGATATTAGATGTACATCTTAAAATAAATAAAAGGAGTTTGACATGGAAAAGGGGAAAAACACTCTAGAGTGATGAAATAGAACATGCAAAGGCTGGTGTACTGGGAGAAGTTCAGTGTTGGAAAGGTTGGAAAGGTAGGCTGGAGTCAGTTTGTGAGGGGTCCGGATTTTAGACTTCATCCTGAAGAAAATAGAGAATGATGGGCTGCTTTTATGTATGGTAGTGCCTTGTTTAGTTTGCCTAGTTCAGAACAGAATTCTATGGGTAAACGTGGAAAGTGAAATGGACGAGAGTGTGTGAATTTAGGGACAAGGGAACAAATGGAGGCAGGGAATGAGATTGAAGGTTACTACAAGAAAATACTCATAATAGGGGTGCCCGAGTAAGCTCAGTTGGTTAAGAATCTGACTCTTGATTTCAGCTCAGTTCATTATTTCATGGTTTGTGGGATCGAGCTCCACGTCAGGCTCTGCACTGACAGCTCGGAGACTGCTTGGGATTCTCTCTCTGCCTCTCTCTGCCCCTCCCCTGCTCCCCCACTCTGTTGCGTGTGCACATGCGCTCTTTGTCTCAAAACTATAAACTTTAAAAAAAAGAAAAATACTCATAATAATATGAGTCATGATTATACCAATTACTTACCATTTATTGAACCCTAGCTATATGCCACAGCTGGGCTAGGGAAAGAGCAGTGAACAAAACAGACCTATTGAATGAAATCTCCAGGGTTCCCCATGACTGAGATTTTTAAAAAGCTTTCCAGGTGATTTCATATCCACAGCTAAGTTTGAGAACCACTGGACTGGACACTAACTTAGCTAAATCTCTGAGTAGCATATATTAATGCACTTAACCAATATCTACAGAGCACCTATTAGCAGAAACTAGGAACAAAGTAAGGGGAAAAAAAGAAAACTCCCACTTTCTTGGAAATTGCTTCCTGGAAAGAAGAGAATGGCTCAGGGCATGGGGCAGGGTGTGGGAAGTGACTGGTGACTGGTGATGACTTCTGAAAGGAGGTAACAGTTAACCTAAGAAGAGAACTGAAGGACAGTAAGTCATGACCAGAAGGTGGTTGCATATGTTACTTGGTTGTAAGCATATCTTCATAAGTTGCCAATATGTTTTATATGCATGCTTGTTTATTTGCCAATGGATGCTTCTCTCACACTCAAATTTAGTGTGACTCTACATACAGGCATACTGGAGCACACACACAAACACACGCGTACACAAATGCGTGTGTGCACACGTGCATACACACACACACACACAACTGTCTCACACTCATACATTGAAGGTGGCCAAAACTGATTTCTTTGGAAGTTATAGAAGTGCTGCCTTGGCAAATTCTTGAGAATTAAAGCTAAATTTTCTAAAAATAATTCTTTCTACAAATAGTTTTGAAACTAATGCCATTTTTAATGTAGACTTTGTAGAACGAACTAGTGCTCATAAACTTCAGGAGATATATACCCCTGTTTTAAAATTTTAGGGTATTATGGAAGAGTCAGGTCATCATATTTGTTACTAGTGGTGAACAACTTAATGTTACTTGTCAAGGTAAAAAGTGTAATGATCTTTATCTTTAAGTCACAGCTGTTATGTTAGAAGAGAAACAAAGCGAAGGTCTGTGATTAACACCGAACCTTCGAAATTAAGACACAATTGTTATGTTTTTAACATGCTCTTATGAAATGTGCCAGTAGACCATTTAAAAGGAGCTGCCAGTTTTAAGTCAGTGATACTTTATTAATTACTACAAATGGATTTTATATTTATTTTCAAAGGATATTGTACATAAGTAAACAGATACTCTATAAAGCTTAGTGTTATTACAATAAAATGGAATCAATAATCATTTGAGTTCCTAATCATAATATCAGTAATGGTGATTATGACAATGGAAGATAAAATTTATGGAGTGCCTGTTTATGGTGTAAGATATTGTGCTAAAAATTTCATATGCATGATCACATATATTCCTCACCATATCCATACAAGGTAGGTACCACTACTTGTCCACATTTTTCAAGGGAGGACACTGAGGTTAGATGTTCCGTAGAAGATCATACAGCTACCAAGTGGGATTTAAATCCGTGCTGTCCAATTCCACCACCTAAATGCTTAACCAGCATACTCGACTGCCTCCTATGAGTTCACAATGTGCCAAGTACTACAGAGGACATTGAGATGATAACACTGCATGCTTCTGCACAACTCCTAATTTTGTGCTTAAGAGAGATATTGGCATCAGTATTTATGATTCAATACAGAATGCGATGATCTTCAGAAATGATGCCCTTGTTTTCCTCTAATTGTTCTCTTAGAGCAAAAAATGGCTATTCCAAATAAAACAGATTAAGTGAGACACATTGTTTCTGACTGGAGAATAAAGGAAGACATAGAAGAAGTGAGATGTGAGTGAGGTGTCATAGAGGGGCAAGGACACCAACAGAGGAATATGGAGGGGAAACAAATGTCAGAAAAGGGGAACAAACGGGGGCGCCCGGGTGGCTCAGTGGGCTGAGCATCTGACTTCGGCTCAGGTCATGATCTCCCGGTTTGTGGGTTCGAGCCCCACGTCGGGCTCTGTGCAGACAGCTCAGAGCCTGGAGCCTGCTTCGGATTCTGTGTCTCCCTCTCTCTCTGCCCCTAACCCACTCGCCTTCTGTCTCTCTCTCTCTCAAAAATAAAAATAAACATTTAAAAAAAAAGGGGAAAGGGGAACAGACGGAAATAAGACATGGAAATGAGACTACAGAACAAATTTAAGAAATGTTTTAATCATTCTGCAGTTACTGATAATGAGAATGCACTATACACCAGGCATTGTTCTATACCAGGAATACACAGTTACAAACAAGATCTCCAAAGACCTAACCTGATGGAGCTTCATAAATTGTAATTAAAAGACACGTTCAACAAGATAAACAAGAAAACATCTGGTAAGCATAAATAATACGGGGTAAATTAAAATAAAGTATTGAGATAGGGATGGAGGGAGTGCTAGGTTAGGGGACTACAGAAAGTGTTTCTGAAGACATTGATCTAAATAAGGTAACACTCAGTTGCCTTTTAGTTTTGTTGATTGTTTCCTTCGCCGTGCAGAAGATTTTTATCTTGATGAAGTTCCAATAGTTCATTTTTGCTTTTGTTTCCCTTGCCTCCAGAGGCGTGTCTAGTAAGAAGTTGCTGTGGCTGAAGTCAAAGAGCTTGCGGTCTGTGTTCTCCTTTCGGATTTTGATGGTTTCCTGTCTCACATTTAGGTCTTTCCACTATTTTGAATTTATGTGTGTGTCTGGTGTAAGAAAGTGGTCCAGTTTCATTCTTCTGCATGTCACTGTCCACTTTTCCAAGCACCATTCGCTGAAGAGGCTGTCTGTATTCCTTTGGATACTGTTTCCTGCTTTGTTGAAGATTAGTTGGCCATACATTTGTGGGTCCTTTTCTGGATTCTCTATTCTGTTCCACTGATCTATGTGTTTGTTTTTGTGCCAATACCGTACTGTCTTGATGATTATACCTCTGTAATACAGCTTAAAGACTGGAATTGTGACACGTCTACTTTGGTTTTCTTTTTTCAACATTGCTTTTCCTATTCGAGGTCATTACTGGTTCTATACAAATTTTAGAATTGTTTGTTCTAGCTCTGTGAAGAATGCTTCGTTCTTTTGATAGGGATTGTATTCAATGTGTAGATTGTTTAGGGTAGTATAGACATTATAACAGTATTTGTTCTTCCAATCTATAAGCATGGAATGTTTTTCCATTTTTTTGTGTCTTCTTCAGTTTCTTTCATAAGCTTTCTATTGTTTTAAGCACGCAGATCTTTTCCTCTTTGGATAGGTTTATTCCTAGGTATCTTATGGTTTTGGGGGCAATTGTAAACAGGGTCGATTCCTTGATTTCTCTTTCAGTGCTTCATTATCAGTGTATAGAAATGCAACTGATTTCTGTATATTAATTTTATATCCTGTGACTGCGGCATTCATGTGATAGTTCTGGCAGGTTTCTTTGGTGCAATCTTTCAGGTTTTCCATGCAGAGTATCATGTCATCTGTGAAGAGTGAAAAGTTTGACTTCTTCTTTGCCAATTTGTATGCCTTTTATTGCTTTTTGTTGTCTGATTGCTGAGGCTGAATTCCAGTATTATGTTGAACAACAGTGGTGAGAGTGGACCTCCCTGTCGTGTTCCTGACATTAGCACAAAAGTTCTCAGTTTGTCCCCATTGAGGGTGATATTAGCTGTGGGCCTTTCATGTATGGCTTTTATGATGTTGAAGATATTTGCAAATGACATATCGGATAAAGGGTTAGTATCCAAAATCTATGAAGAACTTATCAAACTCAACACCCAGAAAACAAATAATCCAGTGAAGAAATGGGCAAAAGACATGAATAGACACTTCTCCAAAGAAGACATCCAGATGGCCAACCGACACATGAAAAAATGCTCCACATCACTCAGCATCAGGGAAATACAAATCAAAACCACAGCGAGATACCACCTCACACCTGTCAGAATGGCTAACATTAACAACTCAGGCAACAACAGATGTTGACAAAGATGCAGAGAAAGGGGACCCTTTTGCACTGTCGGTGGGAATGAAAACTGGTGTGGCCACTCTAGAAAACAGTATGGAGGTTCCTTACAAAATTAAAAATAGTACTACCCTATTATCCAGCAATTTCACTAGTAGGTATTTATCCAAAGGGTACAAAAATGCTGATGTGAAGGGGCACACACAGCCCAATGTTTATAGCAGCACTAACAACAATAGCCAAATTATGGGAAGAGTCCAAATGTCTATCGACTGATGAATGCATAAAGAAGATGTGGTGTGTGTGTGTGTGTGTGTATATATATATATATATATATATATATATATATATATGTATATGTATATATATGTATGTATATGTATACATGTATATATCTATATATATATATATTATGTACAGATATATATATGTATATATATACATATATATGTATGTATATATATATGGAATATTACTTGGTGATCAAAAGGAATGAAATCTTGTTTTCTTAATTTTTTAATGTTTATTTATTTTTGAGAGAGATAGAGCATGAGCAGGGGAGGGGAGAGAGAAAGGGAGACACAGAATCCGAAGCAGACTCCAGGCTCTGAGCTGTCAGCACAGAGCCCGACGTGGTGCTCGAACCCACGAACTGTGAGATCATGACCTGAGCCGCAGTCACACTTAACCAACTGAACCACCCAGGTGCCCCAAAAATAATGAAATATTAAAAAAGGAAAGAATGAAATCTTGCCATTTGCAACAACCTAGATGGAATTTGAGTGTATTATGCTAAGTGAAATCAGTCAGTCAGAGAAAGACAAATATCATATGATTTACTCATATGTGGAAGTTAAGAAACACAAAAGATGAACATAGGGGAAGGGAAGGAAAAATAAGATAAAAACAGAGATGGAGACAAACCATTAGAGACTCTACATACAGAGAACAGACTGAGGGTTGCTGGAGGGGATGTGGGTGGGGGGATGGGCTAAATGGGTGATGGGCATTAGGAGGGCACTTGTTGGGATGAGTACTGGGTGTCATATGTAAGTGATGAATCACTGGGTTATATTCCTGAAACCAGTACTACATTGTATGTTAACTAACTTGAATATAAATAAATACATACATACATACATACATACATACATACATACATAGGAAGAAACCAAAATTGCCCCAAGTTCACTGCCCACTCAGAGGGTATTCTTTCTATGTATGTATGTGTGTGTGTGTGTGTGTGTGTGTATACGCATATACATATACTTGCAAAATTTGCATGTACATATTAAAATATAATATAACCTGGGAAGTAAATAAATAAATAAATAAGGTAAAAGTTGTCCTCCTCTTGCATCCAGTGAACCACTACTTTTGTTGTGTGATCCTGGAAGGATTAAGCCCATAGAACTTGAGATGGATTGATACCCGTGAGGGTTCACTAAACCAGGTTCATAATATTCAAAGAGTGGGGCTGGTAGAACCCATGCAGTGTCTTAAAGGAGGTATATTCTATCCAAGTCAGCCAAGTGTGTAAGAACACCATCTCACTGTATGCCCGATGTCACAGATTAGATTTCCTGTCTGTGCCACGAGTCACATTCCACACTCAATTAATTTTGTTTCTACTGGTTTCCAGTATTCATTTTGTTCTTATCATGATGTTTTCACCTTTCCCGTTCAATCTAACCCACTTTGTTCTCTCTTTGGCTTATGATCTAGGCTTTCCTCATGATAATACTCTTTTCTCGACTGTAGTTCAATAACATACTGTAGGTTGTGACTCTTCAGGCTTGATCCATCCCCAAGTGTTCCCTTTCTCTATTCTCTCTCTGTCTCACTCTCTCTCTCTCTCATATCCTGACTCCATGGAGACAGCTTTCCATCTTCCCTGTCTGAGCCTTGCTGGAAATTCTGATGATAATTGTAACCAATTAGGTATTAATAGTTGTTTACTGAGCACCTACCATGTTCCAGTCCTCTCAACAGCCCCATGATATAGATAATTATTATTACTCCATTTTTATAGCTGATAAAATAAGGCTCAGACTTGCAGAAGCTACTCAAAACAAATCTCTGGAGAAGAAAAAGAAACATTTAGTATATGGATAATATAATAAAAACTATTATTTATTGGGTGCTTTAAGTTGTGACCAAGAGGGGTGCCTGGGTGTCTCAGTCAGTTAAGTGTCTCACTTTGGCTCTGGTCATGATCTCCTGGTTTGTGAGTTTGAGCCCCACACCGGGCTCTCTGCTGTCAGCACAGAGCCCACTTCAGATCCTCTGCCCCCCTCTCTCTCTGCTCCTCTCCCACTTGCACTCCGTCTCTCTCAAAATAAATAAATAAGCTTTTTAAAATAGTTGTGACCAAGAAAAGAGAGAGTGGGGTGAAATACTTAAAGTTTTGAGAGAAAAAAAAAGCCAACCTAGAATTCTGTACCCTGTGAGATTATCCTTCAAAAGTGAAGAGAAATAAAGACTTCCTCAGACAAAAATTGAAGGAATTTGTTGTCAATAGTCCTGCCTTGCGAGGAATATTGAAAGAGGTTTTTCAGAGAGAAGGAAAAATATATGTCAGAAACCTGAATTTACATAAAGAAAGGAAGATCATCAGAGACTAAGTGAAGATAAAATTAAAACTTCTCCTTTTTCATAATCTAACAGATTATAGTTTGTTGAAAATAATAACAGCAGCAATGTACTCGATTGTATATATGCTTATGTATGTTTATGTATGCATAAAATGAATAATAATAATGATACAAGGGACAGGAGGTAGAAACTAGAATTATTTTATTATAAGGTATTCATACCACCCATTTGAAATTGTATAGTGTTATTTGAAAGTGGACTTAGATTATTTCTAAATGTATATTTCAAACTCAAAGGCAACCACTAAAATTTTTTTAAAGATGTATAATTGATGTGCAAAGAAAGGAGAGAAAATGGAATCATACAAAATGCTTGATTAAAACCACAAACACCAGACAAAATGTGGAAGACAAAAACAAGAACAAGGGCAACAAATAGAAAATAGTACCAAATATGGTACATATTAATCCAACTACATTAATAATCACTTTAAACATCAGTGGCTTAAATACACCAATTAAAAGAGATTGTGAAAGTGTCAGAGTAGATCAAAAACCAAAACTCAACTTAATGTTTTCTAGATGAAACATTTTAAACATAAGGACACACATAGATTAAAAGTAAACAGATGGACGCGCCTGGGTGGCTCAGTCGGTTAAACATCAGACTCTTGATTTTGGCTCAGGTTATGATCTCACAATTCATGAGTTCAAGCCCTCATTGCTTAGAATTCTCCCTCTCCCTCCTTCTCTGTTATGAGAGATAAAGAGGAGCATTACATAATGATAAGAGAGTCAATTCTCCAAGAAGACATAACAATCTTCAATAGGCATGCACTTAACAACAGGGGATCATGATACATGAAGCAAAAACTGACAGAGCCCCAAGGAAAAATAGATGAATTCACTCTTATAGTTGGAGACATTTTTCCTTTCTGTAAAATAGGAGTAATACTAGTATGAGGATTCAATGAATTAACACATATAAAGCCCTTAAAGTAGTGTCTGACACATTGTAGGAACATGAGAAATCCTAGCTTTTATTATTACTATTATTACTATTATTATTCTACCCAGAACCATTATTATTTTCTGTGTGTGACACACAGATTACTGTACTAATCTGTCACTTTTGCTTTTCTTCTGGAAACCTGGTAAAAAGGGAGGTGAAGAGAAGTGTAGAGTTTTGTTTTTGTTGTTGTTGTTGTTGTTTAAATCACAGAGGGAAGCCATGTAATCTTCCACTCTTACCCTCAGCATGACCCTTACTGAACCGAAGGGAAAAAGAAAATTGCTGAGAGAAGAGATAAATAAAATGTATTCCTCTTCACATTCTTCCTCTACTGTTTGGATCCACCATTTTGGTGGGCACAGGGCAGGATTTAGGCCGCAGGGGAGATGGGATTCTTCCCCTCCATCACTCACGTTGTCTATTATCTAGCCTGGACAAAATACTATGAGGTAGTAGGGAGAGTGGCACATGAATTCATTTAAAAATTGGAAACCGAGTAAAGATACATTTGGAGGAAAAAATATAAAATAATAGGGGAACAATATATATATTTATAATAAAGGCTAGTAGGCAGTAGTTTTGGGTGTTGCTCTTGAAAGAAATTTTTGTTGTGTAAAAACTTCTGACAACTTCAGGTCTAGAGGAACCCTGTTTTGTTGTTGCACTCCAATTCCTGTGTACAAGGGTGCATTAGGTATAGATGCCAGTGCCCTTGTGATAAGAAGCAGGAGGGAGCTAACCTTTATTGAGTACCTACTAAGGAAAAAGGTGCCTAATTAAGTTAATAAAAATCCCTTGAACAAACCAGCAAGGTCAATTTTGTTTATTTTACATATGAGGAAATGAAGTGCAAAGAGATTCAAGTGAATTGCTGAAGTTTACATAGCAAGTAAATTGCATATATGCAATTCAAACCTGGCTCTGTCTATTTTCAAAGACTCTTTCTGATATGCCCACCCTATCATCATTTTTTTAACGTGCCTAAAGAGGAATTTGGGACCCCCCCCCAGAAAGCCAGTACGTGGTATAAAATTGTACTTCTTCATACATGACTAGCCTTAGGATATAAGTTTTGCTTCCTGATGCCTGTATTTTTAAATACTGGTCCAAGTTCATCTCCATTCATAACTCTTTAGGTAGGTGGTACCGACACTGCTGAGACCATGCTTCTCAGGCATGCAGATTGGTAGGTCAAAAGGAACCTGGAGTTGGAATCAGACAGTCCTGAGTTCCAGAATTAGTTTCATAATTTGGTTGTCTACAACATCGGGGAAGTTTCTTAAGTTCTCTGAGCTTTGCTGCCCCCTTTAATTCTCTTTTCTATCTCTCTTCTTCCTAATCTCATTTGGGATACATAAGAGGCATCTGTTTTCTTACCTCTGGTCCATCTCTTGTGTGTGTTAAATATTGCCACCGTAATAATGTATAACGATCCTCGTCCAAACTGTGGCTTAACGTTATCATTAATTCTCATGAACCTGTAGGTTGGCTTGGCGTCTCGGGCTTCAGTGGTGTAGCAGCTGGGGAAGTTCTGCTGAATGGGTTTCCTTCTGGGGCCCAGGTTGAAGGGTGAACAGCTATCCTGAGGACTTTCTTCTCATGCTCATTGCAGAGGCACAGGAGGGCAAGCAAAAACATGTGAGTCCTCTTGAGTTATAGGGTCAGAACAGGCATACTGTTACTTCTGCCCTATTTTCTTGGCCACAGCAAGTCACAAGGCCAAGCCCCAAATCAAGGAGTGACAATGTACCTTTTGCACTCATCAGTGACAAAAGCGTGGATGCAGGGAAAGGTGAAGAATTGGGGTTGATGAGTCAATCTGGCACCCTCTTTGAAACCATTTGAAACTTTCTTTATCTTTCTCAGGCCTATTATTCTACTTCATCAATTTCCTGACTTCCCATCTACAAGCCTTCTGTATCCACACTTACCAGCCATTTTCTCTTTTCTTCTATTCTCAGAATAAGATAATGCCATTCAAGGGCGCCTGGGTGGCCGAGTCAGTTAAGTGCCGAGTCTTGATCTCAGCTCAGGTCATGATCTCACAGTTTGTGAGTTTGAGCCCCATGTCGGGTGCATCTGATGGCACAGAGCCTGCTTGGGATCCTGTCTCTCCTCTCTCTGCCCCTCCCTCATTTATTTTCTTTCTCTCTGTCTCTGTCTCTGTCTCTTTCCTCTCTCTCTCTCTCTCTTTCTCAAAATAAATAAAGAAATAAACTTAAAAAAAACATACTGCCATTCAACCTGTACTTTGAATTTCCTTCCCTTCTCATGCCTCTGGGAATCAATTATCTCTTCTTTTCCCCACATACTCAGACTTTTCTGTTTTCTCCTTCTTTTAAAATGCCAATTTCCCAATCGTAAACAAAAAACAAAAACAAATAAAAAATCTATTTGACCCTTTATTTTTCCTTTCCTTCCCTTCTCATCCAAGCTTCTAGAAAGCGTTAATTTCCTTTTTTCTATTGCATTCATTCCTCAGCATACTTAAATCTGGCTTCTGCTTCCATCACTCTCCATTGAATAATGTTCTCTCAAATGTCAATGTGGATTATTCCTTTCCTGAAACATGCTTCCTTTGGTTTACATAAAATTAGTCTCTTCATATACTCCTTTTATATCACTGTATGCTCTTCCTCAATTTCTTTCACTGAAACTTTTTCCTTGCCTGTGTTTAAAATGTTATTTCTATCAACAGACTAATAGATAAAGAAGATGTGGTATATACCATGGAATAGTACCCAGCCATAAAAAATAATGAAATCTTGCTGTTCTTGACAACATGAATGGGACTAGAGGGTATCACGCTAAGTGAAATAAGTCAGACAGAAAAGGCCAAATCCTGTAGGATTTCACTTATGTGTGGAATCTAAAAAACAAATTAAACTATACCAACTACAATAACAAAAAAAGAGAGAAACAGAGTCATAAAAATAGGAAACAAACTGGTGGTTGACAGAGGGAGTGGGGTGGGGGATGGAAAAATGGGTGAAGGAGATTAAGAGGTACAAACTTCCACTTATCAAATAAAAGTCACAGGGATGACAAGTACAGCATAGGGAATATAGTCAATGATATAGTAATATACTTCTTGTGAGTATTTTGTAGTATATATAATTGTTGGAGGTAATATAAAATAAAATGTTGTTTCCTAGAGGTTGGACCAGAGTCCTCATCATATTCATCATCTTTTCCACAAATCATCTATTCACCAGGTTTTGTCTATGTTTATCTGAATTTAAGATCTCTTTTCTAAACTCCAAGTATCCCCAACTGAATACATAGGTAACTGAAACAAAACTCAACCATTCTGAATTCACTGCTTCCTACGTAACACACACTGACTCTTACAGTTCCGAGAAGGTTAATGTTGCCAATTTTTCTTGCTTAGTCTTCCAAATAAAACCTGATACTCGTCCTTGCTTCCTCTGTTTTCATCTCTCCATATCCAGCCAGTCACCACGTTAGATCAAATTGAAATCAATCCTTCACTACCCCTGCCACACTTCAGGTGCTTGTTATTTGGGGGGGAGGGGTTGTTTTTGTTTGTTGTTTTATTGTTTGGGACAGGGACTATTTCAGTAGCTTCTTAATTTCTCTCTCTCATTTTAGCCTTTAGGAGTAAAACTTTTATAACTAAGTGTGTACCACAATATTTGACACACATTAGGTGTCCAGTGTGAGTTAGATCCCTCCTCTCATTCTCAAAGCAAACCCATAGCACTAGGCTTGACCCAAAATGAAACTCGCTCTGTGCCTTGATGACTTGTTGATTCCTCTTTTGAGAAACAGCTCATTTGGAAGTGAAGACTCGATTTGTTTCTGGAATCTCTGGTCTCCCATTTACTTTTTGGGCCCAGTCTCCTTTGCTTGGATCTCAGAATACTTAGTTTTCCGCTTCTCTTTATCTAGCTCTGTTCTTGGGAAAGGATATGATTAACACCGTCAGGAGGATTAAGCTTCAGGAGAGTAGATCTCAAAAATTTTCATTACCAAAAAAAAAATCACGTTGAGTTGATCTATGTCTTAATTGACCTTATTGTGGTAATCATTTTGCAATATACATATAACAAATCATCACGTTGTACACCTTAAACTTACATGTTATATGTCAATTACATCTCAATAAAGTTGGAAAAATCAATGCTGTGTATAGCAAAGCAATGAGTTATTAGTTTTACTTGCCAGGGAATTTTCTTCATGGAAAAGAAATACATTAAGCATGACTTCTTTCAGAAGGATTAGTGTTTTAAAAGGCTCCAAAGCCTTAATTAAACTAAAGGAGAAATTCTCCAATAGAGGAGTTTGGGGACGCAGTCATTGGTGAATGGAATTGTTTGTGGGTGATGTTGGGAGTTCCCTGAAATCATAGCCATGTCTGTAATCTGCTTCTACTCTCAGGCTGGCTCTGTACCTTGTTAAAGGTTACTGCTGTCAACACTGATTATTTAACAATCTTCTCCCCTGTTTGGAAAGCAAGGTAGATTACCATGGTACCTCAAGTGCCTTCTGCCATCAGGTTTGGATAGAGTTCATTTTCCTCCAATGGCTCCCAAATCGTTATTTTAATTAGTCCATTAATACCCATATCACTGTTGGTGGATTACAGTAAAATATCTTACTGACTGAAGAATTTTCAAAACAAATTGGAATGTGAAGGTGAATTTAATTGTAAATCTAGACTGTATGTGAATTAATTTGTACAATAATAGTGTTTAAAACAGTAATGTCAATTCTGAATATATAATCATGAAATTCAATGACCTTGGACAAAGATGATGTTGGAAAAATTAGGTTACATGAAGAAATAATAATGACTAGCGGATAAATTTATATGCTGCTAATTAGGGCTGATTTAAAATTTGAAATTCGAAATGGCAGCACATAACATCGTTATCTTCATTTTGTTTTCTCAAATAAAAGAATAATTGAGAAGCCAGACTGATTTATGAAGCATGCTGAAATCATTGCTAACAGGCTGCTTATATTGTTTTCTTAAAAATCAAAAGACAGTATCTCCCCTATCATGAAACATATTTGGAAGTGAATTTGTCCCATGGCTTGTTCTGTCTACTTTTTTCCATCAAGTTTTCATGAAATCATCTTCTCTTGTTTCATCCTCGGCCTCATTTTGTTGGCAGAGGTGGAAAAGAGAATCTTTGTTTGCTTTTTTTGTTTGTTTCAAGTTTTTATTTTAACTCCAGTTAGTTAACCTATAGTGTAACAATAGTTTCAGGAGTAGAATTTAGTGATTCATCACTTACATTCAACACCTAGGGCTCATCACAACAAGTGCCCTCCTTAACGCCCATCACCCATTTAGCCCATCCCCCCACCAGCAGCCCTCAGTTTATTCTCTATAGCTAAGAGTCTGTTTTATGGTTTGCCTCTCTCTTTTTACCCCCTATGCTCGTCTCTATTGTGTCTTAAATTCACTTCAAATATGAGTAAAATCCTATGGTATTTGTCTTTCTGTGACTGACTTATTTCACTTAGGATGATACTCTCTAGCTCCATCCATGTTGTTGTAAATGGGAGGATTTCATTCTTTTTGATTGCCAAGTTATATGTGTGTGTGTGTATATATATATATATATATACACACACACATATACCTATATATGTATATACCACATCTTCTTTATCCATTCATCAGTCGATGAACATTTGGGCTCTTTCCATAATTCAGCTATTGTGATAATGCTGCTATAAACATCGTGGTCCATGTATCCCTTTGAATCAGTACTGTTGTATTCTTTGGGCAAATAACCTGGTAGTGCAATTTTTGGATCGTAGGGTAGTTTGAACAAAGATACAAAGTTACTCTGTGAAAATTCATATCAAGTCAATCTTTATACAAGCAAATCAGTTTCCTTACCTCAAAATGATAACTTACTCGGTTAGTGGCAGAGTTAAAATTAGGTAACCAAGTTTGATCACCCACTTCAAATACTTTTTCATGTAAATTTCTATCTCTTTTTCTTTTCTGGGATTCCAAAGAAACATGTATCATAAGACTTGAAATTGGCCCTAACTCATATGTCTCTGTTCAGTTTTTCATCTTTTTTTCTTCTCTGTGCTTTAGTTTGTATAGTTTCTATTGCTACGCCATCTTTTTTACTGATCTTTATTTCTGCAGTTTCTAATTCATTATTAATGCCATCTAGTGTATTTTTTAATTTCATATATTGTTTTTCATATCTGGAAGTTCCACTTGGTTCTTATTTATAGTTTTAATATGTCTCTACAACTCTCAAAGTCATAGGACTACCTATATAATCTTGTATTTCAGTTTAACTATTAGTTACAAAGTGTTTTGTACTAAGTTTTGTATTCATTTTTAAGTTTGGATCTTAGTAATCATTTTACCAAAAGAGCCTAGTTAGACCTCCCTGGTTAACTCATATCCTTCCTAGCATTTGTAATTTTCCTTCATAGCACTCATAAGAACTGTAATAATATACATTTGGGTACAATTCATTTAATATCTATCTTGTTAACTAGACTGTATGGACATATCTCTTTTTGTTTAGTGGTATATCTTCAGCACTAGGACATTGTAGTGCCCGACATATTGTTTGCACTCGAATATTTCAGCAATGCTTCCGGGAAACTGAAAGACTTAGGATGTATACTCAAAAAGTGTCCATTTGAAGCCTTGAGATTTAAACAAAAAAGTCTCCAGAGCTAATGGTGTATAACTTTGCCTATAGTAATCAGGACCATCGTGGATCATAAAGTTTATTTTTATAACTTTCAGAGCTTTAAAATTATAATTTAAAAGGTATTATAAGGCATATCTCTAACTTATTTACTGATTTTGTTGTTTGTGAAATATATTCCTCTCAATTAAGGCAAACAGCCATAACATACTGTATAATGTATCAATAATCATGCTCTCCAGTGATCTTTGAAGAATACACAGAATCTTAATTTTCTCTCATTTTAAACGGGGAAAAGTATAACTTTCTGTTCAGGAAATCAATAAACGTATTATACCACCTAATTAGTTTGTGTTTTAGTGGACCAGGCCAAAGTTTAAGCTTTAGGAATTGCCAGTAAAGCCATTTTTATTTTATTTTATTTTTATTTTTAGTAAAGCCATTTTTATAATGATGCCAGTGCCATTACCACCACCCAGCCTTCAGTGCTACTTACTAAGTATTTGTTCATGATCAAGTCAGTACTATAGTTACATATACCATCTTGAATCATTAAAACATTCCTACCTGATTAATATTGTTAGGCCCATTTTTGTATCTATGGTGAATGAGACTTAGGGCGGCCAGTCACTTGCCCAAGATCACACAGCTGGTAAGTGTCCAAGTGGGTAGTTAAATCCATGACCATGGCTCACAAGAATTGGCTTTGATTTTACTCTGGTAACATGTACATAACATAAAATTTTAACCATCTTAAAGTGTACAATTCAGTGATATCTGGTATGTTTAGAATGTTGTACAACCATCACTACTATTTAGTTCCAGAACATTCTCATCGCCTCAAAATAAAATCAAATGCTCATTTAGCCGTCATTTCTCATTCCCTCTCAACTGATTTTGGAGTATTGATTACGGACCCTGAATTCTGCTACACTGTTTATTTGTTTATTTTAAAGGATTGTCTGCATATGATCATGTCATCTTTGAACAGAACTAGTTTGGATGACTTCCTTTCCAGTTTGGATGGCTTTCTATTCCTTGCCTAACTTCTCTAGCTAGAACTACCTATACAGTGTTGAATAGCAGTAGTGAAAACTGGTGTCCTTGTATTGCACCGATCTTAGGGGGAATACTTTCAGTCCTTCACTCTTGAGTCTGACATTATATGTGAGTTTTCCACATTGCCTTTATCATGGTGAGAAAGTACCCTTTTGTTCGTAATTTGCTGAGTATTTGTGTTTTGAAAGAAGGTTCAAATTGGCAAAATGCTTTCTCTGCACCGGTTGAGATGACCATGCATTTTTCATTTACTCAGTTGACACGGCCTATTGAATTGAATAATTTTTATATTTTTTAAATATGAAATACATCACTTTCATTCTCACGATAAACCCTGGTTTGACATGTTGTATAATCCTTTTGATATGCTGCTGGATTTGGTTTGCTAGTATTTTCTTGAGGAAATTTGTATCTCTATGCATAAGGGATATTGGCCTCAAGTGGGTTTTGTTCGTTTGTTTTTGCTATGATGTGTTTGTCTGGCTTTTGTATGAGGGTAATGATGGCATCACAGAATGTGGGAAACTAAAGGCCTAAGAACCAGAACCCATGAAAGTCCTGAGACCTAAGACACAAGGTCCAAGGCCTGAGATAAAAACCTTAGCTTAAAGATCTCTGATCCAAGGATGGAAGGGCCCAAACACACATAAAGGCCCAGGACTCCAGCCACTTTAGATGGACAGAAGGCCCAAGAGAGAAAGATACCTCAAGGATAAATGGGGTGGGAAGCTGGAAGCCCATGACCCAGAATCCAGAAAGGATAGAAGCCCCAAGACCAAAGGAAATCCCAAGATTAGAATGCTAAGCCCCAGATTTTTTCCATTGCTGCCCTCTCTACTTGTGGACATTTTCCATTCTCCCTTGTCAGTTCTCATGTTTCCATTTAAGCCCACTTCCTTTAAGATGGTCCTTTTTGATGTTGCTGTTACTTTAAGGAACTGTATCTTTAGATTGGCAATATTATACCCAGGCCAGTCTGAAGCCAATTTTTATCACAGTGTTGAGCCATTTATTGAGTGTTTGTTTTTTACATTTCCATTTCTCTTCACCTCCATTCCACTTGAGATGGACATATAGGTAACATTGTATTCCAGTCCTCCCTTTTCCTTAGAAACTCTAGACTGATGAGAAAAGGAAAGCATCAGGCTGGTGAGGGGTGTGGAGGAAGAGATAGGCTATCTAGAGAAAATGTGAAGAGACGTTCCAGGCCAATGAGAAGAATTAGACAAGTAATACTCAGATGGGCCAGCCTGATGAGAAGTGCCAGCCAGCTACACCTTATTTCTTTGGGCTTGGTTTCTGGCATCCTCAGACTACCACTACTGAGAAAGAATAAAAGAACAATGTTATCATCATCTGACTTTTATGGCATAAACGAAATTGTGAACTCATCCATTTGTAAAGGCAATGACTTCATCTCTACCCTTTTATCTAAAAGGAAATCTATGCCAAATGCTCTGATAAATGGGAAGATATACTTTGACTTGTGAACTGATGTGAAATGCAGAATCTTTGAGCTTTGAGTGTTTTGAAGATTGAAAAATCTTGCTCAGCATGGATGACCACCAAAAAGCAATCTAAAGCCATCTACATACCACAACTGAGATAAATTTGGGAATGTGTTGCCTAATGTCAAATAAAATGTACTGTTTTGAAAAAAACGATGAGTGGGGAAGTATTTACTTCTACTTTTTGGAAGAGTTTGAGAAATATTGGTGTTAATACTTGAAAATTTTGTAGAATACTCATTAGTAAAACCATCTGGTCCTGGGCTTTTCTTGTGTGCTCTTTGATTACTGATTCCATCTCTGTATATTACACATCTATTCAAATTTTCTTTTTCTTCTTGAGTCGATTTTAGTAAGTTGTGTGTTTTTGAATTTTGAGTCATCCCTCTTTTTCTCTTAGACAGTCTTGATAATGATTTGTCAATTTTGTTCATCTTTTCCTTGAACAAACTTTTGGTTTAATTAATTTTCTCTATTGTGTTTCCGTTCCTTATCCCATTACTCTCTGCACTAATCTTTATTATTTTCTTCCTTTGGCCATTTTTGAGTTTAGTTTGCTCTTCCTTTTTGAGTCTCTCAAGGAGTAAAGTGAGGCTGAAAGTATGCATTTATAGCTGTAAGTTTCCCTTTGAGCACTGCTTTCTCTGCTGCGCATAAATTTCGGTATATTGGATTTTCATTTTCATTCGTCTCAAAATATTTTCTAGTGTCTCTTGTGATTTCTTCTTTGACCTATTGGTTATTTAAGAATGTGTTGACTAATTTCTATACATTCCTAAATTTTTCAGCTTTCCATCTGCTGTGGAAAGGATAGTTTGTATGATCTCAATCCTTTAAGATTTATTTGGACTTTATAATCTAAAATAGTCTATCTTGGAGAATGTTTTGTGTACACTTGAGAAAAATATGTATTCTGTTCTTGTTGGGTGGAATGTTCTGCGTATTTCTATTAGGTATAATTGGTTTATTTTGCTGTTCAAATCCTCTATTCCCTTACTGATCTTCTGTTAGTTGTTCTGTCCATTATTGAAAATGGAGTATTGAAGTCTGCACATATTGTTGTACAACTTTCTGTTTACCCCTTCAATGCTGTCATTCTTGCCTCATCTATGTTGGGGCTTTCCGGTCACGGGTGTGTATATTTATAACTATATGTCTTCTTGATGGATTGATCCTCTTATTGATATATAATATCCTTCATTGTCTCTTGTAACAATTTTTTACTTAAATTGCATTTTGTCTGATATTAATATAGCCATCCCATCTCTCTTTTATTTACGATATGCCTGAAGTATAATTTTTATTTTGTTTACTTTCATCCTATTTGTGTCTTTCAGTCTAAATTGAGTATCATGTAGTTAGCATGCAGATAGATTTTTTTGCATTCCTTCTGCCAATCTCTGTCCTTTAATGGGAAAATGAATCATGTCTACATTTAAAGTAATTACTAGTAAGGAATTACTTTTGCCAATTTGCTTTTTGTTTTCTGTACCCGTTATACATTTTTGTCCCTCAATTCCTCCATTGCAGCCTTCGTTTGTATTTAATTGACTTTCATAGTGTACTGTTCTTATTATCTTCCCAAGTATATTTTTTTTATTTTTTTTTTATTTTTTTTTTCAACTTTTTATTTATTTTTGGGACAGAGAGAGACAGAGCATGAACGGGGGAGGGGCAGAGAGAGAGGGAGACACAGAATCAGAAACAGGCTCCAGGCTCTGAGCCATCAGCCCAGAGCCTGACGCGGGGCTCGAACTCCCGGACCGCGAGATCGTGACCTGGCTGAAGTCGGATGCTTAACCGACTGCGCCACCCAGGCGCCCCTCTTCCCAAGTATATTAAAAGATGTTCAATATCACTAATTATCAAAGAATTGCAAATATCACTTCACACCTATTAAGATGACTATTATCAAAATGTCAAAAGGTGGTAAGTGTTGGCGAGGATGTGGAGAAAAGAGAACCCTTGGGTGCTGTTGGTGGGAATGTAAACTGGTACAGCCATTATAGAAAACAGTATGGACGTTACCCAAAAATTTGAAAATAGAACTACCTTTTGATCCAGCAACTCACTTCTCAGTATATATCCAAAGGAAATAAAATCACTATCTCAAAGAGATATCTGCACTCCCATGTTTATTGCAGCATTATTCCCAGTAACCAAGACATGGAAACAACTTAAGCATCTGCTAACAGATGAATGAATGGATAAAGAAAATGTGGTATAGATATAAATGGGATATTATTTAGTCATAAAAAAAGAAGTAAATCCTGCCATTTGTGACAACACAGATGAATTCTGGAGACCATTATGCTAAGTGAAATAAGCCAGACACAGAAAGACAAATACTGTGTGATCTCACTTCTATGTGGAATGTAAATGAAATAAAATAAAATAAAGCTGAATTCATAGAGAGTAGAATGGTAGTTACCAGAAGCTGGGCGTTGGTGGAAAAGGGAAGATATAAAAAAAAAAAGTAGAATAGTGGTTGCTGGGGATCAGGGGGAGAAAGTCATAAAGAGTTACTGTTTTAGAAAGGTTCAGAGATTTGGTTTTGCAAAATGAAAAAAGTTCTGGAGATGGATGGCAGTGATGTTTGCACAACAATATGATGCACTAAACATCACTAAACTGTATACTTCAAAATAGTTAAGATAGTATATTTTATATTATGTGCATTTTACCACAATAAAAAAAAATCTTAAAAAGAAATTTTTTACCTTTCGTCCAGTTTGTCAAATTTATTGTCCTAAAATTATTAATAGTATTTCCTCTTACCTCTTTAATTTTGTAGAATTTGTAGTAATGGCCGCCCTTTTGTTCTTGATACTGGTAATTTGTGTTTTCTTTCCTTATCTTTTTCAATCCAACAAGAGGCTTATTGATTTTATTGGTATTTTCAAAAAAATTAGATTTTGGTGTCATCAATTTTTGTCTATTATTTTTCAATTAATATTTATTTGATTTTGCTTTTTTTTTAATGATCTCTTTCTATCACTTCACTTTGGCTTTAATTTCCTCTTCCTTATTTAAAAAAAGACGTTTTTAGGTGGGAACTCAAATCGCTGATATTAGATATTCCTTATTTTCCAATATAATTATTGGAAGCTGTAATTTTCCAAGTACTGCTTTAACTCTGCCCCACAAAGGTTAATATAATGTATTTTTATTATAACTCCTTCAAAACAGTGTCTAAATTCTCTTGGGATATTTTCTTTGTCTCTTGTATTATTTAGAAGTGCATTGTTTATTTTCCGTATATAGTTGGTATTTTTCTAGTTATGATATTATTATTGATTTCTGATATCATTTACTTGTGCCAAGAGAACAGATTCTGTATTATTTAAATCTTTTCGAAGTTATTTAGACTTGTTTTATAACTGATCATTTGATCGATTTTGGCTTAAATGACAGGTGCCCTTAAAAAGAACGTGTTATTCTGCCACTGCTGGGCAGTGCTCTGTAAATATCGACGAAGTCAATGTGTTTGAGAGTGTTGTACAGAACTTTTAAGGCATTACTCTTCTGTTGTTTGTTTAGTTGTTCTAGCAAATTCCAGGAGATGAGTGTGTGAAGATATCCAACCACGAATGCTGAAATGTATTAGTATTTCTTACTAATTTCTGTCAAGGTTTCCTTCCCATGTTTTGAAACTTTGTCAATAGATTCACAGTCATCTATTATAGTTATATCTTCCTAGTGAACTGGCACTTCTATTATTATGAAATATTTCTCTTTATTTCTGGTACTACTTTTTATCTTGAGATCTATTTTATCTGATATTAATGTAGCCACCCCATCCTTCTTATCCTTATTTTTTGCAGTCTATCTTTTCCCATCCATTTACTTTCATTCTATATTTGTCTGTCTTTACATGTAAAATGTGTCTCCTTTAGAAAATATGTAAATGTGTCTTTAAAAAATCTGTTTTCCCAGTTTTCCTTTCAATTAGGGTGTTTAGTCTATGAATATTTGATGTAACTGTTGATATTGGTGAATGTTATAGGTTAAATTTTGTCCCCTCAAAATTCATATATTGAATTCCTAACACCCAATACCTCAAAATGTGACTGTATTTGAAGACAGGGTCTTCCTAGAAAGAAAAAGTTAGAGGGGCGCCTGGGTGGCGCAGTCGGTTAAGCGTCCGACTTCAGCCAGGTCACGATCTCGCGGTCCGTGGGTTCGAGCCCCGCGTCGGGCTCTGGGCTGATGGCTCAGAGCCTGGAGCCTGTTTCCGACTCTGTGTCTCCCTCTCTCTCTGCCCCTCCCCCGTTCATGCTCTGTCTCTCTCTGTCCCAAAAATAAATAAACGTTGAAAAAAAAAAAAAACTTTAAAAAAAAATAAATAAATAAAAAAAGAAAGAAAAAGTTAGATCTTTTCTTCCTAGAAAGAAAAGTTAAATCTCAGTTAAAATGAGATCATTGGGATGGGCTCGAATCTCACATGACTGGAATCCTTTTCAGAAGGAAGTGACGAGGCAGACGTGCACAGAGGGAAACCACATGAAGACACAGGGAAGAGACACCATTGGCAAGTAAAGGAGAGAAACCTTGGAACAAACAACCTGCTGACATCTTGATCTCAGACTTCTCGTCTCCAGAACAGTGAGAAAATACGTTTCTGTTGTTTTAGCTGCTGAGTCTGTGCTACTTTGCTATGGCAGCCCCAGAAAACTAGTAGTGAGTCCGGATCTACTCATTTCCTTTTATTTCATTCTTTTGTTTGTTTTGGTGTTCTTTGCTTTATTGCCCCTCAGTTACCTTTTTCCTGCCTTTTAATGAGATTAACAATATTTTCAGGATTGTGTTTGACTTTTCTTACTGGGTTTTAGCTAGCTTACTGGCATATTTTTAGTTTCTTCTAGAAATTTCCTTATACATCCTTCACTTTTCACAATTCATTTTCAGTTAATATTATACCACTTTACATAAAATATAAAAACATTCCAAGAGTCAAGGGCCACATACACCACTCCTTCCTTTATTCTAGTGTTATATATGTTATTCTAGAGTTATTGTATGTAAAATCTACTTACATTAAACACCACAAGGCAATGCTATATATTTTTCTTTCAATAGTTACATATATCATAAAGAATTAAGAGGAGGAGAAAAGCCAGAATAATAGTCTTTTGAATGTACTTTTGACATGTACCATTAAAGATGTTCTTTATTCTTTTTTTTTTTTTTTTTTGAAGTTGATACTTTCCATCTGGTATAATTTCCCTTTAGCCTGAAGAATTTTCACTGGTATTTCTCTTAGTAAAGATCTGCTAGGGGCGCCTGGGTGGCGCAGTCGGTTAAGCGTCCGACTTCAGCCAGGTCACGATCTCGCGGTCCGGGAGTTCGAGCCCCGCGTCAGGCTCTGGGCTGATGGCTCAGAGCCTGGAGCCTGTTTCCGATTCTGTGTCTCCCTCTCTCTCTGCCCCTCCCCCGTTCGTGCTCTGTCTCTCTCTGTCCCAAAAATAAATAAACGTTAAAAAAAAAAAAATTTAAAAAAAAAAAAAAAGATCTGCTAGTGTTGAATTCTTTTTGTTTTCTTTTCTTAGAAAGTCCCTTTATTTTGCTTTCATTATTGAAAGATATTTTTGCTGAATATAGAATTTTATACCAACATTTTCTTCCTTTCAGTATTTTAAAAGATGTTCCATCTGTTCTAGACGCCATTGTTTCTGATCAGAAGTCAGTTTTTAATCAGATCATTGTTCCCTTGTATGTAATTCATCATTTTTCTTTTGCTGTTTTCAAGCTTTGTTGTTGTAATTAGTTTTCAACTGTAAGACTGTTATGTGTTTTGGCATGGGCTTCTTCATGTTTATTCTGCTTTTTTTTTCTTGAAGCATCCTGTATATGCAAAATTTTTCTGTCAGCCTTTATTTCTTCAAGTAATTTTTTCTGTCTCATTCTCTTTCCTTTGTTCTGGAGTGTCAGTTACACATATGCTGGAAAGTTCAGTATTATCCATTAGTTAACTGAGCTTCTATTTGTTTATTTTTATAACTTTTCTTTTTCTTTATCCATATTGAATAATTTTTTTCCTTTTTTTGATGGTTAAAATCACATGTATTTTGCATCTACTTGGAATTTTAAATTATGACATATTAAACATAAAATCCATCATAAAAATGAATAAAGAAGAGAAACATTTTATTAAGTATTCTAAGCAGTCTGTTGTTACACAAGTATTTGTTATTCAGAGCATTCCTAATAATACATTTTCCTTTTTTTTCAACGTTTTCGATTTTTTAATTGAAGTATAATTAACATAAAGTATTATATTAGCTTCAGGTGTATGATATAATGATTCAACAATTCTATACATCACTCAGTGCTCATCATGATAAGTAGACTCTTAATCCCCTGCATCTATTTCCCCCACCCCCACCCACCTCCCCCTGGCAACTAGCAGTTTGTTCTCTGAATTTAGGACCCTGGTTTTTTGTTTGTCTCTTTTTTTGCTTATTTTTTCATGTGTTGTGTTTCTTCAGTTTCCCATATGAGTGAAATATGGTATTTGTCTTTCACTGGTTGACTTATTTCACTTAATATTAATATTAACATTTCACTCAATATTCACCTTTAGATCCATCCATGTTGTTGTAAATGGCAAGATCTCCTTCCTTTTTAATGGCTGAATAATATTCCACTGTATATATACCTCATCTTCATCCATCCATCTCTGGTGGGCATTCAGGTTGCTTCTGTATCTTGGCTATTGTAAATAATACTGCAATAAACATAGGGGTGTATATATCTTTTTCAATTAATATTTTGTATTCATTGGGTAAATACCTAGTAGTGGAATTACTGGATCCTGTGGTAATTCTACTTTTAATTTTTTGAGGAACCTCCATACTGCTTTCTACCCTGGCCTCATTGAATAATTTATGCTGATTTATTTTATGGTTCACATACACCTTGCTGTCATCTCCATTTAGCTGTCCAATCCATCAAGTGAATTTTTCGTGTTTATTTATTTTTGAGAGAGAGGGAGACAGAGCGCGAGCAGGGGAGGGGCAGAGAGAGAGGGAGACACAGAATCTGAAGCAGGTTCCGGGCTCCGAGCTGTCAGCACAGAGCCTAATGCAGGGCTCGAGCCCACGAACTGTGAGGTCATGACCTGAGCCAAAGTCAGATGCCCAACTGATTGAGCCACCCAGGCGCCCCCATCAAGTGAATTTTTAAAATTTCAGGTTCTCTGGCCAGAAAGAACAGAGAAGACCAAAAAAGACCCAATAAAAGTGATTTTTCCACTAGTGCCTCCACCACTTTATGCATCATACAAGCAGCTTCACTTAATCTCAGGATAAAGTCCACAACAAAAGCAGGAACTTCATGTAGCTACCTACCTCCCCCTCTTCTGAGAATATACTCCTTACCAGAATCTGCTTCTGTGGACACTCCTGTACCTTCATGCAGTTGCTTTCTATATTAGGTAGAGATTTTATAATTATTTTATGCAGGGGACTTCAGGAGTGTCTGAGCCTGTCATCAGAGAAATCTGATGGCTTTTATTTGACTAAAGCGTGGGGTTTGAGTGGGTAGTGGTGATAAACCAGGAATATGCAGTTGAAGTCTGATTGTGAAAATTCCTTGAATATCAGGTTGAAGAGTTTGTGCTTAATTTGGAAAGTAACAAGGAGTAATCAGAGCACGGGAAGCTGGAATTATATTCTTTAAACATACCTACCTTAGTAAGCTTGGGATGATAAAATACCATTGACTGGGTGGCTTATAAACAACAGAAGTGTATTGCCCACAGTTCTGGAGGCTGGAAGCTCAAAATCAGGTGGCTGGCGTGGTCGGGTTCTATAGAGAACTGCTCATTTCTCCTCACAGCCTTACATGGGGATATCAGAGTGCCCTAGCCTCTCCTTACAAGGGCACTAATCCCATTCAATTCCACTCCTATTACATAATTCCCTTGCAAAGGCCCCACCTCCAAATACCATCACATTGGAAGGGTTTCAACATATGAATTTGGGTGGGGGGGGATGGCACAAACATTCAGTCCAGACAATACCTGTATGTTGAGCTTAATTAAAGTAGTACACAGAAAGACAAAAAAAACATTTGTGTAAATAGATACGTTTGGAAAAAGTTTCTGTACTGATTACACACCTTTCCACAAAGTGTGTGAAGAGATTTCAAAGAGAAACACAGAGGAATTACAAAACACACTCTCCTTCTTGCTAGGGTAACCAAATCAGAGGTGGGAGCAACAGGTAGCCAGCACATTGAAATTCAGTAACTGACTTTCAATTTCACAGACCATAATTCTGAACTGACAGGAAGCAACAGGGCTCAAACTACGGCCCTTGAGTGAAGATGGACCAGTAATTATGTGGGGTGCCACATGTTCCCCTTTTGTTTGCTAAATAATGGGATCCTCCAGGGTGCTTTCATAATTACATCCTAGTCACTCACTCAATGCACTGCCCTAGCTGCCGACATGGAATGCTTTGAGTTGTTTCTAGCCATGTAAATGAAAATGATGGAAGAAAATAATTACCCTAAATTGTCTGAAACCCTCAGGAAAAATTAGTTTTATTAACCTGATGCCTGAGTCATCACAGGTACTGTTTTTGAAAAATGTCCTGCAGTTTGGTTTCATGAAAGAGCCTTCTTTTTGTAGTTTATTAATTATCAGCAGGGTAACCAATGTTGTGTCGCAAGGGGCCACCGAAGAAAGAGGTTTGGGAGAAAGAGTAATTTTATGATTCGCTTTTTATTCTTCCTAATAATCTCTTCCATTAGTAAAACTCCCAAGGATAGCAATGGCACACAAGCGTTTGAAGAGGCAGTGGAAGCTGAAATCAGCTAAAAGAGTAGTTTGTCTGCTGCATTTAAGATGGAACAGAGGCAGCAGTGCATTGAGGTTAGTGTGAAGGTGAAAAGGAAAAAAAATAATAGGATACAATTGAAAAATAGATTTCTTTGTGGTTACCACCATGGAATGGGAACAATTACTACTTTGCAAAGAGATTTTTACTTTATCACTTCTGCTCACCTTAGGGGACAATGAAGGTAGGTTAACATGGTCTACAGGGCCTTAGGAAAGCATTTATAGTCATGAGATTGCATTTACTTTTATAGAAGTTAGACCTTAATTTACCCTGGATTCAGTTATCCTTCACTATAGCCGGGAAAATCTAAAATATGTCTCTTGCTCTTGTCCTCCTCTTGAACACTATCACAGTCTTCTGTTGGATTTGTACCCCTGTCTTCCTCTTAAAAATAGCTTTACATTTTTTTTTCAGAAGTGGTACATCATATATTTTCTAGGAGACCAATCTTAATTTGAATACCGATGCAATATTTATATATTTTCTCTAATGTTCATCTAACAATGAATTGTGTTGGAGAAACGCGACACTTAAAACAGTCCTAGAGGGGCCAAGATGGCAGAATAGCATGGAAGTTTTTTTGCATCTCTCATCCCTGAAATACAGCCAGATCAACATTAAACCATCCTGCACACCTAGAAAACTGACTTGAGGATTAACACAACAATCTGCACGACCTGAACCAGAGAACTCAGCAGGTATGCCATGTGGAGAGGTGAACTGGGGGAGAAAGCTACAGAGGGCAGGGAGCTGTTTTTGCTTGTGGAGAGAGTATGGAAACAGGGAGAGAGTACAGAAAACATCCCCCCCCCCCGCCCTAAAGAAGCTGGAGACAAAAGAAAGAGTATGCAAGGGACCGAACAAAAAAGGGAGAAAGGAGAAAGGAGAGGGTTTGAATTCCATTAAGACTCTATAAACAGGGGGAGCGCAGAGTCTAAAACTCCACAGCTCAATACCTGGTCGTGCTCTGGTGGGAAGGACGAGTCTCCAGGAGCAGAGTGAGGTCCTCACGCCACACAGCGAGAGGTGGCTCACCTGCTGGGAGGACATTTGGTAGAGGCTGTGCAGCCTCCCCAAGGGCGAAGGTCCCAGCTGACCCCAGAGAACAACCACATTCGCTGGTGCTAGAACAAAGAAGTCTGGCAACAGATGTGTGTTGTGATTTTCCATAAGCCCTGAAATGCTGCTGCTACACAATCATGTGAAATTCTTCAGGGGTGGGCTGGCACCCAGCCACAGTCTCTGGGCATCGGCAGCAGCAGTCTCCTGAACGTTCCTGAGGGCAGGCCGGCACCTGGCCATTGCTAGGTGAGACCCTCCCCCAGAAGGTCTGAGGGGCTCAAAGCCATAGTCCCTCAGAAGTGAGGGGTTGGGAAACACAAACGCATCTCAGATAAAACAAAGGAGGGAGGTGCTGCCTGGCAACCTGACAGCTTGGTCACGGACAGTATAAAAGCGGGGAGTAGATGGAAGCCAGAGACAAAGGACAGGTGTGCAATTGCTGGTCAGGGAGAGTACAAAATTCTGATACTAGAGACTGCGTAGCTGCGTGACGCCATTTTCACCCCTCCTGCTCTTGTGCATGTGCACCTTCACGCACCACAATCCACCCAGTATGCTAAGCAGCGCCATCTAGTGGAGAACGGAGGCATTACACTAAGCCTTGCCCACCTGGGCCAACCTTGCTCTTCAGGAACAACCCAAGACTCTCCGCCGGCTTAGTTTATGGACTAAAAAATGCTTCATAGTTCAACTTCTAGGGGAAACCAATGTAATTTGAATCGTACCTCAGTCCATTTTCTGGTCCATCTATTCAATCTCTTTTCTTTTCTTTTCTTATTCTTGAATACATGAAGAGAAAAGATTTATTTTTGTTTTCCATTTGTATTAAAAATATTTTTCTTTAATTTTGTTCTACTATATTGTTTACTTTTTTGTAAAGTTTTCAAATTCTTTTTTTTTACTTCAATTTCAGTTTATTCTCTTTCATTGTATTCATTTATTCAAATTTTCAAACGTTTTCCTTTTTTTTTTCTTTTCTTACCTTTCGTTTTTTTTCTCTAAGGTATCAAGCTCCTTTCAACAACCAGACCAGAACACACCTAGAATCTAGCATCCTTTATTTGACTTTTTGTGCTGTTTTTAATTTTTTAATTTTAACTTTTTTACCTTATTAATTCCTTTTCTTCCTTCAAAATGACAAAACAAAGGAATTCACCCCATAAGAGAGAACAGGAAGAAATCACAGCCAGAGACTTAATCAACACAGATATAAGCAAGATGTCTGAACCAGACTTAAGAATCATGATAATAAGAATACCAGCTAGGATTGAAAACAGATTAGAATCCCTTTCTGAGGAGATAAAAGCTAGTCAGGATGAAATTAAAAAATGCTATAACCGGGCTGAAAACTCAAATGGATGCCACAGCGGCAAGGATGGATAAGGCAGAGCAGTGAATCAGCTATATAGAGGACAAACTTACAGAAAATAATGAAGCAAAAAAAAAAAAAAAAGAGGGAGAGTAAGGCAAAATAGCATGATTTAAGAATTAGAAAAATCAGTGACTCATTAAAAAGGAACAACATCAAAATCATAGCGGTCCAAGAAGGTGAAGAAAGAGAAAGAGGGATAGAAGGGTTATGTGAGCAAATCATAGCAGAAAACTTTCCTAACCTGGGGAAAGACATAGACATCAAAATCCAGGAAGCACAGAGGACTCCCATTAGATTCAACAAAAACTGACCATCAACAAGGCATATCATAATCAAATCACAAAATACTCAGGCAAGGAAAGAATAATGAAAGCAGCAAGGGAAAAAAAAAAAAGTCCTTAACCTACAAGGGAAGACAAATCAGGTTTGCAGCAGACCTATCCACAGAAACTTGGCAGGCCAGAAAGGAGTGGCAGGATATATTCAATGTGCTGAATCGGAAAAATATGCAGCCAAGAATTCTTTATCCAGCAAGGCTGTCATTTGAAATAGAAGGACAGATAAAAAGTTTCCCAAACAAAAATTAAAGCAGTTTCTGACCACTAAGCCTGTCCTGCAAGAAATTTTAAGGGGGACTCTCTGAGGGGCAAAAAGATGATAATAAAAATAAAAAATAAAAGCAACAAAGACTAGAAAAGACCAGAGAATACCACCAGAAACTCCAACTCTACAGACAACATAATGGCAATAAATTCATATCATAAAAGGTATCCAAATCAGCCAGGAGGAGGTGAAGCTTTCAATCTTCACAGATGACATGATACTTTATATGGAAAACCCAAGATTCCACCAAAAAACTGCTATAACTGATTCATGAATTCAGCAAAGTGGCAAGATATAAAATCAATGCACAGAAATCGGTTGCATTCCTATACACCAATAATGAAGCAACAGAAAGAGAAATCAAGGAATTGATCCCATTTACAATTGCACCAAAAAGTGTAAAATACCTAGGAATAAATCTCACCAAAGAGGTGAAAAATCTATACACTGAAAACTATAGAAAGCTTCTGAAAGAAATTGAATAAGACACAAAAAAATGGAAAAATATTCCATGTTCCTGAATAGAAAGAACAAACATTGTTAAAATGTCAATACAACCCAAAGCAATCTACGTATTCAATGCAATATCTATCAAAATAACACCAGCATTCTTCATAGAGCAAGAACAAATAATCCTAAAATTTGTATGGAACCACAAAAGACTCCGCATAGCCAAAGCAATCTTGAAAAAGAAAACCAAAGCTGGAGGCATCATAATCCCGGACTTCAAGATGTATTACAAAGCTTATTTATCAAGACGGCATGGTACTGGCACAAAAACAGACTCAGATCAATGGAACAGAATAAAGAACCCAGAAATGGACCCACAAACGTATGGCCAACTAATCTTTGACAAAGCAGGAAATAATATCCAATGGAATAAAGACAGTCTCTTCAGCAAATGGTGCTGGGAAAATTGGAGAGTGGCATGCAGAAAAATGAACCTGGACCACTTTCTTACACCCTACACAAAAATAAATTCAAAATGGGTGAAACACCTAAATGTAAGACAGGAAGCCATGAAAATCCTTGAGGAGAAAGCAGGCAAAAACCTCTTTGACCTCCACCGCAGCAACTTCTTACTCAACACATCTCCAGAGGCAAGGGAAAGAAAAGCAAAAATGAACTACTGGGACCTCATCAAGATAAGAAGCTTCTGCACAGCGAAGGAAGCAATCAGCAAAACTAAAGGCAACCAACGGAATAGGAGAAGATATTTGCAAAGACATCAGATAAAAGGGTTAGTATCCAAAATGTATAAAGAACTTATCAAAGTCAACACCCAAAAAACAAATAATCCAGTGAAGAAATGGGCAAAAGACATGAATAGACACTTCTCCAAAGAAGACACCCAGATGGCCAACCAACACATGAAAAAAATGCTCCACATCACTCATCATCAAAGAAATACAAATCAAAACCACAGTGAGATACAACCTCACACCCGTCAGAATGGCTAACATTAACAACTCAGGCAACAACAGATGTTGGCAAGGATGCAGAGAAAGAGGAACCCTCTTGCACTGCTGGTGGGAATGCAAACTGGTGCAGCCACTCTGGAAAACAGTGTGGAGGTTCCTCAAAAAATTAAAAATGGAACTACCCTACAACCCAGCAATTGCACTACTAAGTATTTATCCAAGGAATAGAGGTATGGTGTTTTGAAGGGACATATGCCCCCCAATGTTTATAGCAGCACAATCGACAATAGCCAAAGTATGGAAAGAGCCCAAATGTCCATCGATGGATGAATGGATAAAGAAGATGTGGTGTATATATACAATGGAGTATTACTCTGCAATCAAAAAGAATAAAATCTTTTCATTTGCAACTACATAGATGGAACTGGAGGGTATTATTCTAAGAGAAATTAGTCAGAGAGAGACAAATATCATATAACTTCACTCATATGAGGACTTTAAGATACAAAACAGATGAACATAAGGGAAGGGAAGCAAATATAATATAAAAACAAGGAGAGGGACCAAACATAAGAGACTCTTAAAAACAGAGAAGGAACAGAGGGTTGCTAGAGGGGTTTTTGAAGGGGGGGATGGGGTAAATGGGTAAGAGGCTTACGGAATCTACTCCTGAAATCATTGTTGCACCGTGTGCTAACTAACTTAGATATAAATTATAAAAAATGAATAAATTATAGAAAGTAAAAAAAAAAAAACGAAATAAAAAGTGAGAAGTGTCCTCCTCAGTGAGACCTAAGTTGAACTTCTTTTTATTTTTATTTTTATTTATTTTTTAAAATATTTGTTAACATTTATTTATCCTTGAGAGACAGAGCATGAGCGGGGGAGGGCAGAGAGAGCAGGAGACACAGAATCCGGAGCAGGCTGCAGGCTCTGAGCTGTCAGCACAGAGCCCGACGCAGGGCTGGAACCCACGAACCACGAAATGATGACGTGGGCCGAAGTCGAAGGCTCAACCGACTGACTCACCCAGGCGCCCCTAAGTTGAACTTGTTTTTAAAACATTTTTAATAAAAATTAAACAGTTTCAGGTTCTGGAAGGGGGCCTCCTTGAAATGAGTTATACTTTAATAAAGTCCATATACACTATATAAGTGATGTTTCAGAAATTCTACTATGGAAAATATTAGTTTAGGTGAAACATAACAGTGTATAAAACCTCCATTTGGCAATAAATTTTAAATAAACAAACAAAAAGGCACACGTGAAACCAACAAGTAATTTCAGGCCTCACTTCTTCATGATGAAAGAAAAGATTTTTTGATGCTTCCATTATGTATTCAGTAATTAGAAACATATTTATAGTTGAGAATTGAAATGAGCTTGTACTAGATGGGCGGTATAAGCCCAATAGCATGAACTCAGGCTACAAAAATAAAAATATGCCCTTGTAAACATCCATTAAGCATTAATCTCAAATTCTACAAACTAGTAACACAATGTGGAACTTTTTTATGTAAGCCAAATAAAACATTGAAATCAGGATTCACCTCTTCTCTAACAGAAATGCAAAAGCGAGCTGTGTGTCTGAGGCTGTTCTGGTATTCACATGCTCATGTAGTATTTTTCAAAGTTATCTGTAAGCAAATACTTGATGTCATTGTACTTCTCACCCTTACTAAAGACTTAATGGAAAACAAAACAAAAACATAGTCCTGATGATGAACCCTAAGTGTGAAGTGTGGATGATGGTGCTGATAACAAAAATGCTCTTATAAATTGAGTGACCAGGGCACCTGGGTGGCTCAGTCGGTTGAGTGTCCTACTTGGGCTCAGGGCATGATCTCATGGTTTGTGAGTTCATGCCCCACATCCAGCTCTGTGCTGACAGCTCAGAGCCTGAAGCCTCCTTCGGATTCTGTGTCTCCAACTCCCTCTGCCCCTCCCCTGCTCGCACTCTGTCTCTCTCTCTCTCTCTCTCTCTCTCTCTCTCTCTCTCTCTCAAATAAACATTAACAAAAATTTTAAAAATAAATAAATGAATAAAATTGAGCGACCAAACATATACTTCATTATGCAAGCTGGGACATTTTGGGACGTGAACTGGGGTTGATAATTATAGCAAGAAATTGGCATAAATTAGGACTAATCACAAGTTGCAGTCAACCTATTCATAAACCAATATAAATGATGATAGGAAGCCAAGTAAACCAATTATATGTATATATTAGTTCCAGAATAATGGAACAGAGCCCAGGGAAAGAATTCCCTGATGTGAGACAATGAACAATTTTAAAATAATGTTTTTATTTGTTACTTGTATGAAAATAATGCATATTAATTGTATAAATTTTTTTAAATATGGAAACTATAAAAAAGAAAAACCATGGATAATGCACTGAATACAATTTTAATGCATTTTTCCAGATATTTTTTGTGAATATGTACAATATTATATAAGTAATATAAGTAGAATTATATTTTAATACAATTATCTTTTTTTAATTTTATCAACCTTTTCCCATTCCATTAAATATTTTCCCACGTGATTTTTATTGAATTTATAATAATTTATTCAGTTAGTATTTATTAGAGTCTACATAATACATTATATGAATGAACCATATTTTATTTAATGAGACATTATTGCTAGACATTTAGATTATCTTACTGTTTAGCTGTTATGAGTAAGACTCACATAAATATCTTTATATGCAAATTTTTGGTTTTCTTTCTCACAATTTTCTTAGAACATATCCTAGAATTGAAAATCCTAGATCTGATCATATGTGTATTTGTAAGACTTGTGATATGTTTTGTCAAATTGAGTTCCAGAAAGAATATATTATTTTTTTTGTACAGTGCCTGAAATAGCCATCTTACCCCACACTTATCAACATTAAATATTATCCTTTAGAAAATCTTTGTGAGTTTGAAAGGTAAAAATATATGTTGTTTACTGATGTTGCTATGTCTCTTCAATTTGTGCTATTTTCACACCGGTGAAATATTGTCTGTTAAAACTAAATTTTAATATCTAGTTGAATTCCTCAACCTTTGTTACTTTGCTTTGAAAATTGGATGTAAGTCTTGGCCATTTATTATGCCAAATCAACTTCAAAACGTCCACTTACTTAAACTTACAAGCTAATTTGAAAAGGACTAGACAGATTTACAATATTGAATCTTGCCATTCAGGAGCATGGTTCACACCAATAATTTCTCAAGATGTCTTTTATTTTCCTTAGAAAGGTTTTATAGCTCACCTTACATATATCTGGCACATTCCTGTTCATTTGTAGGTTCTTTACAGTTTTAGTATGATTGTGAATCAAATATATTTTTTGTTAATTTTCAGACTCATTTGTGCTGATATATATATATGAGAATATATGTGTATATATATGAGAGAATATGTAGATGTATATATATATGAGAATATATATATATGAGAGAATATGTATGTATATATATGAGAATATATGTATGTATATATATGAGAATATATGTATATATGTGAGAATATATATATGAGAATATATATATATATATATATATATGAGAAAGAGAGAGGAGCCATGTTTTCTGGTCATCTACAAAAGTTGCCAAGTTGTTTCCTAAAACTTTCTTAGGATCCTGTAGTAGATAAGTTTCAGTAACATGAAAATTATAAAAGCAGGTTCTTCTGAGTCTTTATTATTAAATTTCCTTTTAGGTGTTCTTCAATGGTTTTTCACAGGCCTCAGTTTTTTCCTTTATTTATCTTCAAGTAAGAAGTGATCCCTCCAGAATTCGTGTTACCAAACACAGGCCAGAGATTCCTCTTGGCTATCAAGCAACTCAAGCTGTCTTATGGGGGAGTGGCGGGAGAAGCACGTATATGCCACTAATTGGGTGTCTTCATCCAGGTGCACTGACCTCGTAGTTACGATGAATTACCCTCAATTTTTAAGAATTGTTTATTTTTAGTCTTCCCTCTTTCTATGCCTTCCTCAGTATTTTAGTAAGAATTTGGCAGAGACACTTTCAAGAGATTTATAATCAGATAACGTTTTGGACAAAAAGTGAGAAATGGGCTGTTAAATATTTCTCCTCAAATTCTCCCATATTCAAATAAATAGAACTTTACCCTCTCTTTCCCCAAAGAGTTCTGAGAGAAAAAAGTGGATACATTAAAAGTTATGCTTCCAGTGAAGTGTTAATAAGAATTAAAAATACATAAAAGAAATATTAAATGAGACCATCTCATTCTGATTTACTTCCCATAAGCATATGAAATTTCCCCATGTGGCTTTTTTCTTTGAAAATATTATAAATGTCCAATTTGCTCTAGTGAACATTTCGTTGAGATCTTTATTGAAAATTCCACTTAAAATGCAGATATACTAATTAAGACACTTTGGTTTGTAGATGACAGAACCTCAAATTAACTTAGGCTAAAAAAGTAATGTATTGGAAGAAAATAGGGTTGTTGTCTTGTTTTGTTTTGTTTTGTTTTGTTTTGTTTTGTTTTGTTTTCCAAAGCTAATGAAGGGGTTTATTCATTAAGCCACAGTGGGGACAAGGCTTCAGAACAACTGGAAGCAGAAATTTTTCTCTGTTTTTCATTGGTTTTTCTTTCCACATGTCCGGTTATTCTCAAGTTTCCCATTTTATACGTCCTATTATCAAAGAGAGACTAACTCACAACCCACATTGGAAATACTTTAGGGAAGGACTGTGGTCTGATCTGCGTCAGTTACTAAACTCTGGAACACTCGACTATTGAGTGTTACCGGTATTGAGCAGGTAACCATGTGTATTTGGGGAATCGTTCTAAGTGAAGCAGCTACACCAAGAAGGGAGTACTCTAGCAGTACTGTACCATGCCCTGGGGGCAAAGGCATCCCCACACTTTTGGTAATTAAATAGATTACCAGCTCATAGTCTAATAGTAATGTCTTCCCTAGGCTGTTGAGTGCATTTATGAAATTATAAGACAAAGATCCTATATTGGTACATTGTGTTTTGAATCTTTGAATCTGTTCTCAAGGTGTTAAGCAGAGGTGATCCCTAGAACATCAGATATTTATTTTTCTTTTAAATTTAATATGACTATAGAACCTCACATGTAATTTTCTCATGTACATGTTACAGAATGTTTTTTAAGAGATTGTTATTATCCTATTTAATTTTAAGAAGTTATTTCCTTAATATATGTAGACCATTATGATCCAGTAACCCTCTAGTTTTAGAAAGGTTGAGAAATTATTCTCCTTTTCCTGTGTTTGTGTTTTTAGATAGTTTCTAAATCACAAAAATAACCTGTGATTTCAAACAATACCCTCAATCAGGCAGATTTTCAAAAGGAGAAATAATCCTGAAATATATAGAAGCAATGGGAAGTGTAGCTAAAAAAAACTCATACATTCCACCCGCAAATTCACTGAGTTACTTGCAGTGACATTCTGTCTCTTGCACCCCGTGGTACCAAGAACAAAACACCAAATGATGACACAGCTGTCTCAGCTGGAAGGTACTCACAATTTATAACTTTTGATTATTTCAATTCAATTCAATTTTGCCCATTCTTCTTACTAGCTACATGGAGGGCCTAGTAGACAGACAAATTTGAGTTATGCTTGCTTTTGTTGAAGAATACATTTAAGGAAACAACATTACAGATTTCAGAGGATTTGGTAGAAAAAAAAACAATATGTAGGACAAAAATATAGGTATGACTATGTGTGGTGGGTTGAAAATAGCACCGGCTTTAGTCCCAGCTCTACTCTAGATGTGTGACCTTGGGTAAGTTGCTTCCATTCTTTGAGCCTTAGTTTTCTCATGTATAAAGTAAAATTTGGAATAGATGATCTCTACTATGCTGGCAGCTGATGTTTTGGTGAAATGCTTTATTTTAGTGTGTAAAGATACAGGTAGTTTAGAAACAATTGGATATTATCCCTGGCTAATTGTGCAGTTACATATGAGAGAAGCTTCAGGAAACTGAGTGATTTCTTCATTTTCATTTTTTCATATTCTTAGGGAAGATTTGGCTCATAACCCACAAAGACATTATGAAAATGACCCTATTCATTTTGTCTATGCCATGCACTTTTAAATAATGATTACTTTCTACTGTTTCATTTTGTAGCTAGGAGATGTACTTTCTTTTGCATGTTAACTCTTTCTTCTCGTGTAATAATTTTCTCTGTAACATTCCTGAACTGTATTATGTGTACTTATGGAATAATAAAATTTTCACATATTACTTTTCTCACACAACTGTTTTAAATATCCTTCTTTCAGTGGAAATTCCCCCACAAAGATTTTTTAATGAGCCAAATGCAATCCTTATTTTTAAATCTGCAAAAGCCATTTCATGGGATATATCTAGTTCATTCTCATTACCCAGGGTTTCAAAAGAAAGAGCACCATAATGGGGCAACTCCTGTGGCATGAGGCACTAGGCAATGAGGGACAAAAGATAAATCCCTTCCTAATAGACACATGAAATGGAATGCTTTCTATCCTGTGTGACTCTAGAAGGTGTGCTACAGTTTGAAGGTTAAGGGCAAAATCCATTATGCAACCCGGTAATAGTTCAATTCATATATCTTGGCCCTGATTTGATTTGTTTCCAAGTTATACAAATAAGGCAGTTATAAAGTAAATTGTGTTCCACCATTCACAGTCCCTCTATGTTAACACTTGGCGCTTTATTATTTGAGCTGGTTTTGTCCTTTAGCAGCTGGGCCCCAGTATGCACATACCTATTAGACCTCCCTAAGCCATGTCAGTTGTTCCTATTTGTATACCATGTTGTAAGTTACAAATCGCTTTCCTATCTATCTCCTCAAATCTTCACAATGACTTTCTGAGACAGGCTGGACTAGGATTATCAACCCTCTTCGATCATATTCGTTCACATTTATGAAGTTAATTTTGGAAGGTATTTTACTTTTATAGACAGTTGAGGTTTTAAAATAATCTGTCAACTTCCTATTACATTAACTGCAAGATAGCTGCACATGTAATCAATGTATATGTCCAATTCCAACACCTGAAACTCACTATGTCTAAAACCGGTTGACTCCCCACCCTTCCATCTCCTGCTTACCATCGACCTGCTGTAGACCAAAGGTCATCATCAATCTCCTTTTAGGTGTTACTTCGTTTGTCACCATTTCTCTAATCTTCCAATCTAGAAACCACTTTCTTTGACTTGCCCTCCTGAGCCAAATCAGTTACCTGGTTCTGTTGCAGCATTATCAGCAACAACCACTGTACATTTCCCCCCTTCTCCTTCACAGCCACTGCCATAATCCTATTGCAACAGCCTTCTAATTTGATTCCCAGTCTCCAGACTAGCTATTCCTCATTTTTCATGCTGCTAAAAATACACTTGTCTTAAAACATGGCTTAGAATCTGTTACATCTCTCATCACCACCTATCCCCATTGATGAGCAGTACAGATTAATGTTTTTAAGTACAATGGACTTAAATTTAAATTCCTTCTCAATGATTTAAATCTGGGTGTGCCTGAATCCAAAGCATGATTATAATATGCTGACTTTCTGACCTTCAGGGTGGGCAGGGAACATAAAATTGGGCATTCAGGTGATGAGCCGAGACCTAAGATTAAGGGACACTAGCTCTTCTTGTCTGAGCCTGGTAGACCTTGCAAACCCCCATGAATCCCACAGTATTATGTAGCCTGTGGCTGGGAGCTCTTGAAAGTCAAAATTAGAACTCTTGCTTTAATTGTAGTCATCATCTTGGTCTCTCTTGCCCTGCCTTGCCCACTTCCTTAGACTAAGCATGACAAATGTTGCCCAGTTAGCCTAGTAGAGAGGACGGTGTACAAAGGAGATTGCTCAGTGTTAATTATGGTTGTTCTTCGCCATCTTTGTTGAACCGCATGAAAAACTATCAGCATTTCTTGCCTAGAAATTGTGTGAAATAGTAGACAAATACCAGCTTTGGGTTCACACAAACCTAGGTAGGAGTTCTAGATCCTCCACTGGCTAGTTGTCTAATTCGGGGGCAGGTCATTTAACCTCCCTAAGCTCCGGTTTCCTTTTCCTAACTTGAAGTAGGTACATTAGTATCCACTAACTGGGAGACTGTGCAATGATAGAAATACTGTCACGAATTAAAGAGCACTTTGAAATACCTTTACATTTCATTATCTAACTGTGTGGATATAGCCATGAGGTGCATTGTTTGTTCCTTTTGCAGTTAATACTTGGTACACACATGAATCTGTGGTTCCTTTGCCACAGTTCTAGGGTCACTTGAGCTCCACAGACCACTTGTTGCGGTGACAGGGGCTGCTAATTGGCTTCCAATATCCATTCTCATATCCTACTATGATCAAATAACCTGTAGCTGGCCATACAGCTGCCTGAATAATGATTTCACTCATTGGCCTCTCCTGCAACCATGAATGACCATGTCACTCAGTTACGACCAATGGGGTATAAGCATAAGTGAGACGGGAAGCATCTGGGAATGCTGAGAAAGAAAATGCAGGACCTCTTCATTTACCATCCCCTTCCTGCTGACCGCAAAAATTGGGTCTGAAGCTGGAGCAGCCATTCTAGGTCATGAATTGGAGAAGTGCATCAAGAAAGATAGAGCAAAGATCCTGTGACCCAGAATCATGATAGTTGTAGAGCACCCATACTAGCCTGATCCACCACGCTTTCTTTTTATGGGAAAGAAACCAATTATTCTATTTTTCTGTTCAAACAACTGGACAATATTCTAATTAATGCAGTTGGAAACCACTGAAATAATGCACATAAAAGAGCTGATCAGTGTTGGTGACTTCTTGTAATTGCTTAAGTCACTTCCTCCCCTTCTTGAGCTAACTTCCCTTGGGTTTGTCCTATTACCCTGTAGTACTGCTGGGTTACGGACTCATGAGCTTCTGTAAGATTGGAAAAGTCTCCCTTCCCTTAGGCAGCACAGCCCATGCTATACTGGTTATTTTGACCTTCATGAATGGTTATACATAGCAGTTCTCTGAGATGGCATCTGAATTCTCTGAAGCTATAATATGCAGTACTTTTTATAAGAGGCACTTTTGATTATTACCTTCGCTGAAAGTAATAGGCAGGCAGATTTGTGGTGCTCTCTGTTTCCATGTGTATTCAAGATTGCATTGCTACTTCATAACGTTCCTCGTTATTCGCAAGCTGATTAGATAGAATGTTGAAACCAAATGGAAAATGACACAATTTATTACGTTTACGGAGTGTATTATAAAAATATTATAAACAATAAAAAATTCTTTGGAATTAATAGAACATAAAGCACTCTTTTTTTTCCTAGTGAAATTATAGGTGGAATGGGATCCTATCTGGGTGGTAATGAAACATCCTGTTAGCTTTCAATTACAGTCCTGAACAGCAACTCTCTCCACCCCACTGTCTCTCAATCTCCTTCACCCCCCACACCCCCACACTCCCGCCCGACTGCCCCTCCTCTCCCTCTTTCTCTCTAATAGATATTATAACCAGGGGTTGAAACTAGAAGATAATCCAATTGACTGAACATTAAATGCATTACATAATGATTGTATTCTCATATATTAATATGCACCACAAATGTACTAAACTATGTAGAAAGCCAAAATCATATCTGAACCAGAAAATTTAATTGTTGTAGGAAGAGGTGTATTAGGCCACAAACAATAAAATATCAGGCCACAATAAAATAAAATAAAGTTCTGTCACCTGTATAATGTTAGTTTGAGGCATTTAATGCTGTTAACTGTCGCAATGAGTTCTTGAGAGGTTTTGTTCTTTCTTTATCAGAAATGAGGATATGAGGGGCCCCTGGGTGGCTCAGTCGGTTGAGTGGCCGACTTCGGCTCAGGTCATGATCTCGCGGTCTGTGAGTTTGAGCCCCGCGTCGGGCTCTGCGCTGACAGCTCAGAGCCTGGAGCCTGTTTCGGATTCTGTGTCTCCATCTCTCACTGCCCCTCCCCTGCTAGTACTCTGTCTCTCTCTCTCTCTCTCAAATATAAATAAATATTTAAAAAAATAGAAATGAGGATATGTGCCGACAACCAAATACTTAAAGAAGTCTGGGCTTAATGTTCGGCTCTCCTAACTGCAACAGTGCATCACTGTGGCACGTCCAGTAGCTCGTTCAACATTCTAGAGACTGGAGAACATCAAGAGGATAAACTCTATGACAGGCATCTATTCATTCATATAGGGAGCACATCTGTTGACATCTCAACTGCTAATTAATAAGTAAGGGACTCAGGCCTCATGCATAATTAAGACAAGCCGAATCATCTTTTTTCTCTCTCCAAATACAGAACTCAAATGGAAACTGAAGGAAGGTTCTTTCACTAACCCAGTTGTGCTTTCAGTTTGCAGAGTCAGAGAAACAATTCTCAAAGCACAGGGTTACTTTCAGAGAAAGAGAGAGGAAGAAAGTTTTACAAGAAATGTTATTTGGCCATCACTGTAGGCAAACGCATGAATGATTTTACAGGCCATGCCGAGAGAAACGTGGACACTTGGCGGGCCTCATGGACCCAGTTGTTAATTAGGGTGTTGGCTGTGAGCTATTACTATAGGTTTCAGAGCCTTTACTGACCAGTCACAGCAGCGACCTTTAAGAGAAGGTCATTATTGTTCACATCATACAAATGTATTTAATTTGGGGCACCTGGGTGGCTCAGTGGGTTAAGCATCTGATTCTTGATCTCGACTCAGATCATCATGTCAAGGTTCCTGAGATTGAGCCCCACGTTGGGCTCTGCACTGACAACATGGAGACTGCATGGGATTCTCTCTCTCCCTCTCTCTCTGCCCCTCCTCCACTTGCTCGCTGTCTCTCTGTCTCAAAATAAATAAATAAGCCTATATATATATATATATATATATATGACCTTGACTGTCTGCAAGGCTATGACTTATTTTTAAAAAACACACCTTTAAATGGTGGCACTGTTATAACTAGAGTTCTATTCACCTATGTAGTGGAAAATACTTCATGGCAATATGTTTTAGTGACACAATCAAATTTCTTTATTTAGATTTTGGGGATGGAGAGAACTGCCATTCAGAAAAGTAGTAACAGAGACATACACTGTCACTGGAGAAAGAGTGTGATAAACCCATATTCTACAACAGTTCCTAATTAAGCTATACTTAATGTAAAAAGGAGAGAAGTCTTAGACTTTCTAGTGCAGTTGGAGTAGCTTGACTATAGTGTCTGGAAGTGAATCTGTAGGTGTACTGATGCATTTGTGGGCAAGAAAAAGTGATTATATATTTTATTAAATTATAAGGTAATTTGATCTCTTATCTCAGGCTTGCTAATGCTCTAGTCAGTTTTTCCTCTTTTTTTTTTTTTTTTTTTGTCAGGAAGTCCGATTTGTCAGGGACATAGATTTTTGTCTAGTTAAAGGTCAGGTGCCGAACAATTGCCAAACAATTGATTTGATTGCTGAGCCGTGGGGTCATTAAGTTGCCTGAAATAACCTTGTTGCAAATGTTCATCAGCGATGCAATCTGGGACTCTGTACTCAGGGCTTGCATGAGCACCTGTGGAAAATATTAAGTTGACTTTTACCTTTGGAACTGTAAATATATACATATATACATATATATATACATATATATATATTTACATATATATGCGTATATTACATATATATTTACATATATATACATATGTATATATACATATATATTGTCATAGGTGTGAATGCCACGGGAGTAGTTTTATATATGAAACTGCTTGTGATTTGAGAATATACAAATGTCCCCTTCCTTTCTAAGCCTTTCTGTGGCCTGAAATTCCAGTCTTGGGTTTTTTTCTTACATTCGAAACTGCAGCAACCCTGGGGAGTGAGAATATAAAGGTCTGGAATTCAAAGCGTTGCCCAGAAGGACTGGACCACATGCAGTGCCGTGGGCCCGACTTGTGAGCGCAACAGGAGTGCTGAGCGCCTGGAGGAAGACATTGAGAAAATGGGCAGGGAGGCCAAGGCCAAATTGTTCCTTCTTCAAAATTTTGCTAAGGACAGATTTTTCTATACTACACAATCCAAAGGAACTTAAAGTGCATAAAAGGAAGGGCACTGGACGTGGAGTCTAGAGTCTTAGTCCCAGCTATGTTCGCCCACTGGCTGTGCCCTAATACAAGTCAGTGAACTCCTATGAGAAAACTCGGCTTCCTCAGATAAAATACGGTAATTTAAGCCAATGCTCTCAAAGCTCCAGAATTCTACATTTTATGTTTCAGATGGCTGGAATTTGGTCCGGTATCCAGTGAAGGGCATGACATCTAGCAAACTGATGAGTTATGTTCCCTTTTCTTTTCTTTTTTTTTTTTTTTAAATTTTTTTTTCAACGTTTATTTATTTTTGGGACAGAGAGAGACAGAGCATGAACTGGGGAAGGGCAGAGAGAGAGGGAGACACAGAATCGGAAACAGGCTCCAGGCTCTGAGCCATCAGCCCAGAGCCTGACGCGGGGCTCAAACTCACGGACCGCGAGATCGTGACCTGGCTGAAGTCGGACGCTTAACCAACTGCGCCACCCAGGCGCCCCTCTTTTCTTTTTTAAGTTTATTTATTTTGAGAGGGAGAAAGAGAGAAAGCAGGAGAAAGGCACAGAGACAGAGGGAGAGGGAGAGAGAGAATTCCAGGCTACACACCGTCAAAGCAGAGCCCGAAGCAGGGCTCGAACCCACAGCATGAGATCATGACCTGAGCCCAAATTAAGAATGGGACTCTTAACCAACTAAGTCACCCAAGAACCCCATTATATTCCCTTTTCAACTAGTATTGTCCAGATTAAGTGTTTAAGCCACTTCTTGGTTATTGTTGAGGACAAATTTCAAGTCATGTTTCTATTTTGGGCTTTTGGAAGGGGTGTCGTATTTCTACCTGTGTCATGGCGGAAGGGATATTTAGTTTCAATTTTGTCACTAAGCTTCAAAAAATTCTACTTTACTCCTTCAGGCTTAGTTTCATTATTTCTAATGCTTTTTTAAAATTGTTTGTTTGTTTGTTTGTTCGTTTAGAGAGAATCTCAAGCAGGCTCCATGCTGTCAGCATGGAGCCTGAGATCTTGACCTGAGCCACCCAGGCACCCCTCGAATACTTTTTTTAAGCTACTCTGTGGTATCCTTTCCTAGTTGCTCTACATATCAGTCCATTATAGATGTATACATTTTGGCTTTTACATCTTGTTCAGCAAAAGCCCAAATCTAATAATTCTAGATGGCTGTCACATAGTAATTATTTAAAAGAACAGCTTTTTGTAGTTGCTGAAGTATTTCTGATGTAGCCAGGTTTGCCGGCTCCCTAAGTGCCATTCATAAACTACTTATAAGGGTTTATAGCCCATAAGTGTGAGTATCCTCATGTTCGATAGTTTAAGTGCCCACATTATAGCATTTTGGTGACTTAGTCGTTTCCCTGTGAGTCAACCATTTCAGGCTTCTGTGCTCCTGTTCTTCGAGTTTCCATGCCCAGAGAATGTTTTATATAGATGATAGATAGAGGTAGATAGACATAGATGATATAGATAGATATAGATATAGATATAGATATAGATATAGATATAGATGATATAGATATCGATGTAGAGATAGGGACAGGATAGGTAGTAAGATGACTCACATATGGGGAAACTTGAAAAACATTGGTCTTAATTTGAATCAACTTAATGCAATTTTACAAAAGTTTTCTGAGTATGTACTATGTACCTTACCCTGTTAGTCTGAGATAAAAGATTGCTTTTGACCTCAGGGAGATCCCAGTCTAGAAGATATTACAGTCTTTCATCTTTCCATTCTTGTATAGATTAATTTTCAAGGGAAAACTATTATGTTTGTGAACTTTCCCAACAAATCTATATTCCCCTGGATGTATATCATGACCTTGCATTTATGCTAGGCTGCTGTGGGGGAAAAAAAGAGCTGATGCCACTTTCTGGAATCTTGTGTGATTGTCACTTGTCAAGCAGTTTCACACAGAACCACGTCTCAAAAGAACCCCACTTTTTCCTTTCGGTGATGATCATGGACTAATTGTTCAGTTAACTGTTAAAGTGAATGAAGACCTCACACCTCCTGGTTTTCAGGTATCCTTACAGTTTCATTTATTGGTAGGTATGCTTGTTGTAACTTGAATCAAATCTGGGACATTTTGCTTCTAGTTCATGTTAACTACAATCATATACTGCTTCTTTATGTCATTCACAAATATAAAGTTTGTCTATAGAATTTATGGAAACATTCACAATAGGGAGGATCTATGGTTAGACTGTTATCTCAGTTAAGTACTACAAACTAGCTATAGTTGTCATTACTTATTACTCTTAAACAGGGCCTCTAAAATTTTTTTAAGTTTATTTATTTTTTATAGAGTGAGCACGAGTGAGGGAGGGGCAGAGAAAGAGAGAAAGAGAGAGAGAGAGAGAGAGAGAGGATCCCAAGCAGGCTCCTCACTGTCAGCACAGAGCCCGACGTGGGGCTCAAACTGTCAACTGTGAGATCATGACCTGAGCCGAAATCAAGAGTTAGAAGCTTAACCGACTGAGCCACCCAGGTGCCCCTCTAAAAAATGTTTTTAAAATTTAAGTTTATCATTGATGATGTACCATTTGGACAACTGTTTTTATGAAATATTGCACACAGTAAAAAGTGTGTACTATATTTGTACATAAGATAAAAAGAATAAAAGATAACGACTGTCTATGCACTATCTGTCCTAAAGGGAACCACTATCCTAAATGATATTTTTAATAAAAATTGTATCTATTAAAGTATGCAGAATGATTTTTTTAGAGTTTTATTTATTATTGAGAGACAGAAAGAGACAGAGCATGAGCATGGGAGGGGCAGAGAGAGAGGGAGACACAGAATCCGAAGCAGGCTCCAGGCTCCGAGCTGTCAGCACAGACCCCGATGTGGGGCTCGAACTCGCGAACTGACAGATCATGACCTGGGCCTAAGTCGGTCACCCAACCGACTAAGCCACCCAGGCGCCCCCAGAATGATGTTTTGATAAACATATAAATAGTGAAATTATTGCTGTAGTCAATCTAATTAACATATGCATTTTCTCACCCTATATACAAGTTTTGTTAAATATTATGTAGTTAAATTTTGCCTGATCTTGAAGTCTGATATATATTTGCTTGGTTTTACCTTTTTTCACTCAATATTCTATTTAGCAGTACACTTTGTGTGAGTGAAAAAATGAGCCTTTTTGTTTTAATCCACTGAGATTTTGAAGTTGTATATTATCACAGCATAACCTAGCATATACTGACTAATAAATATTGTCACTTCCATTTTCTTAAGAGCACAAAAGGAAGAGAGCATAGGTGAAGGAAAATGAATTTAAGGCTGCATTGCCTAAATAATTGTCTTTATACTTGTTAATTATAGTGATATAACTCAACCAAGTTTAACATTGATTCTCATGTAAATACCTGGTGTCAGATTTACAATGGAAACTTCTTTGACTAATGGAAGGGTATGCCTATAGCAAGTCATGAAAAAGTTATTCTAAAACTGAAGTGAGATTGGATTAGACCACTGAAAAAAAATAGCTTTTAACACCATCAACCTGCAATCTTTTGAGGCATTTGGACAGGATGGCTATTCCAGTGCAGGTACCATCTAATATTCTTTGTGTTTCAGTTGGCTACCCTGAATTACTGACCTAAACCATCCTGGAGGATCTGTCATAAGGCTAGGTCTTCTGGCTTCATAAACCATTTCTTTTATTATATGAGTACTCTAGAGAAATCTGATGGCCACTTCATTTTGTGTCTGATACTGAAGTAGAACACACTGAAGCCATATGATGGCATCTGGTCTATGAAAAGCAAAAATAAGTCAAATTAAAAAAAACTAATTTCATTTAAAAAAATTTTTTTTAAATCGGGAGGATTTCCAAAAACTGTGGCTACAAGAGTAATATTGAAAGGGGTTCTCTGGGTGTTGTATGTAAGCCAATTTGACAATAAATGATATTAAAAAATAAAAATTAGGGGCACCTGGGTGGCGCAGTCGGTTAAGCGTCCGACTTCAGCCAGGTCATGATCTCGCGGTCCGTGGGTTCGAGCCCCGCGTCAGGCTCTCGGCTAATGGCTCAGAGCCTGGAGCCTGTTTCCGATTCTGTGTCTCCCTCTCTCTCTGCCCCTCCCCCGTTCATGCTCTGTCTCTCTCTGTCCCAAAAATAAATAAACGTTGAAAAAAAAAATTTAAAAAATAAAAATTAAATGAAAAATTTAAAAAAAGAAAGTACTTTTTAAAGCACATACGACAAAAGAAGAAAAAATCAAAAAAATTAACAGATTACTCGTTGCCGGGGGTTAAGGAAGGGGTAGAGTTGGATAAAAATCAATGTGGCTATTTAAAAAAGCAACATAAGGGGTGCCTGGGTGGCTTGGTCAGTTAGGCATTTGACTTTGGCTCAGGTCATGATCTTATGGTCTGTGAGTTTGAGCCCTGCGTCGGGCTCTGTGCTGACAGCTTAGAGCCTGGACCCTGCTTCAGAATCTGTCTCCCTCTGTCTGCACCTTCCCCTGCTAATGTTCTGCTTTTCTCTCTCTCAAAAATAAACTCTAAAAAAAAAGCAACATAAGAAGTCTTTGTGGTAATAGAAATGTTTTGTTATATGACTATATCAATGTCAATATCCTTGTTTATGATATCATACTGTAGTTTGCAAGATTTTACCATTGGGGAAATTGGGTAAAGAGTATATGGGATCTCTGTATTATTTCTTAAAATTTCGTGTGCATCTACAATTATTGCAAAATAAAAAGTTTAATTTTAAAAAAGACAAGCAGCAGAAAGGGAGAATACATTTGCAAAAATATGTATCTGATAAAGACTTGTACCCAGAATACACAAAACTTTTACACCTTAATACAAATAAACAATCCTATCAAAAAATGGGCAAAAGGTTTGAATAGACATTTTACCAAGGAAGAAATTAGCAAATAAAAATCCAATAAAAACACTTCTATATACTCTATATATCTATATATACAGGAAGACTATAATCAAAAAGACAGACAGTAACAAGTGTTACAGAAATTGGAAACCATATACATTCTTGGTGGGAATAAAATTGCACAGCTCCTTTGAAAAAATATTTGGCAGTTTCTCAAAAAATTGAACACAGTATTACCATATGACCCAGGAATTTTACTGTAAGCATATACCCAATAAAATTGAAAATATTTTGGGTCCACACCCAAAAAGACTTGTTAACAAATTTTAATAGCATAATTAATTATTCATAATAATCAAAGGTTATAAACAACTTAAATGTTCATCAACTTACAGATGAATAAATTAAATGTGGTGGATCCATTCAATGGAATATGATTCAGTGATAAAAAGAAATTAGATTCCTCAAAAAATTAAAAATAGAACCACCCTACAACCCAGCAATTGCACTACTAGGTATTTATCCATGGGATACAGGTATGGTGTTTTGAAGGGACACATACACCCCAATGTTTATAGCAGCACTATCGACAATAGCCCAAGTATGGAAAGTGCCCAAATGTCCATCAGTGGATGAATGGATAAAGAAGATGTGGTATATATATACAATGGAGTATTAGCAACGAAAAAGAATGAAATCTTGCCATTTGCAACTACATGGATAGAACTAGAGGGTGTTATGCTAAGCGAAATTAGTCAGTCAGAGAAAGACAAATATCATATGACTTCACTCGTAGGAGGACTTTAAGAGACAAAACAGATGAACATAAGGGAAGGGAAGCAAAAATAACATAAAAACAGGCAGGGGGACAAAAACATAAGAGACTCTTAAATGTGGAGAACAAACAGAGGGTTGCTGGAGGGGTTGTGGGAGGGGGGTGGGCTAAATGGGTCAGGGGCATTAAGGAATCCACTCCTGAAATCATTGCTGCACTATATGCTAACTAACTTGGATGTAAATTTAAAAATGAAAACAAAAAGAACAAAACAAAACAAACAAACAAAAAGAACAGCCACAACTTAAACTCACCAAGTTATGCACATTAAAAATGTATAGCTTTTTGCATGTCAATCATTCTTCAATAGGGTGGTTTAAAAACAAACAAACAAACAAATAAAAATTTAAAGTTTAAAAAAAGAAATTAATACATGCTACATCTCAAAAACATTTTGCTCAGTGAAAGAAGCCAGACATAGAGACCACATATTTTGTTATTCCATTTATATGAAATATCCAAAAAAGCAAAGTTATAAAGATAGAAAGGAGGCTAGCGGTTGCCTGGTAAGTTAGTGGTGGATAACAGGATTCACAGTAAATGTGCATGAAGTTTTTTATCGAGGTTATGAAAATGTAAACCTGATTCACGGTGATGGTTTTAGTAGTTATACCAAACTTAATAAATTTTCCCAAAAATGTTATTGAATTATACATGAAAAGGGAGAATTTTATGATATGCAAAATATGCCTCCCTAAAACAGTTTCAAAACAACCACAAAAGAATTCTGCATGTTGATTATCTATCACAGGTTACTGGGTAGTGTAGTTTTTTACTCTTGAGAATACCAATTACTTGGGTATTTTCTTTCTCTTGATTGTTCTTTCCATTGAAGTCTACTGGGAACTCAAATCAGATGCAGAATTTTTAGTGTAACTGGTATCTTGAGAATCGTTAGATGATGGGCTATCATTGATCACTTTTGTGTAAGTGATGAAATCAAAGTAAGAATATGTCTTTTCTTCCCAGTTCAACTCAAACTCTATGTTGTTTTAATTCCATATCAGAATGATTGAGTAATATTCTTTCTGAGATGCATTTACCAGGTACAGTGTTGACATTATTTGAGCAATCTTTTGCAGGAAATCTGCAGCACATGAGAAAAGCAATTATCTCTATCTAGATAGTTCCAAAGTCCTTTTATAGATGTTACTTAAGTATTTGGGTCATTGCACACATCCATCAAAAATGACTTTATTTTCTGGATGTAGCTATGATTGTCACTTAAAAATATAACCTATGAAAGGAATTCATAGTGACAGAAGTACATTATGCAGATAACTTCCAAACATTCTAATATTTGTCATTTAATGAAATGTGTCCATTCCTGCAAAGTCAGCTATGAGCTGTGTATGTGTATGTGCATATACGGACTGGAAAGAGACAAATGAAATCATCTTTATTCATAATCAAGCTAATTGTGTAGAAAAACTCCAGTAAATCTGGAAAAAAAACTTGTGGAAGAAATAAGTGAATTTAGCACGATTGCGTGGTATACGATCAACACGCAAACCTATTTCCATGTACTGGCAATGAACAATTGGAAACTGAAATTTAAAACAAAATTCAATTCACAATCACCCAAACAACACGAAATACTTATGGGTAAATCTAACACTACATGAAGAAGATTGTTTTAAAAATTAATAGACTTTATTTTTTAAAGTAATTTTAGATTTACAGAAAAACTGAATAGAAAGCACAGGGATCCTTCCCTGCCCACACAGCTTCTGCTAGTGTAAACATCTTGCATTATTATGCCAAATTTTTTCAATTGATGAACCAATATGAAAACATTATTATTAAAAAATCCATAGCTTACATTATGATAAGCTTACTCTTTGTGTTGCCCATTTTATGGGTCTTGAGAAATCCATAATGTCATGCATCCACCATGGCTATCATACTGAATAGTTTCACTGCCCTAAAAAATCTCCCGTGCTCCACCTATTCATCCCTCCCTCCATCGACCCGAATCCCTGGTTGCCACAGATCTTGTTACCATCTCTATAGTTTTGTCTTTCCTAGAATATCATATAGTTGGAATCTTACGGTATGTACCCTTTACAGACTGGCTCCTTTCATTTAGAAATACGGGTATAAGTTTCCTCCATGTGTTTTCGAGACTTAATAGCTGAAACTTTGTGTCTGTTATAGGGACAAATTGAACATCAAAATGATGATGATTGAACTTAAGAAGAGACTGGTGATTTCTTTTTTCTTTTTTTTTTTGTGGGGGGGTTGCTGGGTACAGTATACTTTGTTGATGGTACCTGATAGGTAGGGTTCCCAAAGCCCCTCCCCTTCTTCAGGGGGTTTTGGATGGAAACTGTGTAGAAGCAGGGAGATTTTCAGTGTGTTTGGGGCAAGGACTCCCCAGCAGCTGAGGGCCTCTCCCTCTTGCTGTTGCTGTGACTGGTGGTCCAGAGAGCTCTTACTCCTTGGAGGCCATGTGGACCATAAGGTCCACCACCCAGTTGCTATGGCCAAATTCATTGTCATAACAGGAAATGAGCTTGACAAAGTCATTGAGAGCAATGCTAGCCCCAGCATCAAAGGTGGAAAAGTAGATGTCACTGTTAAAGTGACAAGAAACAACCTCTTCCCCGGTGTAGCCAGGATGCCCCTGCTTCACCACCTTCTTGGTGTCATCAAGTGTTTGGCAGCTTTCTCCGGGCAGCACGTCAGATCCACAATGGACATGTTGGGGATGGGGATACGGAAGACCACGCCAGGGAGCTTCTCATTCAGCTCCAGGAGGACCTTGCCCACAGCCTTGGCAGTGCCAGTAAAAGCAGGGATGATGTTCTGGGCAGCCCCTCGGCCATCACGCCACAGCTTCCCAAAGGGGCCGTCCACGGTCTTCTGGGTGGCAGTGGTGGCATGGACTGTGGTCATGAGTCTCTTCACGATGCAGAAGTTGTCATGGATGACGTTGCCCAGAGGGGCCAAGCAGTTGGTGGTGCAGGAGGCATTGCTGGCAATCTTGAGGGAGTCGTTCATACTTCTCATGGTTCAAACCCATCACAAACGTGGAGGCATCAGCAGAGGGGGCAGAGATGATGACCCTCTTGGCCCAAACCTTCGAGTGAACCCCAGACTTCTCCATGATGGTCAAGACCTCAGTGGACTCCACAACATACTCAGCACCATCACCCCATTTGATGTTGGCGGGTTCTCACTCCTGAAAGATGGAGATGGGCTTTCCATCAATGACAAGTTTCTTGTTCTCAGCTTTGACTGTGTCGTGGAATTTGCCATGGGTGGAATCATACTGGAACATGTAAGACCCCATAGTTGGGGTCAACGAAGGGGTCATTGATGGTGACAATATCCACTTTCCCAGAATTAAAAGCAGCCCCAGTGACCAGATGCTCAATATCGCCAAATCCGTTTATTCTGACCTTCACCATCGTGTCTCCAGGATGCGGCTGGCACTGCACCAGGAGATGTGGCTCTCTGTCGAACAGGGAGAAGAAGAGAGCTGAGACAGATAATTTCCAATAGAATGCAGTTACCAGAATTTTATTTCATTCTCTTGGTAAACAGATGATCTACCTAAGGAAATCAATAGGTCTTCTGTCTCTGCCATCTCAGAATGAAGAGAATCACTCCATGTGTCCTCTTCATGAACCTATATTCTGTCAATATTTTCTACCTCTGTCAGCTTCCTGACACGTCTATTTGTGCATTTTTTGAACAATCCAGTTGTGATTAATTTCCTTATTTCCTATCTAGAGCCAACTTTGCTTTATTTCACACAAGCTTGCATGAATCTTTGAAAAATAAACTCACGATATAAATATATTGGCCTGAATTATTGATAAGTCATGCAAAGTTATTGTGCTTTGCTGTAATCTGGAACACTTGCATGAAATAGCAAAATAAAAAAAAGTTCAGTTTTCACATATTCTTTTGATGCCTTATATATCTAAATACACAAAACATGGCCCAGCCATCAGTTTATTTAGCTACGTATTTCTTTCATATGCAGTGTGCTTCAGCTATATGGAGTTAAAAATTAATGCCATTATTTTGAGTTCTATATAAATTTCTTTTTGATGTTTGCATCTTACCAATTGCACCAAATAATTTTGTTTTGGGGACCACAAACCATTTCTGTCAGCCATGTTCCACCCATTGTTTTAGAAATTCCATCTAAATTCCATTTAGATTTCCATTGTTTTAGAAATCTGCTTTACATGTTCATTTTACTTTTAATTATAGACCGTTCACTTGCCTTATACTTAATACAAAGGTTGAAAGTATCTCATCTTTCACAGCTTTCTCCTTTGAAGAACTCTTATATTCTTAAATGTCAATTAAAACTTAATAAAACACTTTCAATTCACACTGCACTGCAGTTTTTAGCACATGATTGTTTTCAATGTCCCTGATTTGGGATAAAAATAGTTTGGGTGTTGTTTTTTCTTGATTTCTAGCTTGAAGTACCAGAGTATATTGAAAACATGTGTCCAATTATGAGTAGCTCGTGTCACTTCTCCACACAGTACTAGAAATCAGTTTTGATTTGACATTTATGTTAAATCATTTTCATACTGCTAGTAAAGATGTAGTTCCATGTACGTGTACAAAGTAAAATGTAACATATAGATCAATATGAAATATAATCCTTACCTTCTAAGAGCTTATGGTCTAATTAAAGAGATAAACCAGATGTGCACATGTATGTGTATAGACACTCACGGAGTCAAGTAGCAAAACGAAGCATGATAACCAGTGGCAAAACATAGAACTTGAAGTTGGAGAGCTGAAGTTTGATATGTGGATCTGCCTGTTGCTGTGTGACCCTGAGCAAGTTACTCAATCTTGCCAAGTTCCAGTTGGTTCATCTCAAAAACAGGAGTAATAATGCACAGTGATAATGTGAAGATTATACTGAATAACATGTATGAAAGTCTATGGGGTCTCATACCCAAATCCATAAAGCTCCTTTGTTCTACTCGAATGTAGCACTAGGGCAATGACTACAGCCATCGCTTGGACCTCCAGTTCAAATACTCTTGCACAGTACTTGAAAGGCACTCTGGTATTCGGGAAAGAATAGCAGCGTCAGACCTACTGGATTTTGAATAATAGCTTGAGCTATTCATGGTTGTATGACATTGCGCAAGTGACTTAACCCATCTAATTCTTAATTTCATCATTTTCAATGGGGATATTATTATCCACTTACTAAGGAGTTATTGGGAAGATTAAAATAATAATATTATTATTTAAGTTAATACCTAATGCCCAATAGGTAATGAAACATGTATTTACTAAAGTGGACGATTTTTTCAGCCCTTTACAAAGACCACAGGAAGTTCAGCTGAGAAGAGTGAAACCTATACTCTGAAAAAAATTATGAAGTATTCATGAGTTTATCTGTATATGGTAGAGTTATGTGCAATTACAAATTGGTCTATAGAGAATCACAAGAATGCAAAAGCGTAACTAGGGTGCTCTAAGTTATAAATGGGACTGTATCTGTTTGGGTATGAGGCCCTGTGTACTTTCATATACATTATTCAATATAACCTTCACAATATCACTGTGCATTATGACTCCTGTTTTTAACATGGGACCAAAGGGTGCCCTTTTATTGGTAGTCAACCATCCCTACTTATTCGGGATGAGAGGGTGTGCATAGAGTGGTACTTGTCCCTATCCAAAGTTTATCGTCCCATCATACTGGCAGCTACCGTGGCAGATGAACTGACGGGGGAAGAGAAAATCACCTGTGAAAAGGAGCCATTTAATGGTCCTTTTTGTCCACTCCCAAATCAAGGTGTTCCCCGTAATCTGTTCCGAAGAAAATTTAAAAGTCAATGGCCTCTTGTAATTCTGATTTATTACTTTGTCATTTTGAGCTGAATTCTACTAATTCGCTACTGTTTGTATGTATATCTTTCCTTCTGCTGTTTACAGAGTATAAATATGTCTAAATCTTCTTTCATGTGAGAAAACGGACAAAATACTGATGACTAAAGTTGTACTGCATCTGTTTTGTAAGGCCTTTGACAGGTACTTGCTAGTGAAAGAGAAAGGCAGAGCCGAGCACTCTATTGGACTTATTAGTGTTACAGTTGCCACGGTTTCAATTTGATCGCTATTTATTGAGCAGTCAAAATGTGTTAGGCAGCATAAAGAACACATCGAAACCATGATCTGGATATTAAGGATTTTATACCCTAAAAAAGGAAGTCCATTAACTCAACTACAGAATGTATCCATTTCTGTAATCACTTGTGAAATCTTGATTGGGGAACTCATTTAGCTAGCCTTATACTTAGAGGATATTTTTACATCTTTCCAGTTAAAAATTGTGTTGCTTCAAATAACATTTTAAGATACTGTAATGTGATAGTGCTCACGTAGATGAAATTATTCCTCGTCAATTGTAAGTTAATTAACAAATATCTCATCAAGTGCAAAAAAACTTGGCAGATACAGAAGACCCTGAGCAAGCTGACTCCTCAAAGAATAAAGCCATATTCATTTGGGTTAGTTTTAGGAAAGCAATCATATAAGGAGAATGGATGCTCTCAGAATAACAAAGCAGTTGCTCAGTGGGAAATTGAAGGAAGAGAGGTAAATTTGAGGTTAGCAGGACAAAGAGTTAAGGTTACACTGCAGTTCGAGCCATAGAAGTGTGACAGGTTGGCCATTTCTCACTCTACCAATCCCTAGTGAGCACCCATAGTGTCCTAGGCGTCCTGCAAAGAACCGGGGATATAATGATGAAAACAGATATAGTTTTTGCCTTTTGAGATATTTGTAGTCTAGCTACACAGACAGAGAAATGTAATTTTCATTGGTTCAACAAATATTTATTGAGTGCTCTCTTTAAGCCAGACACTGTTCCTGGGGCTGGAGAGACGGAGTGAAGGAAGGAGACAAACATTCTGTCCCTGTAACCATATTACAATTGGGATAGAGTGATGGCAAATGAGTCTGTGTGTGTGTGTGTGTGTGTGTGTGTGTGTGTGTGTGTGAGTGTGTAGACATGTATATGTCTATCTCTGTATCTATATAGATATATCTGTATCTACCTCTACATCTCTACTCAGATAGTGACAGATGCTATGGAGAACTATAAAGCATCAAAAAGGATGCTAGGTGGGAAAGGAAGGTATGGGGAAACCTCACTAGTAAGGCGGTATTTCAGTAGAGACCTAATGCCATGAAGGAGTTAGCCATGTAGATATGGGTATGGGGTGGAACAGCATTCCAGAAGGAATGGAAAGCTCATTAAGAGCTTGGGTGCTCAGCATAGTATGCAGATGGAGGAGAGTTGCTGGGTCTGGCTGGAGCATTCTGCAGCACGGTTAGGATTTGTAGATGCCAACATTTCTGAATCAATTAACTCTGTCACATTTCACCCTTACTCATTAATCCAGGATCTCAGTTTCCTTGGTCTGTGCCCTCCCTATCTTCCTCTGTCACCTCAGCACCTGGTTATATGATTTAGCCTCTCCTGGCTTGCGGCATTGACTTTCTTCTGGTCCCATTTGGAATGTCCTCCTTAATTGGTGTGTTCCAGAGGATGTTTGGTTTAATGACCCTTCACGGCCTCTAGCCCCTCTCTACCCACCCACCAGCCTTGCTAAAGGGTCTCAGGTAATATTTGCCTCAAGTGTATTGTGGGATCCAAAGGAGACAATATATGAGTTAGCACTTTATAAGCTGTTAAGTGTTTTATATTTGTAATGAAATCTTTAGTTTCAAGGCCATGAGTTCCCTAACAAAAAGACTGCACTAACAGTAATGTCATCTTACAATACCAAAGATAGTAAAAGCAGGGAACAGGGGAAAGAGCAGCTAGGCAGGAGGTCTGTCTCTGTCAAGGGTAAGATGAATCACCAGCAAGAAATAGAGTGGCCTTTGGAAGAGTCAGGGCAGCTGGGTTGGGTCCTTCCCATCAGTCTGGGAGAGAGGGCTACATAACTCACCTTGCTCTCTGCCCCTCTATTTCAAACAATTTATAGATTCTTCTTTATTTTTCCTCATGCCAGCTGTTTTTTTTCTTCATTTTTCCCCATGCTAGATTTTTTTTCTCCTATTTTCTCAGGACTTTGTATCTTTGTGTTTCTCCCCATGTATCACTTTCTTCCTTCCTCTGCTTTATTATTGTTTTCTAGTCTTTGCTCCTTAACCATGACTGGATTTTGCAATGGTCCCTGGGAAAGTTGTTCTAGAAGCTTGCAGTACAGGTGACATCAGGAGTCAACATGACCACTTGGCCTGCTCTGAGAAGACTATTGCTACAGTGAGGTGATTCCTTGAGAGAGGGGAGCATGTTAACAACAGTGAACGGAGTGATGCATAAGCAGTTAGTAAGTCTGGGTCAACTTTGGCAAGTCTCTAGCCTCATGTAGGTCTCAGTTTCCCCCAAATATACTATACTATATACTATTGTATATATTGTGTAAAGTTGCTGAACTAGGTAAATCTAAGAGTTCTGGTATGCTGGATTCTGAAAATACTATGTCAATGTGAAACACAAAAAGAATTGCTGTTTGGGTTTAGCAATAGAGAACAGGAAGACTGGAGCTGGTAACAGCGCCATTGGAATCATGCAGCCCGCTTGTTTCCTGGCACATTGCATCAGGCTACAAGCCGCAGGGTCTCTAATAAATGCCTAAAAATACGGACTGGAGACCCTGCTTCCCCAGAAAACTTACAACTATGCCCTGCATATAGCATCTGCCCACTGAAAATAACTGAACATATTATGGGCTGACAAACTTTGAATAAACCCTCTTTGTTTCTGAAAGATGGGATTGGCAGATTGCCTGGGATGTGATAAAAGGCAGTAGAGCAACATTGGAGGAAGCCCCTAGAAAGAGTTCTTACAGAAGGGAAGTGATGAAGTCAATAAAGCTTTCAGGTCGCTAAACTAAATGGTCTGAGAGCTCTACAGTCCTCTAAGCCCTACATTGGTCAGAATCAAGGGACCTAGGCTTCTGAAGCAAATGATTTTTTAGCCACAAGACTAAAACCAAAATCTAGAAAATTTGGAATTGCTTTTGTGACATTAGAAAAGTCCTCTTTCTGACTTAATTTCCCTAATACCCACTTTGATTACTGTGTGTTCGGGAAGTTATGAGGAATAAGCTGTGTAGGAGTATATGCAACAATGGGAAGATTAACACTGAATTATGACCAGGAAGTCTGAGTTCAGGGAATGTGTGAATTCGTAGAACTGATCGCAAGTATCCTCCCTACCCCTAAATCCACGTTCTTGGTGCAGGTAAACCAGAAAATCGCCATCTTTCCAAACCCAAACTCCCAACATTCCTGCATCTCTATCCACACTCCTTTACGTTCCTCCTGTTACGCTGTGGAAGCAGCACCTCCTTTGCTATCCAAGGCCAACCCCACAACTGTGCTTCTGGTGTCATCTCTTCACCTTCTTCAGGTCATCAGTCCGGCGACGGGTGTTCCCTTCTCTTTCCTGCATCGAGCATTTCCTTCTCTACTAGGTCATTCCCATCAGAAACTAGACCAAGAAAATAGGGGAAGGGGATTAAGAGGTACAAACTTGCGATTGTAAAATAAGTAAGTCACGGGGATGAAAGGTACAGCACAGGATACATAGTCAATAATATTGTTAATAGCTTCGTATGGTGACAGATGGTCACTACACTTCTGGTGAGCGTTTCATAATGTATAGAATTGTTGAGTCACTCTGTTGTGCACCTGAAACTAATATGATGATTGTATTGTCAACTATATTTCAATTAAGAATAAAAATAAAAGTTTAAGCCTCTAGTGTCTCTTATGTCAAAGGCAAGAATAAACATTTGTCTTACCCTTTATCACCTTCTAGTTACAGCCCCATTTCTCAGTTCCTTTTCTCACAGAGCAATACTTTTTGAAGCTACATCTCTTCATTCTCGAATCCTTCAATTCCCTTTTAGAAGGCTCATTTCATTCTTCTTACAACGTCTTTACTTTCTCCTGGCTTCCAAGATGCCACATTCTCCTGTTTATTTCCTCTTATTACTGGGAACCCTGTCTCAGTCTCCTTTGATTGTCTGCTTGCTTCCTCTCTGCACTAGCTGAATACTGGAGTACAGGTCTCCCTCACTATCCAAAAGTAGAGCGTTCTTAGGAAACCTTTCCCGGGCCGAAGTGACGTGAAGTGAAGAAGCAATTACCATTTTTTGTTAATATATGAAATTTATTGTCAAATTGGTTTCCATGCAACACCCAGTGCTCATCCCAAAAGGTGCCCTCTTCAATACCCCTCACCTGCCCTCCCCTCCCTCCCACCCCCCATCAACCCTCAGCAATTACCATTAATTTATGTGGAAAAATTTTTGAGTGTTCCCAGACCCCCAAAAATTGCCTCTCTTAGGCCTTTCCGATCCCTTAGGACACCTGTTGTTAACAGATGCGCAAAACAATTTGGGAAAAAGCACAGGTGCCCACAGACACAGTTCGAGCTATGGTGCCTTGATGCTGAGATCGTGGGTTAGCTCCTGGAGAAGGGGCCAGGTGGCACCTCGGTGGCAGCTGTGCCCGGGTGCGCCCTGCCTGTATAAAACAGCTTTGCTGCACAACAAGCGGCACGCTCTTTCCACCTTTCACCTTTTTTCGTAAAAGTGAAAAATCCTCTTCGGCTAGCGAAAACAGGTACCAATGGAGGTGTCTCGTAAAAGTTAAGTGGCATACCCCGCACTCCCAAAAAGCAGGGAATACCTGTGTCTGCAATCTTTCCACTGGCCCTCTACCGCCTGCATTCTTCCCTGACCGACTTCAATCCATTCCGCGGCTCTATGTATGCCCCACGTGCCAACCTTCCCCTCCAAGCTTTGGACTTGCATGTGAGACTGCCTAATCATCAACCCTACCTAGATGTTTCATAGGGCATCTGAACCCTAACACGGTGCAAACAGAAGTCCCGATCTATGCCCGCCCCGCACCCAACCTCTCCGTCATGGTCTTTGCCTTCACGGTACTGTCCACTCAGCTCCCCGGGTTAGACAAGTAAGAGTCACCCGTTACCTCTTTCTGTCTTCCTCGCTCCCCGCATCCAATCCATCAGCGAATCCACGGGAGACTCCAAAATCTGTTCTGCATTCAACCACTCCTCGCTGTGCTCTGTACCGTAAACCCAGCGCCGCCCACTATCACCAGCTCTCTCCTGTGCTCTTGTAATGGCCTCCAGCCGGATCTCTCTTGCTGTCCTTGCTGCTTTTTAGTTGATTTGCCACTCAGCAGGCAGAACGACCCTTTTGGAATTTGGTCAGACCATTCATTCTCCTATGCAAAACCTTCCCATGGCTTTTCATTACCCTTAGAATAACATTTGGACTCTTAACTGTAGGACTGTAGACTGTAGGACTCTTACCTGCAAGTCTGTAGGATCCGGCCTCTGGTGACCTCTTCTATCTTCGCCCAACCCTTGCCTTCCGTCCTTAGGCTACAATGATATTTTTCTCCTCAACTATGCCAAGCTTGTTTCCATCCTGGGACCTTTGCAGTACTTGTTCCCTTTTATATTTATCATCTATTTTCACCACTCTTAGCCCCGTTGTGTGTGAGGGCAGAGCTGTAATTTACAACAGAAATGCTATAATATAATTGATGTTTTGTTTGAGCCTTGGTTTTCCTTAAATTAAAATGAAAAAATATATATCAGAAAGACAGTAAATAGAATAAGGAAGTTATGCATCTGTGTTTTGGAAAATTTCATTTTATAAAACATTGCGATGAATATTCCTGGGTTAGATTTGATAGTCACGATAACTGATTTGATTGAATCGCAAAAGCCATTTACCATGAATGACCTCTCTTGTTTTTTTCTTTTTCCTTCTTTTCTTCCTTCCTTCATCCCTACCCCTTTCTGTCTTTCTCTCCTTTCTCCCTTTCTCTCTCTTTTTCTCTCTCTTTCTCCCTTTCTTTCTCTCTTTGTCTATCTCTCGCTTTCTGTCTCTCTTTCTTCTCTCTTTTTTTGTGATCAGAATTGATTAAATCAAGCACATTCATTTGGGATGGCACTGTGAGGCAAAGAATGAGCCATTTGTGTGACTAAATTGGGACCACCGCGATCAATACATTCAGTGACCTTTCTTAATTCTTTTACTCTGTACAATTGCCTCAGTAGAATTCTAGCAGGAACTTAAAATCTCAAGATCAATTGTTTTTTTAAGTATCCTTTAAGAAAGCTCCAATATCAGTTGACATTGGCTTCTCTAACATTGTATTGTGATAACAAGCCAGATATCTTAAAGTGAGTTTATCCGAGGAACTTTGCGGAACTATATTTAGGATCTGAAATAAAAGTTGACTCGTAAGCAGATGGGTCATACATTATTGGTTTTTGTTTAGAAAAAACTCAACAGTTGTAATATCAGTTTATTCAATTCTTCTAAATATAATTTCCCCTTTTTTTTTGAAAGAAGGGAAATTTCCCAGAGCACTTACACACCTCTTGTCCTTTACAAATGCATTTCACATACTAAGGCAAACCATCTGTTACCCCGCTAATTTTGCCATGATGAAAATTACTATTATAACGAGACTAGCTTTTTTAAGCATACATGTTTATGTATATGAATACAAATGTGCACAGCAAGATAAACTTTTAGAATTTTTTTCTAGCTTTCGAGGTGGATGTGGGTGTCCTGAAACACAGACCTTGTTCTACTGATTATCATCAAGTTGTAAGCTTGGTAGGGTTAGGTCCTGATAACAGCTGGGCTTCAGGCAGAGTTATCAGAAAAAAAAAAAAAAAAAAAAAAAAAACCAGCTGAATTTGGCACAGTGAAGCTGAGGTTGGAATGAAAGGAACACAAAATCTCAGGAAGGTACATACATTTTTTTCCCCAGACAACTCTTGTAACAAGAATTTATGAAGTGAAGCTGGTCTTGAGAGAGCAAGAATAGAATGAATATAAGTCAACTAGAGTGTGAGCTTAAAGAAAAACGGAAACGATACCATGCCATATCAAATGCAAAAAACAAAAATGTAATGGGAATAAAGAACATATCCTTCTAAGTGCAGCTACCTCTTAACAACATTTTGAAAAGTGAATCTTGGTTTTCATTAACATTTTTTTCTAAGTTACATGATCATTTGAGCAAGAAAAAGGTCTGAAACATCCTTATTTTTATAAATCACAGAGGGAGAAACAAGAAACTAGGAGCACCAAAAATAACTGTATTTGATTAAAATTTTCCAAACTTTTCACTATTACTTTTTTCTCTCTTCTTGTTCTCCCTCTATCAGTCCCTGAACCGACCCCTTACATGTGAAAATATCAAGAAAATAAACACTCTTTGGCCTCTTTCCCCTTGGTTATAGTTTCAGTTATGTTTTCAGCTACAGGACTGAGGTACTTCTGGTACTTACCTAAAGAGACAGTGTGAAACGGAAATCAAATCTGGGTTCAAATCCTCTCTGTAATACAGGGCATCATACCTAATTTCTTTGAGTTGCCATTTTTTTCATCAATGAAAAAGGGCAATAAATGCTACCTCACAGAAGTGTTGAGGGTTGAATGAGAAAATGCATGGCGGGTGCTTAGTCCACACTGAGTGATAAATAAATGGTCCCTCCGTCATATTTGTATTCTGAACAGTGAAATAGTCATAACTGAAATATAGTTGTGGCCAGCATTTTGTACGTAGGTCCTCTATCAACACGTATCTTTTTAGGCCCCCGAACCATACCTTGCCACAAATTTTTATATAAAACTGACAAGTAACTAATTTAATGCTCACATCATTCCTGTTTCCAGTTGCCATATCTATCCTAGTCTTCTTTCTTAAATGTTTTTAATGTTTATTTATTTTTGAGAGACAGAGAGACGGAGACAGAGCACAAGCAGGGGAAGGGCAGAGAGAGAGAGCGAGACACAGAATTGGAAGCAGGTTCCAGGCTCTGAGCCGTCAGCACACAGCCTGATGGGGCGGGGGCGTTGCTGAACTGAAAGACTGTAAGATCATGACCTGAGCTGAAGTGGACGCTCAACCGACTGAACCACCCAGGCGCCCCTCTATCCTAGTCTTCTTAAACGTGTTTTTAATGTTTTTATTTTGATGTCGCCAAGTGTGCAAGCTAAATTCCAATTAGTCTTTTAAATATATTAGTTTTTTTTTTTTTTTTTTCCTAAGTGATGGGACGCACAAGCCTGGAAGAGGTAATATACGGTTCTTGGAAGAAGATTCTAGAAAGCAGAACAGATCTTTGAAATGTGCCACTTCTATACCGAAAGCAGTTCCTCCCCAGCAGGCCTGGTATGTTAATTTGATGACTTCTTGATGAGACTCCCTGCGGTCCAACTCCTGGTTATGCTGTCTGCGTCAGCTTTTAGAGATATTAAATAACATTAATTGGAGGGATTTTTTTCAAGTATTTCTCTTTTTTTTTCCTTTTAGATTAGTGATCACATTTACATTGAACAACTCTTTAGGTTAAGACTTTTTTTTTCTTTCCCAGATGACAGGGAGTTAAACCACACACTCATTTATTTTTTTAATTTATTTTTTTACGTGTATTTGGTCAAATTGACACTTTTTGGCGTACAATTCTCTGAGTTTTGATAAATGAATAGAGTGATGTGAACATCACCACAATTCAGATACAGTGCAGTTCTATCACCCCAAAATATTCCCTTGTACTGCCTGCCCTTTTGGAGCAAAACCCTCTTTCCTGAACTCTAGCGATCAGTAATCTGTCCTCATCCACATAATTTCCTTTCTCCAGAATGTCTTGTAGGTGGGATCATGCCTTATGTAGCCTTTTGAAGTCGGCTTATTTCACTTAGCATACTACTTTCGGGTTTCATTCATGCTGTTCCGTGTATTAGAGTTCACGTCTGTTTATTTGTCTGTAGAATCCAGATAAGCAGTATGGGCTTACCACATGTTCTTTCATCAGTTAGTAGACATTTAGGTTGTTTCCACTTTCTGGCTATTTTGAATAATGCTACCATAAATGCTCACGTGCAAGATTTTTTTGTGTGGACGTATGTTTTTATTTATCTAGGGTAAATACCACAGAATAAGATTGCTGGGTTACACAGTACCTCTAGCTTTAGTGTTTGGAGGAGCTGCCGAACTCTTTTCCAGACTGGCTATACCGTTTTGCATTCCCATTGGAATTGTACGAGAGGCCCAGGTGCTCCACATCCTTGACAGCACTTGAATTATTTTACACACACACACACGTTTGTGTATATGTATAGAATTATATATGTGTGTATATATATCCGAATTCATCTATTGACTTTTTGATTGTATCTCTTTATGTTATTATCTTTAGTGTTTGCTCAAGGGGTTTCAACATGCATATCTACCATTCACAGTCAAGTTAGAGTTAACATTTTACCCCCTCGGGTGAAATGTAGAAGTCTTACAGCCACAGAGGTCTATTTATGTTATCCCCTTTGCGTTATATGTATCACACATACATACATTGAAAATGCCACCAAATAATGTAATTTTTGCTTTCGAAGGTGATATATATTTTGAAGAACTTAGGATAGTTTATTATACTTATGCAGACATTGGCCACTTCTTTTGTTCTTCCTCCATTCCTAAAGTTCCATATTTCTTTCTTTTATCATTCTCCTTTCATCTAAACAACTTAATTTAACATTTCTTTTAGAAAAAGTCTGCTGGCAATGAATTCTCTTACTTTTTATTCATCTAGGAATGTCTTTATTTTGCTTTCGTTTTTGAGAGGATATTTTCATTGGATATAGAATTCTGTTTTGACTCTTTTCTTCTTTTTTTTCCCTATAGCATTTTAAAGATGTTTAATATCTTCTGACCACCATGGGTTCTGATGAAGAACATTCAATCATTTGAATTGTTCTTACTGAGGTAATGTGTCATTTTATCTTTAAAAAAAAAATAAAGATTTTTTTAATCTTTATTTATTTGTAAAGTTTATGTATTTGAGAACGAGAGAGAGCATGTGTGCACAAGCAGGGAAGAGGCAGAGAGAGAGAATTCCAAGCAGGCTCTGTGCTTTCAGCACAGAGTCCGATGCGGGGCTTGATCTCATGAACCACGAGATCATGACCTGAGCCGCAATCAAGAGTCAGAGGCTCAACCAATTAAGCCACCCAGGCACCACCCCCTTTCAAGGTTTTTTAAAATGTATCTTTGGGGGTGGGCCTGGGTGGCTCAGTCGATTAAGCATCCGACTTCGGCTCAGGTCCTGATCTCGTGATTTGTGCATGCAAGCCCCGTGTCTGGCTCTGTGTGCTGACAGTTCAGAGCCTGGAGCCTGTTTCAGGTTCTGTGTCTCCCTCTCTCTCTGCCTCTCCCCACTCCCACTCTGTCTCTCTCTCTTTCTCGAAAATAAATAAACATTAAGAGAACATTTTAAAAAATTAAAATAAAATTTATCGTTGGTATTCAGCATTTTAATGACGCTGAATCTACTTTTGGTTTTCTTTTAATTTACCTTATTTTTATTTTGCTGAGTTTCTTGAATGTAGCTTTATGTCTCCAAACAAATTTGATAAATTATTAGCCATTATTTTTTCAAAATTTGGGGGTATCAATACCTTTCTCAGTCAATCAGTATCTTTTTGAGACTCTAATGACATGAATGCTACACTTTAGGTGATTGTCCCACAGGTCCCTGAAGGTCTTTTCAGTTTTTCACCACTTCTTTTTTTCTTCAGATTGGATGATTCTTACTGATCACTCTTCAAGTTAACTGGGTCTTTCCTCTGTTGTTTTAATTCTACTCTTGAACATATCCAATGAGATTTTTTTTTTAATTTTGGATGTTTTATATTTCAGTTCTAAAATCTCCACTGGGCTTTTTAAAAATAATTTCCTTCTCTCCTGAGGACTTCTACTTTTCCATTAATTTAAAGATACTTTACGTTTATCTTATGTAATGTGTTTTTAGTAAGTGCTTAAAAACCTTCGACAAGTCCAACATCTGCGTCTTCTCAGTGTTGGCACCTGCTGACTATAATTTTCTCTGAGAATTAGGTCTGAATTTCCTAGTTCTTTATAGGTTGAGTAATTTTAGATTGTATCCTGAACATTGTGAATATTATGTTATAAGACTCTGGGGCCTCTGTAGAGTGTAGATTTTTGTTCATTTGCTTTAAAGGCAACCAACATCATGGTTAGGTGCAAATCTCAAATTCTGCCTCACCTTCTGTGGGCAGTGACTACAATGGCAGTTGAGGTTTCGAAACCCTTATCATGGTATACGGGTATGCCTCATGTATGTGCCGCTCAGGGGTTAGTTTGAGGCTCATGTGGTGGTTTGAGGGTTTGTTTGTTTGGTTGGTTTGGTTTGTTTTGCTTTTTGTTTTTGATTTTATTTTATTTTTGAGAGAGAGAAAGCACGAGTGAGGGAGGGGCAGAGAGAGAGGGAGAGAAAGAGAATCCCAAGCAGGCTCTGTGCTGTCAGTGCAGAGCCCAATGTGGGGCTTGAACCCATGAACCATGAGATCATGACCACAGCAGAAGTCGGAGTCCTAACCGACTGAGCCACCCAGGCGCCCCCTTGTGGGGGTTGATATCATAGTTCAATTGTCAAGCTATGCCTCTTTGCTTCTTTTATGCGTGTCTTGCTCAGGGGCAAGTTCTAGACATGGATTACTTGATACACAGAATTAGGGGACCCCTTTCTCTAGCGCTCTCCTCTCCAGGACTCCCCCCACACTTTCTACCTCTCAGGGGCCCCTTTTCCTATTTCCTTTGGTGAGAATGTTGGGTGTCACTGGGCCTTCCCTCAAGGCAAGGAAGTGAGAAAAAATAGCGTCTCTCAGAATTCTTCGCACTGTGTACCTCGGCAACATATCCTACCCTTGGGTCAAAACCTATTACAAAGGAAGAAAATAAAACCAAGCCCTTCGCTACCATTGTAGTCATTCTTCACGTTCTGACTTCTCTTTCCAGTCTTCCTATTATTTACTTTGCTTTTCAGAGTTCTCGGGAAGTGACTTCTTGTGTTCTCTTGACAGTTTTTAGCTATAATTAGTGGGAGAGATGGAATGTGGTGACCTGACTCCAGTCTGGCCAGCATCAGAAGTTATAACCGTTTTCCAGAAGCGTCTTCAACTTTTCATTATCTGGATCACTGAACTTATGGTTACTTATGAATCAGGTGTCAAAATAATTTCTGTCTTAAGCAACTGCAAATAAGTCATATTAGTCTTTCTGTCTTTTCACAAAAAGGAGTTCTTCCCACAGGATGGTCTCTTGTGACAGTGATTCATTGTAACTATCTTTCTTGGCCATTGGCACTTACCAGTCTGTGACAGTTACATGTTATCCATATAGCATCTCTTAGGTGCCAGCTTAAGTGACACAAGAAACTCAACCTTTCCTTAGAAGGACATGTAATTTCTGAGATGATGCCACTGGAGGTATGGGTCAGCACTAACCATCCTTCCTCCTACCCCTATTCGTACATTTCAGTTGGAATTGGAAATAGATTTTATGACTATAGGTGTGTATGTATATGGCTATACACACACGTCTATTAATTGGCCTTGATAAGATTTTTTTTTTGTCCAACACAGTTTTCTACAAATGTTTCTGACTTTGATTTGCTTCTGACGGGTTCTAGTGTCTTTATTCTTTCTTTATACTTTACACTTATTTGATTGAGGAAAATAAATAAGCACTGTATGGGAAGCTAACGGCAAAGCTATTCATTCAACAAATATTTCTCGAATTCTTATTCTATGTTCCACATTGTTTTAGATAGATACTGGGTATGGAGCTCAGTATAAAACAATCAAGATCTTTCTAGCGGAGCACACATTCTGGTAAGCAGAAGAGATAGGAATCACATAAACAGATATAAATAGTCAAGTATATCATCAACTAGTATTAAGTGCTACGTAGAGAATTTAAATTGGATGACATGAGAGTAAGTGTAGATGATTATTTTAGGATGAGTGTTCAAGGAACAATGAGAAGAAGGAGCAAGCCATGAAAAATATCAGGAATGAGAGCCTTGCAGGCAAAGAGAAAAAATAAATGCGCATAACCTAACGTGAAATTGAACCTGACATGCATGAGTAACAGAAAGAAAGATAGTATAGTTAGGTAATAGACAAAGGGTTAGAAATGACGGCAAAGAGTAGGACACGGGCTAGATCACATAGGGCCCCTCTAGGCCGTGGCGTGAGTTTGAATTTCTCTCCAGATGTGATATGAAGTCTTTGGAGAGTTTGATTAGGAAGCAGAGTTGTTATTATTTCCATATTAAAATCTCCTTTATAGCTCTGTGAGGAGGCAGGGTGACCGGAAGCTGTCACAGGATTTATCAGTTTATGATGGTGATTTAAACAAGGTGTGTGTAGTAGAGAAAACAGTGAGAAGTAGTTGGACTTGATATGTTTTTGGAGATAGAGGTGACTAGATTTGCTGGGGGGTTGGATGTGGAGAGTAAGAGAAATAGAGAAAATGAAGGATGGTTCTAGGTGTCCGGCCTAAGCAATTGGGTGAATGATAGTTTAACTTATTAAAATGGGGAACACCACAGGAGGAGCAAATTAGGCCGGGTGCATGGATGGAAAGATATATTTTTGCCTGGTTAAGTTTGAAATGCCAATTAGATACTTGAGTGGAGATGTTGAGAATGCAGTTGGATAGAGGAGACTGGAGCTAGGAGAGATCTACGTTGGAGACATAAATAAATAGTCATCGAGGGGCGCCTGGGTGGCTCAGTCGGTTAAGCGTCCGACTTCAGCTCAGGTCCCGATCTCGCAGTCCGTGAGTTTGAGCCCCGCATCGGGCTCTGGGCTGATGGCTCAGAGCCTGGAGCCTGCTTCCGATTCTGTGTCTCCCTCTCTCTCTGCCCCTTCCCCGTTCATGCTCTGTCTCTCTCTGTCTCAAAAACAAATAAACGTTAAAAAAAAATTTTTTTTAATAAAAAATAAATTAAAAAAAATAAATAAATAGTCATCAGAGCATGGATGGTATTTAAATACATGAGACGAAATGATCTCACCTGTGGGTATTGACAAGCCCTAAGGACTGAACCTGGGCACGCTACCATTTAGAAGTGAGATACACAAGGGACAGCCAACCAAAGGAAACTGAAAAAGAGTGGCCAGTGACCTAGAAGGAAAATCAGGGAAGTGGTAGTGAAAACTAAAAATTATGTGTGTATTATACACACACATACACATACACAAGGAAGCACAATGACTCAGTGCTTTGTAGCCTTAGACAAATTTCTTACTGCAAACAATGCATGATGGGAGGGAAGAGAACTCTCCTGTTTGGATGTTGATAGGAAAAGCCCCAAAAGAGGAGGAAGTATTTTGGCTGAGCCCTGAAAGATTAACAGAATTCTGATAGGAACAGGAAATGTAATAATTTCCCACACTAAGGAAACAGCATTAACAAAAGATCAATAGTAATGAGTTATCGGAGTTTGCTAACATTCATGCTTATTGTTTGTCAGATTCTGAGGAAAGTACTTTTTAATCCCAAAAATATATCTACAAGGCAGGTACAACTTTCATTCTCCTTTTTTAATTTTTAAAAAATTTTTTTGAGAGGCGTGCCAGGTGGCTCAGTCGGTTAAGTGTCCGACTTCGGCTCAAATCCTCATCTCACGGTTTGTGAGTTCAAGACCTGCATTGAGCTCTCTGCTGTCAGTCCACACCCTGCTTCAGATCTCTGTCCCCCTCTTCCTCTGCCCTTTCCCCACTCACATGCCCATGCATGCATGCTCTCTGTCTCTCAAAAGCAAATATTTTAAAATTTTTCTTTTGAGAGAGAGAGAGAGAGAGAGAGAGAGAGAGAGAGCGAGCGAGCATGAGCAGGGGAGGAGCAGAGAGAGAGGGAAAGAGAGAATCCTAAGCACTCTCCATGTCCAGGGCTCAATCTCACAACCGTGAGATCATGACCTGAACCAAAAACAAGAGTCAGAGGCTTAACGACTGAGCCACCCAGGTGCCCCTCATTCCCATTGTTTTGGGTAAGGAACTGATTGCTTGTAGAAGTTAACTGACTTACCTTCTAACTAATTAAACAACCAGGAAGTGGTTGGAGTCTTGGTGAGAACCTTTGCGATCTGATTCCAGAGTCTGTGTTCTAGGCAGCTATGCTAAGTAAATAATACAAGGACAAAAAGAAAGAAAAGAGGGAAGGAAGAAAAAGAAAATGAACACAAGGAATGTCCCTAAATAATGGAAGCTCCAAGTGAAGGCCCCATGGTGTAAAGTATGGAAAACTGAAAAAGCATAGGCTTGTACTAAGGGTCATGGTTGCTTTGTTCCAAATTCTTTTAGAAAATTTATAGAAATCCACTGAACCATAGAGTTGTAAGATCCTTAGAGACTATTTAGAATTCTCCTTTCTTCATATTTGGGGAATTTCTTATTTGGGGAATGTTAACATAAAGGCTAACAAAAGTCCCTCAGATGCATTGATTTAAATAATATAAAAGTTTTTCTTCCTCGTGTAACAGGATGAATAGCGTAAGGTGGGAGAGTAGCTCTGATACACACGGTGATTCAGGGACACAGGAACTTCCCACCTTATTATATTACCAGCTGTCGTCTGCTGGTCAAAGTAGGTAGAGGAGGTGGGTGGGGAGATGGGTGAAATAGGTGATGGGAATTAAAGGACGCTGATCATGATGATCTATACACTAAGTAGTGTATAGAATTGTTGAATCACTATATTGGACACCTGAGACTAATATAACAGCGTATGTTAACTATACTGGAATTAAAATAAAAATAAAAATAGAATTACCATGTGATCCAGTAATTCCATTACTGGGTATTTACCCAAAGAAGACAAAAACACTGATTTGAAAAGATATATGCACCCCTATGTTTACTGTAGCATTATTTACAATAGCCAAATTATAGAAGCAACCCAAGTGTCCCTAGATTGTTGAATAAATAAAGAAGACGTGGTGTGTACACACACACACACACACACACACACACACACACACACACTGGAATATTACTGAGCCATAAAAAAGAAAGAACTCTTGCCGTGTGCAACAACATGGCTGGCGCTAGAGGGTATAATGCTAAATGAAATAAGCCCGTCAGAGAAAGACAAGTATCATATGATCTCACTCATATGTGGAATTTAAGGAATAAATGAACAAAGGAAAATACAGAGAAACCAAAAATCAGACTTAACTAGAGAGAACAGAGTGGTAGTTACCAGAGGGGAGGTGGGTGGGGGGACGGGTGAAATAGGTGAAGGGGATTAAGAGTATGTTTATCGTGATGAGCACTGAGTAATGTGTAGAAGTGCTGTACTTTTTACACCGGAAACTAATATAACACTATGTTAATTATACTGGGATTAAAAATAATTAATTTAAAACAAATGATACTGATGCATAGGGGCACTTGTACCCCAATGTTTATAGCAGCACTCTCAACAATAGCCAAATTATGGAAAGAGCCTAAATGTCCATCAACTGATGAATGGATAAAGAAATTGTGGTTTATATACACAATGGAGTACTACGTGGCAATGAGAAGGAATGAAATATGGCCCTTTGTAGCAACGTGGATGGAACTGGAGAGTGTGATGCTAAGTGAAATAAGCCATACAGAGAAAGACAGATACCATATCGTTTCACTCTTAGGTGGATCCTGAGAAAATTAACAGAAACCCATGGGGGAGGGGAAGGAAAAAAAAAAAAAAGAGGTTAGAGTGGAAGAGAGCCAAAGCATAAGAGACTCTTAAAAACTGAGAACAAACTGAGGGTTTGTTCACATGGGGGGTGGGAGGGAGGGGAGGGTGGGTGATGGGCATGGAGGAGGGCACCTGTTGGGACAAGCACTGGGTGTTGTATGGAAACCAATTTGAGAATAAACTTCATATATTGAAAAAAAAAGAAAAAATAATAAAATAAAATAAATGAGATTTGCAAATTTAAAAATTTAACTTGAATGAGATCTAATTTGCATATGATACAAATACACCCATTTTTAGGTGACCAGTCTGATCTGTTTTGAGAAACATATACACCTATGAACGGACACTGCAATTAAATTAAAGAACAGTTCCGCCACCCCTCGGAGCTCCCCCAGTCCACGTTGAAGTCAGTCACTACACCACCCCAGTGTAAAATCACTGATCTACTTTCTGACAAAACTGACTGGTTTTCTGTTGTTGTTGTTCAAGAATTTCCTAGAAATAGGATCATAGAGTAAGTGTTCTTTTGTTCCTGGCTTCTTTTGCTCAGTATAATGTGTTTGAGATTCAGCCCATATTTTTACATGTATCGGTTTATTCGTTTTCACCGCTGCTAGTCCTTCATTGTGTGAATATACTTCAATTTGTTTATCTTTTAACCAGCTGGTGAATATTTGCATTGCTTTCAGTTTGGGGCTTCTATGCATACAGCTGCTGTTAATGTTTGTGTGCCAGCCTTTTGTGAAGGCATGTATTTTGATTTCTTATTGGGTAAATATCTAAGAGTAAACTTGCTGGCCCAGAGAGTAAATTCAAGGCCAGCCTTTAAAGAGATTATTACATTGTTTTCCAAAGTAGTTGCAACTATGAGTGTTCCCATTGCTGAACATCCTAGCCAACAGTTGGTATTAGTCTTTATTTTTAATTTTATCCATTCTAGCAGGTGTATAGTGTTGTCTGATTATGGTTGTATTTCGTTCTTCCTGATGACTAATTATTTTACCATATGTTCTTGTACTTACCAGCCATTCACATATCAATTTCTGTGAAGTATCTGTTCAAATCGTTTGTACATTTTTATTGGGTTGTTTGTCTTTTTACTGTGTTGTAAGAGTTCTTTATATATTCTAGACATAAGTTCTTTTGCAGGGATTAGTAAGACATTTTCTGTCTGTAGCTTGCATTGAATTTCATTTTCTGAACAGTATTCTTTTAAGAGCAACTTTTTTTAGTTTGGTGAAGCCCAATTTATGAATTTTCTGTAGGGTTCACTGTTTGTATAACTCAAATAATAATTTTGGTATCCCAAGATCTTCTAGAAGTTTTAGAGCTTTAACTTCTACATTCAGGTATATGATACATTTTTAGTTAAATTTTATATATAGTGTGAAGGCAGAGTTGAAGTTCATATTTTTTTTATATTCATATCAAGTTGTTTCAGCCACATTCGTGGAAAGGACTATCCTTTCCTCTCATTGAATCACCATGACACTTTGGTCAAAAATTAATTAGCATATATGTGTGGGTCCATTTTTGGACTCCCGATTCCTTTCAGGGTATTTATATGTCTCTCCTAGAATACCACACTGTCTCTTGAAATCAAATATTGTAAGTCCTCACACTTTGCTCTTCTTTCGTAATTTTTTGACTCTACCAAGTCTTTGCATTTCCAATGAAAATTTTAGAATCACCTTGCCGATTTCTACAAAATAAGCCTTCTACCATCTTGGAATTGCATTGAATCCATAGATCGGTTAGGGAAGAATGGACATCTTAACAATATTCAGTCTTTTAATCTATGAACATGGAATTTCTTTCCATTTATTTAGGTCTATTTTCCATTTATTTCCATTTTATTTAGGTCTATTTCCGTTTATTTAGGTCTATTTTCTTTTCTAATTTTCCATTGCTAATATGTACAAATCAAATACGCTTTTATATTGTCCTTGGATATTGCAACCTTGCTAAATTTCATGATTACTTCTAGTATTTGGATTTATTGGAATTTTCTTTGCATGTGAACATGTAATCTTCAAATATAGAGAGTTGTACTTCTTCCTTGCCTGTTTGAATGACTCTTTTTTCTAGCCTAATTTATTAGCTAGAATGGCCAGTAAATTTCTGATTAAAAGTGGTGAGGGAAGATATATTTGTTTCCAGTCTTGAGGAGAAAGTGTTCAG